>NC_141092.1:26441996-27641996 GCF_041138505.1 Cibotium barometz | reverse complement strand
AGAGATGAGATGCTCGAAAGGCAAAAGCAGTCATATCTTGACTGGGTGAGGTCAGGAATACCGGATAAGTGTGGAACTTCCATCTATAAAACCAAATTCTTTGATTAAAAATCTTCATTAATGAAGCTTAAGGAATGCAAAATACAATACATAAATGGTCTTTCTGAGTTTTTATTTTATAAATTTCTGATAAGAATTCATTTTTCCTTATTAGCTTTCAACAAAGCTCTGATACGAGTTGTGAGATCCCCGGCCCCTCCGCAATGCCCCCTCCTCTAACGAGGCACAGCCGGCTGATTCCTTCCCATAGAACAAGGCTCTTCCTAGGACTTAATCTAACTAACGGACTAATTGTAACTTATTTGTATCGCCAGGAATCCCCTGATCCAACCTAACCCTAACAGCCCATGGGTTAGCCAACCACCCAACCACTTTATTGGTGGGATTCCTTTATAAAACTTTGGTTATGTTTTGCGCGGGTACCCAGGAAAAGAGTTCCTAGGCCCCCTAGCGGGCGTTTCAAGTAAAATTTAAGGTAGGCATACCGTGTACACACCCAATATGAAATTGCCATTATAATAGATTCGGTTGTCTTTAAAACAATCTTTCAATGAAAATCATAGTATTGCTGATCATAATCCTCCAAAATATTGAATCCATTATTTTACAAAATATATCATCCGGACTCTCCATTGAAGACCAGCTGGTCAACCAATGAGATCCAATATCAAAATTCGATTCACAAAAGTCATTCTTTTTAGCTCATCTGAATCTTTCTCGACGTACGCAAGGGTGTCCTAGCAACCGCAAGCCCGTGCTGCATCACCTGGTCAGAATCCTCTAGGATCCTACTTAGGTGTCCTAGCACTTCACTCAAGGACCGCTTCATCGGTCCTCGCCTATCGTACTGGAAGCACACCATTTTAACCATACAGAGGTTGGTCAAGACCTCGGCAGGCTTTGCTGGGAGCAATGTCCCTCGACGACTCCCCGTCGCTCGCCAGGTGTTGCAACAACGAGCCTCTTCTTAGTTAAACACATACCAAATGCTTGCGTAAAACAGTCCTTTAAAAGAAAACAGAGGTTCTATGCAAGTAAAATTCCCAGTTTAAGATTGGTTCCACAAAACCTTTTTTTTCTTAATCCATATTTTCTCAATGAGAATCATTGATCTCTCATCAGGGTAATCTACCCATCATTTGACTGAATGTCCAACTAGATTCTTGGTGATTTCGGTCAAGGGAAAACTAGGTTAATTCAACGGTAGTATATTCTTTGTATTAAGAACTAGAATTGGTCACGAAGTTTTTTCTTGATTTAGATCGAGAGATGGACAAGTAGTTTACTGACCGTCCCTTTCACAGTCGTAGTCTAACAAAAATCATTTGGTTTATTTCTAACTTTGATTCCAAGGATTTTTTTCAGATAAATATCTACTGAACTTCTAGCTGTAAGAAAATTCCAACTTTATGAATTTCATTCTAATAATAGATTAAGAAATGGTTTTATATGAGAATATTGGATTTTTATGAAAATACTCTTCTTCAATTTAATCTAATTTAGGGTAAATATCAATTTGGTGATTTATCTACATTAAATATCTCAAGATATTCTTCTATCAATTTAATTTATCAACCTTGATTCTCTAGGTGGAATTATGGTGAAAATTCCTCTTTTGTCACCAAAATTTAATTCAATTCTTTCTCTACTTAAATACCATAAAATTTATTCTTTTAACTAAATAAAAATATCCATTTTTTTTTAATAAGCTTAAAATTCCTCTTTTTCTCATTTAATGATTGAATTTCAATTGTCATGGAAAAATTCCTCTTTTCTTTAATTAAAATAGAAATATCCATTATTTCAAATATGCCAAGAATTCCACTAAATGATTGAATTCCAAATGTCATGGGAATTCTTTTTTTATCATTTTAAATTCCTCATGCATAAAATAAATTTATCTAAAAATACTTTTTAAAATAAATTAAAATATCCATTATTTTAATATAGCAAAATTTTTCTTTTTCCATTTAATTACATAGATCTCCACTATCATGGGAATTCCTCTTTTTACATAAAAATAAAATTACCAAAAATTTCTCTTTTCTTTAATTAATTATTTATGCATAAATACTAAAAATATTTTCTCACATGAATATGATGAAAATCATTCTTTTAGCATAGGATGTCCCATCCTAAAACATGGTAGGAAGTCATCTTTTAGCATTATGCATCAAAATAAGATATTTATTAATTTCTAAAAATGTTGCCATAGCTTCGCTGCTGCTATCATAGATAATTTTCAATTTTTCTATAAAAAAAAAGACTTTGTAATACAATTACGATCGAAGAACTATCGTTAAACTTAAACCCAAATTGTGGAATTAAATCATAAATTTACCATAATTTTATTAACATAAAAGCATTAAAAACTATTTTCTTAACCTCTAGCTTAACAAGCTATAGTTTAATTTTGAATTAATAATTTATCAATGAGAAGCATTCTTTTTCTAAAGAATTAGCCATTGGAATGACTATTCTTTTGGGAGAGAGAGATATACATAAAAAGCATTCAAAATAAGCATAAAGATTAACTTTTTTGTGAGTAATCATAAAAGTTCTTAGAGAAATCTTGATTTGCATTAAAAACGACTAATTAGAAACTTCTCAAGCTTGAGAGGGGCTGAGAAGTGAAATCATTTGAGAATATTAACAAAAACCATGAAATTCCTTCTTACCTCTAGGTTTGGCTTGCTTCTTTATCTAGAAGTGAAGCCCCCAACTAATGAATTGGTTTAGTGAGTTGAGAAGAAAACTCCAAGAGTTGTTGAAGAGAGAGAGAGAAGCTCCAATCTCTCCAAAAGTAGAGGATTTTTAAGGGATAATAGAGAATATGATTATTTTAATGTAATAGTGACATGGTTCATAGATGAGAATACAAAAGAATGAGGGTCTATTTATAGGCGAGGGAGGCCACTAACTGAGTCCAACTAGGTTCTAGAATTTTCCAGCTTCAGTTGAATTTGGACCAGTTTATCTCCCATTTTGAGAGATAAAAATACCTCATTTTTTTAAAATTAAAAACCCTCCAAAAAATTGGAGGAGGCGCCTACCTCAAACATCCCCCTCTCCTTACCAAGGTGTCAAAAATTCATCATTCCTCCAAAATATCTCATTTTTTAGTAATATCTCTTAATTTTTAACTAATAAACCTTGTACTCAATAAACTCTTCATCTTATGTGAGAATTTACTCATTTTTGGGTATTTTCTTTTATTCATTGGATTTATCTCATCCCAACACTTGGTCTTGCTTTCCTGCATCACAAGGGTAGCACTAGTAGGGGCAAAGAATTTGTCGTGCATGATTTTCTTCCTTGCTTCACAGGTTAATGGATTTGACACCATTGTAATTGCAAGCAATGAGGCTTTTCTATTGAGCGCATCTGCCACCACATTTTCTTTCCCTGGATGATAATTTCAAAATCAAATTCCTGCAGGGTCTGTATCCATCTCCTTTGACATATGTTGAGATCCCTTTGGATGAAGATCCACTTCAGACTTTGATGATCTGTGATCAAGGTGAACCTTTGTCCCCCCAAAAGATAATGTCTCCACGATTTTAGAGCATAAAAGTACTGAGAGTAACTCCAAGTCATGGAGAGCATATTTTCTCTCATGTGTTCTGAGTTTTCTGGATTCATAGGCCATTGCATGACCTTCCTGCTTTACCTTATAATTCCAAGGACCGTGACTACCCGCATATACTGAGGGTATAACTGCAGCTCTTTACTAACAGTATATATGAGTAAATCTAAGACCTTGAAATTATAAGCAAAAATGTTATCTAGATGATGAATTCGAATGCTGGGATTGATATTATTTTAGAATTCTGGTTGAGAATTGATAAGCTGATTTGGATTCTGATTGAAAGATAATGATTCCTGAATTCTAGTTGAAAGAAGATAAGTTAAACAAAGCCACAATGAGGATGAATGGGACGAACCCGAGTGATGATGATAATAACTGGAATGATGATTGTGACTTCAGTAAATCACTATGAGATTAGTGGATTGTGCTGATAGATTGCTACTGTTGACCTTGACCCAGTGACTCTAGTTAAGGGATGACAACTTGAAAACTTGCATAACTGAAATTCCCATGGAGGAATGTTCACATAAAATTTTTGGTCTGATGGACCATTACTATGTTAAGAATATGAATGAATTATTCTCTGATAATAATGAGTTCTGTATGTTCTTCTGTTTAGAAGGGATCTTTATCCCAGGATTTTGTGGGGGACTGACCAATCTAAAGAACCCCAGAATCAGTTGGATCTAAGGTCAGATTTAAATTATAAATAAAGGGACTTAACAACAATTTTCGTATTGATAGGGTCATGGATCGAGGTCGTCATGGTAGGAATGATAACCCCCAACTCGATGAGGAAGAGCTCGACTTGGATGTTCATAAAACTCTTCATAGATCGTAGCCTGGATCTTTCAAGGGTGAAGGAGAAAACTTGGGCGAGGCTGTGGAGAAGTGGATCGAAGTAATGGAAGAGTACTTCGATGTCACCGGGTACAATGAGAAGAGCAAAATGGCTCTTGCAAGGCTGAAGATAGTAGAAACAAAATAGCTAGAGTGGCATGGAGAAACCACTGTGAGAGAAACCGTCTGGATCGAAACACTCAGACATGGAATGATCTCAAAATTTACCTAAGGAAGAGATTATGTCCTCTCGGCTTTTTGAAAACCAAGATGAACGAGTTCTTAGAGTTAACCCAGGGGAGTAGAACTATTGAAGTGTATCACCAAGCATTTTCTCTCCTCCTCAAATACTTGCCATTGCTAGATGAAGAAGAGCTGATGGTCAGGTTCATCCGGGGACTGAACGGACCTTTGAATATCCTAGTGAGAAATGCCAAGCCAATTTCCATGGCCGAAGCAGTGCGAATGGCGAAGGATTTTGCCAAGGCCTTTGATATCAAGGTCCCACTGCGAGGCCAACACCATCATCTTTCAAAAGATTTCTAGCTCCAGAAGGTGATTCCAACCTTCCATCACCTAAGAGACAACAAGGTCAAGCTCAGAATCTGGAAAGTTCCACAATGGAAAAAAGGTCCCTTTCTCGGAACTCAATCTTCTAGAATTCAACTTTAGAAGTTCCACCCTTGAACAAGGAAGTGAGATGCTATAACTATCAAGGATTTGGACATCGAAGAGTATGGATTGCCCAACTCCTTTTGGATCAAGGTTTTTGGGGCAGAGAAATCAGGGACCAAGATTCCAGACTCCAGCTCCTTCCTTCCAGAGTAATCAGGCTCCTTTCCGCCAAAACTAGGGAAATCCCAGAGGTAGACCCTTTAACGAACCCGCAATTTTGATCCAAAGTAATGCAAGACCTCCACCTCAGAATAGAGGAAGTCCAAGAGAGATGTTCCCAAATCGACCGTCCACTTCCAAGGCAGTAACGCTCGAAGAAATTGAAGAAGATGAAAGAGATCATACTCCACTTGCGGTGTGAGGTGAAAACAAGAAAAAAGACCATGCCTCTATAGCCCTTCACCTCCCAAACTTTGATACAACAACTACAACAAGGGGGCACCACCAGCCACCGGCTTGAACACTTCTCACACTTCACCACACCACCCACACCAGAAAGAACAGCCAAAATAGGGGCACCATAGACAAGTAATCACCCAGCAACACAATACACTTTCACCGCGTGCATGATGAGGTAATCAAAGGCTGGCACAAGTGCGCTATGAGAGTGTAAACCCGTGGACTACACCACCAAACACGTCAATCATGCCTTCTCCTGCAAATCAACACACACAGGATACCAACACAACAACATAACCAGACACATCACCAGTGGCTTTCATCCTTAAATTACCAACCAACGCTTCATACAGCTTCTTCCGACACAGGAGCTTTTACTCACACAATCTTACAAACACTCAGGCTTGGATTTACTGCCAAGGGAATTCCACCATGGCCTCATTGCCTCAGGAATTACAACCTTGCGTTTGACGACCAAGCCCTTTCAACTAGTCGACCCATCAACACAAGAAGCCCCATTCATCTTGGCTAATCTCCCTCTCACCTTTCCTAAAAAACACATCCCTTCAGCCTTGCAACAGCCTCCCAGTAATCACCTGCTTCCTTACTCCCCCAGGTAGCTCTCTCAGAAGTCGGCACCACACCTTGCCACAGTAGCCATCTCCGGCGGCCAGAAACAAACCAAGGCCCCACTCCCAAACTCTCCCTCTTTTATTTTCGTGCCCCCACGCCAGGCACCATAGGCGGCCTCCTTCGGTCTTCACTAGCCACCACTGCCTCTCTTTGCTACGCACATCCCTCCACTGTCGCCAGCCACAAGCACATCACCTCTTTGACCAGCTTCTCCCTCACGTCCAGCAGCCCCTCCATCTTTGCTTCAGTCATCGCCAGCCACACCAAGAAAAAAAACCTGGTCGCTGCCCCTGCAAGCGGTCCTCTCCTGCACACTCCACACTCTCCACGTCGCTACACCAGGCTAGCCTTAGCCATCCTTCGCATCCCCTTGGCCCCTGTACGCTCACCAGAGAAGCATCCTCTTATTTCCAAGGCGGCAACCCCCACACGTCGACCCGACTCCACTCCTGCACTCGCTAGCTCACAAAGCCAGCCGTCGCACCCGCTTCACTGCCTCCTCAATTCCATCCTTCGCTGCTTCGCTGCCGTCACCAAAGGCGGCCTGCATCACTTCCTCTACAACGACCATCAGCCCTCTCTGCGCCAGCAGCTCTCCTAGCCTCACCTTCAGGCGGTCACACACCAGAGGCGACTTCTCCAGCTGTCGCGTGTCCCTCTGTAGCTCACTTCTCTCCCTGTTAGCTCTGCCCGCTCACCCGAGAGGCATCCTTCTCTACAAGGCGGCAACTCCCCACGTCTTTTTCCTCTTCGCCAACCTTCTAGGCGATTGTGCTGGCAGCGGTGTTGGCTGCAAGGCAACCAGCCATGTGGCTATTTTTTTGTTGGCCACGTGATGGTGTATTTATTTATTAAAGCCTCAAAAATGGCCACCATCACCCTTATTCCCTAGCTTTCAGCATTCTCGATCAGCTGCATCTCGACTTACCAAACATGACCAATTCCCCATGCTCTGCCAACCTCTTCCACATGTTTACTAAAAATGGAGCGCCATCTGTTTCGAATCGATCGGTGCCCTGCATTTGGAAACCACCCGCACACCATACTGCTGCAATAAAAAAAACTTTTTATCTCAAGCACCTGCTCCCAAAAAGAACAACACGCATGTACTAGCTCACTGCAAAGCCATTTAGTATGTACATTTGCCAGGGCATTCAGGGCAAAGTTTATTTGCATACCATGCATCCAATATGTACACAAGCTCAAAACACCTCTCAAAATTTTACCTAACATACTTTGCCCAACCCCTAGCCTGCCGAATCATTCATGATCAGTAGCAAAAAGCATATGACCATGTTTCCCTCCGTCAATCCTTTGAGCATCATACAAGGTAACCAAAACATCTTTATTCCATGTGATTAAAGAAACACTGTCATCTTCCCCAGATGTAATTTGCCATCCCACATCCCACAACATAACATAAGAACTTCTGGAAACAAAGCTCTTGACATACATACCATCCTGCCTCATCTCAATTCCAAAATCACTGATATGGTAAACACTATTATTGAAGAACTAGTGAAGCAATTCCTGCTGAGGGTAATAACTGATGAAAGCTTCATCAATAAAGACCCACTGTGTCATATCACTTTCTTGTCCATTAATATAAGAAGCATCACCATCAAAGCTAACCACTATAGGTAAAACAAACTCCTCTTCCAAAGGCACCATTGCCAAAGCATCCACCTCAGTTCCTGTATGCTCACCTTTATCAAGGCCAATAAGAAATTCATCTATCACAGCATCCATAATCTCATCCATAGCATCAACATCATTCATAGTCTTCTGGTATTGCTCCTCTTTCATAGCATCAATTCTGCTTGTGGCTTTCTTAACATTAATGCACATCTGATCATCCAACTCCAACTCAGGTTCATCATCCTGCAGACTTTCTATATCCCACTCATCCCACAAAGGTTCATTATCCAAAGACTTTAAGCATACTCTTTCACATCACATGCATACCTTTGCTCATGATTCACTTGTACCTCCTCGCATTCTTTCTGTATGGCCTCTTCTTGTTGGGCAACCTCATCACCAAGCACTTTCTCATCAATAACCAGGGCATCCATGTCTGCATCCTCCTCACTGGATGAAGTGTCTTATGTTTCCTCACTAGTAGTGGTGCTACTAGTCGTGTCATCAACACTCGAATCAGCTTCACTTTCCCTTTCATCATGAACAGGCTTTTGATTATCCATATTAAATTGCTTTTTATCCCCTCTCCTATCATATAGAGTAATGACTCCTTTCCTCTAATCTTGAACAGCCTTCACCGCTCTCCGCCATGGTCTTCCCAAAATGATGGGGAATGCACCCATTCCTGCCGGCATAACATGACAATCCACAAGCACCTTTACATCAAAAGCCTGCAGTTCTAACTCCTTGATCGTACCTAAGCATTTGCTTTTTATCCCCTCTCCTATCATACAGAGTAATGACTCCTTTCCTCTAATCTTGAACAGCCTTCACCGCTCTCAGCCATGGTCTTCCCAAAATGATGGGGAATGCACCCATTCCTGCCGGCATAACATGACAATCCACAAGCACCTTTACATCAAAAGCCTGCAGTTCTAACTCCTTGATCGTACCTAAGCATTTGACCTTCTGGTGATTGGCCAACCGAATACGAAAACCAGACGCTTCAGTAATATTAAGACCAAGCCTCTCCACAGCTGCTAATGTGATTACACAAATTTGTGCACCACCATCTATGTATGCTTCTCCCAGATTCTTCCCTTTGTACCATACATTCACCACAGGACATATATCAGGCAACTCCTCAACAAATAAAATAGTCACTATCCCTCTGGCAGGCTCCTTCTCTCTCGGATTCACAAGTCCTTTCCATTGATGCTTCAATTTGGGAGCTAACTCTATCAATTTCCCAAAAGTAATATTAGCTTTCCTTCCAGCCATGTCCTCCTGCAAATTGTAACTAAGTGGAAAATCAGTCACTTGAAACTTCCTACGAGACTTCCGCTTGACCTTTACATCTCCTCCTTCCTTCACTTTACCTTTCTTCTTGCTAAGCCCTGCAACATCCCTGCTTTCCCTTTCCTGTGGCATCCGTTTCCCCAAAGGTATCACATCAGCTTCTATCTCCTTCGTCTTCTCAAGGGTGACCACATCTATCACCTTAGTTTTACCTTTCTCCTCATTTGTCAATCCACTGGTTCCTGCTTCACCTTTAATTTTAATTCCATAATCATTTGCCCTATTAGGAATTTCAGAGGGTAAGGGATACATATCACCCCCCAGTCGCTGAGGCTTATCACAGTCAGGACTTAGATGTCCCAATTCACCACAATTCCAACATGTAGGAATAAACCGTCTACCCCTGCCAAAACCACGGGCACTTCTATAGCCTACTGTCTGACGGGTTGTTGCAAGATCAGGGTGTCCAGTTTTGTCCAGTTTATGCTGGACTGGGACAATGCTTGGAGAGAAAATTTTGGGGGGCAAGGTACTTAAAATAAGATCAAGCAAATAATAGAAAATACGCTTGCCCTTAAATTAACCCAACATAACTTAAATTAATATAAATTAGTCTAATTAATCAAAATTAATCAAAAATATGATAAAATGATAAACAAATGATCTTTCCATACCTAGAGTGATCCAATTTATTTTTCCATAGATGCACCATTACAAGTACATTAGTCCCTATAGGTTTTAGATGATTCACATCAAAAATGTAATTTTACTAATTAGATTATTAATATTTGTAGGCCTTTTGATAGTCTGGATGAATTTTGAAAAAGAGATCATTAAAAATCCAACCATTGGATTTGTAATTTTTACTAACCACCACATTCTACTAATGTCTCAGTATCTACCCACTCTTTTGATCTACAAGATTGAGGATTTTAAGTGGTAGCCATTGTGGGTACAAAAAGTGCCGTATATTATAACACTTTAAAGACCTTAAAATATTTAAAGAAAATAGAAAAATATCTTAAAATTTTCTCAAAAAATCAAGTTAAGCTCCATATTATGTGAAGATCTAAGGTACAAAGTGGGAATCTCATATGAGTTTATATGTAAAAGATATTAGCATTTTATGGAATCAGTTTCAATTTGGGACAGGGTGTATACATTGACTTTGTACCTTAAAAAATGAGGACTTTTGACTATCTAATGCTTAATCAAATTATGCAACTATATTCTCAACTTTGAATATGATGTTTCAACAAAAGAACTTGAAACAAAATTCCTTCATTTACTAGGAGAGATTAGCCACTAAAGGTAAACAAATGCCTGTTTTTTTACTGTTTACAGGGTGCTTGAGTGGACAAAACTAGGCAACCTGATCTTGCAACCACCCTGACCTTCAACCCCTTCTTGATTATAGCCTTTGCCTCGGCCACGTCCACCACCTGTGTTCTCCATCATTTTCAAATTCAGATTTTTCATACAATCCACTATTTGCCTCATGTCCTGTTGAAGCCCTTCATGAGAAGCTGTAACAACTGTAGGTGCTACCTTTGTCCCCTGTGGTGTGACATTATTCACTTGAGCTTCTGTCGGGTGCACTCTTTCCAGCACGGTTCTCATCGGTACCGCTTCTACCCTTCTCATTTCAGGCCTTACTACCACTGGAACCATCCCCAGCTGATTCATCCGTTGCAACTTTCAATCCTTTGATTTGGCAATGTCCATCGCATCCTCATAAGACCTGGGCTTCTTTAACTCAACCTTCCAACGATTGCCTCCCTTCAATCCTGCAACAAAACGATCCTTCTTCATCATGTCCGGAGGTACTTGATCCTCCTCCAAAGCCCTGCACAAGGTCTCCCACAACAAAGAGAATTTCCTCACATAATCATCAATTGGCTCCAATTCATCCTGTATCAACCCCTGCACTTCATGCCAAACTCTATCTGGATCCTCAACCTTCTTAAACCTATTCAAAAGAGCAGTCTTCAATCCATCCTCAGTCATTGGAATGCGTGGCTCAGCATCCTTTAACGACTCTTCAAAAGTTCTGGACCATGCTCTTGCATCTCCCTGTAAACATATATTCAACCGCAATACCTGTGCTGGCTCATTGATGTGGATGCTTATGCATGCAACCTCCATCCTTTCAAGAAAATTTGCTTCATCTTCATTAGGACCACCAAAAAACTCTGGATACAACATCATTTTAATCCCCAAGCTTCACCTTCAAACAAAAGAAAAAAACTGGAAACACCTTCCTTCAATCTCTTACTTTGGGGCATACACCCTCGTAGGCAAGAGAAATACCCGAGCTCTCCTCTGTGGGGGCACCAGAAAGCTGTGAGGTGAAAACAAGAAAAAAGACCATGCCTCTATAGTCCTTCACCTCCCAAACTTTGATACAACAACTACAACAAGGGGGCACCACCAGCCACTGGCTGGAACACTTCTCACACTTCACCACACCACCCACACCAGAAAGAACAGCCAAAACAGGGGCACCATAGACAAGTAATCACCCAGCAACACAATACACTTCCACCGTGTGCATGACGAGGTAATGGAAGGCTGGCACAAGTGCGCTGTGAGAGTGTAAACCCGTGGACTACACCACCAAACACGTCAATCACGCCTTCTCCTGCAAATCAACACACACAGGGATACTAACACAACAACATAACCAGACACATCACCAGTGTCTTTCATCCTTAAATTCCCAACCAACGCTTCATACAGCTTCTTCTGACACACAAAAGCTTTTACTCACACAATCTTACAAACACTCAGGCTTGGATTTACTACCAACAAGGGAATTCCACCACGGCCTCCCTACCTCAGGAATTACAACCTTGCGTCTGACGACCAAGCCCTTTCAACTAGTCGACCCATCAACACAAGAAGCCCCATTCATCTTGGCTAATCTCCCTCTCACCTTTCCTCAAAAACACATCCCTTCAGCCTTGCAGCAGTCTCCCAGTAATCACCTGCTTCCTTACTCCCCCAGGCAGCTCTCTTAGAAGTCGGCACCACACCTTGCCCCACAGTAGCCATCTCTGGCGGCCAGAAACAAACCAAGGCCACACTCCCAAACTCTCCCTCTTTTATTTTCGTGCCCCCATGCCAGGCACCATAGGCGGCCTCCTTCAGTCTTCACTAGCCACTGCCTCTCTTCGCTACGCACATCCCTCCACTATCGCCAGCCACAAGCACATCACCTCTTTGACCAGCTTCTCCCTCACGTCCAGCAGCCCCTCTATCTTCGCTTCAGTCACCGCCAGCCACACCAAGAAAAAAAACCCGGCCACTGCCCTGCAAGCGGTCCTCTCCTGCACGCTACACACTCTCCACGTCGCTACACCAGGCTAGCCTTAGCCATCCTTCGCATCCCCTTGGCCCCTGCACGCTCACCAGAGAAGCATCCTCTTCTTTCCAAGGCGGCAACCCCCACACGTCGACCCGACTCCACTCCTGCACTCGCCAGCTCACAAAGCCAGCTGTCGCACCCGCTTCACTGCCTCCTCAATCAGCTTCCGGTGCCATCCTTCGCTGCTTCACTGCTGTCACCAAAGGCAGCCTGCATCACTTCCTCTACCACGACCATCAGCCCTCTTTGCGCCAGCAGCTCTCCTAGCCTCACCTTCAGGCGGTCACACACCAGAGGCGACTTCCCCAGCTGTCGCCTGTCCCTCTGTAGCTCACTTCTCTCCGTGTTGGCTCTGCCTGCTCACCTGAGAGGCATCCTTCTCTATAAGGCGACACTTCCCCACGTCTTTTTCCTCTTCGCCAACCTTCTAGGCGATTGTGCTGGTAGCGGTGTTGGCTGCCAGGCAAGCAGCCATGTGGCTATTTTTTTGTTGGCCACATGATGGTGTATTTATTTATTAAAGCCTGGAAAATTGCCACCATCACCCTTATCCCCTAGCTTTCAGCATTCTTGATCAGGTGCATCTCGACTTACCAAACATGACCAATTCTCCATGCTCTACCAACCTCTTCCACATGTTTACTAAAAATGGAGCGCCATCTGTTTCGAATCGGTCGGTGCCCTGCATTTGGAACCACCCGCACACCATACTGCTGCAATAAAAAAAACTTTTTATCTCAAGCACTTGCTCCCAAAAAAAACAACACGCATGTACTAGCTCACTGCAAAGCCATTCAGTCTGTACATTTGCCAGGGCATTCAGGGCAAAGTTTATTTGCATACCATACATCCAATATGTACACAAGCTCAAAACACCTCTCAGAATTTTACCTAACAGCGGAATGAGGACATCTCACATTTTTCAAGTGGGAGAGGATGTAAGATTCCTCCTCAGTCTGAATAATGAATAAGCTTTACTTCAATCCCCACACTAATCATTCCCTGTTTCTGAATACAAGAAAAAATTATTTTTCCTTATTTTTGCCTAGTGAGATAAAAATTTCTAGAGAGAGTTAATTGAATATTAAGATATTTTTGGATATATAAATTCTACAAATATCAAAAATATGTTTCCCTGAAACAAAAAATCAAAATAAATTCTCGAAGGTGCATCAGGAATTAATTAAAAATGATTTAAAAGACCTAGCCTAATGGTCAAGATTTTCTGAAATTTTTGGATTATGGTCCAATGAAGGCTCCTATGGACTAATAAGATTAATCCAAGTGTTGGGATGAGATAAATCCAATGAATAAAATAAAATACCCAAAAATGAGTAAATGCCCACACAACATGAAGAGTTGACTGAGTACAAGATTTATTAGTTAAAAATTATAAAATATTACTAAAAAAATGAGATATTTTTTAGTAATCATACAATTTTGACACCTTGGTAAGGAGAGGGGGAGCCTTCAAGGAGGCGCCTATTTCACACATGTGAATGAGTTTTAAAATAAAAAATATTAAGGTGTGTTTATCTCTCCTCTCTCCTGGATCAAACCAAATCAAAAAGGGAGCTAAACTGGTCTAAATCTTGTCCAAATTCAGCCAAACTTGAGCTGAAAAATTCTAGAACTTAGTTCGACTCAATTAGTGGCCTCCCTCATCTATAAATAGATCCTCATTCTTTTGTATTCTCATCTGTGAACTAGACCATGCTAGTATTACCTTGCCAATATTACCTTAAAATAAGTATATTTTCTATTATCTCGTAAAAATCCTCTACATTTTGGAGAGATTGGAGCTTCTCTCTCTCTTTAACCTTCCTTGGATCTTTGCTCAACATACTAACCAATTGATTGGTTGGGGGCCTCTCCTAAAAATAGAGAATCAAGCAAAACAAGAGGTAAGGTGTGACTTTATGGTTTTTTCTTAATCTTCTAAATGTTTTTCACTTCTCAACCCCTCTCAAGCATGAGAAGTATTCAATTGAAAGGTTTTTCAATGCAAATGAAGCTCTCTAATGAATTTTAATGATTAATCACATAAAGTTTACATTTATGCTTAATTTAGGATGTTGTTTTATGTATATCTCTCTCTCCCCCAAAGAATGGTCATTCCTATGACCAATTCTCAATTCAAATGATGCTTCTCATGGAGCAATTCCTAATTCTAAAATCAAACTCTATGCTAGTCAAGCTAGAGGCCAAAGAGATGGCTTTTTTATGCTTTAATGTTACATAAATTATGGTAAACTTAAGAATTAAGTCCATAAATTGGATATTGGTCCAAATGATAGTTACTTTATCATAATCCTATTACTAAGTCTTATTCTTTTAGAAAATATTAAAAATTATCAGTAATAGCAGCGAAGCTATGGTAAAAATTTTAAAAATTAACACATAAATCATTTTTATGCATAATGTGAAAAGAGGACTTCCTACCATATTCTAGGATTTGTCATCCTATGTTAAATGAATAATTCTTGTCATATCCATGGAAAACTAGAATTTAATGTTCACGTATAGATAGTTAATTAGAGAAAAAGAGAAATTTTTAGTAATTTTATTTTTATGATAAAAGAGAAATTCCCACAATAATGGAGATCCATGTATTCCAATGCAGAAAGAGAAAATTTAGAATATTAAAATAATGGATATTTTTTTTAAAACTTAAAGAAGAATTTTAGATAAATTATTTTATGCATGAATAAATTTAAATGATAATTCATATTTGGAATTCAATCATTTAAATGAAAAAAGAGGAATTCTTGTTGTATTAGGATTAATGGATATTTTTATTTAATTTTTAAGATAATTTTTAGTTAAAATTATTTTATGTATGTATAAATTTAAATGATGAAAGAGGAATTTCCATCATATTTGAAATTCAATCATTTAAATGGAAAAGGAGGAATTCTTGGTATAATTGAAATATTGAATATTTTATTAAGAAAATAGAAATTTTAGATAAATTTATTTGATGATAAAAGAGGAATTCCCATGACATTTAGATTTCAAGCAATTAAATGTAAAAAGAGGAATTCCCAAGATAATTGAGATCCCAAGATACAAGAAATTTTTAGTAGAATTCAATTTATGAATATTTATCAAAAGTGAAAATATGGGTAGAATTGATTTTTGTAAATCCCATGAATTCTTTTATTCAAAAGAGGAATATTGAATATAATTCATTTGAGAAAGAATATGGAAATAGTCGTCGAGAAAAAGGAGCTTTATCTAAGCCAAACAATTGGCAAAAATTTAGAAAAAATCTCATTATCGGTATCGAAGTAAGAAAAGCTACTAAATGGAAATAATATGTGAATGAATGTAATAATATGTAAATGGGATGCGATAGGATGTGAATGGATGTGATAAGATGTAAATGGGATGTGAATAGATGTGATAAGATGTAAATGGGATATGAATAGATGTGATAAGATGTAAATGGGATGCGATAGCATGTAAATGGATGTGATAAGATGTGAATGGGATGTGATAGGATGTGGTGTGATGAAAAGTAACGTGGATGAGATGTGAAGTAAATGGATGTGGATGTGAATGATGAGATGAGAGGATATGTGAAAGGGTGAGATGGGAAGTAAATGGATGTGTGGATGTGTATGTGAAAGAATGTGATGTGAATATATGTGGATGTGAAGTGATAGATGTGAATGTATGGATAGATGTGGATAGTTGGGCATGTGAATGATTGGACGGATGTGGATGAATGAGATGGGATGTGTATGAATGAGATATGATGTGGATGTGATGTAAAGTGGATGGAATGAATGAGATATGATGTGGACGTGATGTAAGGTGGATAGAATGTATGTGATGAAATAGGGATACAATAAATGTGATTAAGTGTGAATGGATGTGATGTGATGTGAGTCGGGATAAGTGTGAATGGGTGAGATGGGTGAGATGTGATGTGATGTGATATGATGTAAATTGGGATATATGTGAATAGATGTGAATCGGGATAGATGTGAATGAATGTGATGTGATAAGATGTGGATATGAGTAGATGCGAGTGGATGAGATGTGATGAGTATAAATGTGGAAAGATTGGATGAGATGGAAAATGATGTGATTGGATGAGAATGGATGAGAATGGATGAATGACGATGGGAATACATATGATTGGACTTGGATTAAGTAATGTGGATTGATATGGAACAATGTAGAAAGACGAGAGTTCGTTATAGAAACTGTATTTATGACCTGTTTTTAAATGATTATTTTATGTCAAGAATACTGGGGAAGCATTTTGACCATCTTGTGAATGAGGTCGTGGAGACCTACGTGATAAAGTTGCAACAGCCGACGGAGAATCAACGGAGGACGTCTCGCGTAGCACGGTCGAACGAGGTCTTGACCAGCCTCAATTTGATTTAAATGGTGAGCTTCCGATACGGTGGATGAGGGACCAAGGAAGTGGCCTATGAGTGAAGTGCTAGGTGACCTGCGAAGGATCCTAGAGGGTGCTGACCATACAGTGCTCGGGCTTTGGGTCGCCGAAGATACCCACGCGTGCGTCGAGGAAGATATTGGAACAAGGAGTAAGAGTTTTGTGAATTTGGGCATGGATCTCGTTGATTGATCTTGCTGGTCCTCAACAACGGATGAGTCCATTATGGATCTGTTGGTTGATCTTGCTGATCTTCAACGGAGAGTTCATCTAGATTTTTATAAGTGAATATATTTCCAGGTACTATGAGCTAGGAACTAATGAAAAGACCCCTGAGTGGACATGTGAGTGGACATGTGGTGAGCGTTCTAGTTGCCAATGATGCCATAGGTACACCGATGAAGAAATGATCAAAAATTAGAAATCAACCGGATATTTTGGAGAATTATGATCATTGATACTATGATTTCATTAAAAGATTGTTTCAAAGTTAGCGGAATCTGTGAAACACACAATTTCATATTGGGTGTGTAAGTGGTGTGACTATCTTGAAGTTTGCATGAAGCGCCGGCTAGGGGGCGTGTGCACTCTTTTCCTTGGTACCTGGGATAAAACATAACCAAATTCCTAAATGGATTCTATCACTACAGTGGTTGGGTGGTTGGCTAACCCATGGGTTTGGATGGGGTTAGGCTAGACTGATGGATCCCTAAAATGAGACTCAATTTTGTTATGGTACGATAGATGAAGTAAATCCCGGACACTCCTTATTCCATGGAAAATAATCAACGCCTGTGCCTCTCGATGAGGAAAACAGCATTGGTCTCTATGATCCAAGTGCAAGTCTTTTCCTTGATCTCTAACCATGTGACTTACGGGTTCGGTCGAATGAGTTTGGTTAGTGATGACCTTGACTAGGTTAGAATAAAAATATCCCATGGAGGAATTGCCCATGCTTTCTGGGCGAGGGAAGTTTTTCTAGGTTCGGTTTTGGAAGAACCGAGGGATTAGTCTCTTGTCCGGATATCCGTGGGGGGCGAGGCCGCGAGTGAGAGGGTATGTCCTGCGGAAGAAGTGCTACTTCTGCTGCTACTAGCACCCCCGAATTCGTTGCGCAGAGGAGGCAGGGATCTTTCAAGAAGTGAAATCATTTGAGAATATTGGACCATAATCCAAAAATTTCTATAAATCTTGACCCTTAGGCTAAGGTCACTTATGCACCTTGGAGAATTTACTTTAAACTTCTGTTTCAGGGAAATATATTTTTGATAAGAGGAGAATTTTTATATCTAAAAATATCTCAATATTGAATTACCTCTCTCTAGAAGTTTTCTTTTCTCTAGGCAAAAATAATATTTTCTTGTATTTAGAAATAGGGAATGATTACAAGGGATTGAGGTAAAAGCTTATTCATTATTCAGGCTGAGGAGGAATCTTACATCCTCTCCCACTTGAAAAATGCGTGATGTCCTCATCTTGCAAAGTGGGGGTAATCTTTTGCCAACTTTTCTTCTTTCTCCCAGGTGGCGTCTTTGAGAGGGAAGAACTTCCACTTCACTAAAATCTCTGTGAGAACTCTGCTCCTGAGAACATTCTCCCGAACGTCAAGGATTTCTTCACTTTGGAGTACCATCTGGCCTTGAGTCGGAGAAATCAATTGTTCATCATCAAGTACGTGACTCGGGCTGGGTACATATTTCTTAAGCAAGCTGACATGAAATACATTATGTACCTGGAGATGGGGAGGCAGAAGAAGTTTATAAGCTATATCACCCACTTTCTGTATAACAGCATAAGTTTCACAGTATCTAGGAGAGAGCTTCTTGTACTTCCCTAAAGATAAGGAACTTCTTTTTGGTCATTCTCGAAACAAGACCATATCTGATTCTTCAAACTCTCTCTCTCTCTGATCTCTTTTTATTTGCATACTGCTTTGTCTATCTTGGGCTGCCTTAATATCTTTACCGATTGATTACATTTGCTGGTCCATGTCATCAAGCATTTGTCTAGACATTTCGACTATGATCAATGGGTCGGACCAAGTCAACGGTGTAAGGCAATCTTGTCCATACAAAGCTTTGAAAGGGCTCATCCCAATACTTCGATGAGATAAGAAGCATTATAAGCAAATTCAACTAGATGTATGCAGATGGCTTAACCATTTCTTGGGTTCCCTGCCACCACAGCATGACCGAAGGATATCCTCTATTACCTGGTTCACTCTTTTAGTCTCGCCATCAGTTTCGGGGTGATAGGTTGTATTGAAATCCAAGAAAGTTCCTACTTCTTTGAAGAATGCAGTCTAAAATTTTGATGTGAATTTGGGATCTCTGTCACTTACTATCCTCTTGGGTAAGCCATGCAATCTGAAGATATCTTTAAGAAAAACTCTAGCAATATCCATTGCAGTATATGTTTCTTTCACTAGAATCAGATAGGCAACTTTGGTTAGTTTGTCAACTACCACAAAAATGGAGTTGTAACCAGATTGCACTGAAGGTAATCCAGTGACAAAGTCCATATTAATACATTCCCACTTCATCTGTGTGGAATGTCTAGAGGCTGCAATTTTCCTGGCATCTTGATTTTCTCTACCTTGACTCTCTGACACATTAAGCATTGTTGCACATGATCAAGTACATCCTTTTTGAGTCCAAGCTAGAAGAAGCTTTTCTTCATAGACATATAGGTTTTTATAAACCGTGGATGTCCAGCTATCAGGCTATCATGGGCTTCTCTCAGAATCCTTCCCTTTATTCCCTCATCATTGGGAATGCATAGCCGATTATTATAATACATGCATCCTCCAATTTGTACCCAAGAACTCGACTCATTTCCTGAGGAGTCTTGATTTTCTGCATCAGAAGGGTAGAAATAGGGGCAAAGAATTTGTCTTGCATGAATTTCTCCCTTGCTTCACAGATTAATGGATTTGACACCACTATGATTGCAAGCAAAAAGGATTATTTGCTGAGCGTATCTGCTGCCACCACATTTTCTTTCCCCGTCTGATACTTTCAAAATCGAATCCCTGCAGGGTCAACATCCATCTCCTTTGATGCATGTTGGTGAAGATTCACTTCAGACTTTGATGATCTATCATCAAGGTGAACCTCTATCCCAAAAGATAATGTCTCCACAACTTTCGAGCATAAACTACTGAGAGTAACTCCAAGTCATGGATGACATAATTTCTCTCATGTGTTCTAAGTTTTTTGGATTCATAGCAGGCTACTGCATGACCTTCTTGCATGAAAGCACCGCCTAAGGCAAACCCACTGGCATTAGTAACTACCTCAAAAGGTTTGGTAAAATCTTACAATTTAAGGACAGGGTTAGTTACTAAGGCTGTCTTCAGTTTATCAAAGGCACTTTGACACATTTTAGTCCATTGAAAAAAGGTACTCTTCTTAAGAAGGTTAGTTAAAGGGGATGCTATCTGAGCATACCTAGGTATAAAGATCCTATACCATCCGGTTAATCCTAGGAATCCTCTGACTTCTTTACCATCTTGGGTTTTGGCCAATCTACGACGGCTTGAATCTTTGCGGGGTCAGGAGAAATCCCATCTTTTGACACTATGAATCCGAAGTATTCTACACCTGGTCAACATAATAAGAACACTTGCTCTTTTTTGTAAAGAGTTGGTGTTTCCTTAGGATTTCCAGGACCTTGCACACATGATCTTCATGATCTGCAGCATTCTTTGAGTATACCAAAATATCATGAAAGAAGACAAGAACAAAACCATCCAAGTTTTCTCTAAGAGTATCGTGCATAAGACAATCAAACGTCACCGGGGCATTAGTCAATCCAAACAGCATGACTATGAACTTATAATGCCCATAACGAGTATTGAATGTTGTCTTCGGAATGTCATGTTCCTTGATTCTGATCTAGTAGTACCCGATTTGAGATCTATCTTTGTGAACATTTGGGTCCACTTAACCGATCCAGAGGTTCATCAATCCTAGGGATAGGATACTTATTTTTAATTGTTAATTGATTCAATCCTCTATAGTCAATACTACAGAGTCAGCGCGTTCCATCTTTCTTCTTTTGAAAGAGAACGAGGTGAGACACTAGGTCTGACGAATCCCTGCTCTAATAGTTTTCTTAATTGTTCTTTAAGTTCTATGGCTTTAGGGACTTCATGGCTACTAGCTAAGCTCTGGGGGTTAAATCGATACTTCACGAGTCGGAGGCATCTCAGCGGCTCTTCACGGAACACATCTACATACAAACTTAACCACTTTGGTTCTTTAGCCTTACATTTTATGTCTACTAGATTCATCTTAACGACATAAACAGCTTGCCTCGTTCTGAGCCCTTTTAACAATTTAGAAGCCTTGACTAATTACAGCATTGGGGATCCGAAAATTCCAGTTCCTTGAACTTTATTCCCGTGAAGGTCAAGGAAAGAGATGGTTCCTTTGTGACAATGAATGTCAGCCTGATTCTTATGGAGCCAATCCATTCCAAGGATTCGATCATAGACTCCCAAGGGTAGGACTCTCAACTGGCACTCTGTTATGTTCCCATCTAGACTAAACTAAATAAGGTCTTTCTGAAGGTGTGTGAAAATAATCTTTCCACTGGCTAGTTCCACTTACATAGGTTTCCCTGATTTTTGATGACTAACTTACGCAGACATCCTAGGGAAATAAAAGAATGAGTATTGCCTGAATCAATCAAAAGCTTGAATTTCTTACCCTGGTACTCTGCTGGAGTCTAGAGGACTGAAAATTGACGGTCATTCCGCTGATACTCTATTGCGGCATAGATCTATCCTTTTTCTTCCTCCACTTCCTCAGCTATAGTGACGGCTCTAGCTGCTGCAGTCTGAGGTGGAACTCTCTCTCTTTGGTTTCCCTAATTCTGAAGGAGTTCAGAGACTGCTTTGCATGGAGGTTGCCGATTGAGCTGGCACTCTTTTGGGGTTGTCCAGATTTTGGTACGAGGGACCCTAATTGGACTGATATGAAAGAGTTTGTCTCTGAATTCTGAGACTGTGGCTTCCTTGGTCCACAGAAGGAGATGGGAAATCCTTGAGCTGGTGCCCAAACCCTTGACATCCGAAGCACCTGTTCTCACTTCGAAGCTCTTCCCTCTGCATTCTTGAAAGAGCCGGAGTTCCTGAGAAAGAACTTCAAGGGAAAGGTTTTCCTTCATTCCTGAAACTTCTTGACTCCAGATTCTGGTTGGGACCTTGGTGTCTCTTTGGAGGCGTAACTTCCCGGTGTCTAGAATCTCTTGAAGGATGAGGGAGCTGGCTTTGGCGGGACATTAACAATGAAGGCTTTGGCGAAGTCCTTCGCCATTCTTATAGCTTTAACCATGAAAATAGGCTTGGCAGTCTTGACTAGAGTGTCTAAATATTCGTTCATTCCCCGAATGAACCTGGCCATAATTTGCTCTTCGTCTAGCGATGGTGAGTACATGAAAAGAAGAGCAAATGCCTGCTGATGATATTCTTCAATGGTTTTTCTCCCCTTGTTTAGCTCTAGAAATTCATTCATCTTGGTTTCTAAAAATTCAGGGGGACAAAATCTCTTCCTTAGATAGGCTTTAACATCATTCCAGGACTCGGTATTCCTATCCAGATGATTGGTGTTGCAATGGTTTCTCTATGCCACCCTGGCTGTTTTCACAATTTTTAGCCTAGCAAGAGCCATTTTACTCCTCTCGTTGTATCCGGTGACATCAAAATATTCCTCCATGGCTTCAACCCACTTCTCCATATTCTCGCCCAAGTTCTCCCCTTCACCTTTGAAGGGTCCTCGTTGAGTTCTGTCAAGAGCCTTGTGAACGTCGGAGTCAAGCTCTTCTTCATCACTGAGAGGGTCTGGCTGTCGGCCACAGTTCCCTCGCCTCATGATTCTACCAAAATGATACATTATTAAATTTTTATTTTGATTTCGTCCACGAGATCCTAAGACTTAAGAGGTTCGAAAAATAATTTCTTAAACATGAACGATCTGGTTGGAGATCTATGACATATGTTCGAGTAACAGATTTTTCTTCATCAATTCGTCATATAATAAACAATCACTTATACAACTTTTCACAAAACATTTCTTTATTTAAATAAAGATTGCAATATGTACATAGAGCATCTCGCCTCAAGAAAGTCAAAATCTCCTCTGGAGACGCATAATACGGCGATACTGGGCTACATACATGCCCTGATACAAATGTTCCTTTATTGCCAAGGGAGCTACTATCTTCTCCTTAAAGCGACTAAGAAGTCTGTAGATATGGTATGAAAGTCTGAAATCTCGAGGCGTAGGGTGACATAAAATAACACCATGTATCACTTTTTGCCTCATCATAATCATGGCCAATGAGATATTCTGCCTCAGCATTGCACGCTGGTAGCCGTGGACATACTGCCTTGCAAACCATTTGTGCCACCGTCTCTCTGCTGGGTCGGAGAAATATAAATCCTCGAAATGGCCTGCGACGAGTCGGGCTCGGCTCGTGCGAGTTGTAGCAGAAGAGATGAGATACTCGAAGGCAAAAGGAGTCATATCTTGTGACTGGGTGAGGTCGGGAATACTAGATAAGTGTGGAACTTCCATCTATATAAAACCAAATTCTTTGATCATTAATGAAGCTTAAGGAATGAAAATACAATACATAAATGTTCTTTCTGAGTTTTTATTATAAATTTTTGCTAAGAATTCAATTTTTCTTATTAGCTTTCAACAAAGCTCTGATACCAGCTGTGAGACCCTCCGCGATGCCCCCTCCGAAAGTGCTGGCGGCGGAAGCAACGTGTGATTCTGCATCCGCGCCATGACTCAGTTTGATAGGAGTACAGATGATAGTTATCTTGAAGAAAAGAAGGTGCTGATATTTCCGTGGCTGCTTCAATCAGGTTTATTATTGTGATTTTTTTTAAAGGACAATCTCTACTGGGACAGGTTTGAAATTTAATGCTAATTGTAAGGTTGATGGCAGCAATAATTTAGGAGCTAGTGCTCTTGCACGTGAGAGGTTGCGCTAAGGGGCTTGAGCTCCAGGAGCCGAAGTAGAGGAAGAGCGCGTACCTGAAGTAGGGGCTGTAGCTCGTGTAGGGAGTAAGCAGGCAGACGCCGTTGCCCAGGACGGTGGGCATCACCAGCCTCTGCGTCCACTCCGGCCCGCACGCCAGCTTCACGTCGCTCGTCACGCACCACCGTCCCTCGGCCACGCCGCACGTAAATAGCACCGTCGTAGAGGTCACCGGCTCCCTAAAGCCCACCGCCCCCGCTGTTGCCGTCCAGCTCGTGCTGCTCAATTCTAATGTTCTTCTTGGCCGAGCAATGCACCGGCGCCTGCCCCGCCGCCGTGTCCAACACCACTAGAACTGCGCCAACAAACCACGTCAACAACATGTTTTCAAGCAGCTTTCGTAGATCACTAATGCGCCATAGCTGGATTAACGTGGATGGATGATCAGCGGAGCCACTTACACGAACCTACTATTAGCATGAGCATTGTGCAGACGCGCCATAGTCCCATTCTCCTCGTCATGATTCTGCGTCCGCGCCATGACTCAGTAGTAGGGAGGTGGGAAACGTAGCACCAACAGGAAGAGAGGACGTCACTGCAGTCGTTGTTAGCTGTTGAAAAGAAGCTCGAAGGGTCTACGGTCCTGTTTTACTCTCGATTTCGTGCTTTCCCAAGTTCAATTTCTTTCTTCTTGCTTGCTTTGATAAAGTGAACAGACACTAGTAAAAAGCCCCCTATTGTTACTAGTGAACAGACACTAGTAAAAAGCCCCCTATTGTTAAAAAGACTGAACTTTCACATGTTAAATCCTATGTTACCAAATTCACCTTGTCAACCCCATAATCCTAACAAGGCGCAAACAATGGAGGAGCCTACAAGCGAAGCCCAAGTTGATTGCATAAAAAATGTTATAACCACATAATGGCATCGGACTGCTCATAAACCCCATCACCTCCGTACAAGCGTAAGCTAGAAGAACCACCCACCATGCCAATGCCACCATCTCGTGCGGGGCAGGGATCCACACTTGGGGCCTCGCCCCCACGGATATCCGGACAAGAGACTAGCCCGATGGTTCCTTCGAAACTGAGCCCGGAAAAACTTCCCTCGTCGGGAAAGCATGGGCGATTCCTCCAGGAAAATCATCTAACAGTAGAATTAATCTAACGAGTCAAAGTCTTATCTATTCAAACTGATCCGACCGAAACAGAAGTCACATGCTCAGATCAAAGAAGAGACTTGCACTTGGTCCATAGAATCACCGCTTTTTTCCTCCTTTAACGAGTCACAGCCCGCTGATTCCCTCCCACAGAACAAGGGTCTTCGTAAGACTTAATCTAACTAATGAACTAATCATAACTAATGAACTAACGAGTCACAGCCCGCTGATTCCCTCCCACAGAACAAGGGTCTTCGTAGAACTTAATCTAACTAATGAACTAATCGTAACTTATTTGTACCGTAGGAATCTCCCGATCCAGACCGGCCCATGGGTTAGCTACCTACCCAGCCACTGTATTGGTGGGATTCTTTTATAAAAATTTGGTTATATTTTTCCCGTGTACCGAGGAAAAGAGTTCCTAGGCCCCCTAGCCGGTGTTTCAAGCAAAATTTAAGATAGGCATACCACGTACACACCCAATATGAAATTACCATTATAACAGATTCGGCTGTCTTTAAAACAATCTTTCAATGAAAATCATAGTATTGCTAATCATAATCCTCCAAAATATTGAATCCATTATTTTACAAAATATATCATCCAGACTCTCCGTTGAAGAACAATTGGTCAACCAATGAGATCCAATATCAAAATTCGATTCACAAAAGTCATTCTTTCAATTTATCTTAATCTTCCTCGACGTATGCATGGATGTCCTAGCAACTATGAGGCCATGTATCACCTGGTTAGAACCCTCTAGGATCCTACTTAGGTGTCCTAGCACTTCACTCAGGGACCGCTTTCTCGGTCCTCGCCCATCGTACTAGAAGCGCACCATTTTAACCATACCGAGGCTAGTCAAGACCTCGACAGACTTTGTCGCGAGACAACCGATGTCCCTTGACGACTCCCCGCCAGCTGTTGCAACGAGCCTCTTCTTAGTTAAACACATACCAAATGCTTCCTCCAGCATTTTGGCGTAAAATAGTCCTTTAAAAGAAAACAGAGTTTCTATGCAAGTAAAATTACCGATTTGAGATTGGTTCCACAAAACCTTTTTTTCTTAATCCATATTTTCTTAATGAGAATCATTGATCTCTCATCTGGGTAATCTACCCATCATTTGACTGAATGTCCAACTAGATTCTTGGTGATTTCGGTCAAGGAAAAACTAGGTTAATTCAACGATAGTCTATGCTTTGTATTAAGAACTGGAATTGGTCACCACGAAGTTTTTGATTTAGATCGAGAGATGGACAAGTAGTTTACAGACCGCCGTCCCTCTCACAGTCGTGGTCTAACATAAATCATGCGGTCTATTTCTAACTTTGATTCCAAAGATTTTCTTCAGATAAACATCTATTGAGCTTTTAACCATAAGAAAATTTCAACTTTATGAATTTCATTCTAACCATAAAAGATTAAGAAATGGTTTTATATGAGAATATCAAATTTTTATTAAAATACTCTTCTTCCATTTAATCTAATTTTGGGTAAATATCACTTTGGTTATTTATCCACATAAAATATCTAAAGATATTCTTCTCCAATTTAATTTATCAACCTTAATTCTCTAGGTGGAATTATGGTGAAAATTCATCTTTTGTCCGAAAATTAAATTAAGTTCTTTCTCTACTTAAATACCATAAAAATTCATCTTTTGTCCCAAAATTTAATTAAGTTCTTTCTCTACTTAAATACCATAAAAATTCTTCTTTTAACTTAATACAAATATCCATTTTTTTGAATAAACTTAAAATTCTTGTTTTTCTCATTTAATGATTGAATTCCAAATGCCATGGGAATTCCTCTTTTATCATAAAATAAATTTATCTAAAATTTATCTTTTCTTTAATTAAGATAAAAATATTCATTATTTCAAATATGCCAAGAATTCCACTCTTACCATTTAAATGATTGAATGCCAAATGTCATGGGAATTTCTCTTTTATCATTTAAAATTTCTCATGCATAAAATAAATTTATCTAAAATTTCTCTTTAAATTAAATAAGAATATCCATTATTTTAAGTATGCCAAGAATTACACATTTACCATTTAAATGATTGAATTCCAAATGTCATGGGAATTCTTCTTTTATCATTTAAAATTCCTAATGCATAAAATAAATTTATCTAAAATTTCTCTTAAAATTAAATAAAAATATCCATTTTTAAATATACCAAAATTTCTCTTTTTCCATTTAATTACATGGATCTCCATTATCATGGGAAATCCTCTATGAGAAACTAATTTTTAGTATTTATGCATAAATATTTAATCAAAGAAAAGAGAAATTTTTGGTAATTTTATTTTCATGCAAAAAAAGGTCCTTGAGAGTGGACAGGTGGTGAGCGTTCAGGTTGCCAATGATGCCATAGGTACGTCGATGAAGGAATGATTGGAAATTAGAATTCAATTGGATATTTTGGATGGTTAACTGTATTGGTGGAATTTCGTTATAAAAATTTGGTTATGTTTTGATTGGGTACCGAGGAAAAGAGTTCCCTGGCCCCCTAGCCGCGCTTGAAGAAAAATTCAAGTGGTCATATCACTTACACACCCAATATGAAATTGCCATTTTAATAGATTTGGCAGTCTTTAAAATAATCTTTCAATGACATTATAGTATTACTAATCATAATCCTCCAAAATATTGAGTCCATTGTTTTACAAAATATATCATCTGGACTCTCTGTTAAAGACCAGTTGGTCAACCAATGAGATCCAATATCAAAATTGAGTTCACAAAAGTAATTCCTCTTTTAGCTTATCCATATCTTTCTCAACGTACGCATGGGTGTCCTAGCAAAACTGTGAGCCCGTGCATCACCTAGTTAGAACCCTCTAGGATCCTACTTAGGTGTCCTAGCACTTCACTCAAGGACCGCTTTGTTAGTCCACGTCCATAATACCGAAAGCGCACCATTTTAACCATACCGAGGCTGGTCAAGACCTCGCTAGGCTTTGCCGTGATGAGCAATGTCCCTCGACGACTCCTCCCTGCCCCAACTGTTGCAACGAGTCTCTCCTTAGTTAAACACATACTCAATGCTTCCTCTAGCATTCTGGCATAAAACAGTCCTTTAAAAGAAAACAGAGGTTCTATGCAAGTAGAGTTTCCGGTTCGAGATTGGTTCCACAAAATCCTTTTTCCTTAATCTAGATTTTCTTAAGTTACGTTAGTTAGAATAAGTCTTAGGAAGGCCCTTGTTCTATAGGAGGGAATCAGCGGTTGTGCCTCGCCTAAAAGAGAAAAAAACTGGTGATTCTATGGACCGAGTGCAAGTCTCTTTGTTGATTTGACCATGTGACTTTCGGGTTTGTTCGCTTCAGTTTGGTTAGTTAAGACTTTGACTCGATAGATCAATTCTCCCATTAGATGATTTTCCTGGAGGAATCGTGTTTGGGACATCATAGCATAGCGGAGGCTACACTCCAACCCACACACTTGTCAATCCGTGAATGCAACCCGGTTAGCGCATAGAGGCTATCTCGAATGGGAGAAGATGAGTTAACCACACACTAATGACTTCTAGTCCTACTCAATCCTTCTTCAACACTCAAGCAATCAATCTTACATAATCAAAGCATCAAGATTAGGCTACACTTAAGCATAAAAATGCAACTTATGCAAAGAATCTAACATGCAAAGAGCTATCACACAAGCCTCAACTACACATCATTTCATGCACAAGCTTCATCACATGCACTCTACAACTCACAAATCAAAACATCATTAAGAAATCTAGATTAGCAAGTGTGTAGACCAAAACCTCATATCATTGAAAATGTAGAGAATAGAGAGTACAAGATTGAAGCATGAATGGAGATGGAGAGCCTTGGGAGTGCACATGAGAAGGAGCTATGGAGCAAGCTCTCTCTATGAGCCTCTCAACCAAATGACCAAAGAGTCCTCTCTAGCTCTCAAATGGGCCACCTTTTATACAAAAATTCTAGAACTCCCAAAAGTTCCCATGTGGGATTATTGTCAAGCTCTCTCCCACATTCATCTACAACTTGGAACTCTTTTCAAGAGCCCTAAGTGTCTTTTTTGTTGCATCCTTGTATTGATCTTCATTCGTCATGCAACACTCCCCCCTTCCTATTTTGCGGACGTCCTCGAGCGCGGTAGTAGCAAGAGCTGCAACAAAAAAAACAATGGATACAAGTAAAGTCTTTTATTGAAGAAAAGAAAAGAAAAGAAAAAACCAGCAATGATAATTTCACACGTGAGCATACAAGTGCAAGGCTGATTAAAGTTTTAATGAGTACTAAAATAGGTGAGTAAAGACTAGTCACAGTGAGACGTAAGTGGTAGATAGTGCCATGCAAAGCCCAATGTGCTTTGTACACCGCCGGTAATGACCACAGTCTCAATGTCCTACAAGTATGTAAGTTATTCCTAAGTGGCAAACCTACTCCTAAATATGAGCAAAGGTGATTGGAACTCTCTTTTTTTTTTCCCCTTTTTTTTTGATATGTGTATAGAAGGTGATAAAGATTAAGGTTCTATCCCAAAGAGACCCAAGCAATGGCCAAGAGACCTCCGCCAAGAGAGTCTAAAGACTGCTAAGTATCTCAAGGGCGACAGACCCTTTTTCTTTCTTTTATGACCTAAGGAGTACCCCTTGAAGATGAGGGCATCGGTCTCGAGGGCCCATAGTGTACCCCAGAGTCCTACCAACATCTATCAAGGCGATAGATTCCTCAAAGGTCTTTTTCTGAGGATTTTAGACATCAGTGTTCACCCCATAGAAACCAAGGCATCGGCCCCAAGGTGCTAAGACAACCCCAGGTCCTACCAAGCATTTCACATGGCTGTAGACACATCATGTCTCAATTCACTTTGTATATATATTTTTTAGGATATAATTTTTTTATAAATTTTTATTACTCCTAGCACCTAGCTCATATCTAAGAGGTAGCTACCACTAGGGATAACTAATATACCTTGAAAGCATAAGAACTTGGCATATTCCCTTGGTATATATCCTACACTGTCTTTAGATAGAAATATCTTTTACTAAGTCTTCTAAGAGTCTAGAATTCACTCACCATATTTTAACAACTAATCAAAAACTTAAACCAGCCAACATTGTGTGAACATGCAAACCATATATTCGAAAGATAAGAGCACATAAAGAAATAAAGATTAAGATTTGAATACACCTGTTGTAGTGCCCTGTTGATGTTGTTCGTTTGCATTGATGCATTGCTGATTTTGTGCAGATTGCTCCTCCTTGATCTTTGTAGGCATAGCATGTGTCCCCCCTTCCTAATTTGTGTGCACGATAGGTGGACTATTGGGGCGTGCTTGATGTTCTTGTTTTTTTACGGAGATCTCTGCAAAATTTTTATTAACAAACAAGAAAAGAAAAGAAAAGAATAAAATTTGCCATTGGTGCCAAACACCGAATATAGCCGAGGGGAAAAACCCAATGGGAGAAAAGTGCCCTGGCTTGTCGATCTTATTATGGAGTCACTGAACTTACCCTTGCGCTGGTGGTGGATCCGTGTCCTCATCTGCTGGAAAGATGGTATCAATTTCCTCAGGATGCAGAGACAACCCCTCACAAAAACCGGCCGCTAGAGAAGGTGGTAGAGGAAGGAGTGCTTCCTCACTAAAATATGGCATTGGTTCTATGGGAAGGTTAAAAAGACAGTTTCAATTTTGGAACTGCGCAATATAGGTACTCATATTTATCCAATATTGACATGTTGAGGCTTGGGGAAGGAGGGCTTGCAAGATCGGTGGTTGTAAGTCATTTAAGCTTGTATCCCTCCATTGTTGTGCTTGAACCTCCTCAGGTAATCTACGTTGATTTGGTCCTCTCTCTGGTATTCTCACATTAAGAAGATTATGGCGTTGGGGTGTAACTCCCACAATTTGATTCATTAAGCCCGTGCCATATCGTCTAAAGTAAGAGCGGCATATCCAACAAATATGTGAAGCTTCTTCTAATATGAGCCGTGCACATTCTTGACAATGTGGAAATGGGTGATGCTGTTGATAGAATAACGTGACAAAGTGATGTCCACAGTAATTTTCACCTAAAGGAGCATAGAAGTACCTAGAATGTGTTTGAAACGGAGGAGCACTATAACCCCCGCGATAATCTGGTCGAGTACTATCAGGGTCAATGCATGGTGGACATGTATCTCGCCAAATCTCCATCAGGAGTTATCTGGACGTAGAACAATGAAATTTAGAACACTCATATCCATCATGACAATTTCAATCAAAAACAAGATTATCTCAAAGAGAACACATCTTCTAAAGGCATAAGGAACTACATTATTCAAACATTGATTTACCAAAGAGCTTTAATTGTAGTGTTAATGCCTTATCTTTAGTTTTTGGTATATCCTTTTTAAGAGGTGGAAACTTTAGCAATTGTCTTGGAATTTGAGCAAGATAATAGGATTTAGGCATTGAAATGCTAGAATCTATGCTCAAATGAGACTCATTTGGACATGTCGTAGGTACACAAGTTGATGGTTGAATTGTGTAACAAGGAGAAATTGGGACAACCGGTGTTTCAATACATGTTTTAGGAAGATCAACACAAGTAGTTTTGTAGGTGCTATCACAGCCACCTTTCCTTTCTTGAAGAGTTTGTGTTGATTTCTTTTGCACCCACTGATATGGACAATCAAGGGTGGCTTTTGGAATCTTTCTGAAACACTCTTTTACCCCTGCCAAAGCATGGCATTTTGGAAGCCAAATTGCTGTTGCACCCTCATAATAGCCTTGTGCTTTAAGAACATGTTTTGGGACCCATCGAGTAACAATCCGAGGCTTAGGCTTGGAAGTGATGTGCTTCTTAAGAGGTTTAGCAACTGGACTAGATGGTACAAGTTTGTACGCATCTTTGGGTAGCCACATTGATAATTCCTTCTTGCCCGGCCTTCTTTGAGCAGCAACTAGAGTAGTTGGAACATGCCAGCCATGGCCCTCACTTGAGTATTCATCAATTATCCACATCATTTGTTTTGGAGCTTCAAGAGCAGATTTGGATTGTGGGTTGGGTAAGGTAGAAACATTACCCCTTTGACACGATAAAGCTCGTGGTGTAGCAGATCCCAAGATGCAATCAGAATCAATTTGCAACTTGTATTGTCTATTCTTCCAATCTAATGAGCAATTGGTAGCACTTAACCACGATCTACCGAGAACAACCTCTACTACTGCCTTGGACTTACGTGCCACATAAAAGGGCACTGACATCTGGTGATCCTGAATGGTCATCATAATGACACATTTTCCCTCTATAGGGTTATCTTCTCCTGAGAAGCTTCGTAGGTCCACAGGAACTTGCACAAGTGGTGGTTGACCCAAGGCTATCCAAGTGTCAAGCGAGAGAACATTATAATCTGCACCAGAGTCAATTAAGGCACAGACAAAGTAGGTAGTCTCATGAAGATGAAGGCACACTTGAATATTGAATGGATCGACATATGGCTCATCAGTAGCCAACTGTATGGCTAACATAGAAGCTTTGCGACGCTCCTTGGCTTTTGCAACTCTAGCTTTAGCCTCCTCTTGAGCCTGACGTTTAAGTAGGTCAAGTGCTTCTTTCCGTGTTTGTGCAGCATGCATCTGTTGAAGCATGGCTTCAGTTAATGGTTCATTGTATTTCTTGAGACGACTTCCATTAATGAAGTTAGGCATTTGCTCACCGTCTAGTGTCTCTAAACGCACTGCACCACTTGGAGTAAGCTCATTAATCACAAACGGTCCTAGGCCACGTTTTTTGAGCTTTCTCTTATGTTTCTTAAGTGTGTACAAGAGCACCAGGTCTCCTTTTTTGAATCAGCCAGTTGTTATATTTCTATCATACCATTGATAGAAATGCTAGGACAGCATACATGTAGATGAATCTATGGTAATAGCCACAATGTCCCATGAATGTTTGTACCCCTTTAGGGTTGATAGGCCGAGGTAATGAGACAATGACATCAATTTTATCCGTATCTGTTGAAATCCCATTGCGAGAAACAATATGGCCCAAAATTTTCCCTTGTCTTACCATGAATTTGCACTTGTCAGGATTCAAGCATATACGATAAAGTTGATACTTTTGAAACACAAGTCTCAGGTGTTCTATATGATCATCACGCTCTTGTGAGTGAACACATAAATCATCCATGAAAATCTCAAGAAATTGCCTAAGGTACTCCTTGAATACATGACTCATTAACCGCTGAAAGGTTTCTTGTGCATTTGTTAGACCAAATGGCATAACACGATAGGCAAAGATGCCATCTTCAGTAGCAAAGGCTGTCTTGTGTTGATCCTTTCGATCAATTGACACTTGATTGTAACCGGAGAATCCATCCAAGAAACTATATGCCTTTTTCCCTGCAACTCGTTCCAGAACATGATCCGTGATTGGAAGTGGGTAATGATCACGCACAGTAGCTGCATTTACCTTCTTGAGGTTTACACATACTCGAAGTTTTCCATTTTTCTTGGGCACCACTACAATAGGGGAGACCCATTCAGTGTGTTCAATCTCATAGATAAATTCTGCCTCTAAGAGCTTGTCTATTTCTTCCTTTAGATTCTTCCGTGCAAAATTTTCATTGTAGGTATAAGGATGTTGCTTGGAGGGTTTTGCATCCTCTCGCAATGGAATTGTATGCTGACATATGCTTGGATCAACTCCTTTGAGGTCTTTATAACTCCAAGCAAAAACATCGCGATACTCCTTTATTGTTTGTATTAATAACTTCTCCTCTTCTAAGGACAAGTCTGTGGCAATCCACACATAGCGAGGCTCTTCTCCTGGCTTAGCAATATCAATCTTTTTTGCATCTTCTGGACCATCGTATGAAACCCCTGGCACGCTTGGTTTTTGTCGCATGGGCTGTTGAAGAACAATCTTCCGATCTTGAAGAGTGTACTGTGTGAAATTGGGAGCATTTGCCAAGATAATTAGTGAGATGAAACCACATGTACCAATCTATCCATAAATTGCAACATGCTCTTCTTTGACTTGGGACTTTATAGCAACCTTCAAAAGATCTCCAATGTCCATCTCCATGCAACGCCCAAATGCAGAAGTGAATCGAAACCCTCTCTTTTACATTTTTAAATTGAATTCATGTACAAGAGTATACACCAGGGAAGGTATTCCATCCCCTTCTTCTCCCAAGTTAAGCCGCACTTTCATACATGGAAGTTCTATAATTTCCATTTGGCATTGTAAACAAGTAGATTTTCCATCCTTCCCAAATGAAGAAGAACTATCAAAATAAGCAATATCAAAAGAAGCAACATCCCTTAATGGTGGTAATCTTCTTATACCCTCAAATGTTCCTTGGAACTCTTGATGAAGCCCTTGCATATCTTCATGCATCTTTTGCCACTCCATGAGAATGCTTGCCCTTGCATTACAATTGCCTTATGTAATTTCCTTATGCCCAAACAAGACGGACATCCTATTTTCATCATATTCATGGGAAATAATTTTTTAGTATTTATGCATAAATATTTAATTAAAAGAAAAGAGAAATTTTTGGTAAATTTATTTTATGCATAAGAAATTTTTAAATGATAAAAGAGGAATTCGAATGACATTTAGAATTCAATCATTAAATACAAAAGAGAAAATTTTGGCATAGCTGAAAAAATTGATATTTTTATTTAATTTTTAAAAAAATAGATAAATTTATTTTATGATACAAGAGGAATTCCCATGACATTTGGAATTAAATCATTTAAATGAAAAAAGAGGAATTTTAACCATATAAAAAAGGATATTTGTATTTAATTAAAAGAAGAATTTTTATGGTATTTTATGTAGAGAAAGGTTTAAATTAAGTTTTGGTGACAAAAGAGGAATTTCATCATAATTCTACCTAGAAACTCAGGGTTGATAATTAAATTGGTAGAAAGAATATTCTTAGTTATTTTAGGTGGATACATCACCAAATTGATATTTACCCAAAATTAGATTAATGGAAGAAGAGTATTTTTATAAAAACCCGATATTCTCGTATAGAATCATTTCTTAATCTATTAGGAAGGAATGAAATTCATAAAGTTGGAATTTTCCTTATGGTTAGAAGTTTAGTAGATTTTTATATGAAGAAAATCCTTATAAATCAAAGTTAGAAGTAAACCAAATAATTTTGGTTAGACTACGACTACAAACCGCGATTGCGAGAGGGGCGGCCAGTAAACTACTTGCCCCCATCTCTCGAATCTCAATCAAGCAAAAACCTCGTTGACCAATTCCAATCATCATATTCATTCACATCACACACATCACATCACATTCATTCATATCCATCACATTCATTCGTTCATATCCACCACATATATTCAATCATCATATTCGTTCACATCACACATCACATCTATATCCATTTACATCACATCACATTGAACATTCATATCCATCACATTCATTCGTTCATATCCACCACATACATCATTCATAACCATCCCATCACATACATTCTATCCACATTATATCACATCACTTCTATCCACATCATATCTCATTCATACACATCTTATCTCATTCATCCACATCCATCCAATCATTCATCCACATCCATCCATTCATACACATCTTATCTCATTCATCCACATCCATCCAATCGTTCACATGTACGACTTCTCACATCTATCCATACATTCATATCTATCACTTCACATCACATCTCTTTACATCACATCACATTCTTTCACATACACATCTATATCCATTCTTTCACATACATCCACATCCATTCTTTCACATACTCATTCACATCCATTCTTCACATACACATTCACATCCATTCCTTCACATACATCAGCTGGGAATAACACTTTTGAAATAAAAATAATTTCTTTATGCATCTTTCCATGCATAAAAATCATTTTTAATGAGAATAACACTTTTGAAATAAAAGTAATTCCTTTATGCATCTTTCTATGCATAAAAATCAATTTTAATGAGAATAACACTTTTCAAATAAAAATAACTCCTTTATGCATATTCATAGGTGAATATGTACATGTAGTAATCATAATATTTCTTTTACATGCAAAAATGGTGGGAATTACTCTTTTGGAATAACATAAAAACAATCTTTTTTTTTCACAAAATTTTGGAAAATTTTGCCATAACCTCCTTTTTATGGTGGCTGACCGTTTCTCATTTTTATCATTCTTTAATTGACTTAAATTAACCCAAATTAGATTCATAGAGCTCTAATCTACACAATTTTCTAAATTCAAGAGAGTAAACAATAAGAAGAGTTTAAATAATCCTTTAGTTAATCTCTCTAGGATTAACAAAGGCTGGAATGTAAAGAAGAGAAGGGGGTGACCTTTTCATCAAGGCATAGCATTTGAATTTAATTCAATTTACTACAAAACATAAAAATCAAGAAAACCATAGATTTAAAATTAAACAAGAAAATTAACTTACATAGAGCTTGTAAGCTCCTCTCCTTTAGCTTGAGGGATTGAGGGTTCTACTCTTGTTTGAAGAGCAAGAGTGGCCACCAATTCACTTTGGAGAGGATTAGGCCAAAAACAATTGAACTATTAAAAAATTCACTTTGGAGAGGATTAGGCCAAAAATAATTGAACTATTAAAAAATTCAATGTAAATGGCTCAGGATAGGAGTAGAGTATCAGTGCATAAACACCATTAAGCTTTTACAAAGGGGGAGGCTTCTATTTATAGGAAAAATAGAAGCCTCTAACCAAGCAAACTAATTCTAGAATTTTCCAGATCAGTTTGGTTAAATTTTGACCATTTTTGGGTTAGTCTAGCTTACTTTTTGGATCTAGTTGAAACAAGAGAGAGGAGAGATGAAAATATCTCATTATTTTTTAGTTTAAAACTCCTCCACACATGTGAAATAGGCGCCTCCTTCACGAGGGGAGATCCCCACACTGAGGGGAGATCCCCACACTGAGGTGTCAAAAATGCATCATTTCCTATAAATATCTCTTAATTTTTAACTAATAAACCTTGTACTTAGTCAACTCTTCATCTTATGTGTGCATTTACTCTTTTTTGGGGGTTTTTCTTTTATTCTTCAATTTATCTCCTCCCTACATTTGGATTAATCTCATAGAAACCTTAATTAGACCATAATCCAAAAATTTCTGAAACTCTGGACCCTTAGGCTCTTAGGCTAACGTCCTTTTAACCTATTTTCAATTGATTCCAATTGCACATTGAAAAGTTCTTTTTGAATTTCTGTTTCAGTGGAAACCATTTTAGATACTAGGAGGATTTTTATATCAAAAAATATCTCAATTTTGAATTACCTCCCTCTAGACATTTTCTCTCTCTAGGCCAAAATAGAGTAAAACATGATCTTTCTTTTATTTCAAAGAAAGATCTTATTTCAGGAGGTTCTTATACCTGCACACCTCAAAAGTTGGAGAGAGGAATCTTACATCCTACCCCACTTAAAAACGCGAGATGTTCTCATCTCACAAATTAGAGGACAACTCTTTCCCTCAAGATCCAACTGATTTTGGGGTTCCTTATAGTCTAGTGAACCCAACAGAATCCTAGGAAAAAGATTCCTTATATAGAACTCATCATCAGATAACAATTCTTTCATATCATATCATTCATATCTTTAACACAATAATGATCCATTAGACCGAAATTTCCATCTGAACAGTCCTCCATGGGAATTTCAATTATACAGATTTTTAATTTGACATCCCTTAACTTGATCCACTGGGTCAAGTGTTAACAACACTAATCTCTCAGCACAATCCACTAATCTCATAGTGATTACTCAAGAATCATCATTTTTGAATCAGAATCCAAATCAACTCATCACTTCTCAACCAGAGTTTTTAAAATCATGTCAACAACATTCGAACTCATCATCTGGGTAGCATTTTTTCTTATAATTTCAAGTCTTAGATTTATTCGTATATACTACCAGTAAAGAGCTGCAATTATACCCTCAGTATATACAGGTAGTCACGGTCCTTGGAATTATAAGGTAAATACCATCATGTCTAGGCCTCAAGCAAGTTAGGGATTCAATGCAATTGCGGTACTTCCATCTGAAGACCCAATTACTAATTTATGAATTTCAGTCTAAATATCAATGTGTCTGCATTTCATCTCACAACTATAACCTTTTTGTGAGATCCCTGTTCCCACCGAGCAACGGATTTGGGGTACTAGCAGCGGAAGTAGCACTTCTCGCGCGGGATAGGGGTCCCACACTCGGGGCCTCGCCCACGGATATCCGGACAAGAGACTAATCCGTCGGTTTGTCCAAAACCGAAACCGGAAAAACTTCCTTTACCCGGAAAGCACGGGCAATTCCACCAGGATAACTCTTTACTCTAACGTAGTCAAGATCATTACTGATCAAACTGATCTGGCTGCACCTTTAACGGTACTTGGTCAAATCAAGGAAGAACTTGCACTTGGATCATTGGGATCAACGCTTTTTTCCCCATCAAGAGGCACAGCCGTTGATTCCTATCCATAGAACAATTTCTATCCGGGATTTACTTCATCTATCGTAATAATAGAAATTAAATCTCGATTTACGGATCCATCAGTCCAGCCTAACCCCATCCGATCCCATGGGTTAGCCAACCGCCCAACCACTGTAGTGATGGGATCCAATTTGGAATTTGGTTAGGTTTTGTCCCGGGTACCAAGGAAAAGAGTTCCAAGGCCCCCTAGCCGGAAGTTCATGCAAACATAAAACTAGTCATACCACTTACACACCCAATATGAAATTGCCTTTTTCTTAGCATCAACTAGCTTTAAAACAATCCTTTAATAAAACCATTATGTCACTGATGACAATCCTCAAAGTCTCTGGTTGAATCCTTATTTCCAGTCATTCTTTCATCGGTATACTTATGGCATCATTGGCAACCAAAACGCTCACCACCTGTTCTCTCAGGGACCTTTTCCATGGTTCCTAGCTCATAGTAACCGGCAATATATTCATATAATAGAATGGAATCTCCATGGAAGATCAGCAAGATCAACCCACAGATCCATATAAAAGAGCCATGGACTCATCTGTTGAGGACCAGCAAGGTCAATCAACCAGATCCATGCCCGGTTTCAGAAAAACAACTCTTACTCCTTATTCCAATATCTTCCACAACGCACGTGTGGGTATCTTCGGCGACCCAGAGCCCGAGCACCGTATGGTCAGCACCCTCTAGGATCCTTCGCAGGTGACCTAGCGCTTCACTCATAGGCCGCTTCCTTGGTCCCTCATCCACCGTACCGGAAGCTCACCATTTAAATCGAGCCGAGGCTGGTCAAGACCTCGATCGACCTTGCTACGCGAGACGTCCTCCATTGACTCTCCGTCAGCAGTTGCAACTTTATCAGTTCAGTCTTCATGACCTTAATCCTCAAGACGGTCAAAATGCTTCTCCAGCATTCTTGACATAAAACAGTCGTTTACAAACAGTCACAAATACAGTTTCTATAACAAACTCTTGTCTTTCCATATTATCCACTCTCGGACCACATTACTTATTCCACATTCCATTCAGTGTGTACTCGTTCTCATCCATTCACTCATATAGACTACATTATCTCACATACATCTTCATATTCATTATTCTACATACATATCCATGTTCGTACGTCCACATCATACATCCAATTTCACATTCATACATATGCATCTACATGCATACATCCACATCTACATTCATACATCCATACCTCCATTTCCACATCCACACATCCATATTCATATTCATACATCCACATTCACATGCATACATCCATTTTCACATCCTCATTCATACATCCACATTCACATACATACATCCACATCCGTATCTACATCCATACATTCACATCCACCTCTTCATTCATAATCACATCCATACATCCACATCTACATACATACATCCACATCTGTATCTACATCCATACATTCACATCCACCTCTTCATTCACAATCACATCCATACATCCACATCTACATACATACATCCATACATCCACATCTATATACATACGTCCATTTTTACATCCTCATTCATACATACACATCCACATACATACATACACATCCGTATCTACATCCATACATCCACATCCACATCAACATTCACATTCATACATATACATCTACATGTATACATCCACATCACATTCATACAACCATATTACATCCATTCTCGTCCTAACACATCCCATATACATCTTAACACATCCTAACTCATCTTAACACATTCTATCACATCTTATACACATCTTATCACATCTTTTTACATCTCATACACCTCTTATCACATCCTATCACTTTCCATACGCATCTTTTCAAACCTTATCACATCTCTTACACATCTTATCACATCTTTTTACATCTCATACACCTCTTATCACATCCTATCACTTTCCATACGCATCTTATCAATTCTTATCACATCTCATACACATCTTATCACATCTTTTTACATCTCATACACCTCTTATCACATCCTATCACTTTCCATACGCATCTTATCAATTCTTATCACATCTCATACACCTCTTATCACATCCTATCACGCATCTTATCAATTCTTATCACATCTCATACACCTCTTATCACATCCTATCACTTTCCATACGCATCTTATCAATTCTTATCACATCTCATACACCTCTTATCACATCTTATCACATTTCATATCTTTTTTTTAAAAAGAGAATTCTTATATTTGATATAAGATTTCTCTACACATTTATTTATACATAAATTCCATTTAAGGAGACTAACACTTTCGAAATTAAAATCAATCTTTTATGCATCTTCTTATGCATAATTTCAATTTGGTAGGGAATTACACTTTTAGAATAAAAGAATTTCTCTTATGCATCTAAGTTAAGCATAAAATCCATTTATGAGGAAAATCACACTTTTAGTATAAAAAGAATATCTTTTATGCATACCTATATGCATGAAATCCAATATGATAAAAGTAACACTTTTGATATAAAAATTTTTCCTTTATGCATACTTCTATGCATGAAAATTAAAAATGATAAAAGTAACACTTTTGATATAAAAAATTTTCCTTTATGCATACTTCTATGCATGAAAATTAAAAATGATAAAAGTAACACTTTTGATATAAAAATTTTCTTTTATGCATACTTTTATGCATGAAAATTAAAAATGATAAAAGTAACACTTTTAATATAAAAAAATTTTCTTTTATGCATACTTCTATGCATGAAAATTAAAAATGATAAAAGTAACACTTTTGATATAAAAATTTTCTTTTATGCATACTTCTATGCATGAAAATTAAAAATGATAAAAGTAACACGTTTGATATAAAAATTTTCTTTTATGCATACTTCTATGCATGAAAATTAAAAATGATAAAAGTAACACTTTTGATATAAAAATTTTTCCTTTATGCATACTTCTATGCATGAAAATTAAAAATGATAAAAGTAACACTTTTGATATAAAAAAATTTCCTTTATGCATACTTCTATGCATGAAAATTAAAAATGATAAAAATAACACTTTTGATATAAAAATTTATCCATTATGCATACTTCTATGCATGAAATAAAAATGGTAAAAATAACACTTTTGATATAAAAATTTATCCATTATGCATACTTCTATGCATGAAATAAAAATGGTAAAAATAACACTTTTGATATAAAAACTTATCCTTTATGCATGACATTAAAATTCAATTTCTCCATGATTGTAATGAAATTCTTTCAATTAATCTAGGAAGATAATTCCTAGAATATGGTAGGAAGTCCTCTTTTTATGCTTTGAATGAGATTATTTTATGCATAATTTTTATAAAAATTTTGCCATAGCTCCGCTGCTATGACTGATAAATCTCAATTTTTCTAAGGGATAATGCTTATCATTAAGGAAATAATTAAAATGATCTCTAATTGGATTATTAATCCATAATGGATTGAATCATTAATATACATAAACTAAAAGCATAGAAAAAAAGCCATTAATTTGGCCTCAAGCATAGCTTAATCTTGGGTTAAGGAAAAGCTTTATGAAAAGCTTGATTTGGATTGAGAATGGGTCATGAGTATGACCATTTCTTGAGTGAGAGAGAGAATTTACATAAAAATCATTAGAATTTAAACATAAATGAAAATTAACTTCAATAGCATTATGTAACTCTTCACTACTATTCAAACTTCAATAGCATTTAAAAAAAAACCATACCAATTAAACTTCTCAAGCTTGAGAGGGGTTGAGAAGAGAGAAACATTGAGAAATTATAGAAAGATCAATATTCACTAATTACCTTACAACTTGCTTGATTCTTTGTTCACGGTAGAGGCCCCCAACCAATCAATTGGTTAAGTATGTTGATGGAGCCACTAATGGGGATTGAAGAAAGAGGGAAGCTCCAAAAAACTAGTGAATTATTAAATGAATTCACAGTTCTTGGCTTAGGTGGAGTAGAGTAACGATGCACAAACACTATATATTTTTCAACAAGGGGGAGGCTTCTATTTATAGGAAAAATTGAGCTCCTAACCAAACAAACTGATTCTAGAATTTTCTAAATCAGTTTGGTCAATATTTGACCATTTTTAGGTCAGTTAAGCTAACTTTTTGGAACTAGACTTGAATGAGGAGAGAGGAGAGATGAAATATCTCAATTTTTATGAGTTTAAAACTCATTCAAGCATGTGAAATATGCACCTCCTTTAAAGAACTCCCCTTCCTTACATATGTGTCATAATGGAATCATTTTAATATTGCTCATAGTTTTTTTACTAATAAACCTTGTACATTTTCAACTCTTCATCTTATGTGAAATATGCACCTCCTTTAAAGAATTCCCCTTCCTTACATATGTGTCATAATGGAATCATTTTAATATTGCTCATAGTTTTTTTTACTAATAAACCTTGTACATTTTCAACTCTTCATCTTATGTGAAATATGCACCTCCTTTAAAGAATTCCCCTTCCTTACATATGTGTCATAATGGAATCATTTTAATATTGCTCATAGTTTTTTACTAATAAACCTTGTACATTTTCAACTCTTCATCTTATGTGAAATATGCACCTCCTTTAAAGAATTCCCCTTCCTTACATATGTGTCATAATGGAATCATTTTAATATTGCTCATAGTTTTTCACTAATAAACCTTGTACATTTTCAACTCGGGTATCTTCTTTTTACAAATTTGGATTTATCTCTTCCCTACACATGGATTGATGCTATTGGCCCATAGGAACCTTAATTGGACCATAGTCTAAAGATTTCTGAAAATCTAGACCCTTAGACTAAGGTTCTTTATACCTATTTCCAATTAATTCCAATTGCACATTGGAAAATTCTTTTTGAATTTCTGTTTCAGGGAAACTCATCTAAATTATAAGAGATATTTTTCTATCCAAAAATATTCAAAATCTGAATATTCTCTCTCTAGAATAATTTTCCTCTCTCTAGGCTAAAATAGTTAGCAACAGGGTCTTTATATTTCTGAAGAGGGTTGATTACAGGGGAAGATACTAGACATCAAAAAGGGGTTGGGGGAGGAATCTTACACTTTTACTCCTACTTCATAGATTTTTTGACATTTTTGGCTTCTCAGTTGATCCACATTAGCCAATTTGCTCTGATACCACCGCATAACGAGTTCAGGGGTGTTAGCAGCAGAAGTAGCGCTTCTTGCATGGGGCAAGGTCCCTCACTTGGGGCCTTGCCCACGGATATCCGAACAAGAGACCAATCCCTCGATTCTTCAAAAACCAAACCCGAAAAAACTTCCCTTGCTCGGAAAGCACGGGCGATTCCTCTGGGATAATTTTACTCTAACGTAGTCAAAAGCCTTAACTAATTGAACTGATCTAGCCGAACCCGTAAGTCCCATAGTGAGATCAAGGAAAAGATTGCACTTGGATCATAGAGACCAACACAATTTTTTCTCATTTGAGAAGCACAGCCGTTGATTCTTTTCCATAGAACAATGCATCAGAAATGACCCTCCGGACCTCAGGGAGCACTACCAGAGCAGTGTAACTTTTGAGCCTGCACCACCACTATAGAGCCCAAATTTACACTATTATGGCACAGCTTCCCCAGCCCTCCAAGAGAAATTCTGATGCATTGGATGACAAATAATGTATTTTTACACATGATTAAAGGTGTTTTTATCTTGTAAACTTTTAATTCTCACAATAAGTGTACTCAACTTCATTCAGAAATGATCTTGAGTGGTTGGAGAAGCACTACCAAAACAATGCAAATTTTGAGCCTGCACCGTCGCTGCAGAGCCCAAATTTGCACTATTCTAGCACAGTCTTCCCAACCCTCCAGGAGAAATTCTGATGCATTGGATGACAAACAATGTATTTTTACACTAGATTAAAGGTGTTTTTATCTTGTAAACTACTATTTCTCACAATCAGTATACTCAACTTCATTATAATTGCATCAATGTACTCAACTTCATTATAAATGCATCCAAAATGATTGCATCAATGTACTCAACGTCATTATAAATGCATCAAAAATGATCGTGAGTGGCAAGGGGAGAAGTTCCAGAACAGTGTGAATTTTCAGCCTACATCGCCACTACAGAGGCCAAATTCAAACTATTTTGGCATAGCTTCCTCAGCCTTCGAGGAGCAATTTTGATTCCTTAGAGCATATTTTGAATTTTTTAGGCTGCCATGGCGGAAACGCGAAAATTGAAGTGAATAAGCAGGCCTTTGGTATGCCATATGAGGTCTCCATGACTCGAGCAAAGGCAAGGAGATTTTTGGAGAAGCCAACAAACATAGAGAATTCAAAGCAGACCTACGGACTCTAGAGAGACCTGTGTGCAATCACCACAAATGTAGATTTTCCAATGCCAGCTCTTGTAAATATGCGCAAACAGCTTTGGATAAATTTCAATAGCAAGGTTCGTATTGCAAAAGTGAATTCTTCTTAGTGGAAAATTAATGATGGGGCTCCAATTTGAATTCTTGTTTGGTTCTCCTAGCATATTAGGAATTCACAAACTTACAAGACAAGCTAGAGGCTAAAAAGGATAACCCTGATGTGTTGGAGTTATGGAGGAGACCAAAGCACCTAAAAAGGATGAGGCTAAGTCCTCGATTGACCTCTCCGCACCCACGAGCACCACTTTGGCAAAAGAAAACATTGAGGAATAGGTAATAATAGACCTTTTAAAACTTAGAAACATTTGTAATTATGTATAGGAAAATATTTTAAATTTTTCTTTGATTGCAGAGGGTGGTTGAAATTGACGCATTTGCTGGGAGAGGTGGCGACAGCACAGACTACGCCAAGGTCAATGGACATGATGCTATGTTGGAGCACTATCTTGGTCAACTTCATATGGATGATGGCATCACCATCATCCACAAGGACTACACCCCTCAATCTGCCTTTACTCTCTTCTTTTTTTTGAAAGCCCTCTCTAAGGTGCTCTGGGTAGCCTCTATGGCACAAAGCACCAAATGTATAGTTTTGATTAAAATTTAGAATTATAGAATTCTAATCTACATAATTTTTTAAATAAGAAGAGTTTAATTAATCACTTAGTTAATCTTTCTAAGATTAAGAAAGGTTGGAATGTAAATAAGAGAAGGGGGTGGCCTTTTCATCAAAGGCATAGCATTTGAATTTAATTCAATCATTTAGAAATCATAAAAATCAAGAAAACCATAGATTTTTCATTAAAATTCATAAACAAAGTAAGAAAATTAGCTTACATGGAGCTTGTAAGCTCTCCTTTGGCTTGAGGGATTGAGGATTCTACTCTTGTTTGAAGCAAGAGTAGCCACCAATTCACTTTGGAGAGGATTAGGCCAAAAACATTTGAATTATTAAAAAATTCAATGTAGATGGCTCAGGACACGAGTAGAGTAATAGTGCATAAACACCATTAAGCTTTTACAAAGAGATAGGCTCTATTTATAGGAAAAAGTGAGCCTCTAACCAAGCAAACTGATTCTAGAATTTTCCAGATCAGTTTGGTCAATTTTTAACCATTTTTTGGTCATTCAGCTTATTTTTTGGGTCTAGTTTCCAGATCAGTTTGGTCAATTTTTGACCATTTTTGGGTCATTCATCTTATTTTTTGGATCTAGTTTTGAAACAAGAGGGAGAATAGATGAAAATATCTTATTTTATCGATTAAAAATTAGGGATAATGATGAGAAAAGGTGCCTAATTCATGAGGGGAGATCCCCACACTAAGGTGTCAAAAATACATCATTTCCTCTAAATATCTCATTTTTTAACTAATATCTCTTAATTTTTAACTAACAAACCTTGTACTCAGTCAACTCTTCATCTTATGTGAGCATTTACTCATTTTTGGGTATTTTCTTTTATTCTTTGGATTTATCTCATCCCAACACTTGGATTAATCCTATTGGCCCATAGGAACCTTAATTGGACCATAATCCAAAAATTTCTGAGAATCTGGACCCTTAGGCTAAGGTCCTTTATACCTATTTTCAATTAATTCCAATTGCACATTGGAAAGTTCTTTTTGAATTTCTGTTTCAAGGGAAACCATTTTAGACACTAGGAGGATTTCTATATCCAAAAATATCTCTATTTTGAATTACCTCTCTCTAGACATTTTCTCTCTCTCGAGGCCAAAATAGGGTAAAACAAGATATTTCTTTTATTTTAGAGAGGAAAATAATTATAAGATCAGAAGGGAAGGTTCTTACACCTATACACCTCAAAAGCTGGAGGGAGGAATCTTATAACACTCTTGAGAAAAAACCTTAACATACACAAAATATTCAACAAATCGTCACTTATGTTTGAGGAAAGAGCTGCAACAAGATTCACCAAGAAGATGGAAGGCTCCAAATCAATGTGAAGCCACCAAGCCCTGAACCTACTTTGGAAACAAACAATATTAAAACAGGTATGTAATATTGAGGTTGTCTATTCCTAATGATTATTATAGAAAATAGGATCCATAAACACTTACTCGTTATTTTTTATAACTATTGCTATTTATTGTATATCAGCTGAATTATGAAAGAGAGTTATGTGTGAGAAATAGATATAAGTAAAGGAATGCTTTAATGTTTATTTTGGGAAAGACATGTGGGTTTAAGAGAAACGAACTTGGAAACCTTTTAAATGTTAAGAATAAAGCGAGAGAAATCATTAGAGTATTGTTTATTGTTCCTGTATAATAGGCAAACAACATTAGTATAAGCAGATTAGTCAAATGGGGTATTGCTTATTGTTCCTGTATAATAGGCAAACAACATTAGTATAAGCAGATTAGTCAAATGGGGTTTATCATACCTTGTTTGTTGAAAGTAGGACAAAGAATCAAAGAGGACAATATACATGTAGAGGGGATATTGATGGCAATGTAAGAGGAAGGAAAAAATAAAGAAGATGCGCAAAAAAATATAGGTTCTTGATGCAGCAAAGAGAAAGGGAAAAACGTAGGCCCTTGGCAAAGATGAAGAAATTGTGGTTGGTGTAAAGGATGAAGAATACAGAACAGTGAAGATAAATGATCCGTTAATATGTGAAAAGCAGAGTCTTGTGAGTTATCTTGATGGAGATACTGAGCATTTTTTTGCTTGCTTCTTCCCTACACGGAAATGTTTCAAGAAAAGAAAAGGAAAATGGGATTTCATTTTCCACACTAATGATGAATCTAATGGAAGATATCCAATATAATAAAGAGAGTAGATTTGGGACACCTTGTTTTGTGGAAGAAACTAATGGGTTACTACTACTTCAAAAACGGGCTTTCACTTAGCACAAGTCGATTTGATTTCTATTGAATTTTTAAAAACAAAGTGGACAGATTCCATGATGAGTTCCTGATGTCACACAATGCAAATTGACCCTAGCCATTGGTTGGTGGCCCCTGAACCCCACCATTGGGGGTCAAGAGGCCCGCCAAACCCCTAGCTTTGGGGGGCCAAATCCCTTCAACTTGGGGAGCCTACAACCCCCTAAAATCCTACCCCTTAAGCACCTCCCTCACAAAAAAAAATCATCCCCTTCATAATTAGTGTTGAGATATCGAGCTCAAATAGTGCTATTTGACGGACATTGATGATTGTGTGACAGCCATTTTGGATTACTAAAGACTCGCATAGTTATAGCGCTAGGTCATTTAGTTGGGTTCACATTATGGACCGACCCTTGTATGTTGTAGTAGTTTAGTACTAACCCATATAGTGTGTACTCTTATCTTTATGTTATGTTGGTTGATTAGAGAAGAAGAAGATAGAAGAAAATTCAGCTATCCATCTCTCTCTTGTGTCTTGCTCTCTCCTGTGTGTGTGTGTGTGCTTGCTAGGGTTTGAAGCTCTCCCTCTCCCCTACATTCTCTTTATGGTTTCAGAGCCTAGTTCATGTGAGAGCTAAGGAGGCAAGCAAGAGGAAATAAAAAGCAAGGAAGGAAGTGGTACTACACGGGTAAGAGCACCATCATCTCTTTCCCCTTCTTGGTTTAGGTACAACACCCCCTCAGTAGCTCTCGGAGATACACATCTCCAAGTGATGAGGAGATGTCTTTGCGCGGGAGCAGAGCTACAAGAAAGGTATAATAACCTATTGGATAATTTTTTCAGCCATATTTGCATTTCGGCACATTACGGGCCCCATTTCATCACTACAGGGTATTTTCAATAGTTTTCAAGAAGTTTTGGTAGAGAACTATTTTGTACGGTTCTTCCTCAGCCCTAAAAGATGTATAAGATCTCCTTTCAGTCCCTTGTAATCATCCCCTATTTCAGAATGCAAGAAAACATTGTTTTTTCTTATTTTTAGCCTAGAAAGAGAAAATGTTCTAGAGAGAGATAATACAATTTTGATATATTTTTGGATACAAAGTTTCTCCTTATATTTAAGATGAATTCCTATGAAATAGAAGTTCAAAAAGAATTTTCCAATGTGTATTAGAAATTAACTGAATATTTGTATTGGAGACCTTAGCCTAAGGGTCCACATTTTCAAGAATTGATTAAGGTCCACATAAGGTTCTAAAGAGACAATAGGATTAATCCAAGTGTTTCAATAAGAAAAATGCAAAGAACAAAAGAAAATCCCCCAAAAATGAGTAAATGCTCACATAAGATGAAGAGTTGACCAAGTACTAGGTTTATTAGTAAAAAAATAAATTTTTGACACCTCAGTAAAGGAGGGAGGGGGCTGATGAAGAAGGTTCCTATTTCACATCATTATCTTGCATTTTTAATTCAAAAAAATTGAGATATTTCATCTCACCTCTCTCCTCCTGCAAATAGGATCAAAAAGTGAGCCAAACTGGTCCAAAACTTGTCCAAATTGGGTCAAACTGAAGCTAGAAGCTCTAGAACCCAGTTGGACTTGCTAAGTGGCCTCCCTCACCTATAAAAAGACCCTCATTACTTTGTATTTTCATGTTTGTGTATTTACATGCTAGTATTATCTTCAAATTAGTGTAATTTTAATATCCCTCTATTTTGCCTCTACTTTAGGAAGCTTTGGAGCTTCACTAATCTCCATCCCCTCTTGGAGATTACCCTCTACATCTTGGTGGCCAAGTTCTCCCTTGTGGGATTCACTTCTCTCCAAAGAATCAAGCCAAAAATCAAGGGTAAGCCATAATCAATGGTGTTTTTCTATCTTTCTCAATGGTAATCTTCTTCCCAACCTCCCTAATGCTTGGGAAGCATTTTAAAAAAAGGGTTTTTTCTTAAAAACCAAGCCTTTAGTGATTCATAATGTTTAGATGGATTAATGCTAATATTTTATGTTTAAATATAATATTTTTGATTAGTAAATCTCTCTTTTTGAAAGATTAATCATCTTTTTGAATGGATCCTTGATAGAAGGATGGATCTTAGTGCTAATCTCATTATCTTTATGAAAACTCTAGGCCTAACAAGCTAGAGAAGAAGATTAAGTATTTTTATGATTTTTAATCTAGTTAAAATGATGATTAATTCTTTTAATCTTGTTTATGATTAAGAAAAATCATGTTAACTCATTCTAAGTTGAAAAAGAGTTATGCTAACATTTTTGTAAGTATTTTCATATAGGAATGATAAATGGATATTTTTAAGATTAATCAAGAGGTTTAATTATAATTACGCTTATAATTATATTTATAATTATGTTATGTATGCATAATAAATATTTAGTTTAAAAGAGGAATTCCCACCACATTTCATAATTATAAGTATTTATTTAAAAGTAGAATTTTGAGTATTCTCAGAAATTGCAACAAAGCTATGGTAAAAGTTTTCCATTAAAACGACTTTAATTTTATGCATAATTTTGTTAATACAAAAAGAGGAATTCCCATCATATTCTAGGAATAAACATTTTTATGCTAAAAGAATGACTTTTGTTACATTTATGGAAAATATTTTTATAGTATTTATACATAATTGTTTAAATAGAGAAAAGATGAAATTTTGTTATATTTATTTTACATGCATAAAATTTTAGATGCAAAAAGAAGAATTTTCATGATATTCCATGTGCAAAAATTTTAAATATTAAAAGAGGAATGTTTGATCATATTTCAAAATAGGTATATTCATATACATGGATATTTTTAAAGAGGAATTTTCATCGTTCTTTAACTAGGAAAATGCCTAAAGTAATTTCAGTGTTAAAAGAGAAGGTTTCACCATAATTCTACATAGATAATCTAGGGCATGTTGATGCCGAGTTTCAAATGGAGAAAAGAAAATTTTAGAATATTTCTATGAGAATAATTCAATAAAATGATGTATGCATATTCTATCAGTTAGAAAAAGAAGTATCCTCAATAAAATTCCATTATTCTCGAATAGAATCATTTATAATTTTATTATGTCCAAGAAAGAATGAATATTCATAATTTTGGGATTTTTACCATTTACGATTGGAAATCATAGATACTTTATTAGATAAATAGGAGAAAAATCTTTAGGGAACAAATCTAGGACTAAATCCAAGTAATTCAGGGTTAGACCTCGACTGCATGAGAAAGGTGGGTCAGTGTAAGATCCCTGCCCATCTCTTGAATCAGAAATTAAACAAAGTCTTGTGACCATTCCCATTTCTTCAGTACGAAGAATGAGTAATTGGCTAATCTAGAGAAGTTTCCCTAAGACCGAAATCGTCGAGAATTAAGTTAGACACTCATTGTAATTGATGGGTGGATCATCGAGATACGAGATTTATGATTTTCATTACGAAAGTATGGGTTTTGAGAAAAAGGGTATTATGAAATCTCAACGGGAAATTCTTACTTGCATAGAAACTCTGTTTTTGAAAAATACTAGAGGAAGCATTTGGCTTTTGGTTTAATCTAAGGAGAGTTACATTGCAACAGCTGGCGGGGAGTCATCAAAGGATGTCCCTCGCGCGGCAAAGCCTGCCAAGGTCTTGACCAGCCTTGGTATTGTTAAAATGGAGCGCTTTCGGTACGATGGGCGAGGGCCGACAAAGCGTTCCCTGAGTGAAGTGCTAGGACACCTAAGGAGGATCCTAGAGGGTTCTGACTAGGCGATGCACAGGCTCGGGGCTGCCAGGACACCCATGCGTATGTCAAGGAAGATATTGATGGTTTGGTTGCAAATTATCTAAGTGAACTGGAAATTGGATCTCATTGGTTGACTAACTAGTCTTCAACGGAGAGTCCACATGACATTTTTATTGAACCAATGGACTGGAATTTTGAGGATTATGATGGAAATACTACGGTTTCATTCCATTTTTTCTTTAAAGACAGTTGAATCTATGAAAGGCAATTTCATATTAGGTGTGTAAGTGGTGTGTCTATTTTCTATTTTGTTTGAGTACCAGCTAGGGGGTATGGGAACTCTTTTCCCTGGTACTCAGGATAAAATACAACCAAACTCTTATAAAAAGGGATCCCACCAATTCACTGGTTGGGCGGTTGGCTAACCCATGGGTCGCCAGTTGGGGTTAGGCTGGATCGGTGGATTCCTACAGTAAATTTAGATACGTTCAAGTTATGTTAGTTAGAGTGAGTCCCAGGAAGATTCTTGTTCTATGGGAAAGAATCAATGGGTGTGCCTCACGTAAGGGCAAAAAAGCGAGGATTTCTATGAACCAAGTGCAATTCCCTTCATTGATCTGGCCATGTGCCCTACAGGTTCGGTGAGAATAGAAAGGATAGTTTAAGGCCTTGACCCATTAGATGAAATTTTTGTTAGAAGATTTTCTTGGCGGAATCGACCGTGCTTTCTGGGCAAGGGAAATTTTTCCGATCTGGGTTTCGGGGAAACCATTGGAAATTTTTGCCCAACAATATGCCCATGCTTATGCCATGACATGGGCAACATCAAAAGCAAGATGATACTTTAAAAAAACCCATAAGCATGATATTAGGGTACTTACTAAATATATTGTTTGCTATTTGGAGTCTTGAGGAAGGGCTGAGGCAGGGCTTGAGAGGGAAAGACCAAGAGAGACTGAAAATGACTAAAAACCTACAAAACAAACAAAGCATATTAGCTACTTTTAAAAACCACACCACAACACATATAGTCTTGAGGAAGGGCTGAGGCAGGGCTTGAGAGGGAAAGACCAAGAGAGACTGAAAATGACTAAAAACCTACAAAACAAACAAAGCATATTAGCTACTTTTAAAAACCACACCACAACACATATAATCGAAAGCATTAATCTCAATGAAGAAGAGAGTTTAATCTATGCATGCATTAAGCTCTATCCATAGATTAAGCTCTATGTATAGAGCTTAATATATGCATGCATAGATTAAGCTCTATCCATATATTAAGCTCTATGGATAGATTACGCTATATGGATAGATTAAGCTATATGCATCAATAGAGCTTAATCTATGCATTAATCTCTATGGATAGATTACGCTATATGCATAGATTAAGCTATATGCATCAATAGAGCTTAATCTATGCATTAATCTCTATGTATAGATTAAGATCTATGCATAGACATTAATGCATAGATTAAGCTATATGCATCAATAGAGCTTAATCTATGCATTAATTTCTATGTATAGATTAAGATCTATGCATAGACATTAATGCATAGATTAATCTCTATGCACAGAGACTAATGCATGCATTAAGCTCCTTGAATAGAGCTTAATATATGCATTAAGCTTAAGCTAGATGCATGCTAAAGCCTAAGCTAATCCTAAACCTTGACATCTAAGGGTGAAAAAATCAAAAGGAAGGCAAATAATAAATTAAAAACAAGAGAAAAGGAGAAGGGCTACTTGGAATCTTAGCGAATTAGAAGCTGCAAAACAAAAACAAAACACAGCATGTTAGCCCACACACATGCAAAACAAAATCTGAAGCAAAAAAAGGATGGGGGAAGGGCTTAGATTTAGGGTTTAGGGATAGGGGAGGTGAAGGGAGAAAACTTGTTGAAATTTGGGGGAGAGAATAGAACTTGCAAAACAAACAAAAACCACAGCATGTTAGCACCACACATATACAAAGAAAATATGAAGCAAGAAAGGGATGGGAGGAGGGCTTAGGTTTAGGGTATAGGGATGGGAGAGATGAGAGGAGAGAACCTATAGATTTTTGGGAAGAGAGGTAAACGTACTAAAGTTTTCAAAAATGCTTATAGTGAGGCATAATGGTTCTGTTAAAAATCTCCCAGTGTCAAAATACATGTCGTGATATAGGCGTGGAAATAAGAATCGATATAATGGTCGATAAAAAAATGTTTTCGATGTGTGTTTTGATGATAGTTTTCAACGCATGTTTCAAAGGTTATTTTAACTCAAATTTTTTGTTTTTAGTGTACCGACACCTTTTCATAAAAAATAAGAATATACCAACTAGGCCATGCATAAACTATAAAAGAATCTCCACCTCCCCCTCATTTACACACAAATGCACACGCGTATTCAACATACATGGTGCATGTGAATGCTATGAACCTTTCAAATTTTGTCAATTTAGAGGAGAAAACCCTGTGCCCATGCAGTCACTTGTCGTTGCAAGTAATAAGTCACCTCACATCAAAGAATTTGCAAAAAGGGCCACAAAAATTATCTCCCTGTCAACCATGAGTTGCGAGAGAGATTTTCTAGGGAGGCCTCCTCGTGTGCTAAAGCCAAGTGATTAAAGGAGGGCATGGGAAGTGGATCCATGTTGTTCACCCTTGGAATGAAGTGGCTATCCATCTTCCATCTACTCCCATACTGGACTGACCTTCTAGTCAATCATCTTCTTGATCCTATGCACATTTTTAAGAACATAGCCGATATGCTTTGGAAAACCATCACAGGTGCTAAAGAGAGAAAGAGACAAAGGTATGATCTACAAGAGGTGGATTGCATGCTTCACTTATGGGCACAAAGCAGACCTATTGGAAAGGTGATTCTCCCTAGAGCACCTTGGGGATTAACCAAAGAAGAGAAGAGGTGTGTAAAGAAGTGCATCACTGGGTTTTGTGCTCCCAATGGTTGTATGCATTTCTTGAAGGGAGGATTCACAAAGGATGAAAAGCTTGGTGGCTTGAAGTCTCATGACGCACAAAATATTACAGTTTGTGCTGCATATAGCCATTAAGGATTGCCTCAAAATAGACATAAGCATGATAATATACAAGAGTAGGCAATGGTATGGTGGATATCAAAGAAGGAGATTAGAAGAAATACTTTGGAAGTAGCTTGTCTAAACTCAATTGAAGCAGTTACAATGGCGGAAAAATTCTTTCCAACAAATTTCCTAACCATTGAACTGTACCTACTTGTTCATATGGTTGACGAGGTTGCTATAGGAGGTGTTTTTCATAGAGCCAATGGATGTTTCTCCTTGAGAGATTTATGAAGACACTAAAAGGTTTTGTTCACATCAAAAAGCTTGCCCTGAGGGTAGAGTAGCAATGGGATGGCTTGTTTAAGAATCTCTTATATACATAACAAAATTTCTTAGTATATCAAACCTAGATATTCCATGGTTGTGGACACAAGAAGAGGATGATCGGCTCGTTGGGAAAGAGCCTCAAGAACAAGGCCTTCAAAGAACAATGAATATGTCATTGCAAGAGAAGATTAATAAATTTTGCATCCTCAACTAAATTGCCTATGGAGAAATGGATCGAGAGGTATAAACTAACAAAGAGAGAAAGAGACCGAGATCGTTTGAATTTTAGAAAGAGTCAAACAACTAGAGCATTGCCAAACCTAGATTCACTCGCTCAACTTCTAGATTTTCCTTCTAGTGGATGGCTTCAGCAAACCATACAATAAGCAAAACATAATGCCAAGTTTATATGCGACGAGGAGTAGGAGCTTGCATATGGTTGTTATTACCATCTAAGTGAGTTTTTATATGTAGACAAGAAACCGTGAGATATAGTCTTGTATAAGTCTTTGTTCTTGATACAAATCTTCTTTTTGTAAGATTCGTGTCCCCACCGCGCAACGAATTCAGGGGTGCTAGCAGAAGTAGAAGTAGCATTTCTTGTGCGAGACAGGGTCCCACACTCGGGGCCTCCCCATGGATATCCGGACAAGAGACTAATCCATCCGTTCTTCCAAAACGGAACCCGAAAAAACTTCCCTTGCTCGGAAAGCTCGGGCGATTCCTCCAGGATAAAATTTTCTCTAACAACGTAGTTAAAAGCCTTAACTAATTGAACTGATTTGACCAAACTCGTAAGTCCCATAGTCAAATCAGGGAAAGATTGCACTTGGATCATAGAGACCAACGCTTTTTTCCTCATTGAGAGGCACAGCCGTTGATTCTTTTCCATAGAGCAATTTTTGTCCGAGATTTAATTCATCTAGCATGCCATAAAAGAATTGAGTCTCAATTTAGGGATCCATCAGTCCAGGCTAACCCCATCCAATCCCATGGGTTAGCCAACCGCCCAACCACCACTGTAGTGATGGGATCCAATTAGGAATTTGGTTTTGTGCATCTTCGTATGCATAAATTCAATTTTAATGAGAATAGAACTTTTGATATAAAAATAAATCTTTTAGAATGCACAAGCAAAGGAAATTACTCTTTTAGAATAACCTAATGATAAACTTTAGTTTCACAAAATTTAAGAAAATTTTGTATGACTGACCATTTCTCAAATTTATCATTCAATTTATGACTTGAATTAATCCAATTTGAATTCTAATATCTCTAATCTACTCTATTTTCCAAAAATCAAGAGAGTAAACAATGAAAAGAGTTTAGTCAATCTTTTAATTAAACTTTCTAGGATTGAGAAGGGCTAAATTGTAAAGAAGAGAAGGGGGTGGCCTTTCCATCAAAGCATAGCATTAAATTTTAATTCAACATTTACAAAGCATAAAATTTGAGAAAACCATAGATTTAAAAATTCACAACAATAAGTAAGAATTAAGCTTACATGGAGCTTGTAAGCTTTCCTTTGGCTTGAGGGATTGAGGGTTCTACTCTTGTTTGCAGCAAGAGTGGCCACCAAATTCACTTGGAGAGGATTAGGCCAAAAAAATAATTGAATTATCAAGAAATTATATGTTAAATGGCTCAGGAGGGAGGACAGAAGCAGAGTAATAGTGCATAAACACCATTAAGCTTTTACAAAGGAGGAGGCTTCTATTTATAGGAAAAAGTGAGTCTCTAACCAAGCAAACTGATTCTAGAATTTTCCAGATCAGTTTGGTCACTTTTTTTTACCATTTTTAGGTTAGTTTAGCTTACTTTTTAGATCTAGTTGAGGAGAGATGAAAATATCTCATTATTTGTGAGTTTAAAACTCATCCACACATGTGAAATAGGCACCTCCTTCATGAGGGGAATTACCCACATAGAGGTGTCAAAAATGCATTATCTCCTCTTTTTTAACTAATAAATCTTATCCTTAGTCAACTCTTCATCTTATGTGAGTATTTACTCATTTTTGGGATATTTTCTTTTATTCTTCAATTTATCTCCTCCCTACATTTGGATTAATCTTATTAGTCCATAGGAACCTTAATCCAAAATTTTCAAAAAATCTGGACCCTCAGAATAAGGTTCTTTTTACCTATTTTCAATTAATTTCAATTGCGCATTGGAAAGTTCTTTTTGAATTTTCATTTTAGGAGAATTTAGTTTAATAAGAAAGGATATTTTTCCATCCAAAGATATCTAAAAATTGAGTTATCTCTCTCTAGAATATTTTCTCTCTCTAGGCCAAAACAGGTAGAAACAAGATCTTTTATTATTTTGAAAAGGGGATTGATTACAGGGGAAGAAACAGAACATCTTAAGGGACTGGGGAGCAATCTTACATTCTCTCCCCCACTTGAAAAACGCGAGATGCCCTCATCTCACAGGTGGAGTATGATCTCTTTCATCTTCTTCTTCTTCTTCAATTACTTCCACCGTTATTGCCTTGGAAGTGGACGGCCGATTTGGAAATATCTCTCTTTGCCTTCCCCTCTTCTGAGGCGAAGGTCTTGCAGTACTTTGGATTGAGACTACGGGTTGGTTAGAGGGTCTACCTCTGGAATTTTCTTGATTTTGGCGGAAAGAAACCTGATTACTCTGGAAGGAAGGAGCTGGAGTCTGGAATCTTGATCCTTGATTTTCCTGCCCTGAAAACCTTGATCTAAAAGGTGTTGGGAAATCCATACTGTGATGTCTAAATCCTTGAGAGTTATAGCATTTCACTCCCTTGTTCAAGGGTGGAACTTCTGAAGTTGAATTCCAGGGGATTGAGTTTCAGGGGAAAAGGACATTTCTTCCATTGTGGAACTTCCCATGTCTTGGTCTTTGACCCTGATATCTTTTAGGCGGCAGAAGGTTGGAATCACCTTTTAGAATTAAAAACCTTTTCAAACGTGATGGTGCTGGCTTCGGCGGGACTTTGACATCAAAGGCCTTGGTAAAATCCTTCGCCATCCACACTGCTTCAGCCATGGAAACTAGCTTGGCATTCTTCAGTAGGATATTTAAAGATTCGTTTAGTCCCCGAATGAACCTGGGCAGCTGTTCTTCATCCAGCAATGGCAAAAATTTGAGGAGGAGAGCATGCTTGGTGGTATAATTCAATAGTTCTGCTCCTCTGGGTTAACTCTTGTTTCCAAAAAGCCAGGAGGTTCTGGTGGACAGAACCTCATCCTTAGGTAGTTTTTGAGATCATTCCATGTCTAGGTATTTCGATCTAGACGGTTTGTCTCACAGTGGTTTCTCCATGCCACTCTGGCTGTTTCTACTATCTTCAATTTTGCAAGAGCCATTTTACTCTTCTCATTGTACCCGGTGACATCGAAGTACTCTTCCATTGCTTCGATACACTTTTCCACAGCCTCACCCAAGTTTTCCCCTTCACCCTTGAAAGGTCCAGGCTGCGATCTACGAAGAGTTTTACGAACATCCAAGTCGAGTTGGGTGTTATCATTTCTACCATGACGACCTCGATCCATACTCCTATCAATACAAAAGTTCTTGTTAAGTCTCTTTATTTATGATTCAATTCCAATTTTAGATTCAACTGATTCTGGGGTTCTTTAGATTGGTCAGTTCCTCATAGAATCATGGGATAAAGATATTCATATAGGACTCATTATCTGATAATAATTCTTTTAGAACATCTCATTCATATCTTTAACACAATAATGGTCCATTAGACCAAAATTTCCATCTGAACAGTCCTCCATGAGGATTTCAATTATACAGATTTTTTTTGTCATCCATTTATAACTTGATCCACTAGGTCATGTTAACAATTTTGCAATTTGTCAGCACAATCCACTAATCTCATAGTGATTTGCTGAAGTCATTATCGTCATTCCAGTTATAAACATCATCACAGGGACTCGTCCCATTCATCCTCATTGTGGTTTTGTTTAGCTTATTACATTTCAACCAAAATTCAGAAATCATTATTTTTCAATCAAAATCCAAATCAATTCATCGGTTCTCAACCAGAATTTTAAAATCATATCAACCACATTCGAATTCATCATCTGGATAGCATTTTTGCTAATAATTTCAAGATCTTAGATTTATTTGTATATACTACTAGTAAAGAGCTGCAGTTATACCCTCGGTATATACGGGGTAGTCACGGTCCTTGGAATTGTAAGGTAAATACCATCATGTCTAGGCCTCAAGCAAGTCAGGGATTCCATAAAATTGCGGTACTTCCATCTGAAGACCCAATAACCAATTTATGAATTTCAATCTGAATAATAATTTGTATGAATTTATCACACAATTTCAACCTTTTACTCCTACGTCATCAATTTTTGACATTTTTGGCTTCTCAGTTGATCCACTTTAGCCAATTTTCCTATGATACCAGCTGTAAGATCCCTGTAGGGGTACTAGCAGTGGAAGTAGTACTTCTTGCGCAGGGCAGGGTCCCACACTTGGGCCTTGCCCACGAATATCCGGGCAAGAGACTAATCCATCCGTTCTTCCAAAATCGAACCCAAAAAAACTTCCCTTTCCCGGAAAGCTCGGGCGGTTCCTCCAGGATAAATTTTTCTCTAACATAGTCAAAAGTCTTAACTAAATGAACTGATCTGACCAAACCTGTAAGTCCCATAGTCAAATCAGGGAAAGATTGCACTTGGATCATAGAGACCAATTCTTTTTTCCTCATTGAGAGGCACATCCATTGATTCTTTTCCATAGAACATTTTTTGTTCGAGATTCACTTCATCTAGCGTACCATAACAGAATTGAGTCTCAATTTAGGGATCCAGCAGTCCAGGCTAACCCCATCCCATGGGTCCAACCACTGTAGTGATGGGATCCAACCAAGAATTTGGTTAGGTTTTGTCCCGGGTACCAAGGAAAAGAGTTCCCAGACCCCCTAGCCGGATATTCATGCAAACTTAAAACTAGTCACACCACTTACACACCCAATATGAAATTGCCTTTTTCACAGATTCATCTCTCTTTAAAACAATCATTTAATGAAATCATAGTCACTGATCATAATCCTCCAAAATTTTTTGGTTGAATTCTAATTTCCAATCATTCCTTCCTCAGTGTACCTATGGCATCATTGGCAACTAGAACGCTCACCACCTGTCCACTCAGGGGTCTTTTTAATGGTTCCTAGCTCATAGTACTTGCCAATATTCACATATTAAAATGGAATCTTCGTTGAAGATCAGCAAGATCAATTAACAAATCCATATATAAGAACCATGGACTCATCCGTTGAGGACCAGCAAGGTCAATCAACCAGATCCATGCCCAAATTCAGAAAACAACTCTTACTCCTTGTTTCAATATCTTCCACGACGCACGTGTGGGTATCATCGGTGACCTAGAGCCCGATCACCGTATGGTCAGCACCCTCTATCCTTTGAAGATGACCTAGCGCTTCACTCATCGGCCACACTTCCTTGGTCCCTCATCCACCATGCCGGAAGCTCACCATTTTAATCAAACTAAGGCTGGTCAAGACCTCAACCGACCTTGCTACACGAGACATCCTCCAATGACTCTCCGTCAGCTGTTGCAACTTTATCAGATTAGGTCTCCACCACGACCTCATTCACAAGATGGTCAAAATGCTTCTCTAGCATTCTTGACATAAAACAGTCATTTAAAAACAGTTTAAAAACACAGTTTCTATAACAAACTCTCGTCTTTCCACATTGCTCCACATCAAACCACAATAATCTTTCACATACTCATTCACATCCATTCTTCTCATACACATTCACATCCATTCTTCACGTAAATCAAGAGAGTAAACAATGAAAAGAGTTTAATAAATCTTTTAATTAAACTTTCTAGGATTGAGAAGGGCTGAATTGTAAAGAAGAGAAGGGGGTGGCCTTTCCATCAAAGCATAGCATCAGATTTTAATTCAACATTTACAAAGCATAAAATTTGAGAAAACCATAGATTTAATAAGTAAGAATTAAGCTTACATGGAGCTTGTAAGCTTTCCTTTGGCTTGAGGGATTGAGGGTTCTACTCTTATTTGCAGCAAGAGTGGCCACCAAATTCACTTGGAGAGGATTAGGCCAAAAAATAATTGAATTATCAAGAAATTCAATGTTAAATGGCTTAGGACAGAAGCAGAGTAACAGTGCATAAACACCATTAAGATTTTACAAAGAGGGAGGCTTCTATTTTTAGGAAAAAGTGAGCCTCTAACCAAGCAAACTGATTCTAGAATTTTCCACATTAGTTTGGTCACTTTTTTTGACCATTTTTAGGTCAGTTTAGCTTACTTTTTGGATCTAGTTGAAATAGAAGAGAGGAGAGATGAAAATATCTCATTATTTGTGAGTTTAAAACTCATCCACACATGTGAAATAGGTGCCTCCTTCGTGAGGGGAATTCCCCCATACCGAAGTGTCAAAAATGCATCATTTCCTCTAAATATCTCTTCTTTTTTTACTAATAGACTTGGTTCTTAGTCAACGCTTCATCTTATGTGAGTATTTACTCATTTTTGGGGGATTTTCTTTTATTCTTCAATTTATCTCCTCCTCACATTTGGATTAATCTTATTGGTCCATAGGAACCTTAATCTAAATTTTTTTAAAAATCTGGACCCTTAGAAGGATAAGGTCCTTTTTACCTATCAATTAATTCCAATTGCACATTGGAAAGTTCTTTTTGAATTTTTGTTTTAGGGAAATTTAGTTTAATAAGAAAGGATATTTTTTCATCCAAAGATATCTAAAAACTGAGTTATCTCTCTCTAGAACATTTTCTCTCTCTAGGCCAAAACAGGTAGAAACAAGATCTTTTATTATTTAGAAAAGGGGATTGATTACAGGGGAAGAAACTAGACATCTTGAGGGGCTAGGGAGGAATCTTACACTTTTTCTTGTAGTATTGCAAATTTGGTGCACTTTCACGCGGTCGTCATCACTGAGTGGAGCAAATAGATAAGAAGTGAACAACATTTGATTTTGGTGTTAGAGAAAATTTGATACAAGAAAGTTATTCAAGTGCACGTGACCTAAGTAGTGAAGTTGGCATGCTTGATTATTGTGGAACGATACAAGAAATTATGAAGGTTGGGTTTAAAAATCTTTCTATGTTCATCTCAAGGACCACAAAGAAACCATGCGTAGACATAAAAGTGGATTTTTCAAGTAGACTACACAAAGATATGGACAAACTAAAGAGACACATTTGTGCTACCAGAGCATTCTGAGTAGGTTGTCTTCAAGGTGGACCCGAGGGATCATAGGTGGTTTTTTGTAATCAAAATTGATCCGGGAAGTACAAAAATATTTGAAGATGTGGATTTGGCACCACTGCCAGGGACTACATTTGGGTTACGGTCCCAATTCATTTGCTAGTGCTTTGATTAGCACGGTTGGAGTGAAAACCCACCGGTTTGTTGTTTAATTTTGGGTTTGTTTTGTTTTAATGGTGATTATCCAAAGAAATAGAGGTTGATGGAGCATTGGAGCATTCAAATATTCACCTAGAGTAGAAGAAGAAAGTGAGTGCTCTCACATTGCGCTTAACATTCATGCAAAGCCTTAATTTTCTATTCTCTTTTCTTTTTCCTTCAAGCTTGCATCTTAGTTTAATCAATAAATTAATCTCAATTTGTTAGTCTTAATCATGCATTGTAGGCACCAATAGATGGATAGAGACTACCTCTAGCTCTCTATTGAATCCAAAACACAAAAAAGAGTGGGAAAACACTTGAATCAGCAAGAAATTGAGGAAAAAAGCACACAAAACTACACTCTGCTAGCTACTCTATGAAGCAAATGGCCGTTCTCTTTACAGGCCATGACCATGGCACATCTGCCACGCCCATTCCCTTTCTCAGCTGACCAAATCTAGTAAGAGTTTGGGTTTGAATGTGGCAATTGCATTAAAATTAGAATATCTGCATCAACTTGAGCATAAATTACACTTAATTGGATTCAATCAAGTGGGTGTAACTGAATTGCATTCAATCAAGTGGGTGTAAATGAATTGTCAAAGAATATTGTAGGGGTTGTCAGACCTGCAACATTAAATTCCCATAGAAATCTTAAAAATTTCCAAATTTGACACTGTCATTGCCATTCCAAAAGTGCCACGCCCATTTCAGGGTTGTTGCAAGATCAGGGTATCCAGTTTTATCCAGTTTATGCTGGACTGGGACAATGCTTGGAGAGCAAATTTTGGGGTGCAAGGTACTTAAAATGAGATCAAGCAAATAATAGAAAATATGCTTGCCCTTAAATTAATCCAATATAACTTAAATTAATATAAATTAGTCTAATTAATCAAAATTAATCAAAAATATGATGAAATGATAAACAAATGATCTTTTCATACTTAGAGTGATCCAATTTATTTTTCCATAGATGCACCATTACAAGTACACTAGTCCCTATAGATTTTAGATGATTCACATCAAAAATGTAATTTTACTAATTAGATTATTAATATTTGCAGGCCTTCTGATAGTCTGGAAGAATTTTGAAAAAGAGATCATTAAAAATCCAGCCATTGGATTTGCAATTTTTACTAACCACCATATTCTACTAATGTCTCAGAATCTACCCACTCTTTTGATCTACAAGATTGAGGATTTTAAGTGGTAGCTATTGTGGGTACAAAAAGTGTCGTATATTATAACACTTTAAAGACCTTGAAATATTTAAAGAAAATAGATAAATATCTTAAAATTTTCTTGAAAAATTAAGTTAAGCTCCATATTATGTGAAGATCTAAGGTACAAAGTGGGAATCTCAAATGAGTTTATATGTAAAAGATATTAGCATTTTATGGAATCAGTTCAAATTTGGGACAGGGTGTATACATTGACTTTGTACCTAAGAAAATGAGGACTTTTGAATATCTAATGCTTAATCAAATTATGCAACTATATTTCCAACTTTGAATATGATGTTCCAACAAAAGAACTTGAAACGAAATTCCTTCATTTACTAGGAGAGATTAGCCACTAAAGGTAAACAAATGCCTGTTTTTTTACTGTTTACAAGGTGCCTGAGTGGACAAAACTGGGCACCCTGATCTTGCAACCACCCTTCAAAAGTGATACAACCATTCCCAACGTGCCCTGCCTGTGCCATTTCCTCTTTCGCTTGATTCCGGAAGCGTACACCCGTTCCCTTCTCCTTTTAAGAGTGAATGTCCATTCCATCATCCTATCTTTGGAAGTGAACATCCGTGGCATCTTCACCATACCCAGTCCATTCTTAGCCCCAACAGTGGAACGCTCGTTCCTTTCCATCCCTAGGTAAACACCCGTTCCTTCCTTCGTTTCAAAAGTGCATGCTCGTGTTCTACATAGTAGCTCCACATTTCCATGCACCTACGATCGGTAGATTGGTGTAAAATAACCCTCTTTTCAACAAAGTGAACTCTCCTGAAGCTCCTTTGCTTGTAAGATCGGACGCGTCGGTCGATACCACATGGAGTCAAATGGTACTTGTCTTTGTTGACATCACTAGTGAAAGTGTAGACCACCCCAACACAAGACAAGAAACTCCCAACCTCAAAAAAGGAGAGCCTGAACTTTAGTGCATGAGTAGACCATATATCCAAGAGCAAGCTCCTATCTCTCCAACACAAAGAAGCCTTGCATTGAGGCTCTGCAATTGTATCCTCGGAAACACACAGTAGTTGGAAGAACCGCAACCTAGGGTGAGAGATATGGAACAAGCACAAGAAAGTGGGCCCACTCCGTCTTTAGATTCTAGAGCAGAGGGAGGGCAAAGTGAAAGCCAATAGACCTAGACTGAACCACTACTCTAGACAGCCGTGCCTATTTCAGATGTGGATGATTGCTCTACTCCTCCCCAGAGCCAAAAACATTGAATTCACTTGATAATTCAGTTGTTTTTGACTAATTCCTCTACAAAGAACAGGTGGCCACTCTTGATCCAAACAAGAGTAGAACCCTCAATTCCTCAAGCCAAAGGAAAGCTTACAAAACTCCATGTAAGTTATTAATTCTACTTTTTTTTTAATTGTAATCTATGGTTTTCTAAAAATCTTGCTTTTTAATGTGATTATGGAGTATAAGCCTTGATGAAAAGGTTTCCCCCTTCTCTTCATTAAGAATTTTAGCCTTTCTTTATCCTAAAATGAGTAACAATTAAATTGAGTTAAACTTTTCCTATTGATTACTCTTTAGAAGTGAACAATTGATTAGATTAGAGTGCTTTATTTCATCTTAGGATAAAAGAAAATTTTAGAATGTAAAAATTGAGAAATGGTCAGCCATACAAAGGAGGTTATGGCAAAATTTTCTTAAATTTTGTGGAAATAAGTTTTATCTTTATGTTATTCAAAAAGAATATTTTCCACCACACTTTTATTTTAAAAGTGTTATTCATATTTTATGCATAGAAAGATGCATATTGGAAATTTTTTTATTATAAAAGTGTTATTTCCATTAGATTCAATTTCTATGCATATAGAAAGATGCATATTGGGTATTTTTTGATTATAAAAGTATTATTTTCATTAGATTCAATTTCTATGCATAGAAAGATGCATATTGGATATTTTTATTATTATAAAAGTGTTATTTTTATTATATTCAATTTCTATGCATAGAAAGATGCATATTGGATATTTTTTAATTATAAAAGTGTTATTTTCATTAGATTTAAATTCTATGCATAGAAAGATGCATATTTGAAATCTTTTTATTTTAAAAGTGTTATTCTTATTAAATTTATTTTATGCATAAATAGATGCATAAAGAATTTTTATATCAAAATTAGACTCTCTTTAATTCTATGTTCAATTTTCATGAATATTTGATAAATGAATAAATAAATACTCTGAGAGGGAAAATTCTATCGCTTCATATTCACTCGATTTGTAAAGAGAAAATTCAAGAAATCTATCGAATTCAAAATATTCAGATAAATGATTAATTTATTCCTCATCGGAACTCGTGATTAATATAGAAATCAGTTAAGTGAATATTCAATGAAAGCAATTCACTAAATTAGTAATTGAAATATCACCCCCTTTTCGAGAGAAAGATAATTCAGGAAGAAAAATAGATGTGAGGTAAATCGATGTGAAGAGATGTGTGATGAGTATCAGATAGATGTGAATGAAGGGATGAATAGATGTGATGTGAATAGAGGTGATGAGATGTGAGGTAAATAGATGTGATGAGATGTGTGATGTGAATCAGATATATGTGAATGAAGGGATGGATGGATGTGATGAGAATAGAGGTGATGAGATGTGAGGTGAATAGATGTGTGATGTGAATCAGATAGATATGCATGAATGGATGGATGGATGTGATGTAAATAGGGGTGAAGAGATGTGAGGTAGATAGATGTGATGAGATGTGATCACATGCAGGATGTAACAGTGAAAAGGGGCCTTCCTTTCCATGTCATTTCCCTAACCTCTGGCCATTCAAGGGTTCTAAAGTCGTTCCCCCATCTATCATGAACACGCTTAGTGAAACCTTCTAGATGCTCTACAGTTATTGTATGCGTGACTGGAAGCTCTAAGCTCGAGAGTGCTTAGTGGTTGCATAGAAGGTTTCTACCACATCCCTATACACCTCTTTAATTGGGTCGTCTTGATAGATTTTAACTACTGGAATTTCTTTTACTATGTCCCATGGGTTTTTCTTTGCCCCTTTTTCTTTTCCCGTTCTTTCTCTATCCTCCCAATTCCTATCAAAAAACAATTCTTCAAGTAAAGAAATGGACGTACCAGGTCTACGCGATGTTCCTGGCACATTTGGGTCCGATGGAAGCTCCTTCTTCTGCTTTGCTTGTGCGCTACGTTGAAGTACACCCAAAGCATCCACTTGTTCAGGATTTTTGGTGAGACCTCGTAGCGTACTCCATTTCTACCCATGTACATATCGTCTTGGTAGTTTACCCATGGTGTTGGTTCAAATGTAGAATGAATGTCTACAATTTTAACACAACAAACTGGCTCATTGGATCTTTGTAGCTCTCACCCGCCATGCGCGTTTGTATACAAGAAATGGAGTCTCATGTTGTCAATCAACTCCCCATCTGGGATTTTAACACTGTAAGGCAATCTTGTCCATACAAAGCTTTGAGAAAAAGACCCATCCCAATGCTTTGATGATAAGAAGCATTGTAAGCAAATTCCACAAGATGAAAATGGCTTAACCACTTCTTGGGTTCCCTGCCATAGCATGACCGAAGGATATCTTCAATTACCTAGTTCACTCTTTCAGTCTGGCCATCTCTTTCCGGGGTGATAGGCTGTGCTGAGATCCAAGAAAGTTCCTACTACTTCGAAGAATGTAGTCAAGAATTTCCATGTAAATTTGGGATCTCTGTCACTTACTATCCTCATGGGTAAACCATGCAATATGAAGATCTCCTTTAGGAAAACTCTAGCAACATCCATTGCAGAGTATGTTTCTTTCCCTGGAATCAGATGGGAAACTTTGGTTAGCCTGTCAACTACCACAAAAATGGAGTTGTAACCTGATTGTACTGAAGTGACAAAGTCCATACTGATACATTCCCACTTCATTCGTGGAATGTCAAGAGGCTGCAGTTTTCCTGGCATCTTGACTCTCTCTGCCTTGACTCTTTGACACATTAAGCATTTTCGCACATGATCAAGTACATCCTTTCTGAGTCCTAGCTAGAAGAAGCTTTTCTTCATAGACATATAGGTTTTTATAAACCCTAGATTTCAAGCTATCAGGCTATCATGGGCTTCTCTCAAAATTCTTCCCTTTATTGCCTCATCATTGGGGATACATAGCCAATTATTATAATACATGTATCCTTCATCCAATTTATACCGAAGGACTCGACTCATTTCCTGAGGAGTCTTGCTTTCCTGCATCATAAGGGTAGCAATAGGGGCAAATAATTTGTCCTACATGATCTTCTTATTTGCTTCACTGATCAATGGATTTGACACCACTGTAATTGCAAGCAAGGAGGCTTTTTTGTTGAGCGCATCTGCAACCACATTTTCTTTCCCCGGTCGATACTTAATTTCAAAATCAAATTCCTGCAGGGTCTGCATCCATCTCCTTTGACGCATGTTGAGATCCCTTTGGGTGAAGATCCACTTCATACTTTGATGATTTGTCACATCAAGGTGAACCTTTGTCCCAAAAGATAATGTCTCCACAACTTCAGAGCATACACTACTGAGAGTCTAATTTCTCTCATGTGTTTTGAGTTTTCTGGATTTGTAGGCCACTGCATGACCTTCTTGCATGAGAGCATACACTACTGAGAGTAACTCCAAGTCATGGTGGACAGCATAATTTCTCTCATGTGTTCTGAGTTTTCTGGATTTGTAGGCCACTGCATGACCTTCTTGCATGAGAGCACCACCTAAGGCAAATCCACTGCATGACCTTCTTGCATGAGAGCACCACCTAAGGCAAATCCACTCGCATCAGTAGCCACCTTGAAGGGTTTGGTAAAATCTGGTAACTTAAGGACAGGGTTGGTTTACTAAGGCTGTCTCTAACTTGTCAAAGGCACTCTGACACATTGCAGTCCACTGAAAAAGTGTACTCTTCTTGAGAAGGTTAGTTAAAGGGGATGCTATCTGAGCATACGTAGGTATAAAGATCATATACCATATAGTTTAACCCTAGAAATCCTCTGACTTCCTTTACTATCTTGGGTTGGCCATTCTACTACTGCTTGGATCTTTGCGGGGTGAGGAGAAATCCCATCCTTTGACACTATGAATCCCAAGTATTCCACATGGTCAACAGAGAAAGAACACTTGATCTTCTTTGCAAAGAGTTGGTGTTTCCTTAGGATTTCCAAGACCTTGCGCACATGATCTTTATGATCTGCAGGATTCTTTGAGTATACTAAGATATCATTCAAAGAAGATAAGAACAAAATCATCCAAGTATTCTCTGAGAATATCCTGCATAAGACAATTAAACATCGCCGAGGCATTTGTCAATCCAAACGGCATGACTGTGAACTCATAACGCCCATAGTAAGTATTAAATGTTGTCTTTGGGATGTCCTGCTCTTTGATTCTGATCTGGTAGTACCTGGATTTGAAATCTATCTTTGTGAACATTTGGGTCCCACTTAACCGATCCAGAAGCTCATCAATCCTAGGAAAGGATACTTATTTTTAGTTGTTAATTGACTCAATCCTCTGTAGTCAATACAGAGTCTTATCGTTCCATCTTTCTTCTTTTGAAAGAGAGCGGGCGCACCCCAAGAAGGTGAGACAGTGGGTCTAACGAGTCCCTGCTCTAATAGTTGTCCTAACTGCTAGTTCTATGGCTTCACGGACTGGCATTTTGTATGCAAGCTGAGCCACTGGCTGAGCTCTACTTCACGAGATGGAGGCATCGCTGTCAACTTTTCAGGAAACAAATTTGCATACTCACTTAACCACTCTAGTTCTTTAGCCTTGCATTTTATGTCTATTGGATTCATTTTAACGACATACACAGCTTGCCTCTTTCTGAGCCCTTTTAATAATTCAGAAGCCTTGACTAATTGCAGCACTGAGGATCCGGAAATTCCAATCCCTTGAACTTTATTCCTGCGAAGGTCTAGGAAAGAGATGGTTCCTTTATGACAATAAATGTCAGCCTGATTCTTTTGGAGCCAATCCATTCCAAGGATTCCATCATAGATTCCCAAGGGTAGGACTATGAAGAACTGGCACTCTCTTACGTTCCAATCCCTTGAACTTTATTCCTGCGAAGGTCTAGGAAAGAGATGGTTCCTTTATGACAATAAATGTCAGCCTGATTCTTTTGGAGCCAATCCATTTCAAGGATTCCATCATAGATTCCCAAGGGTAGGACTATGAAGAACTGGCACTCTCTTATGTTCCCATCTAGGCTAAACTAAATAAGGTCTGTCTCAAGATGTGTGAAAAGAATCTTTTCACTATCCAATTCCACTTGCATAGGTTTTTCTGATTTTTTATTTAGGACTAATTTACGCAGACATCCTGGGGAAATAAAAGAATGAGTGTTGCCTGAATCAATCAAAAGCTTAAATTGCTTACCCTCGTACTCTGCTCGAGTCTGGGGAGGACTGAGAATTGATGATTATTCCCCTGATGCACTATTGCTGCATAGATTTATACTTTCTCTTCCTTCACTTCCTCATCTATAGTGACTGTTCTGGTTGCTGTAGTCTGAGGCGGAACTCCCTCTCTTTGGTTACCCCAATTCTGGGAGGGAGTTCGGAGACTGTTTTGCATGGAGGGAGTTCGGAGACTGTTTTGCATGGAGGCCGCAGGCTGAGCTGGCACTCTTCTGAGGTAATCCTGATTTTGGTGCGGGAGACCCTGATTGGACTGATATCAAGGAGTCTATCTCTGAACTCTGGGACCTTGGCTCCTTGGCCCACAGAAGGAGATGGGCAATCCTTGAGCTGGTGTCCAAATCCCTGACATCCAAAGCATTTGTTCTCGCTTTGAAGCTCTTCCCTTTGGATTCTTGAGAGACCTGGAGTTCCTGAGAAAGTACTTCGAGGGAAAGGTCTTCCTTCATTTTTTAAGCTTCCCGTCTCCACATTCTGGTTAGGACCTTGGTGTCTCTTTAGAGGCGGAAGGTTGGAAGAACTTCCCGGTGTCTGAAATCTTTTGAAGGATGAGGGAGCTGGCTTTGGCGGGACTTTCACGACGATGAAGGCTTTGGCAAAGTCCTTCACCATTCTGACAACTTCTGCCATGGATACTAGCTTGGCATTCTTGACCAGTGTTTCTAAGGGTTTGTTCATTCTCCAAATGAACCTGGCCATGAGTTGCTCTTCATCTAGAGGTGGTGAATATTTGAGTAGAAGAGCGAATGCTTGGTGATATTCTTTGATGGTTTTGCTCCCTTGTTTCAGTTCTCAAAATTCATTCATTTTGGTTTCTAAAAACCCGGGGGGACAAAATCTCTTCCTCATATAGGTTTGAAGATCGTTCTAAGACTGAGTATTTCTATCTAGATGGTTGGTGTCATAATGGTTCCTCCATGCCACCCTGGCTGTTTCCACAATTTTGAGCCTAGCAAGAGCTGTAAGGTCCCTATTCCCACCGCGCAACAAATTTGGGGCCGCTAGCAGTGTAAGTAGCACTTCTTGCGCGGGCCAAGGTCCCTCACTCAGGGCCTCACCCACGGATATCCGGACAAGACACTAATCCATCGGTTTCGAACTCGAAAAATCTTCCCATTTCTTGAAAAGCACGGGTGATTCTGTAAGATTCCTCCCCCAACCCCTTTTTGATGTCTAGTATCTTCCCCTGTAATCAATCCCTCTTCAGAAATATAAAGACCTTGTTTCTAATTGTTTTAGCCTAGAGAGAGAAAATTATTCTAGAGAGAGAATATTCAGATTATGAATATTTTTGGATAGAAAAATAACTCATCTTATTAAAATAAGTTCCCCTGAAACAGAAATTCAAAAAGAATTTTCCAATGTGCAATTGGAGTTAATTGGAAATAGGTATAAAGAACCTTAGTCTAAAGGGTTTAGATTTTCAGAATTTTTTTGATTATGGTCCAATTAAGGTTCCTATGGACCAATAGCATCAATCCATGTGTAGGGAGGAGATAAATCCAAATTGTAAAAGAAGATACCCAAAATTGAGTAAATGTTCACATAAGATGAAGAGTTGAAAATGTACAAGGTTTATTAGTAAATAAACACATATGTAAGGAAGGGGAGTTCTTTAAAGGAGGTGCATATTTCACATAAGATGAAGAGTTGAAAATGTACAAGGTTTATTAGTAAATAAACACATATGTAAGGAAGGGAAGTTCTTTAAAGGAGGTGCATATTTCACATAAGATGAAGAGTTGAAAATGTACAAGGTTTATTAGTAAATAAACACATATGTAAGGAAGGGAAGTTCTTTAAAGGAGGTGCATATTTCACATAAGATGAAGAGTTGAAAATGTACAAGGTTTATTAGTAAAAAAACTATGAGCAATATTAAAAATATGAGATATTTTGGGAATAATGATTTTATTATGACACATATGTAAGGAAGGGGAGTCCCTTAAATGCTCACATAAGATGAAGAGTTGAAAATGTACAAGGTTTATTAGTAAAAAACTATGAGCAATATTAAAATGATTCCATTATGACACATATGTAAGGAAGGGGAGTTCTTTAAAGGAGGTGCATATTTCACATGCTTGAATGAGTTTAAAACTCATAAAAATTGAGATATTTTATCTCTCCTCTCTCCTAATTCAAGTCTAGTTCCAAAAAGTTAGCTTAAGTGACCTAAAAATGGTCAAAAAGTGACCAAACTGACTTGGAAAATTCTAGAATCAGTTTGTTTGGTTAGGAGCTCAAATTTTCCTATAAATAGAAGCCTCCCCTTGTTGAAAAAGATATAGTCTCTTATGCTTTGTTACTCTACTCCACCTAAGCCAAAATAGATAGTCTCTTATGCTTTGTTACTCTACTCCACCTAAGCCAAAATATATAGTCTCTTATGCTTTGTTACTCTACTCCACCTAAGCCAAAATATATAGTCTCTTATGCTTTGTTACTCTACTCCACCTAAGCCAAATTAGATAGTGTCTTATGCTTTGTTACTCTACTCCTCCTAAGCCAAAATATATAGTGTCTTATGCCTTGTTACTCTACTCCACCTAAGCCAAAATATAGAGTGTCTTATGCTTTATTACTCTACTCCACCTAAGCCAAAATATAGAGTGTCTTAGGCATTGTTACTCTACTCTACCTAAGCCAAGAACTGTGAATTCTTTAATAATTCACTAGTTTTTGATACTTCTCTCTTTCTTCAATCCCCATTGGTGGCTCCATCAACACACTAAACCAATTGATTGGTTGGGGGCCTCTACCGTGAATAAAGAATCAAGCAAATTATAAGGTAAGTATATTGAATTTTGATCTTTCTATAATTACTCAATGATTCTCTCTTCTCAACCCCTCTCAAGCTTGAGAAGTTTAATTGGTATGGTTTTTTTAAATGCTATTGAAGTTAATTGGTGAATAGTAGTGAAGAGTTACATAATTTAATAAATGCTATAGAAGTTAATTTCCACTTATATTTAAATTCTAATGGTTTTTATAATTTCTCTCTCTCACTCAAGAAATGGTCATACTCATGACCCATTCTCAATCCAAATGAAGCTTTTCATAAAGCTTTTCCTTAATCCAAGATTAAGCTATGCTTGAGGCCAAATTAATGGCTTTTGCTATGCTTTTAGTTTATGCACATTGATGATTCAATCCATTATGGATTGATGACCCAATTAGAGACCATTCCAATTGTTTTCTTAATGATCCAATTAGATACCATTATGGATTGATGATCCAATTAGAAATCATTCTAATTGTTTTCTTAATGATCCAATTAGAGACTATTATGGATTGATGATCCAATTAGAGACCATTCTAATTGTTTTCTTAATGATCCAATTAGAGACCATTATGGATTGATGATCCAATTAGAGACCATTCTAATTATTTCTTTAATAATGAGCTTTATCCCTTAGAAAAAAATTGAGATTTATCAGTCATAGTAGCGGAGCTATGGCAAAATTTTTATAGAAATTACGCATAAAATAAATTCATTCAAAGCATAAAAAGAGGACTTCCTACCATATTCTAGGAACTATCATCCTAGATTAATTAAAAGAATTTTATTATGTATGGAGATGTGGATGTTTGCATGTAGATGTAGATGTGGATGTGGAGGTGGATGGATGCATGTAGATGTAGATGTATAGATGTAGATGTGAATGGAGATGTGGATGTATGCATGTAGATGTAGATGTATAGATGTGGATGTGAATGTATACATGTAGATGTAGATGTATAGATACGGATGTGGATGTGGAGGTGGATGTATACATGTAGATGTAGATGTATAGATGTAGATGTGGATGTGGAGGTAGATGGATGCATGTAGATGTAGATGTATAGATGTAGATGTGAATGGAGATGTGGATGTATGCATGTAGATGTAGATGTATAGATGTGGATGTGAATGTATACATGTAGATGTAGATGTATAGATACGGATGTGGATGTGGAGGTGGATGTATACATGTAGATGTAGATGTATAGATGTAGATGTGGATGTGGAGGTAGATGGATGCATGTAGATGTAGATGTATAGATGTAGATGGGAATGGAGATATGGATGTATGCATGTAGATGTAGATGTGGATGTGGAGGTGGATGGATGCATGTAGATGTAGATGTATAGATGTAGATGTGAATGGAGATGTGGATGTATGCATGTAGATGTAGATGTATAGATGTGGATGTGAATGTATACATGTAGATGTAGATGTATAGATACGGATGTGGATGTGGAGGTGGATGTATACATGTAGATGTAGATGTATAGATGTAGATGTGGATGTGGAGGTAGATGGATGCATGTAGATGTAGATGTATAGATGTAGATGTGAATGGAGATGTGGATGTATGCATGTAGATGTAGATGTATAGATGTGGATGTGAATGTATACATGTAGATGTAGATGTATAGATACGGATGTGGATGTGGAGGTGGATGTATACATGTAGATGTAGATGTATAGATGTAGATGTGGATGTGGAGGTAGATGGATGCATGTAGATGTAGATGTATAGATGTAGATGGGAATGGAGATATGGATGTATGCATGTAGATGTAGATGTATAGATGTAGATGTGGATGTGGAGGTGGATGGATGCATGTAGATGTAGATGTATAGATGTAGATGTGAATGGAGATGTGGATGTATGCATGTAGATGTAGATGTATGGAGGTGAATGTGAATGTGGATGTGGATGTATGCATAGAAATGTAGATGTATGCATGTAGATGTGAATGTACGCATATAGATGTGGATGTATGGATGTGAATATACGATATGCGATGTGAGGGAATCTGAAATGATGAGATAGAAATGATGTGATGGGATGAGTATACATATAAATGGAATATGGAATAAGTAATGTAGATAGATGAAGGATAATGTGGAAAAATGAAAGTTAAAATAGAAATTGTGTTGTAAACTGTTTGTAAATACTGTTTGTAAATGCTGTTTGTAAATGATTGTTTTATGTCAAGAATGCTGGGGGGAGCATTTTGACCGTCTTGTGATTAAAGTCGTGATGGTAAAGTTGCAACTGCTGACGGGGAGTCAATGAAGGACGTCTCGCGTAGCAAGGTCGGCCGAGGTCTTGACCAGCCTCGGTGCGATTAAAATGGTGAGCTTCCGGTACGGTGGATGAGGGGCCAAGGAAGCGGCCTATGCGTGAAGCGCTAGGTTACCTGCGAAGGATCCTAGAGGGTGCTGACCATACGGTGCTCGGGCTCTGGGTTGCCTAGGATACCCACGCGTGCGTCGAGGAAGATATTGGAACAGAGTTGGAGTTGTTTTCTGAAATCGAGCATGGATCTGGTTGATTGACCTTGCTGGTCTTCAATGGATGAGTCCATGGCTCCTTATATGGATCTGTTGGTTGATCTTGCTGATCTTCAATGAGAGTCCATCTTGTTAAGTGATTATATTGCCAAGTATTATGGGCTAGGAACTATCGAAACGGCTCCTGAGCGTTCTAGTTGCCAATGATGCCATAGATACTCTGATGAAGGAATGATGGGAATTAAGAATCAATTGGATAAATTGGAAGATGGTGATCAATGATACTATGGTTTTATTAAAGGATTGTTTTAAACTGGTTGAATCTGGTTGAAAAAGGCAATTTCATATTGGGTGTGTGAGTGGTGTGACTAGTTTTATTTTGCATGAACATCCGGCTAGGGGGCCTTGGAACTCTTTTCCTTGGTACCCGGGACAAAACCTAACCAAATTTTTAATTGGATCCCATCACTACAGTGGTTGGGCGGTTGGCTAACCCATGGGATTGGATGGGGTTAGGCTGGACTGATGGATCCGTAAATCGAGACTCAAACTTTTGTTTTTACGATAGAAAAAAAAAAATCCCGGACAGAAACTGTTCTATGGATAGGAATCAACGGCTGTGCCTCTTGAATGGGGAAAAAAGCGTTGATCCCAATGATCCAAGTGCAAGTTTCTTCCTTGAACTGACTAAGTATCTTATAGATGTAATCGGATCATCTCGATCAGAAATGATCTTGACTACGTTAGAGTAAAAAGTTATCCTGGTGGAATCGCCCGTGCTTTCCGGTAAAGGAAGTTTTTCCGGGTTCGGTTTTGGAACAACCGACGGATTAGTCTCTTATCCGGATATCCGTGGGCGAGGCCCCGAGTGTGGGACCCCTGTCCCGCGCGAGAAGCGCTACTTCCGCTGCCAGTACCCCGAATCCGTTGCTCGGTGGGAACAGGGATCTTACAGTTGGTATCAGAGCATTTGGTTAATAAAGATCAACTGAGAAGACAAATATGTCAAAAATTTATCAAGAAACATCAAAAGGTTATAATTGTGTGATATAATTCATACAATTTGATATTCAAACTGAAATTCATAATTTGGTAATCGGTTCTTCAGATGGAAGTACCGCAATTATATAGAATCCCTGACTTGCTTGAGGCCTAGACATGATAGTATTTACCTTATAATCCTAAGGGCCGTGACTACGCGTATATACCGAGAGTATACTGCAGCTCTTTACTGACAGTATATACGAGTAAATCTAAGACTTGAAATTATAAGCGTTAATGCTATCCAGATGATGATTTCGAATGTGATTGATATGATTTTTAATTCTGTTTGAGAATTGATGAATTGATTTGGATTCTGATTGAAAATGCTGATTGAAAATACTGATTGGAAAAAAAATGTTGATTTTCAAAAATTAGTTGAAATATAATGAAACCACAATGAGGGGGAATGGGACGAGTCCCTGTGATGATATTCATAACTAAAATGATGATAACGAATTCAGCAAATCACTATGAGATTAGTGGATTGTGCTGTCAGATTGCTACTGTTAATACTTGACCGGTAGATCAAGTTAAGGGATGTCAAATTGAGAACTTGCTTGACTGAAATTTCCGTGGGGAGGAATGTTCCGAAGGAAACTTTTCGGTCTAATGGACCTTTATCATGTTAAAGATATGAATGATATGATCTGAATGAATTGTTATTTAATGATGAGTTCTATATAAGGGATATTTATCCCAGTGTTCTGTTAGGTTGACCAGAATATAAGGAACCCCAGAATAAAATTGGATCTTAAGAAAAAGAGCTATCCTCTACCTTGCGAGATGAGGACATCTCGCACTTTTTAAGTGGGGTAGAATGTAAGATTCCTCCCCAGCCTCCTTCGAGGTATACAGGAGTAAGAATCACCCTTTCTGATCTTATAATTATTCCCTCTCTAAAATAAAAGAAGTTCTTTATCTCTTGGGGAGTATAAGAAGTTATCCTCCAGATATTGTGACCTTATATCTGAATTCAATGAAAGTAGGTGACTTAGCCTACAAGTTTCTTTTATCTCCTCATCTCAAAATTCTTAATGCCTTCTATAGAAAAATGTGTCAAACACAAATCATGGAAAGACGGTAAAACTTCAGTGGCAAGTTACCGTTGGCTTCTAGGTTACGCTAGCTCCTTCCTTTATATAAGTCGTAACTTTTACTTGTCGCTCACAGTAATCTTACTCCCATCAATCTCCTTTCTTTCTTAATCTCCTTCATGGCTTGGCAACAAGAACTAGTTTTATCCATGATGATTTCTCACCTTCAAGACGCAAGAGAGTCTGTGAAGAAAGACTTTATAGAACAATATGAGCGCTCACTTTTTCCTCACCTAGAAACTTCTATAGCGCAGACCAAATGGCGGACCTATCAAAACATAACTAGGGTAACACCCTGGGGTCAGCAGCACTTTCGTAACAATGTCCGCTTGGCCATGGTTATTGAAGCTTTGGGTTTGGGTCCCCGATACTACTGCGTCATGAGATCAAGGCATCTTGGGTTTTCTGAGCGGGTCTTCTTATTGGCGTGTTTTCTTCCTCATGAGAAGATATGCCTTTACCCCGTTTTTGGCTTGCCTCTCAGAGGTCCTTTTGTTAGATCACCTCATACCACTGAGATAGGTGCGGCAATAACCAGCAGAATCATTCCCATAGATGAGTTACCCTATACTTGTGCAGCTTGTGAGGACTGCTTTTGTGACCATATGATGGACGGGCTTATGGAAGTGTAAATAGTTTCTCTATCTTTACTGTATAAGTTCCGAGAATGAATAAAGTTTAAATCTTGTTCTTATTTTGAATCTTGCTCTCTTTAAGACTTTTCTTGGTGGTTAATCGTGATTAAAATTTTTCTCTAAGTCTCATATTCGTGCATCTTGCGAAATTATTCCAAGTTGCGAGATGAGGACATCTCGCGTTTTTTAAGTGGGGTAGAATGTAAGATTCCTCCCCCAACCCCTTTTTGATGTCTAGTATCTTCCCCTGTAATCAATCCCTCTTCAGAAATATAAAGACCTTGTTTCTAATTGTTTTAGCCTAGAGAGAGAAAATTATTCTAGAGAGAGAATATTCAGATTATGAATATTTTTGGATAGAAAAATAACTCATCTTATTAAAATAAGTTCCCCTGAAACAGAAATTCAAAAAGAATTTTCCAATGTGCAATTGGAGTTAATTGGAAATAGGTATAAAGAACCTTAGTCTAAAGGGTTTAGATTTTCAGAATTTTTTTGATTATGGTCCAATTAAGGTTCCTATGGACCAATAGCATCAATCCATGTGTAGGGAGGAGATAAATCCAAATTGTAAAAGAAGATACCCAAAATTGAGTAAATGTTCACATAAGATGAAGAGTTGAAAATGTACAAGGTTTATTAGTAAATAAACACATATGTAAGGAAGGGGAGTTCTTTAAAGGAGGTGCATATTTCACATAAGATGAAGAGTTGAAAATGTACAAGGTTTATTAGTAAATAAACACATATGTAAGGAAGGGAAGTTCTTTAAAGGAGGTGCATATTTCACATAAGATGAAGAGTTGAAAATGTACAAGGTTTATTAGTAAATAAACACATATGTAAGGAAGGGAAGTTCTTTAAAGGAGGTGCATATTTCACATAAGATGAAGAGTTAAAAATGTACAAGGTTTATTAGTAAAAAAACTATGAGCAATATTAAAAATATGAGATATTTTGGGAATAATGATTTTATTATGACACATATGTAAGGAAGGGGAGTCCCTTAAATGCTCACATAAGATGAAGAGTTGAAAATGTACAAGGTTTATTAGTAAAAAACTATGAGCAATATTAAAATGATTCCATTATGACACATATGTAAGGAAGGGGAGTTCTTTAAAGGAGGTGCATATTTCACATGCTTGAATGAGTTTAAAACTCATAAAAATTGAGATATTTTATCTCTCCTCTCTCCTAATTCAAGTCTAGTTCCAAAAAGTTAGCTTAAGTGACCTAAAAATGGTCAAAAAGTGACCAAACTGACTTGGAAAATTCTAGAATCAGTTTGTTTGGTTAGGAGCTCAAATTTTCCTATAAATAGAAGCCTACCCTTGTTGAAAAAGATATAGTCTCTTATGCTTTGTTACTCTACTCCACCTAAGCCAAAATAGATAGTCTCTTATGCTTTGTTACTCTACTCCACCTAAGCCAAAATATATAGTCTCTTATGCTTTGTTACTCTACTCCACCTAAGCCAAAATATATAGTCTCTTATGCTTTGTTACTCTACTCCACCTAAGCCAAATTAGATAGTGTCTTATGCTTTGTTACTCTACTCCTCCTAAGCCAAAATATATAGTGTCTTATGCCTTGTTACTCTACTCCACCTAAGCCAAAATATAGAGTGTCTTATGCTTTATTACTCTACTCCACCTAAGCCAAAATATAGAGTGTCTTAGGCATTGTTACTCTACTCTACCTAAGCCAAGAACTGTGAATTCTTTAATAATTCACTAGTTTTTGATACTTCTCTCTTTCTTCAATCCCCATTGGTGGCTCCATCAACACACTAAACCAATTGATTGGTTGGGGGCCTCTACCGTGAATAAAGAATCAAGCAAATTATAAGGTAAGTATATTGAATTTTGATCTTTCTATAATTACTCAATGATTCTCTCTTCTCAACCCCTCTCAAGCTTGAGAAGTTTAATTGGTATGGTTTTTTTAAATGCTATTGAAGTTAATTGGTGAATAGTAGTGAAGAGTTACATAATTTAATAAATGCTATAGAAGTTAATTTCCACTTATATTTAAATTCTAATGGTTTTTATAATTTCTCTCTCTCACTCAAGAAATGGTCATACTCATGACCCATTCTCAATCCAAATGAAGCTTTTCATAAAGCTTTTCCTTAATCCAAGATTAAGCTATGCTTGAGGCCAAATTAATGGCTTTTGCTATGCTTTTAGTTTATGCACATTGATGATTCAATCCATTATGGATTGATGACCCAATTAGAGACCATTCCAATTGTTTTCTTAATGATCCAATTAGATACCATTATGGATTGATGATCCAATTAGAAATCATTCTAATTGTTTTCTTAATGATCCAATTAGAGACTATTATGGATTGATGATCCAATTAGAGACCATTCTAATTGTTTTCTTAATGATCCAATTAGAGACCATTATGGATTGATGATCCAATTAGAGACCATTCTAATTATTTCTTTAATAATGAGCTTTATCCCTTAGAAAAAAATTGAGATTTATCAGTCATAGTAGCGGAGCTATGGAAAAATTTTTATAGAAATTACGCATAAAATAAATTCATTCAAAGCATAAAAAGAGGACTTCCTACCATATTCTAGGAACTATCATCCTAGATTAATTAAAAGAATTTTATTATGTATGGAGATGTGGATGTTTGCATGTAGATGTAGATGTGGATGTGGAGGTGGATGGATGCATGTAGATGTAGATGTATAGATGTAGATGTGAATGGAGATGTGGATGTATGCATGTAGATGTAGATGTATAGATGTGGATGTGAATGTATACATGTAGATGTAGATGTATAGATACGGATGTGGATGTGGAGGTGGATGTATACATGTAGATGTAGATGTATAGATGTAGATGTGGATGTGGAGGTAGATGGATGCATGTAGATGTAGATGTATAGATGTAGATGTGAATGGAGATGTGGATGTATGCATGTAGATGTAGATGTATAGATGTGGATGTGAATGTATACATGTAGATGTAGATGTATAGATACGGATGTGGATGTGGAGGTGGATGTATACATGTAGATGTAGATGTATAGATGTAGATGTGGATGTGGAGGTAGATGGATGCATGTAGATGTAGATGTATAGATGTAGATGGGAATGGAGATATGGATGTATGCTTGTAGATGTAGATGTGGATGTGGAGGTGGATGGATGCATGTAGATGTAGATGTATAGATGTAGATGTGAATGGAGATGTGGATGTATGCATGTAGATGTAGATGTATAGATGTGGATGTGAATGTATACATGTAGATGTAGATGTATAGATACGGATGTGGATGTGGAGGTGGATGTATACATGTAGATGTAGATGTATAGATGTAGATGTGGATGTGGAGGTAGATGGATGCATGTAGATGTAGATGTATAGATGTAGATGTGAATGGAGATGTGGATGTATGCATGTAGATGTAGATGTATAGATGTGGATGTGAATGTATACATGTAGATGTAGATGTATAGATACGGATGTGGATGTGGAGGTGGATGTATACATGTAGATGTAGATGTATAGATGTAGATGTGGATGTGGAGGTAGATGGATGCATGTAGATGTAGATGTATAGATGTAGATGGGAATGGAGATATGGATGTATGCATGTAGATGTAGATGTATAGATGTAGATGTGGATGTGGAGGTGGATGGATGCATGTAGATGTAGATGTATAGATGTAGATGTGAATGGAGATGTGGATGTATGCATGTAGATGTAGATGTATGGAGGTGAATGTGAATGTGGATGTGGATGTATGCATAGAAATGTAGATGTATGCATGTAGATGTGAATGTACGCATATAGATGTGGATGTATGGATGTGAATATACGATATGCGATGTGAGGGAATCTGAAATGATGAGATAGAAATGATGTGATGGGATGAGTATACATATAAATGGAATATGGAATAAGTAATGTAGATAGATGAAGGATAATGTGGAAAAATGAAAGTTAAAATAGAAATTGTGTTGTAAACTGTTTGTAAATACTGTTTGTAAATGCTGTTTGTAAATGATTGTTTTATGTCAAGAATGCTGGGGGGAGCATTTTGACCGTCTTGTGATTAAAGTCGTGATGGTAAAGTTGCAACTGCTGACGGGGAGTCAATGAAGGACGTCTCGCGTAGCAAGGTCGGCCGAGGTCTTGACCAGCCTCGGTGCGATTAAAATGGTGAGCTTCCGGTACGGTGGATGAGGGGCCAAGGAAGCGGCCTATGCGTGAAGCGCTAGGTTACCTGCGAAGGATCCTAGAGGGTGCTGACCATACGGTGCTCGGGCTCTGGGTTGCCTAGGATACCCACGCGTGCGTCGAGGAAGATATTGGAACAGAGTTGGAGTTGTTTTCTGAAATCGAGCATGGATCTGGTTGATTGACCTTGCTGGTCTTCAATGGATGAGTCCATGGCTCCTTATATGGATCTGTTGGTTATGAGAGTCCATCTTGTTAAGTGATTATATTGCCAAGTATTATGGGCTAGGAACTATCGAAACGGCTCCTGAGCGTTCTAGTTGCCAATGATGCCATAGATACTCTGATGAAGGAATGATGGGAATTAAGAATCAATTGGATAAATTGGAAGATGGTGATCAATGATACTATGGTTTTATTAAAGGATTGTTTTAAACTGGTTGAATCTGGTTGAAAAAGGCAATTTCATATTGGGTGTGTGAGTGGTGTGACTAGTTTTATTTTGCATGAACATCCGGCTAGGGGGCCTTGGAACTCTTTTCCTTGGTACCCGGGACAAAACCTAACCAAATTTTTAATTGGATCCCATCACTACAGTGGTTGGGCGGTTGGCTAACCCATGGGATTGGATGGGGCTAGGCTGGACTGATGGATCCGTAAATCGAGACTCAAACTTTTGTTTTTACGATAGAAAAAAAAAAATCCCGGACAGAAACTGTTCTATGGATAGGAATCAACGACTGTGCCTCTTGAATGGGGAAAAAAGCGTTGATCCCAATGATCCAAGTGCAAGTTTCTTCCTTGAACTGACTAAGTATCTTATAGATGTAATCGGATCATCTCGATCAGAAATGATCTTGACTACGTTAGAGTAAAAAGTTATCCTGGTGGAATCGCCCGTGCTTTCCGGTAAAGGAAGTTTTTCCGGGTTCGGTTTTGGAACAACCGACGGATTAGTCTCTTATCCGGATATCCGTGGGCGAGGCCCCGAGTGTGGGACCCCTGTCCCGCGCGAGAAGCGCTACTTCCGCTGCCAGTACCCCGAATCCGTTGCTCGGTGGGAACAGGGATCTTACAGTCCACCGAGCAACGGATTCGGGGTACTGGCAGCGGAAGTAGCGCTTCTCGCGCGGGACAGGGGTCCCACACTCGGGGCCTCGCCCACGGATATCCGGATAAGAGACTAATCCGTCGGTTGTTCCAAAACCGAACCCGGAAAAACTTCCTTTACCGGAAAGCACGGGCGATTCCACCAGGATAACTTTTTACTCTAACGTAGTCAAGATCATTTCTGATCGAGATGATCCGATTACATCTATAAGATACTTAGTCAGTTCAAGGAAGAAACTTGCACTTGGATCATTGGGATGAACGCTTTTTTCCCCATTCAAGAGGCACAGCCGTTGATTCCTATCCATAGAACAGTTTCTGTCCGGGATTTATTTTTTTTTTCTATCGTAAAAACAAAAGTTTGAGTCTCGATTTACGGATCCATCAGTCCAGCCTAACCCCATCCAATCCCATGGGTTAGCCAACCGCCCAACCACTGTAGTGATGGGATCCAATTAAAAATTTGGTTAGGTTTTGTCCCGGGTACCAAGGAAAAGAGTTCCAAGGCCCCCTAGCCGGATGTTCATGCAAAATAAAACTAGTCACACCACTCACACACCCAATATGAAATTGCCTTTTTCAACCAGATTCAACCAGTTTAAAACAATCCTTTAATAAAACCATAGTATCATTGATCACCATCTTCCAATTTATCCAATTGATTCTTAATTTCCCATCATTCCTTCATCAGAGTATCTATGGCATCATTGGCAACTAGAACGCTCAGGAGCCGTTTCGATAGTTCCTAGCCCATAATACTTGGCAATATAATCACTTAACAAGATGGACTCTCGTTGAAGATCAGCAAGATCAACCAACAGATCCATATAAGGAGCCATGGACTCATCCATTGAAGACCAGCAAGGTCAATCAACCAGATCCATGCTCGAATTCAGAAAACAACTCCAACTCTGATCCAATATCTTCCTCGACGCACGCGTGGGTATCCTAGGCAACCCAGAGCCCGAGCACCGTATGGTCAGCACCCTCTAGGATCCTTCGCAGGTAACCTAGCGCTTCACGCATAGGCCGCTTCCTTGGCCCCTCATCCACCGTACCGGAAGCTCACCATTTTAATCGCATCGAGGCTGGTCAAGACCTCGGCCGACCTTGCTACGCGAGACGTCCTTCATTGACTCCCCGTCAGCAGTTGCAACTTTCTCATCACGACCTTAATCACAAGACGGTCAAAATGCTCCCCCCAGCATTCTTGACATAAAACAATCATTTACAAACAGCATTTACAAACAGCATTTACAAACAGTTTACAATACAATTTCTATTTTAACTTTCATTTTTCCACATTATCCCTCCTCAATCTACATTACTTATTCCATATTCCATTTATATGTATACTCATCCCATCACCTCATTTCCATCTCATCACTTCATATTCCCTCACATCACAATCGTATATTCACATCCATACATCCACAACTATATGCGTGCATTCACATCTACATGCATACATCTACATCCCTATGCATACATCCACATCCACATTCTCATTCACCTCCATACATCTACATCTACATGCATACATCCACTCCACATTCACATCCACATCTATACATCTACATCTACATGCATACATCCACCTCTACATCCACATCTACGTCTATACACCTACATCTACATGCATACATCCACATCTCCATTCACATCTACATCTATACATCTACATCTACGTATACAGGGTGGTTGCAAGATGAGGGTACTCACTTTCGTTCACTCTCTCCAAAATTGGGACATCCATCCATCTCGGGCGGAGTACCTCGATCGTGATAGTGCCGCCAATCAAAAGACGACACGTGGCTCCCGAGCCTAAATCGACATATCTCGATCGAGATGCCAACTAATGCCACGCTAGCAGGTCCGGCTTTCCAGGCGTCATCCATGTCACCAATACATGTCACCGCCACCACAATATCTCGATCGAGATATCTATGCCACTCGGATCCACATCAGGGCCACGCTGTATCCCCGTAGGCATATTTGACTAGCACATCTCCATCGTCCACGTATCTCGAACGAGAAATATACATCCAATCGCGACCATTCATTGTTCGAGGTAATCGGATACAATCTCCACCGTCCCCATATCTCGATCGAGATACTGAGTTCAAATCTCAGCCGTCCAAATATCTCGATCGTGATATAGAGATTCAATCTGCACCGTCCGAATATCTCGATCGAGATACGTAGATGCAATATCCACCGTCCAATTATCTCGATCGAGATAAGGAAACGCAATCTATACCGTCCATTTACGTACGCTGGAAGATGCGATCTCGGCCGTTTAAATATCTCGATCGAGGTATATAATGAATCTTGACCGTCGAGATACCTTTTCGTGGTAATGCCTCTAAATCGTGGCCGTCCAATTACCTCGATCGAGATATTAATATCAAATCTCAGCCGTCGATCCTTCCCCAACCCTAGAATTAGGTGTGTATCTTGGCCGTATGTTGCACTAACCCTAATATCCAGAGCGTTAATCTTGCAAACCCTAAATTGCATGATGTTACCGAACCTCGATCGAGGTTATAAAACCGGAAAACTTTTTTTTTTGGCTCATTTTCACAAGTCGTTTTCACTCCCTTGCTCTCTCTTGATTTGGATTAGTGTTAGTGAGCCCATTAGCTTTGTTTTTAGCTTCATTAGTGCTACTTAGCACTAAGCATTAGACCTTTCACATTAGACATTTCACATTAGACCCTTCACATTGGACCCTTCACATTGGGCTTAGGTTTTAGCATGGAGGGCCACGAGGAGGGCCACGAGGAGGGCCGCTCATCTATTGCGGACCTCATCGCGGAGATAGACCGTGAGCTAGCGGCTATCCGTAGGAGTGCTAGAGACACTCCGTCTACATTACATATCGTGGCAGACTTGGAGGCGATGCTTGCGTCCCTTCGTAGCCTTCACGATATTGTTTATGTAGATGAGTGGATAGCCCACCATCGCGCTGCTCCGGTGTCACATGGCCTGACATATCGTCAGGTCTGTGATCTTGCTCCTATTAGGGATGGGGCTTTCCTAGATCTTTTCCTCGATAGTCGTGGGATGAGGCCCGGGGCGGGGAAGCCCCTCACTATTTCGCGGTGTTCGCATCCTCGTATGGCGGCACATATCTATAGTCGATATGTTGCCGCATATGGGAGGATGCCGAACAACCGCCAGATCCCCATATACTTCGCAAAGCAGTTATATGCGGAGTTTGTCTTAGGGGAGGAGGTCGATTACACCAGCCATCGTCCGGGTGGTGGTGCTGGCCGAGGCCGTCTCCAGGACCAGGGTAAGCGGCCTCCACCAGCACTTCGTGTAGCACCTGCCGCCACAGATCCTTCCTTTGTGCCATTGTCGACAGTAGAGGCTCTTGGCACGCAGGTCGGCATTGACGTACGGAGTACCACGGAGAGCATCCAGCACGTGGTGCGCCTATTCTCACGAGCTATACCGACGACAGATGTGGAGGTATTTACATATAGATTACGTCTTAAGTTTTTTTGGTCATTTATCTTCATGTTTATATGTACTTTTCTATATTTTTACATGAGCAGCATGGTTGATTGTGTCACGCAGGTTCCCACACCTGCCACTCAGAGGCTCACTCAGGAGTTGGTAGAGGCGAGAGCGGAGATAGACCGCCTCCGAGCTGCATTACAGATGGCAGAGGCAGCTACTGCAGAGGCACAGCATCTGAGAGAGTCCGACATCCAGCAGGTAGGTTTCTCTTGCACGTTTAAGTTACAAATTTCTTTAAGTAATACCTAATGAGAGACTAACCAAATATTTTAATGCTTTACTTTTTTGCGTAGGCTCGGACCGAGGTAGAGAGCTCCAGAGCTGAGGCACAGCATCATCAGATCATGGAGCAGATTGCCCAGCACAGGGCAGAGCAGCTGATGCTGCATGTTCGAGAGTATCGTAGATCATCCGATGTGACAGTGCCTTACCTACCGTTATATCCACGGCCTATCACAGAGGTTTTTCGACGACCTCTCCCTCAGGATGCACCTCCCTTCCTACGGGATGCGTGCTGCTGTTTATGCATCGAGGACATTGACAGTACAGGAGGATATGCCCTAGGATGTGGACATATTTTCCACTTGTCTTGCATCACCCAGGAGCTCGTCCGGTTCTCAGCATGCCCATCCTGCCGTGCACGCGTCGACTTAGCGACGTACAGGGTATTGGGCATCGATGATCTTCACCCAGGCCTTGTACGAGTAGATGCCAGGACTGGGAGGCCTGTCGACTTTACATCAGCTATGGACTTGGGACTCGACGCCTTCGACGATAGAGCCCAGGAGCCTGAGGTGCCTCCTGAGATAGAGTGGAGCTCACATGAGTTCGACGCTTACCAGAGAGTGCTACATGAGAGCCAGGTGACAGCATTTGAGCGCGTGGGTGGTGCTGGCCCTAGTGGCACAGCGGGTGATGGTGCTAGCAGCAGTGCTGCTTCTCATGAGCAGCGTGTCCTTACAGCAGAGGAGCTTACACGAGCAGAGTGGCAGACACGCACCATTGCAGATTATAGATTTTGGGTGTACAGACAGAGGCGTCTTGCATTAGCACGACGCAGAGAGAGAGAGAGGGCCATAGCAGCTTTTGGGACTCGTGAGCTCCCGAGTATACCGGCACCAGCTCACGATCCTTCCTTTGAGGCAGACCTCCCCGCAGACATTCGACGACCCCCGCAGCCGGCACAGCCGCCTCGACGTGCACAGCAGCCTCGACGCGCACGTCGACCGGCAGTTAGAGATGACGATTTTGATTGGGTTGCTGTTGATAGTGACTAAACTCAGACTAGCTGGGTTAGCTCACTTACATTGTACTTAGATTTTTGGGCAGTGACTAACCTCAGGCTAGCTGGGGTAGCTCATTTTCATTCTGATGTACTTATTTGATGTTTATATCATTATGAGTTTTCTCATTATTGAGTATCATTACATTTTAGTTGATGTTCTTGATTTTATTATATTTCTTAACACTTTTGCTATCATATTGTTTGTTGAAAATCTCCATGCCATCGTACCCAAACATGCTCCGATGGGGACCAAACTTTGCAAGCATGTGGGGGTGGGCCCCCCCCACATGCTTGCAAAGTTTGGTCCCCATCGGAGCATGTTTGGGTTGGCAATGGGCGCCCAGTGTGGTTTTTTCAAGTCTCTTGGTGCTTAAGAGGCCATGGAAAATCCGGGCCTTCCCCATACCATCGTACCCAAACATGCTCCGATGGGGACCAAACTTTGCAAGCGTGTGGGGGTGGGCCCCCCCCACATGCTTGCAAAGTTTGGTCACAATCAAAGCATGTTTGGGTTGGCAATGGGCGCCCAGTGCGGGTTTTTCAAGTCTCTTGGTGCTTAAGAGGCCATGGAAAATCCGGGCCTTCCCCATACCGTCGTACCCAAACATGCTCCGATGGGGACCAAACTTTGCAAGCATGTGGGGGTGGGCCCCCCCCACATGCTTGCAAAGTTTGGTCCCCATCGGAGCATGTTTGGGTTGGCAATGGGCGCCCAGTGCGGTTTTTTCAAGTCTCTTGGTGCTTAAGAGGCCATGGAAAATCCGGGCCTTCCCCATACCATCGTACCCAAACATGCTCCGATGGGGACCAAACTTTGCAAGCATGTGGGGGGGGCCCACCCCCACACGCTTTCAAAGTTTGGTCCGCATCGGAGCATGTTTGGATTGGCAATGGGCGCCCAGTGCGGTTTTTTCAAGTCTCTTGGTGCTTAAGAGGCCATGGAAAATCCGGGCCTTCCCCATACCATCGTACCCAAACATGCTCCGATGGGGACCAAACTTTGCAAGCGTGTGGGGGTGGGCCCCCCCCACATGCTTGCAAAGTTTGGTCCCCATCGGAGCATGTTTGGGTTGGCAATGGGCGCCCAGTGCGGGTTTTTCAAGTCTCTTGGTGCTTAAGAGGCCATGGAAAATCCGGGCCTTCCCTATACCATCGTACCCAAACATGCTCCGATGGGGACCAAACTTTGCAAGCATGTGGGGGTGGGCCCCCCCCACATGCTTGCAAAGTTTGGTCCCCATCGGAGCATGTTTGGGTTGGCAATGGGCGCCCAGTGCGGGTTTTTCAAGTCTCTTGGTGCTTAAGAGGCCATGGAAAATCCGGGCCTTCCCCATACCATCGTACCCAAACATGCTCCGATGGGGACCAAACTTTGCAAGCATGTGGGGGTGGGCCCCCCCCACATGCTTGCAAAGTTTGGTCCCCATCGGAGCATGTTTGGGTTGGCAATGGGCGCCCAGTGCGGGTTTTTCAAGTCTCTTGGTGCTTAAGAGGCCATGGAAAATCCGGGCCTTCCCTATACCATCGTACCCAAACATGCTCCGATGGGGACCAAACTTTGCAAGCATGTGGGGGTGGGCCCCCCCCACATGCTTGCAAAGTTTGGTCCCCATCGGAGCATGTTTGGGTTGGCAATGGGCGCCCAGTGCGGTTTTTTCAAGTCTCTTGGTGCTTAAGAGGCCATGGAAAATCCGGGCCTTCCCCATACCATCGTACCCAAACATGCTCCGATGGGGACCAAACTTTGCAAGCATGTGGGGGGGGCCCACCCCCACACGCTTTCAAAGTTTGGTCCGCATCGGAGCATGTTTGGATTGGCAATGGGCGCCCAGTGCGGTTTTTTCAAGTCTCTTGGTGCTTAAGAGGCCATGGAAAATCCGGGCCTTCCCCATACCATCGTACCCAAACATGCTCCGATGGGGACCAAACTTTGCAAGCGTGTGGGGGTGGGCCCCCCCCACATGCTTGCAAAGTTTGGTCCGCATCGGAGCATGTTTGGGTTGGCAATGGGCGCCCAGTGCGGTTTTTTCAAGTCTCTTGGTGCTTAAGAGGCCATGGAAAATCCGGGCCTTCCCCATACCATCGTACCCAAACATGCTCCGATGGGGACCAAACTTTGCAAGCGTGTGGGGGTGGGCCCCCCCCACATGCTTGCAAAGTTTGGTCCCCATCGGAGCATGTTTGGGTTGGCAATGGGCGCCCAGTGCGGGTTTTTCAAGTCTCTTGGTGCTTAAGAGGCCATGGAAAATCCGGGCCTTCCCCATACCATCGTACCCAAACATGCTCCGATGGGGACCAAACTTTGCAAGCATGTGGGGGTGGGCCCCCCCCACATGCTTGCAAAGTTTGGTCCCCATCGGAGCATGTTTGGGTTGGCAATGGGCGCCCAGTGCGGGTTTTTCAAGTCTCTTGGTGCTTAAGAGGCCATGGAAAATCCGGGCCTTCCCTATACCATCGTACTCAAACATGCTCCGATGGGGACCAAACTTTGCAAGCGTGTGGGGGTGGGCCCCCCCCACACGCTTGCAAAGTTTGGTCCCCATCGGAGCATGTTTGGGTTGGCAATGGGCGCCCAGTGCGGGTTTTTCAAGTCTCTTGGTGCTTAAGAGGCCATGGAAAATCCGGGCCTTCCCCATACCATCGTACCCAAACATGCTCCGATGGGGACCAAACTTTGCAAGCATGTGGGGGTGGGCCCCCCCCACATGCTTGCAAAGTTTGGTCCCCATCGGAGCATGTTTGGGTTGGCAATGGGCGCCCAGTGCGGGTTTTTCAAGTCTCTTGGTGCTTAAGAGGCCATGGAAAATCCGGGCCTTCCCCATACCATCGTACTCAAACATGCTCCGATGGGGACCAAACTTTGCAAGCGTGTGGGGGTGGGCCCCCCCCACATGCTTGCAAAGTTTGGTCCCCATCGGAGCATGTTTGGGTTGGCAATGGGCGCCCAGTGCGGTTTTTTCAAGTCTCTTGGTGCTTAAGAGGCCATGGAAAATCCGGGCCTTCCCCATACCATCGTACTCAAACATGCTCCGATGGGGACCAAACTTTGCAAGCGTGTGGGGGTGGGCCCCCCCCACATGCTTGCAAAGTTTGGTCCCCATCGGAGCATGTTTGGGTTGGCAATGGGCGCCCAGTGCGGTTTTTTCAAGTCTCTTGGTGCTTAAGAGGCCATGGAAAATCCGGGCCTTCCCCATACCATCGTACCCAAACATGCTCCGATGGGGACCAAACTTTGCAAGCGTGTGGGGGTGGGCCCCCCCCACATTCTTGCAAAGTTTGGTCCCCATCGGAGCATGTTTGGGTACGATGGTATGGGGAAGGCCCGGATTTTCCATGGCCTCTTAAGCACCAAGAGACTTGAAAAACCCGCACTGGGCGCCCATTGCCAACCCAAACATGCTCCGATGGGGACCAAACTTTGCAAGCATGTGGGGGGGGCCCACCCCCACACGCTTGCAAAGTTTGGTCCCCATCGGAGCATGTTTGGGTACGATGGTATGGGGAAGGCCCGGATTTTCCATGGCCTCTTAAGCACCAAGAGACTTGAAAAACCCGCACTGGGCGCCCATTGCCAATCCAAACATGCTCCGATGGGGACCAAACTTTGCAAGCGTGTGGGGGTGGGCCCCCCCACATGGAGATTTTCAACAAACAATATGATAGCCAAAGTGTTAAAAAATATAATAAAATCAAGAACATCAACTAAAATGTAATGATACTCAATAATGAGAAAACTCATAATGATATAAACATCAAATAAGTACATCAGAATGAAAATGAGCTACCCCAGCTAGTCTGAGGTTAGTCACTGCCCAAAAATCTAAGTACAATGTAAGTGAGCTAACCCAGCTAGTCTGAGTTTAGTCACTATCAAGATAGAGATCTAGTCAGCAGCACCCTCTCTAGCTCTCAACTGCTCTAGAATGCTCTCATGGTCATCCACTCGAAGCCGAAAACGAGGGTGAGAACTGTGTTTTCGGCTCTGTACTCGAACAAGAGTGAGCCTGGTAGCAACCACTAGATGAGAGAACTGAAATGCCTCTAACTCCCACTTCCACTGCTGGAACTCAAGACTCCCCCGATGAAGTCGAATCTGCTGGTAGAACCGGCCTGCCACAATCATGCTATGGGCGTCATAAGAAAACCCATGATCATCCACTGTATCCTGGTCAAGCATGCACTTTGGCCTAGTGCAACTCATCAGATAGTAGTCTACTCCCTCGCTGTTTCCCTCACTGGCAATAACAGCAAATACATCACCCTCCTGTAGCAAATCTGTCAGGTCATCATAACTGACCATGAACGCAGGACCTGTGTGCTCAACAGACACCACTGGATGTGAAGGATGCTCGGGGGAGAGGAATGTCTGTATCCATGCATCTGCCCATCCTCTCGAGGCACAATGTGACCAATCGCCATCCATACATGCTCCACAGAAGCATGCAAACCGTCGTGTGTAAATCGTGGGGGCCGCCATGCACGTGCTCCTGATGGAATGTAAGCCCAAGGTGCCAGGTACTGTGTCACAATCATGGGAGGCTCTGCGGTCAATCGTGCCACCATCCACATGCCAAAAAAATCTCCTGACAATCCGAGCATCACGTCTGGGGTACGATGATGCTGCACTCCCACACAAATGTTGGGAGCACCACTCGACTACGTGGCCCGCATCTCTGAACCGCTGAGCATCCTGTCGCAGCTGATGACGCCTCAAGGCACGTTTCACACACGCGCCTGCACCATCATGCTCACCCTTCCCATGACCAGTCTCAAAGAATGACCAAATCACTGGGATACTAGACTGCACATGCCACCTATAAATCCATAAAAGATAGTCTTAGTTATTGTTTTCTTTAAGATGTTCTAGTGAATTTAGTTTAATTGAAAATGTAAGAAAGCCATAAGTACAACCTGTAGAGCCAATAGAATTGACGTGATGACTTGAACTGTGCGCCACAACCATCCGACCAAACCCATCGCTGGACATGTCTGATCCCACAATCTCCTAAAAAATCGTCATGGAGACGAAAGCAGTGTTGCACAAAATGTGCATCATGTGAACGATCATCACTGATATAGAAATGATACTCTCGAATAATGACACGGGTCTCGGGGGTACTCGCTATCCCATCTACATGAGCCTCTGCATGTCGATAGCTAATGTGGACCAAAATAGCAACCTGGTGAGGGAAGCAATACATACGTTTAGGACACAAAAAATCAATTAAGTAATGAAGCTCAAACATAAAACAAATAGTACAAAATATAACCATTACCTGCTCTGAGAAGTAATACTCAGATTGTATCTCCTGAAAAGGTGTGAAAGTGTAGTTCTCTGCAAAATCAATCACAGAGACGACCACACCAATAGGAAACTCTGCTAGGCATGCTCGGAACTGACGATCCTGCCACTTGGCACAATGACTGTGCCGTATGTAGGGGTAGATCTGCTCCCTAAATGTGGCTGTGAAGTGACAACGTGGTGTATGTTTGTCCACGAGCTGCAACTTCCTGGACTGTCCACCACTCTGGAGCTGGTGTGTCACATACTCATAACGTTGCCATGCCACTATCTCTTGGTCACTTGCATCAAGATCTACCATCTGTAGATGTGCAAGTGAACCACATGATGTGCAATTGCTCTCCACACAAGGCATCCTATGGAACTGGGCATCCTCCGTGCGTGCACACAAAAGAGAGTGGATGAAATCACGTGGACTACGAGGCAACTCTCTATGCCCACTAAGAGAACGGAACACATCATAAAAAAGATTGAACTCAACATGGTAGCGACAACAACATGTGTCACGCTGACGTGAGTACCTCACAAACCAAGGCTTACACCCCTCAAATGACCTTTGCCCAATTTTAAGCTCTGGATACGAAGCTACAAACTGAGAATACAACTCAGTTTGGGACATTTCAAGAAAGCAAGCACCGTGCTCAATGAACACTCCTCTTGTCACTCTCTTACGCAAAGCTTTCTTGAAAACTGGCGATGCACGACAATTCTCCTCCCAAAAACTTTCTATCAAGGTTCTAGTGGTTTCATCTAGTAGGCGATCATGCCTAGCTACACGACCACTACTCGCCCACATAGCACCAACCTCATTGGCATCTAAACTTTGTCGCCTAATAGACCCAACTCTAAGTGCGTGTGGTGCTATGGAAAGGATGCGAGATGTGGCACTAACCTTACCCTTCATTTGGGAGCTACTTATGGCTGCCACAATAGCCCGTCGAGCAGCCAAAGCGTCCGCAGAGTTCCTCTTCTTGTTAACTATATAGGAATGACGAACACTTTGTAGCACCGCCATGCCAGCTCTCCTCTCTCTTCGACCTCCAATGTCGGAAAGCGCCCTGCAGTTGGCCATGTTGGGCAGATCAATCAAAGCATCAAGCACACATGCCTGTGATGAAGATGTGAGGTCTTTGAAATAGGATTGGAAGATTGCATGGGCACGACGATGTGCCCCTGACTTTGATAGTTCTTTCCTATCCACACGAAGGGCGCCCAAAGGAGGGGGGGTGGGTTCTTGTAGAAGAGAGGACTCAAGAAGGGCGGGTTCATGTGGATTATCTAAACTAAGGGGTAGTGGGGGGGAAGAGGGCGAAGGGAGAGGAAGTGGAAGAGGAGGAGCAAGGCTTGGATCATCGCCAACGGAAGGTGTTGCTCGTTGACGTGCTCTCCACTCTCTCTTTCTCTCACGAGCTACCCTTCTCCTCTCCTCCTCTTGAACTTGGTGGATGGGGGGGAGTCTAGTCCTATCACGTTTCCGACTCCTACGGCTTTGAGAACCCATTCTCAAGGAAGCTAAGAGAGAAAATATTATAAGGGCTCAATGATGGGATAGTACTACAGATAAGTGTGGGATAGTACTAGAGATGTGTGATTATATAGGAAAAATAGGTTATCCACTTCAAATCTCACTGGATTTCCTATCTAAGATTGATTGGATAACTAAGATAAACATAAAGATATTTAAAGATAAACTATTATCCACTTAAAAATTAATATTATTTATAATATTTATTAACAAGTCTAAATATTTATCATTACCAGATATATAAATATATATAAATATATCTTTAAAGAAATCTTTTATTTTATAATTATATAACTGCTTTTTTTAAATAAAGTATTTTTTTCATATTTTATTCAAAGGTTTATTCTACATAAAAAATTTTCAAGAAATATAAAAATAAAAAATTTATTTTTTTAAAATTAATAATATGATCTTTAATAATATTTTTATTGATCTAATCCCAAAATATAATCCTTTTAAATTAGTGATTTTAAATTCTTTTATTTAATAAGTTACATATATTTTATTATTTAAATTTCTATATTCTATTTCTCTAAATTACTAAATTAACTTTTCCAAAAATATGTTTTTGAAAAAAGAGGGGAGGTGGGAAGGAGATGCCACGTGTCACAAGCGTGCATGACACGTGGCATTCTCTTGACATGTGGCACTATTATGGTTGATGTGGCAATTCCATGATGTGGCATGCCATGTCACCATGTGCGAGGTGGCATGCAAAGGTGGCAAGATGATGTGGCATTAATGATGACTAGGATGATGAGGTGGGGAGTCAACTAGGTTGACCATGTTGACATGGAAGGTGGAGGTGGCAAGCTGAGGTGGCAAGCTGCTTATGTGGATCCTCTCGATGCTCACGTGGACATAAAGTGGCATGCATGTATAAGGTTTGGGCCTACCCAAGCCTCACACATGGAATGAAACCTAAGCTGTGAAGTTTACCAAGCCTAGATTTCCAAACCTAACTAGGATTGGTTTTAGACTTGAAAAGGGGAGAGTGGACACAATATGGGAATTTTCACTTGGGAGGATTGAAAATGGACCTTCCCATACTCAAATCAAGCCAAATTTTTTTTGATAAATTCAAGGCAACAAGAGTATTGATCCCATGAGTTTTTAGATTGAAAGATTCAATATTTAATTTTCTAGAATTAAATTACTATTGATTTAATGGGCCTCTGACAGTCATAATAAATTTTCCAAAGTAAATCTACAAAAATCAAACCGTTAGATTTGTAATTTTATCTTATACCCACATTATACTAATCTTTCCCAATCTAATCATCACTAGATCCATACAATTTGAGCATTTTAAATGGTAGATGTGGTGGGAGGATAAAATAGTATGTTTTTTAACAATTCTAATATCTTTTAAATAATATAGAAAATAGTAGAACACATCAAAAATTACTCGATAAATCAAGTTAAGCTCTATGTTATTTGTATTTGTGAAATGCAAAGTGGGAACATCGTATGAGTAATAATGTAAAAGTTATAGGCAATTTACTCACATTCACTATACCTGTCTAAACCTAGGACAGGGCCTGTATACAAACTTGGTTCCCAAAGAAAAGGGGATTTGCAATTATTGGATATTCGATCAGATTATAGTTTTAGGTGCCCAACTTTGCATATGATGTTTCATTAGAAGACCTTGAAGTGAAACTCCTTGGCTAACTATGAGAGATTGGCTATTCTTCTTGAAAAAATGCCTGTTTTTCAGCTAAAGCCAAGGGCGCCCACGCCATGAAACTAGATAACCTCATCTTGCAACCACCCTACATCCACATCTCCATTCCCATCTACATCTATACATCTACATCTACATGTATACATCCATATCTCTATTCACATCTACATCTATACATCTACATCTACATATATACATCCACATCTCCATTCTCATCTACATCTATACATCTACATCTTCATGCATCCACCCACCTCCACATCCACATCTACATCTATACATCTACATCTACATGTATACATTCACATCTCTATTCACATCTACATCTATACATCTACATCTACATGTATACATCCACATCTCCATTCTCACCTACACCTATACATCTACATCTACATGCATCCACCCACCTCCACATCTACATCTACATCTATACATCTACATCTACATGCATACATCCACCTCCACATTCACACTCACATCCATACCTCTACATCTACATGCAAACATCCATATCTCCATGCATAATAATATTCTTTTAATTAATCTAGGATGATAGTTCCTAGGATATGGTAGGAAGTCCTCTTTTTATGCTTTGAATGAATTTATTTTATGCGTGATTTCTATAAAAATTTTGCCATAGCTCCGCTACTATTACTGATAAATCTCAATTTTTTTTCTAAGGGATAAAGCTCATTATTAAAGAAATAATTAGAATGGTCTCTAATTGGATCATCAATCCATAATGGTCTCTAATTGGATCATTAAGAAAACAATTAGAATGGTCTCTAATTGGGTCATTAAGAAAACAATTAGAATGGTCTCTAATTGGGTCATCAATCCGTAATGGATTGAATCATCAATGTGCATAAACTAAAAGCATAGCAAAAAGCCATTAATTTGGCCTCAAGCATAGCTTAATCTTGGATTAAGGAAAAGCTTTATGAAAAGCTTCATTTGGATTGAGAATGGATCATGAGTATGACCATTTCTTGAGTGAGAGAGAGAAATTATAAAAACCATTAGAATTTAAATATAAGTGGAAATTAACTTCTATAGCATTTATTAAATTATGTAACTCTTCACTACTATTCACCAATTAACTTCAATAGCATTAAAAAAACCATACCAATTAAACTTCTCAAGCTTGAGAGGGGTTGAGAAGAGAGAATCATTGAGAAATTATAGAAAAGATCAAAATTCAATATACTTACCTTATGATTTACTTGATTCTTTATTCACGGTAGAGGCCCCCAACCAATCAATTGGTTTAGTATGTTGATGGAGCCACCAATGGGGATTGAAGAAAGAGAGAAGTATCAAAAACTAGTGAATTATTAAAGAATTCACAGTTCTTGGCTTAGGTAGAGTAGAGTAACAATGCCTAAGACACTCTATATTTTGGCTTAGGTGGAGTAGAGTAATAAAGCATAAGACTCTATCTAATTTGGCTTAGGTGGAGTAGAGTAACAAGCATAAGAGACTATATATTTTGGCTTAGGTGGAGTAGAGTAACAAAGCATAAGAGACTATATGTTTTGGCTTAGGTAGAGTAGAGTAACAAGGCATAAGAGACTATGTTTTTTTCAACAAGGGGAGGCTTCTATTTATAGGAAAATTTGAGCTCCTAACCAAACAAACTGATTCTAGAATTTTCCAAGTCAGTTTGGTCACTTTTTGACCATTTTTAGGTCAGTTAAGCTAACTTTTTGGAACTAGACTTGAATGAGGAGAGAGGAGAGATGAAATATCTCAATTTTTATGAGTTTAAAACTCATTCAAGCATGTGAAATATGCACCTCCTTTAAAGAATTCCCCTTCCTTACATATGTGTCAAAATTGTATTGCTCATAGTTTTTTACTAATAAACCTTGTACATTTTCAACTCTTCATCTTATGTGAAATATGCACCTCCTTTAAAGAACTCCTCTTCCTTACACATGTGTCATAGTTTTTTTACTAATAAGCCTTGTACATTTTCAACTCTTCATCTTATGTGAAATATGCACCTCCTTTAAAGAACTCCCCTTCCTTACATATGTGTTTATTTACTAATAAACCTTGTACATTTTCAACTCTTCATCTTATGTGAAATATGCACCTCCTTTAAAGAACTCCCCTTCCTTACATATGTGTTTATTTACTAATAAACCTTGTACATTTTCAACTCTTCATCTTATGTGAAATATGCACCTCCTTTAAAGAACTCCCCTTCCTTACATATGTGTTTATTTACTAATAAACCTTGTACATTTTCAACTCTTCATCTTATGTGAGCATTTACTCATTTTTGGGTATCTTCTTTTACAATTTGGATTTATCTCCTCCCTACACATGGATTGATGCTATTGGCCCATAGGAACCTTAATTGGACCATAGTCTAAAGATTTCTGAAAATCTAGACCCTTAGACTAAGGTTCTTTATACCTATTTCCAATTAATTTCAATTGCACATTGGAAAATTCTTTTTTGAATTTCTGTTTCAGGGGAACTTAATTTAATAAGATGAGTTATTTTTCTATCCAAAAATATTCATAATCTGAATATTCTCTCTCTAGAATATTTTCTCTCTCTAGGTTAAAACAGTTAGAAACAAGGTCTTTATATTTCTGAAGAGGGATTGATTACAAGGGAATATACTAGATATCAAAAAAGGGGGTTGGGAGAGGAATCTTACATTGGGTCCCACACTCGGGGCCTCGCCCACGGATATCCGGATAAGAGACTAATCCGTCGGTTGTTCCAAAACCGAACCCGAAAAAACTCCCTTTACCGGAAAGCACGGGCGATTCCACCAGGATAACTTTTTACTCTAACGTAGTCAAGATCATTTCTGATCGAGATGATCCGATTACATCTATAAGATACTTAGCAGTTCAAGGAAGAAACTTGCACTTGGATCATTGGGATCAACGCTTTTTTCCCCATTCAAGAGGCACAGCCGTTGATTCCTATCCATAGAACAGTTTCTGTCCGAGATTTATTTATTTTTTTCTATCATAAAAACAGAAGTTTGAGTCTCGATTTACGGATCCATCAGTCCAGCCTAACCCCATCCAATCCCATGGGTTAGCCAACCGCCCAACCACTGTAGTGATGGGATCCAATTAAAAATTTGGTTAGGTTTTGTCCCGGGTACCAAGGAAAAGAGTTCCAAGGCCCCCTAGCCGGATGTTCATGCAAAATAAAACTAGTCACACCACTCACACACCCAATATGAAATTGCCTTTTTCAACCAGATTCAACCAGTTTAAAACAATCCTTTAATAAAACCATAGTATCATTGATCACCATCTTCCAATTTATCCAATTGATTCTTAATTTCCCATCATTCCTTCATCAGAGTATCTATGGCATCATTGGCAACTAGAACGCTCAGGAGCCGTTTCGATAGTTCCTAGCCCATAATACTTGGCAATATAATCACTTAACAAGATGGACTCTCGTTGAAGATCAGCAAGATCAACCAACAGATCCATATAAGGAGCCATGGACTCATCCATTGAAGACCAGCAAGGTCAATCAACCAGATCCATGCTCGAATTCAGAAAACAACTCCAACTCTGATCCAATATCTTCCTCGACGCACGCGTGGGTATCCTAGGCAACCCAGAGCCCGAGCACCGTATGGTCAGCACCCTCTAGGATCCTTCGCAGGTAACCTAGCGCTTCACGCATAGGCCGCTTCCTTGGCCCCTCATCCACCGTACCGGAAGCTCACCATTTTAATCGCACCGAGGCTGGTCAAGACCTCGGCCGACCTTGCTACGCGAGACGTCCTTCATTGACTCCCCGTCAGCAGTTGCAACTTTCTCATCACGACCTTAATCACAAGACGGTCAAAATGCTCCCCCCAGCATTCTTGACATAAAACAATCATTTACAAACAGCATTTACAAACAGCATTTACAAACAGTTTACAATACAATTTCTATTTTAACTTTCATTTTTCCACATTATCCCTCCTCAATCTACATTACTTATTCCATATTCCATTTATATGTATACTCATCCCATCACCTCATTTCCATCTCATCACTTCAGATTCCCTCACATCACAATCGTATATTCACATCCATACATCCACAACTATATGCGTGCATTCACATCTACATGCATACATCTACATCCCTATGCATACATCCACATCCACATTCTCATTCACCTCCATACATCTACATCTACATGCATACATCCACTCCACATTCACATCCACATCTATACATCTACATCTACATGCATACATCCACCTCTACATCCACATCTACGTCTATACACCTACATCTACATGCATACATCCACATCTCCATTCACATCTACATCTATACATCTACATCTACGTATACATCCACATCTCCATTCCCATCTACATCTATACATCTACATCTACATGTATACATCCATATCTCTATTCACATCTACATCTATACATCTACATCTACATATATACATCCACATCTCCATTCTCATCTACATCTATACATCTACATCTTCATGCATCCACCCACCTCCACATCCACATCTACATCTATACATCTACATCTACATGTATACATTCACATCTCTATTCACATCTACATCTATACATCTACATCTACATGTATACATCCACATCTCCATTCTCACCTACACCTATACATCTACATCTACATGCATCCACCCACCTCCACATCTACATCTACATCTATACATCTACATCTACATGCATACATCCACCTCCACATTCACACTCACATCCATACCTCTACATCTACATGCAAACATCCATATCTCCATGCATAATAATATTCTTTTAATTAATCTAGGATGATAGTTCCTAGGATATGGTAGGAAGTCCTCTTTTTATGCTTTGAATGAATTTATTTTATGCGTGATTTCTATAAAAATTTTGCCATAGCTCCGCTACTATGACTGATAAATCTCAATTTTTTTTCTAAGGGATAAAGCTCATTATTAAAGAAATAATTAGAATGGTCTCTAATTGGATCATCAATCCATAATGGTCTCTAATTGGATCATCAATCCATAACGGTACTACTGCGTCATGAGATCAAGGCATCTTGGGTTTTATGAGCGGGTCTTCTTATTGGCGTGTTTTCTTATTTTCAATCAGTATTTTCAATCAGCATTTTCAATCAGAATCCAAATCAATTCATCAATTCTCAAACAGAATTAAAAATCATATCAATCACATTCGAAATCATCATCTAGATAGCATTAACGCTTATAATTTCAAGTCTTAGATTTACTCATATATACTGTCAGTAAAGAGCTGCAGTATACTCTCGGTATATATGGGTAGTCACGGCCCTTGGAATTATAAGGTAAATACTATCATGTCTAGGCCTCAAGCAAGTCAGGGTTTCTATATAATTGCGGTACTTCCATCTGAAGAACCAATTACCAAATTATGAATTTCAGTTTGAATATCAAATTGTATGAGTTATATCACACAATAATTAGAATGGTCTCTAATTGGATCATCAATCCATAATGGTCTCTAGTGAAGGGTTAATGTGGAAAAGTTATATCACACAACTTTTCGGTCTAATGGACCTTTATCATGTTAAAGATATGAATGATATGATCTGAATGAATTGTTATTTAATGATGAGTTCTATATAAGGGATATTTATCCCAGTGTTCTGTTGGGTTGACCAGAATATAAGGAACCCCAGAATAAAATTGGATCTTAAGAAAAAGAGCTATCCTCTACCTTGCGAGATGAGGACATCTCGCACTTTTTAAGTGGGGTAGAATGTAAGATTCCTCCCCAGCCTCCTTCGAGGTATACAGGAGTAAGAATCACCCTTTCTGATCTTATAATTATTCCCTCTCTAAAATAAAAGAAGTTCTTTATCTCTTGGGGAGTATAAGAAGTTATCCTCCAGATATTGTGACCTTATATCTGAATTCAATGAAAGTAGGTGACTTAGCCTACAAGTTTCTTTTATCTCCTCATCTCAAAATTCTTAATGCCTTCTATAGAAAAATGTGTCAAACACAAATCATGGAAAGACGGTAAAACTTCAGTGGCAAGTTACCGTTGGCTTCTAGGTTACGCTAGCTCCTTCCTTTATATAAGTCGTAACTTTTACTTGTCGCTCACAGTAATCTTACTCCCATCAATCTCCTTTCTTTCTTAATCTCCTTCATGGCTTGGCAACAAGAACTAGTTTTATCCATGATGATTTCTCACCTTCAAGACGCAAGAGTGTCTGTGAAGAAAGACTTTATAGAACAATATGAGCGCTCACTTTTTCCTCACCTAGAAACTTCTATAGCGCAGACCAAATGGCGGACCTATCAAAACATAACTAGGGTAACACCCTGGGGTCAGCAGCACTTTCGTAACAATGTCCGCTTGGCCATGGTTATTGAAGCTTTGGGTTTGGGTCCCCGATACTACTGCATCATGAGATCAAGGCAGCTTGGGTTTTCTGAGCGGGTCTTCTTATTGGCGTGTTTTCTTCCTCATGAGAAGATATGCCTTTACCCCGTTTTTGGCTTGCCTCTCAGAGGTCCTTTTGTTAGATCACCTCATACCACTGAGATAGGTGCGGCAATAACCAGCAGAATCATTCCCATAGATGAGTTACCCTATACTTGTGCAGCTTGTGAGGACTGCTTTTGTGACCATATGATGGACGGGCTTATGGAAGTGTAAAGAGTTTCTCTATCTTTACTGTATAAGTTCCGAGAATGAATAAAGTTTAAATCTTGTTCTTATTTTGAATCTTGCTCTCTTTAAGACTTTTCTTGGTGGTTAATCGTGATTAAAATTTTTCTCTAAGTCTCATATTCGTGCATCTTGCGAAATTATTCCAAGTTGCGAGATGAGGACATCTCGCGTTTTTTAAGTGGGGTAGAATGTAAGATTCCTCCCCCAACCCCTTTTTGATGTCTAGTATCTTCCCCTGTAATCAATCCCTCTTCAGAAATATAAAGACCTTGTTTCTAATTGTTTTAGCCTAGAGAGAGAAAATTATTCTAGAGAGAGAATATTCAGATTATGAATATTTTTGGATAGAAAAATAACTCATCTTATTAAAATAAGTTCCCCTGAAACAGAAATTCAAAAAGAATTTTCCAATGTGCAATTGGAGTTAATTGGAAATAGGTATAAAGAACCTTAGTCTAAAGGGTTTAGATTTTCAGAAATTTTTTGATTATGGTCCAATTAAGGTTCCTATGGACCAATAGCATCAATCCATGTGTAGGGAGGAGATAAATCCAAATTGTAAAAGAAGATACCCAAAATTGAGTAAATGTTCACATAAGATGAAGAGTTGAAAATGTACAAGGTTTATTAGTAAATAAACACATATGTAAGGAAGGGGAGTTCTTTAAAGGAGGTGCATATTTCACATAAGATGAAGAGTTGAAAATGTACAAGGTTTATTAGTAAATAAACACATATGTAAGGAAGGGAAGTTCTTTAAAGGAGGTGCATATTTCACATAAGATGAAGAGTTGAAAATGTACAAGGTTTATTAGTAAATAAACACATATGTAAGGAAGGGAAGTTCTTTAAAGGAGGTGCATATCTCACATAAGATGAAGAGTTGAAAATGTACAAGGTTTATTAGTAAAAAAACTATGAGCAATATTAAAAATATGAGATATTTTGGGAATAATGATTTTATTATGACACATATGTAAGGAAGGGGAGTCCCTTAAATGCTCACATAAGATGAAGAGTTGAAAATGTACAAGGTTTATTAGTAAAAAACTATGAGCAATATTAAAATGATTCCATTATGACACATATGTAAGGAAGGGGAGTTCTTTAAAGGAGGTGCATCTTTCTATAATTACTCAATGATTCTCTCTTCTCAACCCCTCTCAAGCTTGAGAAGTTTAATTGGTATGGTTTTTTTAAATGCTATTGAAGTTAATTGGTGAATAGTAGTGAAGAGTTACATAATTTAATAAATGCTATAGAAGTTAATTTCCACTTATATTTAAATTCTAATGGTTTTTATAATTTCTCTCTCTCACTCAAGAAATGGTCATACTCATGACCCATTCTCAATCCAAATGAAGCTTTTCATAAAGCTTTTCCTTAATCCAAGATTAAGCTATGCTTGAGGCCAAATTAATGGCTTTTGCTATGCTTTTAGTTTATGCACATTGATGATTCAATCCATTATGGATTGATGACCCAATTAGAGACCATTCCAATTGTTTTCTTAATGATCCAATTAGATACCATTATGGATTGATGATCCAATTAGAAATCATTCTAATTGTTTTCTTAATGATCCAATTAGAGACTATTATGGATTGATGATCCAATTAGAGACCATTCTAATTGTTTTCTTAATGATCCAATTAGAGACCATTATGGATTGATGATCCAATTAGAGACCATTCTAATTATTTCTTTAATAATGAGCTTTATCCCTTAGAAAAAAATTGAGATTTATCAGTCATAGTAGCGGAGCTATGGCAAAATTTTTATAGAAATTACGCATAAAATAAATTCATTCAAAGCATAAAAAGAGGACTTCCTACCATATTCTAGGAACTATCATCCTAGATTAATTAAAAGAATTTTATTATGTATGGAGATGTGGATGTTTGCATGTAGATGTAGATGTGGATGTGGAGGTGGATGGATGCATGTAGATGTAGATGTATAGATGTAGATGTGAATGGAGATGTGGATGTATGCATGTAGATGTAGATGTATAGATGTGGATGTGAATGTATACATGTAGATGTAGATGTATAGATACGGATGTGGATGTGGAGGTGGATGTATACATGTAGATGTAGATGTATAGATGTAGATGTGGATGTGGAGGTAGATGGATGCATGTAGATGTAGATGTATAGATGTAGATGTGAATGGAGATGTGGATGTATGCATGTAGATGTAGATGTATAGATGTGGATGTGAATGTATACATGTAGATGTAGATGTATAGATACGGATGTGGATGTGGAGGTGGATGTATACATGTAGATGTAGATGTATAGATGTAGATGTGGATGTGGAGGTAGATGGATGCATGTAGATGTAGATGTATAGATGTAGATGGGAATGGAGATATGGATGTATGCATGTAGATGTAGATGTGGATGTGGAGGTGGATGGATGCATGTAGATGTAGATGTATAGATGTAGATGTGAATGGAGATGTGGATGTATGCATGTAGATGTAGATGTATAGATGTGGATGTGAATGTATACATGTAGATGTAGATGTATAGATACGGATGTGGATGTGGAGGTGGATGTATACATGTAGATGTAGATGTATAGATGTAGATGTGGATGTGGAGGTAGATGGATGCATGTAGATGTAGATGTATAGATGTAGATGTGAATGAAGATGTGGATGTATGCATGTAGATGTAGATGTATAGATGTGGATGTGAATGTATACATGTAGATGTAGATGTATAGATACGGATGTGGATGTGGAGGTGGATGTATACATGTAGATGTAGATGTATAGATGTAGATGTGGATGTGGAGGTAGATGGATGCATGTAGATGTAGATGTATAGATGTAGATGGGAATGGAGATATGGATGTATGCATGTAGATGTAGATGTGGATGTGGAGGTGGATGGATGCATGTAGATGTAGATGTATAGATGTAGATATGAATGGAGATGTGGATGTATGCATGTAGATGTAGATGTATGGAGGTGAATGTGAATGTGGATGTGGATGTATGCATAGAAATGTAGATGTATGCATGTAGATGTGAATGTACGCATATAGATGTGGATGTATGGATGTGAATATACGATATGCGATGTGAGGGAATCTGAAATGATGAGATAGAAATGATGTGATGGGATGAGTATACATATAAATGGAATATGGAATAAGTAATGTAGATAGATGAAGGATAATGTGGAAAAATGAAAGTTAAAATAGAAATTGTGTTGTAAACTGTTTGTAAATACTGTTTGTAAATGCTGTTTGTAAATGATTGTTTTATGTCAAGAATGCTGGGGGGAGCATTTTGACCGTCTTGTGATTAAAGTCGTGATGGTAAAGTTGCAACTGCTGACGGGGAGTCAATGAAGGACGTCTCGCGTAGCAAGGTCGGCCGAGGTCTTGACCAGCCTCGGTGCGATTAAAATGGTGAGCTTCCGGTACGGTGGATGAGGGGCCAAGGAAGCGGCCTATGCGTGAAGCGCTAGGTTACCTGCGAAGGATCCTAGAGGGTGCTGACCATACGGTGCTCGGGCTCTGGGTTGCCTAGGATACCCACGCGTGCGTCGAGGAAGATATTGGAACAGAGTTGGAGTTGTTTTCTGAAATCGAGCATGGATCTGGTTGATTGACCTTGCTGGTCTTCAATGGATGAGTCCATGGCTCCTTATATGGATCTGTTGGTTGATCTTGCTGATCTTCAATGAGAGTCCATCTTGTTAAGTGATTATATTGCCAAGTATTATGGGCTAGGAACTATCGAAACGGCTCCTGAGCGTTCTAGTTGCCAATGATGCCATAGATACTCTGATGAAGGAATGATGGGAATTAAGAATCAATTGGATAAATTGGAAGATGGTGATCAATGATACTATGGTTTTATTAAAGGATTGTTTTAAACTGGTTGAATCTGGTTGAAAAAGGCAATTTCATATTGGGTGTGTGAGTGGTGTGACTAGTTTTATTTTGCATGAACATCCGGCTAGGGGGCCTTGGAACTCTTTTCCTTGGTACCCGGGACAAAACCTAACCAAATTTTTAATTGGATCCCATCACTACAGTGGTTGGGCGGTTGGCTAACCCATGGGATTGGATGGGGTTAGGCTGGACTGATGGATCCGTAAATCGAGACTCAAACTTTTGTTTTTACGATAGAAAAAAAAAAATCCCAGACAGAAACTGTTCTATGGATAGGAATCAACGGTTGTGCCTCTTGAATGGGGAAAAAAGCGTTGATCCCAATGATCCAAGTGCAAGTTTCTTCCTTGAACTGACTAAGTATCTTATAGATGTAATCGGATCATCTCGATCAGAAATGATCTTGACTACGTTAGAGTAAAAAGTTATCCTGGTGGAATCGCCCGTGCTTTCCGGTAAAGGAAGTTTTTCCGGGTTCGGTTTTGGAACAACCGACGGATTAGTCTCTTATCCGGATATCCGTGGGCGAGGCCCCGAGTGTGGGACCCCTGTCCCGCGCGAGAAGCGCTACTTCCGCTGCCAGTACCCCGAATCCGTTGCTCGGTGGGAACAGGGATCTTACAGATTCCTCCAGGATAATTTTTCTCTAACGTAGTCAAAAAGTCTTAACTAACTAAACTGATCTAGCCAAACCCGTAAGTCCCATAGTCAGATTAGGGAAAGATTACACTTAGATCATAGAGACCAACTCTTTTTTCCTCATTGAGAGACAAGGCCGTTGATTCTTTTCCATAGAACAATTTTTGTCTGCGATTTACTTCATCTAGTGTACCATAAGAGAATTGAGTCTCAATTTAGGGATCAATCAGTCCAGCCTAACCCCATCTAGTCCCATGGGTTAGCCAACCGCCCAACCACTATAGAGATGGGATCCAATTAGGAATTTGATTAGGTTTTGTCCCAGGTACTAGGGAAAAGAGTTCCCAGGCCCCCTAGCTAGATATTCATGCAAACTTAAAACTAGTCACACCACTTACACACCCAATATGAAATTGCCTTTTTCACAGATTCAGCTATCTTCAAAATAATCATTTAATGAAATCATAGTCACTGATCATAATCCTCCAAATAATTTTGGTTGAATTCTAATTTCCTTCCACCGTGTACTTATGGTATCATTGGCAACCAGAACGCTCACCACCTGTCCACTCAGGGGTCTTTTCGATGGTTCCTAGCTCATAGTACTCGAAAATATTCATATATCAAAATGGAATCTTAATTGAAGATCAGCAAGATCAACCAACAGATCCATATAAAAGAACCATGGACTCATCCGTTGGGGAGGACGAGCAGGTCAATCAACCAAATCCATGCTTGAATTCAGAAAACAGTTGTTACTCCTTGTTCCAATATCTTCCACGATGCACATGTGGGTATCTTTGGCAACCCAGACCCCGAGCACCGTGTGGTTAGCACCCTCTAGGATCCTTCGCAGGTCACCTAGCGCTTCACTCATAGGCTGCTTCCTTGGTCCCTCATCCACCATACCGGAAGCTCACCATTTTAATCGAACCGAGGCTAGTCAAGACCTCGGCCAACCTTGCTACGCGAGATGTCCTCCATTGACTTTCCGTCAGCTATTGCAACTTTATTAGATTAGGTCTCCACGACCTCATTCACAAGACGGTCAAAATGCTTCCCCAGCATTCTTGACATAAAACAGTCATTAAAAAACAGGTCATAAATACAGTTTCTATAGCGAACTCTCATCTTTCCACATTGTTCCACATCATTCCTCATTTATTTCATCTCTATTCCCTTTCTCATCACATCATAATCATTCACATCACAATTCACATGACACCACCTCAATTCTTGTCCATCACATTCAATTACATCACATCCATTTACACCCATCACATCTCATTCATTCATATCCATCACATTCGTTCATTCATACCACCACATACATTTTCAAAACCATCCCATCAAATACATTCTATCCACATTATATCACATCACTTCTGTCCACACCATATCTCATTCATACACATCCATCCAATCGTTCACCTGTACGACTACCCACATCTATTCATACATTCATATCTATCACTTCACATCCACATATATTCATGCCACATCACATCATTTTTTATCACATCACATTCCTTCACATACACATCCACATACATTCTTTTACATACGTTCACATCCATTCTTTCACATACATCCACTCACACGAGGAGAAACACTAGCACCACCATGGGCTATAACCCCAAGTGTGGCTCGACCAACACCTTCCATCGATTGATCCTACGAGGAGACCCGGGGCTATTAGAGAATCTAGGGGAGAAGAAAGACCACGAGCAAGTGGATATGTACCTCCAAGAGAACCCCATAGACCAAGTAAACTGACATTTGAAGAGCCTAGAGTTAGAGGCCGAGACTCATATAGGAGACATGACGATGAATATTCTAGAAAAGTGAGACCATCTGCACCTGCAAAAGCTTGTCAAGAAGTATGACGGATCCGGTGACCCATATGACCATATAGCAGCTTTTAAGCAAGCTATACATGCGGAGCAAGTCACGGATATGTATACGCAAATCGAAGGATTTGGCTTGACGCTAGAGAGTAAGTCTTTATCATGGTTTCAGACTTTAGAGCCTGAGGCAAAGCAATCTTTCGATGGGCTGGAAAAGAGCTTTATAGCTGCGTTTTCAAAAATGGGAATAAAGCACAATGCGGTAGCTCAAATTTACGCTTTTAAGCAAAAAGATCAAGAATCTGTGTGAGATTGTGTAAATAGGCTAAAGCAATACATCAATCGATACCCTGACGATGAGAAGCCAAGATAAGGGAGATTAATTTCTATCTTCCTAGAAGGCTTACGAAACAAGACGCTTCACGCTCACTTGTATGCAAAGAAGCATGTCATCTTCAATGAGTGTTGCATGGATGCCATGGATTACGATGACAACTTTGACAACATGACTGGCATGGGAAACCAAGATAGTCATCCGGATGATAAATGTAGCTCTGGGAAGGGCTTTGACTCTAGTGTGCCATTAGTTAATCCAGATCAAATTGTCGAGATAGTATTGAAAAAGATGGGGCAATACTACAGACCTTCCTACCGACCCCAACCATCATACATGCATACTGTACCTAGAGGCCCCTACATCTGTGGAGGATGTGGAGGTAGCCATAAAACCAAGCAGTGCCCAACCTTCTCACCATTGGGTTGCAATCAACTAACAAAGAAGTGGTGCCAGCTTTGTAAATGGAACTACACACATGTGACTTTGGACTGCAATCATATTGCAAGGATACAAAGGGAACAAGCAGCCAACTCTGCACCTAGACAGCAAGTTGTGAACCATGAGAGAACCTTAGTTGCTCAAGAGCAAGCACAGCCGGTGCTAGGAGCTCAACCTCCTCCACCTGGCATAGCTTCCTTTAGATATGTGGAATATGAGAACCCTGAATTAGGTAGTATAGAGATGGTTAGCTCTCAACCATACTACATCAAAATGGAGCATCCTTTTGTCGAACCCTACTTTGAGAACCCAACCGGACCAAGCCTAGTTCATGACTTTAATGGAGACCCAAGCTCTTTGATGCTTATAGGATCTCAGCCAACCAAGACTCAAGGTTATCCAGGACCATATCCTACAAAGAGACTATATCCCATGCAACAAACAGGACCATGCTACGAATGTGGTGGACCACATTGGGCGAGAGAATGTCCAAACAAGAAACGACCCCTCTTAGCTAACATAGGCACAACATCTACGTTTCCACCAATAGAGAGGTTTTGCCAAGGGTGTAGCATTGACCATCTACCAAAGGATTGCTTGTTGAAGCCTGTGGATCCGGCAGCACAAAAAACTAAAGCGCCCCTCAACTATGTTCAAGTGATTCCATCACCCACGACATCTGAGGAGGAGAACGAACTAGTGTCGCTAAGAGTAGTGACTAGAGCCCAAGCGCAAAAGAATGTCAAAGAGGTTGTTGAGAAACCCTCTCAGATTAAGGTTCTATCCAAAGATGGAAAAGAGAGAAAGAAATCAACTCAACGTAAACCACGCAGCAAGGGGAGTAAGAAGTCGAAGGAGCAGAAGAGCTCTAATGGAGGAAATTCTATCCCAAAAGAGCTAGAAGGAATGTTGAAAACAAAACAAATAGGAGAGAAAGTTACTCAAACTGAGCAAAAGGGAAAAGCATCTAAGTCTGAGGAAAGCTCAGGAGGATCAGTCCTTGTTGACAAGGTGTACAAGCCTTTAGATGCAGAGCTTCAAGCATATAATAGTAGGATCACAACTCTCATCGAGCTGCCTAAGAAGCTGCAAGAATATCCCAACCCTCGCGTGAAGAGACAATCAACTTGGCTATCCATAAGCAGTTGATTAGGGATACTCAGACTCTAATAGACGGCCCACCACCTATGTACGCGCAAGAGGACCTGCTTCTCTGAAGCCTAACTTAAAGACGATACCAAAAGCCACGCCAAGCATGGAAAAGGGAAGTGAAGTTGTATCTCTACATTTCCCAGAAATGCCTGAAGGAGATGATTTACTTTTCATACCAATGCAGACGAGTCAAAACCATTGACTACCATGGATTTTGGAGATGAAATTCCTGAAATAGAGGAAGCAGTAGCAAGGGAGATGTGGGAAGCGGTGCAAAAACAAGTTGAGGATCTAACATCTTCTGACAAGTCACCACGTTTTCTATAGTAGAATTCTCGAATCAAAGGGTTCAAGAATTAGATGCTTTATCTCTACCAAATGATGCTCAGACTGTAGCTCAGAGCAACAAGCTCACATGCAAGACACTGCCCTCATATTTAGGACTGTACGAAGCACATAGCCAAACCATGCGAGTACCATCAATGACACGACAACCTCATCAGGAACGAGACATAGGGATTTGCAAGCTTTAATGTCGGCACCAGTTACGTGTACCATTCCACTCACAGAGTTCTTAAAGCTTAGGCCAAGATTGTTGGGAGAAGTGGCTACACAATTAACTGAGCAAGGATTGTGGAACCAGAACATCCAGGTTAAGGAGTTGTGAAGGCAAAGGCTTCTGAGCTAATGCTTAAGCAAACAATTCCGGTTCCTGTGAACAAAGTTGGCAAGCATTGTGAAGACGATGAAGGAAATACTATGCTTCATGTGGAGATCAACAAGATTGAATATATAGCTATTCTAGATAGTGGAGCAGGGGTGAGTATAGCAACAAAAACTATATGGGTGGGGAAAACCTGCAATTAGAAGTACAAGGATGAGTTTGCAATTGGCAGACGAAAATCTAGAGAGTCCCATAGGATTGCTTGAGAACATTATGGTCAAGTCATGTGGCATTGAGTAAGGACATACCTTTGCTATCGTAGACTTTGGCAAGAACACAAATTACGAAGTGATCCTAGGAAGGCCATTCATGCGCCAATTCAAAATGATTCAAAACTGGGGTTACAATTACTTGTACCTCAGACATGTAAATGTAACCACGAGGGTGAATCTGAAAAACCATGCTTATCGAGATGTGACGCACTCTCCTGTGGATGAGTTTGATTCCGCCTCTTCAGAAGCATCGGGAGCAACTATGTCTGAAGGAAGAGCTGATCTATGGATCTGTGGAGCATCTTGTGGAGACTTGCAACCTGGAAATGTTACCATAGACAGAAGTGTGACAGATGAGGTGTATATCCCTATACCTTTTCCTGAGATTAACATGTTCACATGTTTTCGTTTACGTTAGTGAAATCCCTGAATGAAACCATAGTGTCACTGATCATAATCCTCCAAAATATCTGGTTGAATCCTAATTTCCAATCATTTCGTCACATCGGTGTATCTATGGCATCATTGGCAACCAGAATGCTCACCACCTGTCCACTCAGGGGCCTTTTCGATATAGTTCCTAGCTCATAGTACCCGATAATATATTCCCTTATAAAAATCAAGATGGAATCTCCGTTGAAGATCACCAAGATCAACCAACAACTCCATATAAAAGAGCCATGGACTCATCCGTTGAGGACCAGCAAGGTCAATCAACCAGATCCATGCCCGGTTTCAGAAAACAACTCTTACTCCTTGTTCCAATATCTTCCCCGACGCACGTGTGGGTATCTTCGGCATGACCCAGAGCCCGAGCACCGTATGGTCAGCACCCTCTAGGATCCTTCGGAGGTGACCGCTGCTTCCTTGGTCCTCGGAAGCTCACCATTTAAATCAAAGCAAGGCTGGTCAAGACCTCGGACGACCTTGCTACGCGTTGACTCTCTATCAGCTAATGCAACTTTATCGGTTAGGTCGCCACCACGACCTCATTCACAAGACGGTCAAAATGCTTTCTCAACATTTTTGACATAAAACAATCATTTAAAAACAAGTCATAAATACAGTTCCTATAAATGAACTCTCGTCTTTCACATTGTTTCACATCCGTCCACATTACTTAATCTATATCCAATTCATATGTATACCCATTCTCATCCAATCACATCATTTTTCATCTCATCACATCTTTCCATCGACTCGCATCAACCCATATTCACATCCCATCACACCTCATTCATTTCACATCTGTCTCAATTTACATCACATCTCATCTCATTCATTTCACATCTCATCTCATTCATTCTTATCCCGATTCACATCACATCATCATTCATTCACATCCCATATCATACATTTACATCCGATTCGCATGACATTACATCTCATACATTCACATCCCGATTCACATCACATCACATCACATCTCATTCATTCACTCACATTGATATACATCCTTTCACATACACATCCACATCGATTCTTTCACATACACATCCATATCCATTCTTCCACATACACATCCATATCCATTCTTTCACATACACATCCACATCCATACCTACACATCCACATCCTTTCTTCCACATACATATCCACATTCATACTTCCACATACACATCCCCATTCATTCTTCCACATACACATCCACATCCATACATACACATCCACATCCATTTTTCCACATTCATACTTTCACATACACATCCATATCCATTCTCCCACATACTTATCCACATCCATACATACACATCCACATCCATTCTTCCACAAACACATCCACATTCATTCTTCCACATACACATCCACATTCAATCTTCCACATCCATACATACACATCCACATCCATTCTTCCACATACTCAATCCACATTCATACTTCCACATACACATCCACATTCATTCTTCTACATACACATCCACATCCATTCTTCCACATCCATACATACACATCCACATCCATTCTTCCACATACACATCCACATTCATACTTTCATATGCACATCCATATCCATTCTTCCACATACACATCCACATCCATACATACACATCCACATCCATTCTTACACATACACATCCACATTCATACTTCCACATGCACATCCATATCCATTCTTCCACATACACATCCATATCCATTCTTCCACATCCATACATACACATGCACATCCATTCTTCCACATACACATCCACATTCATACATTCACATCCATTCTTCCACATACACATCCACATCCATACATCCACATCCATTCTTACACATGCACATCCACATCCAATCTTCCACATACACATCCACTTCCACATCCAATCTTCCACATACACATCCATGTACTTCCCATCTCACCCTTTCACATATCCTCTCATCTCATTATTCACATCCACATCCATTTCATTACATCACATCTTATCACATCCTATTTTCATCTTATCACATTCATTGACATCCTATCGCATCCCATACACATCTTATCACATCCATTCACATCCCATACACATCTTATCACATCCATTCACATACCATACACATCTTATCACATCCATTCACATGATATTCCCATTTAATAGCCTTTCTAGTTCGATATCGATAATGGGACTTTTTCTAAATCTCTACCAATTGTTTTGGCCTAATGAAAGGTTCTTTTTCTCGAGGACTATCTCCATATTCCTTCTCAATTCCTCAATTGAGTTATTCAATATTCCTCTTTTGAATAAAAGAATTTATGGGATTTGTAGAAATCAATTCTGCCCATATTTTCACTTTTGATGGTAAACAATCATAAATTGAATTAAAATAAAATTTCCTCTTCTTCCCATTTAATTTCTTGGATCTCAAATACCATGGGAATTCCTCTTTTTGCATTTGATTATTTGCATTCCAATGTCATGGGAATTCCTCTTTTTTTTGTCAATTATTTCTCATAAAATAAATTCATCTAAAATAAAATATCCATTATTTCAATATGCTAGGAAATTCTCTTTTCCCATCTAAATGATGGAATTCCAAATGTCATAGGAATTTCGCTTTTAACATTTAAATATTTCTTATAGATAAAATAAATTTATCTAAATTTCATCTTTGAATTTAATTAAAATACTCATTAAATCCAATATGCTAGGAATTTCTCTTTTCCCATCTCAATGATGGAATTCCAAATGTCATAGGAATTCCTCTTTTAACATTTAAATATTTCTTATAGATAAAATAAATATATCTAAGTTTCATCATTGAATTTAATTAAAATACTCATTAATTCCAATATTCTAGGAATTTCTCTTTTTCCATCTCAATGATGGAATTCCAAATGTCATAGGAATTCCTCTTTTAACATTTAAATATTTCTTATAGATAAAATAAATTTATCTAAATTTTATCTTTGAATTGAATTAAAATACTCATTAATTCCAATATGCTAGGAATTTCTCTTTTTCCATCTCAATGATGGAATTTCCAAATGTCATAGGAATTCCTCTTTTAACATTAAAAATGAATTACTAGAAATTTCTCTTTTGCTAATTACTATTTATGCATAAACATAAAAATCAAATTTTCCATGATTATAATGAGAATCATTCAATTAATCTAGGATGATTAATCGTAGAATATGGTAGGAAGTCCTCTTTTCATAATATAAATGAAAATAATTTATGTTTTTTTTTAAAATTTACCATAGCTCTGTTGCTATTACTGATAATTCTCAATAAATTTGAAAGAATAAAGTTTAGTATTATGTTTTATGTGACTAGAATAACCACTAATTGGATCATTATCCAATTATGGATTGATTCTTAATTTAACCATAAATTAAATAGCTTAAAAGTATTAAAAGGTATTTTTTTTATCTCCAATTTGACAAGCATAGAAATTACTTTTAGATTAGAGAAATGCTTCATGAGAAGCTTCCTTTGAATTGGGAATAGGTCATGGGAATGACCATTCTTTGGGGGATAGAGATAAATGCTTAAAAACCAATATAAATTAAGCATAAATAAAAATTTATGTATTTCTTCATTACAATACATTAAAGAATTTCAATAGTATTCAAAAGCCATTCAAATTAATGCTTTTCAAGCTTGAGAGGGTTTGAGAAGAGAAACATTTGGAGATTTAAGAAAAAGAAGACAATAATCCACACTTTACCTCCTAAATTACTTGATTCTTTGATCACAGTAGAGGCCCCCAACCAATGAATTGGTTTTGTACGTTGTTGGAGTCACCAAGGAACATTGAAGAGAGAGAGAAGCTCCAATCTCTTCAATTTGTAGAGGATTTTTAGAGGATAATAGAAAATATCATTATTTCAGTATAATACTGGCATGGTATAGTTCTCATATTTTTTTACAAAGAGCTAAGGATCTCTTTATAGGTGGCCTCTAACCAAGTCCAACTAGTTTCTAGAATTTTCCAGGTTTAGTTCGGCTGATTTTGGACAAGATTTGGACCCAGTTTGGCTCCCTTTTGATTTGGTTTGATCTAGGAGAGAGGAGAGATAAAAATATCACAATATTTTTGAGTTTAAAACTCCACCACACAAGTGAAATAGGCGCCTCCTTGAAGAGCTCCCTTCTCCTTACCAAGGTGTCAAAATTAAATCATTATACCCAAAATATCTCTTTTTTTAGTAATACTCATAGTTTTTTTTAAACTAATAAACCTTGTCCTTAGTCAACTCTTCATCTTATGTGAGAGTTTACTCATTTTGGGGGGTCTTTCTTTTATAAATTGGATTTACCTCCTCCCCACACTTGGATTGATCCTATTGGCCCATAGGAACCTTAATTGGACCATAATCCAAAAATTTCTGAAAATCTAGACCCTTAGGCTAAGATCCTTTATACTTCTTTTCAATTAATTGGACCATAATCCAAAAATTTCTGAAAATCTAGACCCTTAGGCTAAGATCCTTTATACTTCTTTTCAATTAATTCCAAATGCACATTGGAAAGTTCTTTTTGAATTTCTGTTTCAGGGGAAACCATTTTAGACACTAGGAGGATTTTTATATCCAAAAATATCTCATTTTTGGATTACCTTTCTCTAGACATTTTCTCTCTCTAGGCTAAAACAGGGTAAAACAGAATCTTTCTTTTATTTCAAAGAGGGGAATAATTACAATATCAAAAGGGGAGGTTCTTACACCTGTACACCTCAAAAGCTGGAGGGAGGAATCTTACATCCTACCCCACTTAAAAAAATGCGAGATGTCCTCATCTCGTAGGTGGAGTATGATCTCTTTCATCCTCTTCTTCTTCTTCAATCACTTCCAGCGTTATTGCCTTGGAAGTGGACGGCTGATTTGGGAACATGTCACCTTGACTTCCCCAATTCTGAGGCAGAGGTTGTGCATTACCTTGGATTAAAACTGCGGGTTGGTTAGACGGTCTACCTCTGGGATTTCTCTGATTTTGGCGGGAAAGAAACCTGATTACTCTGGAAGGAAGGAGCTAGAGTCTCGAATCTTGATCCCTTATTTTCCTACCGTCCTGAAAACCTTGGTGTTGGACAAGAATGACATGAATGCATACATTGTGAATACACGATTCAAGACAGACATGAATGCAATACTATCGATTCACGATTCAATATTACTATCAAAATTTCACACATATATACAAGGGAGTCCATATGTCGAAGTAGCCCATGGCTTTAGTTTACAAAAAAATATATACAACCACATCCTCAATATGGAATGTGATACTATAAGTCTGAGTACTACTCAGACCCAGATGATGACTCGGTGCTCCCTCTATGCTCAGATGAGCTCACATCAGTCGGAATGTCTGATGAGTAGTGCTCACGTCCACCCTCTACAGTGGCGGCGGGTGGATCATCAGCAGCGTGTGCCTATTCAAGTAATATATAGTATATAAGTATATATATATGTAATTCAATAAACCAAAATCATTCGTTTAGAGTTTTCAAGTACCTGTCGACTGTATGGTCTATCTCAAACTACGCGTCCGTAATACGTCCCTCGGCTCTGAAGATGGCCCACGTGTCACATCTGCTATGCCGGCGAGCATACCCAGTATCGTGGGCTGTGGGCTTCCTCCCTGTAACCCGTCGAAATCAACACAATTTGTAAGATTAAAACAATCATAGAATCAATGAATTAAGTAAACAATCAAATAAAGTGGCAAGATACTTTTACGAACTCTGCCTCCCATGACTCGACGCCGCCAGATCCGAAATGCGAAGATCTAATGGTCTCCATCTGGATCTGTCGTGCCTCCACATGCTGCCTACTCTTCACGCCACCCTCTGCTCGTTTCTTTGCCTCCTTCCACTCGCGTTTGTATGCAGTGGCAGGTTTCTCGGCAGGATAGTCAACCGCAGCTACATTTAGCCCATCATCGTACGCGAGTTTTTTAAGGTGAGATCTTTTATTACTTAAGATCTCCCTTATTCGCGTCCTTCCCCATACATCTGAGAATCTAGCATTTGGGGGATTGGGGTACCGACTATGTACAGCCTCTATCACCTCCCCAACTAATCAGCTATTTTGATCTTTAAATTTAATAAAATAATTTCTATACAAGTTTGATACTACCCCATGCATGTACTCCATTACCTCTTTCCCCCTCGCATCCATCACTATCCCGCCCCTATCCGTCACATCATAGCAGATCACTCCCTCCACCTCTCTTATCTCCTCCTCTTCCGAACTATCTCCTCTAACTCTTCTCCCTCTATCTCCTCTCTTACCGCATGCCCTACTACCTCCCCCACCAAAGAACCCACCGCATCCTCCACTCCCACTCTTCCTACTGCTGGTGGAGTCACGACTGGGGGATTGTCTACATGACGGTGGCTGTGAGCCCTGACGTGACGGTGGTTCTGAGGGAGTACGTGATGGTGGTTGTGAGCCCTGACGTGACGGTGCTTGGGAGGGTGTGCGTGAGTGTGTCTGGGACGAGGTATGTCTCCTCGGTGGGCGTGGAAGAGGAGAAGCTGCATGTCGTCTCGTCGGACTCGTAGGCATAGACGACAGTGGAGTGCCCTGGGGTAGGGGTATAGACACCAGGCATGGAAGGAGGGGGATGGGCATACATGTACTCTGTAAGCTCAACTAGACCAGGATGGCGCCCAAAATGATTTAGCATCTCCATCAACCAATTGCTGTACGCAAATGGATCGGATGAAGAACCTGGAATATCCATAAAGAATCTGTAAAAATAATCCTCATGTACATCATGTGCTGTCTCTTGACTCACACAAATATCATCATCCAAGCCACCTATCAGCCTGCAAACCATAGAAACAGGAAACACAGTCTTGTGTATACACCCATCCAGAAACGCATGTATACACCCATTCAGAAACGCGTGTATACACCCGTCCAAAAACGCGTGTATATGCGCATGAACAGTCTGTGCAGACAGGATACACGCAGACATACACGCGTTTTTACATGTGACCTGCGCAAAACAAAATTTGAAAGCGATCGACCTCCAACAATGTGTCCTTATAAAAGGCCCACTGTCGCCCCTGTCAGAATCGTTCACCAGGCAACCAGAGAAGGAGAAGGACGGAGATAAACCCAAAAAGCAAAGAGAAAATAGCATAAACAAATCTGGGGACAAATCTGAGGAAAGAGACAAGGCAAAGGACAAACTGACTCACCTCTGAAAAAGTGAGTCTTCTTTTTTGGTCGGTTTCTTCCACCCGTGTGTGCTCCTTGTCTGCTCCTTACACTTAGGTTTAGTGTCTGTTGAAAGAGGCGAAAACGAAGGAGAGTAGATATGTTAGTTCAAAATGTTTATTTGGGGAAGGCGGATTATTTTTAGTTTAAACAGGTCGTCGCGTATAGAAACGCGTGTATTCTCACGTTTATGATAAATTAGCCGCGTTTATGATAAATTAGCTGCATTTATGATAAATTAACCGCGTTTACGATACATTAGCCGCATTTATACACGCGATTTTTAGGATCTAGCCACGTTTATACACGCGATTTTCAGGAAGTAGCCGCGTTAATACATGTGATTTTTAGGATATAGCCGCGTTTATACACGCGATTTTTAGGACGTAGCCGCGTTAATACACGCAATTTTTATACTTTCATTAAAAACAGATTATGATTTTGTGTTTTCTGGTTTGTACATAGAATGTCATCAACCTCCTCAAGCAGTTCTGGTGAAGATGAGACAATGCGTCATCGTAATCGCGATGTGTGGTTGGGACAAAGGATCAAGTGTATGTGTAATCGATGTCAAGGATGCATTGTACGAGCACGTCGAATTACCTTGAATCACATCTCCATGTATGGAGAATGGAATCAAACAGGTTTAGAGGTGAGTAGATGTAAATTGATGGTATTCAAATGACTCATGGTATCCAAATTAAATTAATGGAGTTGTAATATTTAAACTCTAATTGAAGCAAGATGCAGTACCACACCCTAACATGGTGCCCTACGCGCGGCGAGAGCACGCAAAGCGTCGATGAGTTGATGCTGGAGCTTCGGGATCTATTGTCAGAGATGAGTGGGATTTGGATGACAATAGCCCTGCACCCCACGAAGTTGTGGAAGAGGAAGTGTTTGATGATATGGTGCGGAATCTTTTTAAGGATGATCCCAAAGGTATGGACGACGATGATATGGAACAAGAGCATCTTTACAAGGCTTCATCGACACCGGTTTTTGAAGGGTGCACATTCTCTATTTTACGTGCTTCACTTGAACTACTCAATATACAAACAGTTTATGGATGGAGCAATGCAAGTCTTGATGCATTATTGAAGTAAGCATTCTAACTTGCAAATTTGAATTAGTGGTTTAAGGTTTAAGATTTAGGACTAATTGACAATATTGGATGCAGGCTATTATCAAACATGCTTCCAAAGGGAAATAGACTACCCACCTCAAGAGACATAGCGAGGCGCTATGTGACATCTCTTAGAGGATTGGATTATGATCGCATACATGCATGCGTCAATGATTGCATTCTCTTTCGTGGGACGCATAAGGAGGCTCGACATTGTCCCACTTGTGGTGAAGCAAGGTATAGAACAGATGTGAAGAGTTTTGATGTACCTCGTAAAGTCTTGTGACACTTTCCTATAATTCCTCGCATCAAACACATGTTCAAGTGCAAATCCATAGCAGAGCTCATGTCATGGCATTCCTCACATCGATCGGATGATGGCATGTGGAGAATTCCCGCAGACACTCCTGCTTGGAAGCATATTGAAGATGAGTGGCCCAGCTTTAAAACAGAGCCCAAAAACTTGAGACTTGGCCTAGGTATGGATGGAGTGAATCCATTTGGTTTCAAAAGCACCGCATATAGCGTGTGGCCAGTTGTGTTGGTGAATTACAACCTTCCACCATCAATGGCGATCAAGAAGGGACATCTTATGTTATCCCTTCTAATTCCAGGGAAACATAAAATCAAGCATATGGATGTTTATCTCGAACCGTTGATTGATGAGTTGGAGGAACTATGGAGAGGTGTTGTGGTGGTGGACATTAGTAGGCCTCCCTCCTCTCGACACTTCGACTTAAAAGCAGTGTTGATGTGGACAATGCATGACTTTCCAGGATACAGCGATTGTTCTGGTAAGAATTCTAATAACCTTCCTACTCTAATACTATTGGCTATATTAATTATAAATATTGACTTTATTATTCTAACTTTTATTTATATTTTAACAAGTTTGAAAACATCGGGTAAACATGCATGTCCTGTTTGTGGCCCTTCGTTAGTACATGAGTATGCTGACAGTTTGTGTAAGACCATATTCGATAATCATCATCAATTTCTCCCCTCAGATCATCCTAAATATGTTGCTAGTAAGAGTAACATTCCTCCACAAACACTTCGTCCAAAAGATTGAAAGCTTATTTGGGAGTCTACAAATATTCTTCCTCCAGATGGCATGAATAGGTATAGTAATGTTTTTCAATCTTGTTTTGTGTAGTCTCTAATTGGATTAAAGGTCACATAGAGCAATCCCTTGTGTAGGTACTCCATTTTTTTTCGACTACCATATTGGACCCATCTTAAGATCAACCATCTTCTTGATCCCATGCACATCTTCAAGAATGTGGGATCTGGTATTTGGGAACATGTTATTGGTAAACGAGACAATGTTAGCGTACGTGAGGACTTGCAGGTCGCAGGACGTATGCGTCAAGCGCTTGGCCAACGAGAGGAGGGTGGGCATGTTCGTCTTCCACCTGCACCATGGATTATATCAAAGAAAGAGGAGAAGCAGGTAAAGCAGGCCATCATCACTTTGCGTACTCCCAATGGATATATGAGATCATTGAAGGGAGCCTTTACAACCACTAAGAAAAGAGGCGTTGAGCAACTATATGGGTTGAAGTCCCACGATTGGCACAAGATGCTCCAAGTAAGTGTTTTCCAAGTCTTGTACGTTGAAATTAAATTTTGTAATGCCATAAACCATACATACATGTGCTCTTATGTGCGCAGTTCATACTACCTACTAGCATCGACCATTGTGCAAATAAGAGTTTGAAAAAATGTATTTATAAGATGGGTGAGCTTGTGAGGTATGTAAAACCCATGTCAGATCACCCTTCATTATACCTTGCAAAATGAACGTGCATGAGGTATAACGTACTATTTATTTATTTTTCAGATATGTTAGTTCCAAAGCAATTGATCCAGCCACGTTGGATGATGCGCGTGTTATGGCAGTGGAGGTGGTTTGTTTGGTAGAGGAGACTTTTTCGCGAACCATTCTCACAAGTCTACATCTGGACGAAATCACTTTATGTGGCACTGTGCATGCACGTTGGATGTTCTTCCTAGAGCGCTTCATGAAGACCTTAAAAGACTTTGTGAGGCAAAGTGCACGTTGGATGTTCTTCCTAGAGCGCTTCATGAAGACCTTAAAAGACTTTGTGAGGCAAAGTGCAAGGCCTGAAGGAAGCATGGCCGAGGGTTGGTTGATACAAGAGTCTCTTGTATATATTTCAGAATTTCTTGGTCAGGTGGACAGCTCTTTGCCACGACTATGGAGCAATGAAGAGGACTTAAGGATGACCTCTATTGTGCCTCAAGGAAAAGAACAGAGTTAAGTAATTGACAGAACATTGATTGATGATCTCAATTTCACTTGCATCCTTAATAGTGATGTGATGAGCAGATGGGTTACAAGATATAAGGATGCAAAGACAAAAAGGCAAGCAGAAAGAGCTCTCTTTCGGAGGCAACATGGCTCTCGTAAGGCGTACCCTAAGCATCTAGCAACACTTCCGAATGATATCCATGTTGATTGGTTGCATGAGGAAATGGAGAGAGTAGAGAGCGACGAGGGGCTGCATATCACGGCAGAAGAATGGGAGTATGCACGAGGATGCATGTTAAAGGTACATAGAACTTATGTTTTTCATTAGTTATAATAAGTGATTTGCTTTTAATATTTATTCACATTGCTTACACAAATATTGCTTCTATTTTCGTCCAGTGCACTATGTTCAATGCTATATGGTGTGAAGGCAGGCATTTTCGAACACAAAGAATTGATGAAAAGAGGAATACACAAGATTGCGGTGTCATTAGTAGCTTTGAAGGAGCTAATGGAAAAATGGATGATTATTGTGGCACAATCCGAGACATATTTAGGCTTGACTTTCGTTGCTTCTTTGTGTATGTTTTGGATGTCAAATGGCAAATGAACGTGGTGGAAAAAGGGCCTAATGCAACGATAAAACGCCATACAAGTGGCTATGTAACTATTGACTCTACAAAGTTTTGGCAAACAAAGAAAGATAGGCTCGTATTGCCACAACAATATGAGCACGTATGCATTTTTTTACTAATGTGTTTCATGTACATATATATCTAAGCTCGCGTACCCCTTGACTTTTGATATGCTAATTAATTACTGCAGTATGTGTATTTGTGTAAGATCCCTGTTCCCACCGAGCAACGGATTCGGGGTATTGGCAGCGGAAGTAGCGCTTCTCGCGCGGGACAGGGGTCCCACACTCGGGGCCTCGCCCACGGATATCCGGATAAGAGACTAATCCGTCGGTTGTTCCAAAACCGAACCCGAAAAAACTTCCTTTACCGGAAAGCACGGGCGATTCCACCAGGATAACTTTTTACTCTAACGTAGTCAAGATCATTTCTGATCGAGATGATCCGATTACATCTATAAGATACTTAGTCAGTTCAAGGAAGAAACTTGTACTTGGATCATTGGGATCAACGCTTTTTTCCCCATTCAAGAGGCACAGCCGTTGATTCCTATCCATAGAACAGTTTCTGTCCGGGATTTCTTTTTTTTTCCTTCGTAAAAACAAAAGTTTGAGTCTTGATTTACGGATCCATCAGTCCAGCCTAACCCCATCCAGTCCCATGGGTTAGCCAACCGCCCAACCACTGTAGTGATGGGATCCAATTAAGAATTTGGTTAGGTTTTGTCCCGGGTACCAAGGAAAAGAGTTTTAAGGCCCCCTAGCCGGATGTTCATGCAAAATAAAACTAGTCACACCACTCACACACCCAATATGAAATTGCCTTTTTCAACCAGATTCAACCAGTTTAAAACAATCCTTTAATAAAACCATAGTATCATTGATCACCATCTTCCAATTTATCCAATTGATTCTTAATTTCCCATCATTCCTTCATCAGAGTATCTATGGCATCATTGGCAACTAGAACGCTCAGGAGCCGTTTCGATAGTTCCTAGCCCATAAAACTTGGCAATATAATCACTTAACAAGATGGACTCTCGTTGAAGATCAGCAAGATCAACCAACAGATCCATATAAGGAGCCATGGACTCATCCATTGAAGACCAGCAAGGTCAATCAACCAGATCCATGCTCGATTTCAGAAAACAACTCCAACTCTGTTCCAATATCTTCCTCGACGCACGCGTGGGTATCCTAGGCAACCCAGAGCCCGAGCACCGTATGGTCAGCACCCTCTAGGATCCTTCGCAGGTAACCTAGCGCTTCACGCATAGGCCGCTTCCTTGGCCCCTCATCCACCGTACCGGAAGCTCACCATTTTAATCGCACCGAGGCTGGTCAAGACCTCGGCCGACCTTGCTACGCGAGACGTCCTTCATTGACTCCCCGTCAGCAGTTGCAACTTTCTCATCACGACCTTAATCACAAGACGGTCAAAATGCTCCCCCCAGCATTCTTGACATAAAACAATCATTTACAAACAGCATTTACAAACAGCATTTACAAACAGTTTACAATACAATTTCTATTTTAACTTTCATTTTTTCGCATTATCCCTCCTCAATCTACATTACTTATTCCATATTCCATTTATATGTATACTCATCCCATCACCTCATTTCCATCTCATCACTTCAGATTCCCTCACATCACAATCGTATATTCACATCCATACATCCACAACTATATGCGTGCATTCACATCTACATGCATACATCTACATCCCTATGCATACATCCACATCCACATTCTCATTCACCTCCATACATCTACATCTACATGCATACATCCACTCCACATTCACATCCACATCTATACATCTACATCTACATGCATACATCCACCTCTACATCCACATCTACGTCTATACACCTACATCTACATGCATACATCCACATCTCCATTCACATCTACATCTACACATCTACATCTACGTATACATCCACATCTCCATTCCCATCTACATCTATACATCTACATCTACATGTATACATCCATATCTCTATTCACATCTACATCTATACATCTACATCTACATACATCCATCCACCTCCACATCCACATCTACATCTATACATCTACATCTACATGCAAACATCCACATCTCCATGCATAATAAAATTCTTTTAATTAATCTAGGATGATAGTTCCTAGAATATGGTAGGAAGTCCTCTTTTTATGCTTTGAATGAATTTATTTTATGCGTAATTTCTATAAAAATTTTGCCATAGCTCCGCTATTATGACTGATAAATCTCAATTTTTTTTTCTAAGGGATAAAGCTCATTATTAAAGAAATAATTAGAATGGTCTCTAATTGGATCATCAATCCATAATGGTCTCTAATTGGATCATTAAGAAAACAATTAGAATGGTCTCTAATTGGATCATCAATCCATAATGGATTGAATCATCAATGTGCATAAACTAAAAGCATAGCAAAAAGCCATTAATTTGGCCTCAAGCATAGCTTAATCTTGGATTAAGGAAAAGCTTTATGAAAAGCTTCATTTGGATTGAGAATGGGTCATGAGTATGACCATTTCTTGAGTGAGAGAGAGAAATTATAAAAACCATTAGAATTTAAATATAAGTGGAAATTAACTTCTATAGCATTTATTAAATTATGTAACTCTTCACTACTATTCACCAATTAACTTCAGTAGCATTTAAAAAAACCATACCAATTAAACTTCTCAAGCTTGAGAGGGGTTGAGAAGAGAGAATCATTGAGAAATCATAGAAAAGATCAAAATTCAATATACTTACCTTATGATTTGCTTGATTCTTTATTCACGGTAGAGGCCCCCAACCAATCAATTGGTTTAGTATGTTGATGGAGCCACCAATGGGGATTGAAGAAAGAGAGAAGTATCAAAAACTAGTGAATTATTAAAGAATTCACAACTCTTGGCTTAGGTAGAGTAGAGTAACAATGCATAAGACACTCTATATTTTGGCTTAGGTGGAGTAGAGTAACAAAGCATAAGACGCTATCTAATTTGGCTTAGGTGGAGTAGAGTAACAAGCATAAGACTCTATCTAATTTGGCTTAGGTGGAGTAGAGCAACAAGGCATAAGACTCTATCTAATTTGGCTTAGGTGGAGTAGAGTAACAAAGCATAAGACTCTATCTAATTTGGCTTAGGTGGAGTAGAGTAACAAAGCATAAGACTCTATCTAATTTGGCTTAGGTGGAGTAGAGTAACAAAGCATAAGACTCTATCTAATTTGGCTTAGGTGGAGTAGAGTAACAAGGCATAAGACTCTATATTTTTTTTCAACAAGGGAAGGCTTCTATTTATAGGAAAATTTGAGCTCCTAACCAAACAAACTGATTCTAGAATTTTCCAAGTCAGTTTGGTCACTTTTTGACCATTTTTAGGTCAGTTAAGCTAACTTTTTGGAACTAGACTTGAATTAGGAGAGAGGAGAGATAAAATATCTCAATTTTTATGAGTTTAAAACTCATTCAAGCATGTGAAATATGCAACTCCTTTAAAGAGCTCTCCTTCCTTACATATGTGTCATAGTTTTTTTTTTACTAATAAACCTTGTACATTTTCAACTGTTCATCTTATGTGAAATATGCACCTCCTTTAAAGAACTCCCCTTCCTTACATATGTGTTTTTTAAACTAATAAACCTTGTACATTTTCAACTCTTCATCTTATGTGAGCATTTAAGGGACTCCTCTTCCTTACATATGTGTCATAATAAAATCATTTAAGGGAAATATGCATCTCCTTTAAAGAACTCCCCTTCCTTACATATGTGTCACAATAGAATCATTTTAATATTGCTCATAGTTTTTTACTAATAAACCTTGTACATTTTCAACTCTTCATCTTATGTGAAATATGCACCTCCTTTAAAGAACTCCCCCTTCCTTACATAGGTGTCATAATGGAATCATTTTAATATTGCTCATAGTTTTTTTACTAATAAACCTTGTACATTTTCAACTCTTCACCTCATGTGAGCATTTACTCATTTTTGGGTATTTTCTTTTTATAATTTGGATTTATCTCCTCCCTACACATGGATTGATGCTATTGGCCCATAGGAACCTTAATTGGACCATAGTCTAAAGATTTCTGAAAATCTAGACCCTTAGGCTAAGGTTCTTTATACCTATTTCCAATTAATTCCAATTGCACATTGGAAAATTCTTTTTAAATTTCTGTTTCAGGGAAACTCATCTGAATTATAAGAGATATTTTTCTATCCAAAAATATTCAAAATCTGAATATTCTCTCTCTAGAATATTTTCTCTCTCTAGGTTAAAACAGCCACAAACAAGATCTCTTATATTTCAGAAAAGGAATTGATTACAGGGGAATATACTAGACATCAAAAAGGGGGTTGGGGGAGGAATCTTACATTCTACCCCACTTAAAAAACGCGAGATGTCCTCATCTCGCAACTTGGAATAATTTCGCAAGATGCACGAATATGAGACTTAGAGAAAAATTTTAATCACGATTAACCACCAAGAAAAGTCTTAAAGAGAGCAAGATTCAAAATAAGAACAAGATTTAACTTTATTCATTCACGGGACTTATACAGTAAAGATAGAAGAACTCTTTACACTTCCATAAGCCCGTCCATCATATGGTCACAAAAGCAGTCCTCACAAGCTGCACAAGTATAGGGTAACTCATCTATGGGAATGATTCTGCTGGTTATTGCCGCACCTATCTCAGTGGTATGAGGTGATCTAACAAAAGGACCTCTGAGAGGCAAGCCAAAAACGGGATAAAGGCATATCTTCTCATGAGGAAGAAAACACGCCAGTAAGAAGACCCGCTCAGAAAACCCAAGATGCCTTGATCTCATGACACAGTAGTATCGGGGACCCAAACCCAAAGCTTCAATAACCATGGCCAAGCGGACATTGTTACGAAAGTGTTGCTGACCCCAGGGTGTTACCCTAGTTATGTTTTGATAGGTCCGCCATTTGGTCTGCGCTACAGAAGTTCCTAGGTGAGGAAAAAGTGAGCGCTCATACTGTTCTATAAAGTCTTTCTTCACAGACTCTCTTGCGTCTTGAAGGTGAGAAATCATCAGGGATAAAACTAATTCCTGTTGCCAAGCCATGAAGGAGATTAAGAAAGAAAGGAGATTGATGGGAGTAAGATTACTGTGAGCGACAAGTAAAAGTTACGACTTATATAAAGGAAGGAGCTAGCGTAACCTAGAAGCCAACGGTAACTTACCACTGAAGTTTTACCGTCTTTCCATGATTTGTGTTTGACACATTTTTCTATAGAAGGCATTAAGAATTTTGAGATGAGGAGATAAAAGAAACTTGTAGGCTAAGTCACCTACTTTCATTGAGAATTCAGATATAATGATCACAATATCTGGGGGATAACTTCTTATACTCTCCAAGAGATAAAGAACTTCCTTTTGGGCCATACTCGAATGAAAACCAAAACCTTGGTATCCAAAACACCGATTCTCACTTCTAAACTCATTGTTCTAAATCCTTAAAATAGGCGTGACTCCTGAGAAGTATTTTAGGAAAAGGGTATTCCTTTTTTAAACAGAAACTTTCTTTTATTTTAGAGAGGGAATAATTATAAGATCCGAAAGGGAGATTCTTACTCCTATATACCTCGAAGGCTGGGGAGGAATCTTACATCCTACCCCACTTAAAAAGTGCGAGATGTCCTCATCTCGCAAGGTAGAGGACAGCTCTTATTCTTAAGATCCAATTTTATTCTGGGGTTCCTTATATTCTGGGTGGTCAACCCAACAGAACACTGGGATAAATATCCCTTATATAGAACTCATCATTAAATAATAATTCATTCAGATTATATCATTCATATCTTTAACATGATAATAGTCCATTAGACCGAAAAGTTTCCTTCGGAACATTCCTCCACATGGAAATTTCAGTCAAGCAAGTTCTCAATTTGACATCCCTTAACTTGATCTACCGGTCAAGTATTAACAGTAGTAATCTGACCGCACAACCCACTAATCTCATAGTGATTTGCTGAATTCGTTATCATCATTCTAGTTATGAATATCATCACAGGGACTCGTCCCATTCCCCCTCATTGTGGTTTCATTATATTTCAACTAATTTTTAAAAATCAACATTTTTCAATCAGCATTTTCAATCAGAATCCAAATCAATTCATTCATTCTCAAACAGAATTAGAAATCATATCAATCACATTCAAAATCATCATCTAGATAGCATTAACGCTTATAATTTCAAGTCTTAGATTTACTCGTATATACTGTCAGTAAAGAGCTGCAGTATACTCTCGGTATATACGGGTAGTCACGGCCTTTGGAATTATAAGGTAAATACTATCATGTCTAGGCCTCAAGCAAGTCAGGGTTTCTATATAATTGCGGTACTTCCATCTGAAGACCCAATTACCAAAATTACGAGTTTCAGTTTGAATATCAAATTGTATGAATTATATCACACAATTATAACCTTTTTGTGTTTCTTGATAAATTTTTGACATATTTGTCTTCTCAGTTGATCTTTATTAACCAAATGCTCTGATACCAACTGTAAGATCCCTGTTCCCACCGAGCAACGGATTCGGGGTATTGGCAGCGGAAGTAGCGCTTCTCGCGCGGGACAGGGGTCCCACACTCGGGGCCTCGCCCACGGATATCCGGATAAGAGACTAATCCGTCGGTTGTTCCAAAACCGAACCCGAAAAAACTTCCTTTACCGGAAAGCACGGGCGATTCCACCAGGATAACTTTTTACTCTAACGTAGTCAAGATCATTTCTGATCGAGATGATCCGATTACATCTATAAGATACTTAGTCAGTTCAAGGAAGAAACTTGTACTTGGATCATTGGGATCAACGCTTTTTTCCCCATTCAAGAGGCACAGCCGTTGATTCCTATCCATAGAACAGTTTCTGTCCGGGATTTCTTTTTTTTTCCTTCGTAAAAACAAAAGTTTGAGTCTCGATTTACGGATCCATCAGTCCAGCCTAACCCCATCCAGTCCCATGGGTTAGCCAACCGCCCAACCACTGTAGTGATGGGATCCAATTAAGAATTTGGTTAGGTTTTGTCCCGGGTACCAAGGAAAAGAGTTCCAAGGCCCCCTAGCCGGATGTTCATGCAAAATAAAACTAGTCACACCACTCACACACCCAATATGAAATTGCCTTTTTCAACCAGATTCAACCAGTTTAAAACAATCCTTTAATAAAACCATAGTATCATTGATCACCATCTTCCAATTTATCCAATTGATTCTTAATTTCCCATCATTCCTTCATCAGAGTATCTATGGCATCATTGGCAACTAGAACGCTCAGGAGCCGTTTCTATAGTTCCTAGCCCATAATACTTGGCAATATAATCACTTAACAAGATGGACTCTCGTTGAAGATCAGCAAGATCAACCAACAGATCCATATAAGGAGCCATGGACTCATCCATTGAAGACCAGCAAGGTCAATCAACCAGATCCATGCTCGATTTCAGAAAACAACTCCAACTCTGTTCCAATATCTTCCTCGACGCACGCGTGGGTATCCTAGGCAACCCAGAGCCCGAGCACCGTATGGTCAGCACCCTCTAGGATCCTTCGCAGGTAACCTAGCGCTTCACGCATAGGCCGCTTCCTTGGCCCCTCATCCACCGTACCGGAAGCTCACCATTTTAATCGCACCGAGGCTGGTCAAGACCTCGGCCGACCTTGCTACGCGAGACGTCCTTCATTGACTCCCCGTCAGCAGTTGCAACTTTCTCATCACGACCTTAATCACAAGACGGTCAAAATGCTCCCCCCAGCATTCTTGACATAAAACAATCATTTACAAACAGCATTTACAAACAGCATTTACAAACAGTTTACAATACAATTTCTATTTTAACTTTCATTTTTTCGCATTATCCCTCCTCAATCTACATTACTTATTCCATATTCCATTTATATGTATACTCATCCCATCACCTCATTTCCATCTCATCACTTCAGATTCCCTCACATCACAATCGTATATTCACATCCATACATCCACAACTATATGCGTGCATTCACATCTACATGCATACATCTACATCCCTATGCATACATCCACATCCACATTCTCATTCACCTCCATACATCTACATCTACATGCATACATCCACTCCACATTCACATCCACATCTATACATCTACATCTACATGCATACATCCACCTCTACATCCACATCTACGTCTATACACCTACATCTACATGCATACATCCACATCTCCATTCACATCTACATCTATACATCTACATCTACGTATACATCCACATCTCCATTCCCATCTACATCTATACATCTACATCTACATGTATACATCCATATCTCTATTCACATCTACATCTATACATCTACATCTACATACATCCATCCACCTCCACATCCACATCTACATCTATACATCTACATCTACATGCAAACATCCACATCTCCATGCATAATAAAATTCTTTTAATTAATCTAGGATGATAGTTCCTAGAATATGGTAGGAAGTCCTCTTTTTATGCTTTGAATGAATTTATTTTATGCGTAATTTCTATAAAAATTTTGCCATAGCTCCGCTACTATGACTGATAAATCTCAATTTTTTTTTCTAAGGGATAAAGCTCATTATTAAAGAAATAATTAGAATGGTCTCTAATTGGATCATCAATCCATAATGGTCTCTAATTGGATCATTAAGAAAACAATTAGAATGGTCTCTAATTGGATCATCAATCCATAATGGATTGAATCATCAATGTGCATAAACTAAAAGCATAGCAAAAAGCCATTAATTTGGCCTCAAGCATAGCTTAATCTTGGATTAAGGAAAAGCTTTATGAAAAGCTTCATTTGGATTGAGAATGGGTCATGAGTATGACCATTTCTCAATCTTTGAGTGCATTTCATGGTTCTTTGTCTTAGCTCCAAACACGAGATTTAATGTATCCCATGCATGTTTTGTGTGTTCCTTAGAGTTAATGTGATGAATAAGACTAGTACCCAGATGTAAACCAATGAGGGACAATGCTTGCTCATCTTTTTCAACCCACCTTTCACTTGGTTCATTCGGCACATTTTCCTAAATGATTTTCCACAATTTCTTATACATTAGAAGGTACTTCATATGTGTAGCCCACATGTGGAACCCTTCTCCATTGAACTTCTCTACATGCAAAGTGATGCTTGTTGATGTTTCCCTGATTAGAAGGTCTTACCAATGAGCTTATGATGCTTCAATTGGTAGTGTCTATTCGTTAAACAAGAGAGAGAGAAATTATAAAAACCATTAGAATTTAAATATAAGTGGAAATTAACTTCTATAGCATTTATTAAATTATGTAACTCTTCACTACTATTCACCAATTAACTTCAGTAGCATTTAAAAAAACCATACCAATTAAACTTCTCAAGCTTGAGAGGGGTTGAGAAGAGAGAATCATTGAGAAATCATAGAAAAGATCAAAATTCAATATACTTACCTTATGATTTGCTTGATTCTTTATTCACGGTAGAGGCCCCCAACCAATCAATTGGTTTAGTATGTTGATGGAGCCACCAATGGGGATTGAAGAAAGAGAGAAGTATCAAAAACTAGTGAATTATTAAAGAATTCACAACTCTTGGCTTAGGTAGAGTAGAGTAACAATGCATAAGACACTCTATATTTTGGCTTAGGTGGAGTAGAGTAACAAAGCATAAGACGCTATCTAATTTGGCTTAGGTGGAGTAGAGTAACAAGCATAAGACTCTATCTAATTTGGCTTAGGTGGAGTAGAGCAACAAGGCATAAGACTCTATCTAATTTGGCTTAGGTGGAGTAGAGTAACAAAGCATAAGACTCTATCTAATTTGGCTTAGGTGGAGTAGAGTAACAAAGCATAAGACTCTATCTAATTTGGCTTAGGTGGAGTAGAGTAACAAGGCATAAGACTCTATATTTTTTTTCAACAAGGGAAGGATTCTATTTATAGGAAAATTTGAGCTCCTAACCAAACAAACTGATTCTAGAATTTTCCAAGTCAGTTTGGTCACTTTTTGACCATTTTTAGGTCAGTTAAGCTAACTTTTTGGAACTAGACTTGAATTAGGAGAGAGGAGAGATAAAATATCTCAATTTTTATGAGTTTAAAACTCATTCAAGCATGTGAAATATGCAACTCCTTTAAAGAGCTCTCCTTCCTTACATATGTGTCATAGTTTTTTTTTTACTAATAAACCTTGTACATTTTCAACTCTTCATCTTATGTGAAATATGCACCTCCTTTAAAGAACTCCCCTTCCTTACATATGTGTTTTTTAAACTAATAAACCTTGTACATTTTCAACTCTTCATCTTATGTGAGCATTTAAGGGACTCCTCTTCCTTACATATGTGTCATAATAAAATCATTTAAGGGAAATATGCACCTCCTTTAAAGAACTCCCCTTCCTTACATATGTGTCATAATAGAATCATTTTAATATTGCTCATAGTTTTTTACTAATAAACCTTGTACATTTTCAACTCTTCATCTTATGTGAAATATGCACCTCCTTTAAAGAACTCCCCCTTCCTTACATAGGTGTCATAATGGAATCATTTTAATATTGCTCATAGTTTTTTTACTAATAAACCTTGTACATTTTCAACTCTTCACCTCATGTGAGCATTTACTCATTTTTGGGTATTTTCTTTTTATAATTTGGATTTATCTCCTCCCTACACATGGATTGATGCTATTGGCCCATAGGAACCTTAATTGGACCATAGTCTAAAGATTTCTGAAAATCTAGACCCTTAGGCTAAGGTTCTTTATACCTATTTCCAATTAATTCCAATTGCACATTGGAAAATTCTTTTTAAATTTCTGTTTCAGGGAAACTCATCTGAATTATAAGAGATATTTTTCTATCCAAAAATATTCAAAATCTGAATATTCTCTCTCTAGAATATTTTCTCTCTCTAGGTTAAAACAGCCACAAACAAGATCTCTTATATTTCAGAAAAGGAATTGATTACAGGGGAATATACTAGACATCAAAAAGGGGGTTGGGAGAGGAATCTTACAATTTGAGTAGGTTATCTATCTACCAATGGTGCATGACATTAAATGGTGGTACATCATCCCTATTGCACCACGTTCCAAAGTGATGTATAATACATTCACTGATATGGAGCATATGGAGGATGTAAGAAGCCGCAATGAAGATGATGTCGAACATGCCAATGAAGATGTTGTGATCGATGATCAAGAAATAAGAGATGATCATGATAATGAGAATGAGCGTGCCATTTCTCATGATCATGAGAATGACCCTACCATTGAGGATGATGGTGATGTTGATGAGGATGATCAGGACATCGATACCATTATCAATGGACAGAATATCGATAGTGGAATAAATTTAATCGTAGCCTTACAAATTGATCAAATGGATATTGATGTTGATCGTTTGGCAAGGATGGATCTTATTGAAGATGAGATCGAACCCTAACCAATCCGTCACTGTATCGTTCTAAATTGATGACATTTCTATTGTATGTGTTGTCTTTTAATTATCACCTCGTGATTTATTTTTGAATATATTTCATTGTTGTAAATGCATGTAGTGAGATTGTGTAATGATATATACTGTAATGTACTATGAAAATAGTTTTTAATTTTGTAAAGGAATTCAGTTTTTCTTAATAGAGCGTGTATTGATGCATGTATTATTGCGTGTATATACACGCGCGTATAGATGCCAATATACACGCGAATTTAAATGCCAAAATATATGTGCCTGATACTATTCAAATACATGCGCGACCATACACGCGCCCGTAATTTATCGCGTGTATGAAACGCATGTATGGCAGCATTGTCTTGTAGTGTGAATTTTATTCAATATTCCTCTTTTGAATAAAAGAATTCATGGGATTTGTAGAAATCAATTCTACCCATATTTTCACTTTTGGTAAATAATCATAAATTGAATTAAAATAAAATTTCCTCTTCTTCCCATTTAATTGTTCTAGGGTTTGAGTGAGAGAAAGAAGAGGGACCAAAAATTTACAGAAAATCTCCTCAAAATTGATACTCTACCTCTTCCTCATGAAATGCACAGCAAAAACCCTAAGGATTGGAGCTCAAACAGGGCATCTATGGAGACTAATGGCCATGGGAGCTCCAAGAAATAGGATAATTAGTGAAAAATGTGAGGATTAAGAAAAAGTTATCCAAGATTAGATAATTTTCCCTTAATTTTGGTGCGGGTGTCCCAAAATTTAAGTGCGCACGCCCCAAAATCTGATCCCAGGGCCCAAAATTTTTGGCCAAAATTGATCAAAATGGGGCATCTAGGACCCAAATCTCTCTTAATCCCTCAAGATAAATAGGTTTAGAGCATGATTAGGGAGCATTAACCAAGAAAGGATCAAGAAATTAAAGAAAATTTTGAAGAAAATGAGGAAATATCAATCTCATGCACCAAGAACCTTGAAAGTGGATCAAAATCAAGGCTGCTCTGATACCAAATGGAATGGATCTAGAGTTAAGGATAAAATCAAACACATGAAAGATGAATTCTAGCATCCATTATACATGAAATTAGCATTCCTAAGCATCATAGCCAAAGATGAACAAGAGAGAGAATCCATATGTGTATGTAGCAAAGAAAGAGATACACAATGGCCTAAGTGTGTTAACCTCTCACCAAAAGGATGGCTTTAAAGCTAGCCATGAGCCTTGACCCCATAGATGGCCATCTCCATAGTAGGAGAGCCAAAGGTACAATGGAATGTCCAAGATTAGTAAAATGATAAAAGGTTCTATCCATGTGCCCAAGGCCCTATTTATAGTGTTTTACCCATGGGGCCATTTACATGTATGCTATAGGTTCATGATGACAAACTACTATCATATTTTAATTACTAGCTTTTATTCTTTAGAGAAAAATTGAGAATTATCACTAATAGCAGCAAAGGTATGGAAAAAATTTTAAAAAATAATACATATCTTATTTTTATGCATAATGCTAAAAGAGGACTTCCTACCATATTCTAGGATTGGACATCCTATGCAAAAAGAATTATTTTCATCATATTCATGAGAAATATTTTTTTTGTAATTATGCATAATTAATTGATTATGAGAAAAGAGTAAATTTTGGTAAATTTTTTTTTAATACAAAAAGAAGAATTCCCATGATATTTGGGATCCATGTAATTAAATGGTAAAAGAGGAATTTTTGATAAATTTATTTTTATGCAAAAAAGATGAATTTCCATGATATTTGAGATCCAAGTAATAAAATGGTAAAAGATGGATTTTTGGCATAATTAAAATTATGAGTATTTATCAAAAGTGAAATTTTGAGCATTATTAATTTTATTGGAAAATATGGGTAGAATTGATTTTTGTAAATCCCATGAATATTTTACTTAAAAGAAGAGTATTGAATATATTTCACTTGAGAAATTTGAGAAATAATATGAAGATATCCATCAAGGAAAAGTACTTTAACTAGGCCAAGCAAATGGCAAAAACTTAGAAAAGTCCTATCGGTATATCAAGAGTAGAAAACGGTACTAAATGTGAATGCGATGTGAATGAGATGTGATGTGATGTAAATAAATGTGGATGTGGATGTGATGAGATGGGATGTGATGTAAATGGATGTGGATGTGGATGTGATGAGATGTGGATGAGATGTGATGTGATGTAAATGGATGTGGATGTGGATGTGATGAGATGTGGATGAGATGTGATGTGATGTAAATGGATGTGGATGTGGATGTGATGAGACATGAATAAGATGTAATGATATGTGAAAGGATGTGATGTGATATAAATGTATGAGAATGAGATGTGATGATATGTGAAAGGATGTGATGTGATGTACATGGATGAGAATGCGATGTGATGTGATAGATATACATGTGAATGCATGTGGGATGTGAATGGGTGTGATGGATGTGATGAGATGTGAGTGGATGAGGTGAGATGTGAATGTGATGTGATGTGGATGTGGTTAGATATGAATGGATGAGATATGATGTGGATAGATGAGATGAGATGTGATGTGGATAGATGAGATGTGATGTGATGTGGACTTGGGTAGATGTGAATGGATGTGAAGTAATGTAAATAGATGTGAGCGCGATGTGATTATATGTGGACGTGATGTGGATCTGGTTAGATATGAATGGATGAGATATGATGTGGATAGATGAGATGTGATATGATGTGGACTTGGCTAGATGTGAACGGATTGCCTCAGTTTGATTTAAATGGTGAGGTTCTGGTACGATGGATGAGAGACCAAGGAAGCGGCCTATGAGTGAAGTGCTAGTAGGTGACCTGCGAAGGAGCCTAGAGGGTGCTGACCATACGGTGCTCGGGCTGCTCTGGGTCGCCGAAGATACCCATGCGTGCTTCAGGGAAGAAGAATGGAACAAGGTGTTAGAGTTGTTTTTTGAACTTGGGCATGGATCTGGTTGGTCGTTCTTGCTAGTCCTCAACGGATGAGTCCATGGCTCTTTTATATGGATCTGTTGGTTGATCTTGCTGCTCTTCAACAAAGAGTCCATTTGGATTTTCCTATGTGATCATATTGCTGGGTACTATGAGCTAGGAACTATTGAAAAGGCCCCTGAGTGATCAGGTGGTGAGCGTTCTAGTTGCCAATGATGTCATAGGTACACCGATGAAGGAGTGACAAATTAGAATTCAACCTGGATATTTTGGAGGATTATGATCAGTGATACTATGGTTTCATTAAAATATTATTTTAAAGACAGGTCAATCTATGAAATAGGCAATTTCATATTGGGGGTGTGTAAGGGGTGTGACTATCCTTAAGTTTGCTTGAAGCGCCAGCTAGGGGGCTTGGGAACTCTTTTCCCTGGTACCCGGGGCAAAACATAACTAAATTTCTAAATGGATTCTATCACTATAGCCATTAGGCGGTTGTCTAACCCATGGGATTGGATGGGGTTCGGCGGTTGGACTGATGGATCCCTAAAATGAGCTTGACTACAGTAGAATAAAATATCCCAAAGGAATCGCCTATCTGCTGGGTGAGGGAAGTTTTTTCCAGGTTTGATTTTGGAAGAACTGAGGGATTAGTCTCTTGTCCTCGGATATCCATGGGTGAGGCCCTGAGTGAGAGGTTTTGCCCTATGCAAGAAGTGCTACTTCCACTCTGCTTCTAGCACCCCGAAATTCATTGCGCAGAGAGGGGCAGGTATCTTTCAATTAGTATCAGAGTGAATTGGCTAAAGTGGATCAACCAAGAAGCAAGAAATGTCAAAATTTTATGAAGTATCAGTAAAAGATTGTAATTGTGTGATGAAATTCATACAAATTGATATCCAGAATGAAGATTCATAAATTGGAAATTGGGTCTTCAGATGGAAGTACTGCAATTGTAATAAGATCCGTGACTTGCTTGAGGCCTAGATATGATGGTATTTACCTTATAGCTCCAAGGACTGTGACTACCCGTATATACCGTGGGTATATTTGTAGCTCTTTATTGACAGTATATACGAGTAAATCTAAGACCTTGAAGTTATAAGCAAAAATGCTATCTAGAGGATGAATTCGAATATTGGTTGATATGATTTTTGAATTGGTTGAGAATTGATGAATTGATTTGGATTCTGATTGAAAGATAATGATTTTTGAATTTTGGTTGAAAGAAGATAACTTGAACAAAGCCACAATGAGGATGAATGGGACGAATCCTAGTGACGATGCTAGTAATTGGAAGACCATTATGACTTCAGCAAGTCACTATGAGATTAGTGGATTGTGCTGACAGATTGTTGCTATTTGACCTTTGACCCAGTGGATCTAATTAAGGAATGACAAATTAAGAATTTGCATAACTGAAATTTTCGTGAGGAATGTTCAAATGGAATTTTTAGTCTGATGGACCATTATTGTGTTAAGAATATGAATGAATTATTCTCTGATAATGAGTTGTGTATGTTCTTCTTGTAGAAGGGATCTTTATCCTAGGATTTTGTGGGGGGTTGACCAATCTAAAGAACCCCAGAATCAGTTGGATCTAAACTCAGATTTGAATTATAAATAAAGTGATTCATCACCTGAGCATCTTGGTTAATTTGGAAAAAGGGACTTAACAAAAAAATTTCGTATTGATAGGATCATGGATCGAGGTCTTCATGGTAGGAATGTTAATCCCCAACTCGATGAGGAAGAGCTCGACCTGGATGTTCGTAAAACTCTTCATAGATCGCAACCTGGACCTTTCAAGCGTGAAGGGAAAAACTTGGGCGAGGCTGTGGAGAAGTGGATCGAAGCAATGGAAGAATACTTCGATGTCACTGGGTACAATAAGAAGAGTAAAATGGCTCTTGCAAGACGGAAGATAGTAGAAATATCTAGAGTGGCATGGAGAAACCACTGCGAGACAAACCGTCTGGATCGGAACACCCAGACATGGAATGATCTCCAGATTTACCTAGGGAGAGATTTTGTCCTCGTGGCTTTTTGGAAACCAAGATGAATGAATTCTTAGAATTAACACTATTGAAGTGTATCACTAAGCGTTCGCTCTCCTCCTCAAGTACTTGATGCCACCGTTGGATGAAGAACAGGTGATGGCCAGGTTCATTCGGGGACTGAACGAACCTTTGAATGTCCTAGTGAAGAATGCCAAGCCAGTTTCCATGGCCGGATGGCGAAAGATTTTGCCAAGGCCTTTGATGTCAAGGTCAAGCCAAAGCCAGCACCATCATCTTTCAAAATATTTCTAGCTCCATAAGGTGATTCCAACTTTCCACCGCCTAAGAGACAACAAGGTCAATCTCAGGATATGGAAAGTTCCAGAATGGAAGAAAGATCCTTTTCCCGGAACTCAATCCCCTAGAAGTCAACTTCAAAAGTTTCACCCTTGAACAAAGAAGTGAAATGCTATAACTATCAAGGATTTGGACATCGCAGTATGGATTGCCTGGATCAAGGTTTGCGGGGCAGGGAAGTTAGGGACCAAGATTCCAAACTCTAGCTCCTTCCTTCCAGAGTAATCAGGTTCCTTTTCGTCAAAATTAGGTAAATCCCAGAGGTAGACCCTCTAACCAACCCTCACTTTCAATCCAAAGTAATGGAAAATCTCTGCCTCAGAATAGGGGGAAGTCAAAGAGAGGGATGTTCCCAAATTGGCCATCCACTTCCAAGGCAGTAACATTGGAAGTGATTAAAGAGGAAGAAGGTTAAAGAGATTATACTCCACCTGCGAGATGAGGACATCTCGCGTTTTTTAAGTGGGGTAGGATGTAAGATTCCTCCCTCTAACTTTTGAGGTGTAAAGGTGTAAGAACCTCCCCTTCTGTTCTTGTAATTATTTCCCTCTCTGAAATAAAAGAGAGATCTTGGTTTACCCCTGTTTTGGCCTAGAGAGAGATAATCCAAAATTGAGATATCTTTGGGTATAAAATACCTCCTAGTGTCTAAAATGGTTTCCCCTAAAATTGAAGTTCAAAATGAACTTTCTAATGTGCGTTAGGAATTAATTGAAAATAGTATAAGGATTTTAGCCTAAGGGTTTACATTCTCAAAAATATTTGGATTATGGTCCAATTAAGGTTCCAATGGGCCAATTAGATTAATCCAAGTATTGGGATGAGATAAATCCAAACAATTTAAAAAAAACCAAAAAATGAGTAAATGCTCACATAAGGTGAAGAGTTGACTGAGTATAAGGTTTATTAGTTTTAAAAAATAAGATATTACTAAAAAAATGAGATATTTTGAAATAATGATGCATTTTTGACACCTTGGTAAGGAAAGGGGGACTCTTGAGGTAGGCTCCTCTTTCACATGTGTGGGGAAGGAATTTTAATTCAAAAAAATTGTGATATTTTTATCTCTCCTCTCTCCTGGATCAAACCAAATCCAAAAGGGAACCAAACTAGTCTAAAACTTATCCAAATTGAGTCAAACTGAACCTAGAAAATTGTAGAATCCAATTGGACTTGGTTAGTGTCTTCCCTCACCTATAAATAGACCGTCAGTCTCAAGCCAAACTTGGAGGTAAAATCAAATTTTATGGTTTTTCCAATTTATCTCAATGACTTCTTCTTCTCAACCCCTCTCAAGCTTGAGAAGCTTTCTACTAAATAATTGTTTTAAATCTTGGGTTCCCTGCCATAGCATGACCGAAGTATATCTTCGATTACTTGGTTTACCCTTTTAGTTTGACCATCGGTCTTAGGGTGATAAGCTATGATGAGATCCAAGAAAGTTCCCACTGCTTCGAAAAATGCAGTCCAGAACCTTGAAGTAAACTTGGGATCTCGATCACTTACTATTCTCCTGGGTAGGCCATGCAATCTGAAGATTTCTTTGAGGAACACTCTGGCCACATCTACTGCAGTGTAGGTTTCTTTTACTGGAATCAGATGGGCAACTTGGATCCATATTGATACATTCCCACTTCATCTGGGGAGATGTCCAATGGATGTAACTTCCCAGGCATTTTTACTCTTTCAGTTTTGACTTTCTGGCATGTCAGACATTGATGTACATGATTCAGTACATCCTTTTTCAGACCAGGCCAAAAGAAGCTTTTCTTTACAGACATGTAGGTTTTGATGAAACTTGGATGTCCTGCTATAAGGCTATCATGGGCTTTATTCAGAATTTGATCCTTGGTTCCCTCATCATTGGGAATGCATAGCCTGTGATTATAATACATAATGCCATAATCCAGGCTGTACCCTTGAACTCTGTTCAACTCCTGTGGAGTTTTGCTTTCCTGCATAAGTAGGGTAGCAATAGGGCCAAAGAATCTATCCTGCATGATTTTCTCTCTTGCTTCAATAATCAAAGGATTTGATCTGTTGCTACCACATTTTCTTTGCCTGGGTGGTACTTGATTTCAAAATCAAATTCCTGCAGGGTCTGCATCCACCTTCTTTGGCGCATGTTGAGATTCTTATGAGTGAAGATCCACTTTAAGCTCTAATGATCTGTCATCAAAGTGAATCTTTGTCCCAGTAGGTAATGTCTCCACAACTTCAAGGCATATACTATTGAAAGTAGTTCCAGGTTATGGACAGCACAATTCCTCTCATGCGTTCTGAGTTTTTGGGATTCATAGGCCACTGCATGACCTCCCTGCATGAGTGCACCTCCCAGGGCAAAACTACTTGCATCAGTTACTACCTCAAAGGGTAGAGAGAAATCTGGTAGCTTCAGAACGGGATTGGTTACCAAGGCGGTCTTCAGCTTATCAAAAGCACTCTGGCACCTGGCAGACCATTGAAACAGAATATTCTTCTTGAGAAGATTAGTCAGGGGGGAGGCTATGAGAGCATACTTTGGTATAAAAATTCTATACCAACTAGTCAATCCCAAGAATCCTCTGACTTCTTTAACTCTCTTTGGTTCAGGCCAATCTATGACTGCTTGGACTTTTGCGGAATCTGGAGAAATTCAATCTTTGGATACCAAAAAGCCCAAGTATTCAACATGGTCGGTAGAGAAAGTGCACTTGCTCTTTTTTGCAAAGAGTTGGTGCTTCCTTAGAATCTCAAGAACTTTTCTGACATGAGCTTCATGGTCAGCTGCATTCTTTGAGTAAATCAGAATATCATCAAAGAAAACAAGAACAAAATCATCCAAGTATTCTCTGAGAATATCTTGAATGTCTTGCATTAAGCGATTGAATGTCTTGCATTAAGCGATTGAATGTAGCTGGGGCATTTGTCAATCCAAACGGCATGACAGTGAATTCATAATGTCCATACCGAGTATTGATGGCTGTCTTCGGGATATCTTGCTCATTAATCCTGATCTGGTAACACCCTGATTTGAGATCTATCTTTGTGAAGATCTGGGCTCCACATAGCCTATCTAGAAGCTCATCAATTCTCGGAATAGGATACTTATTCTTAACTGTCAGCTGATTTAGACCTCTGTAGTCCACACATAGAGTCTAAGCGTTCCATCTTTCTTTTTCTGAAAGAGAACTGATGTTCCTTGAGTTTGATGGCTTCAGGAACTGGCATTTTGTACGTGCGCAGGGCTACTGGCTGAGCTCTTGGGGTCAATTCTATCACATGATCTACTTCTCTAATCTCTTTTAATTCTGCTGGGAATAAATCATCATAATCACTTAACCATTTAGGTTCTTTAGCTTTTAACTTTGAGTCTATCGGATTCATTTTGAGACAAGATAAATGCGCTACTTCTTTCTAAGTCCTTTTAGTAACTTAGAAGCCTTTACTAACTACAGACTTGGGGATCCTAAAATTCCGGTTCCTTGAACCTTGTTTCCGTGAAGGTCACGAAAGAAAATGGTTCCATCATGACAGTGAATGTCAACTTGATTTTTGTGGAGCCAATCCATTCCAAGGATCCCGTTGAAAACTCCCAAAGGTATAACTCTGAATTGAAGGTCAGTTAAACTCCCATCTAGGTTGAGCTGAATACGTTCTGTTTCAAGGTGAGTGAAAAGAATCTTCCCACTTGCCAATTCAACTTGCATAGGTTTCCCTGATTTTTGATCTAAGACTAGCTTAGGCAAGCATCCAGAGGAAATGAATGAATGAGAACTGCCTGAATCAATCAAAAGCTTAAAAGGTTTACCTTGATACTCTGCCGGAGTATGGATGACTAAGAACTGATGGTTAGGCCCTTGATTTTCAATTGCAGCATAGATCTGCCCTCTTTCCTTCTACTACATCTGAAATTGTGACTGCTTTGGCTGATGCAGTCTGAGGCGGGACTCTTTCTCTTTGGTTGCCCCAGTTTTGGGAAGGAGTTTTGAGGTTACTTTGGACAAAGGCAGATGACTGAGCTAGAGTTCTTATGGGGTTTCCTTGACTTGGGCAAGACGGAACCTAAATAGATTGGTATGAAGGAGTTGGTCTCTGAACTCGGGGTCCTTCACTTCCCTAACCCCTCGACATAGCAAGAGTCGGGCAGTCTTTCAGTTGGTGACCAAAACCTTGGCATCCAAAACATCAATTTTCACTTCTGAGCTCATCCCTTTGATTTCTTGAAAGAGGTGGGGCTCCTGAGAAATTATTTTGGGGGAAGGGTCTTCCTTCACTTTGGAATCTTCCTGCATCCTGATTCTGATTCGGGCCTTGCTGCCTCTTTGGGGGTGGAAAGTTTGAAGTACTTCCTTGGGTTTGGAATCTTTTAAAGTTAGAGGGTGCAGGTTTTAGCGGGACCTTTACTACAAAGGCTTTGGCAAAATCCTTTGTCATTCTTACAGCTTCAGCCATGGACACTGGCTTGGCATTTTTGACCAGTGTGTCCAAGGGTTCGTTCATTCCCTGAATGAACTTGGCCCCACGAGTTGTTCTTCATCTAGAGGTGGTGAATATTTGAGTAGAATAGCAAAGGCCTGGTGATATTCCTCGATGGTTTTGCTTCCCTGCTTTAGCTCTAAGAATTCGTTCATTTTGATTTCAAAAAATCCAGGGGGACAAAATCTCTTTCTCAAATAGGTTTTTAGGTCGTTCCAGGACTGAGTATTTCTGTCCAGACGGTTGGTGTCACAGTGGTTCCTCCATGCTACTCTAGCTGTTTCCACTATTTTCAGCCTGGCAAGAGCCATTTTGCTCCGCTCATTGTAGCTTGTGACGTCAAAATATTCTTCCATGGCTTCCACCCATTTCTCCACAGCCTTACCTAGATTCTCTCCTTCTCCTTTGAATCCTGGCTGAGTCCTAGTAGGAAGAGCCTTGCGAACACCAGGGTCAAGCTTGTCATCTTCAGAGAGAGGGTCAAGCTCGTCATCTTCAGAGAGAGGGTCTGGCTGATGGCCATCATCTCGTGATTCGGCCAAAAATTTATATATTATTGAATTTTTATTTTGATATCATCCACGAGATCCTAAGAATTATGAGGTTTAAAAAACAATTTCTTAAACAAGACAATGATCTTATTGGAGATCTATGACATATGTCCGATAACAAATTTTTCTTTATCAGATCATCCATAAATAATCACTTATACAACAGGACTTGGTGGGGGCGATTCATGGCCAACTCCTACACAAACGATTAACAATTATAACTTTTAGAAATCAACATTTAGCCCACATACATACATTTACATAAATAAAATTGCTACAAATACTTACGAATTCATGGCGCATGGTTTCGTAACCACCACTCCCAAGATGAGAAGCCCCTACTGTTTGGAGTCTTGCCCTTGCCGCCTCTCTTTGTTGTTGAAACCTCTCTGGTGTCTCGGTGAGCTCCTGAGCAATGGCTGCCCACTCCCTGTCATCTAGCCAAATAGGTTTCTCTTTCCCCTCTCTAAATGCGTCACTCGCCTCTGACCTACGATGCCCCATCAAAATGCGAGCTGTATACTGTATCCACTCATTAGAGATGACATTCATAGGGTCAGATGGCTGAAACTCTTGCTTTATCTTTGTATTTATATAATTTTTCTTCCCCTTATCTTGCTGATCCCATTTAGTCATGACAGAGTCGTGAAACTGTATAGTGCATAATTGTCGAATGCGTGTCTTCATTGCCTTTCCTGCACTATTCATTATTGGTGCCCCATCCCTAATTGTGTATATCTTGCTGTTGTCATGGTCATGTGCACCCCAGGGAGTGGAAGGTGACCCTATGGGTGTTCTATCAACAGATGAGAGCGAAGGACGACGCTCACGTGGTGGTGGTGTCACAGTATCTGTGGCACTACCACCACAATAACCTCCCCCTGAAGACCTACTACGTGAGCGCCGTCTATGTGAAGAGGTGGTAGATTGAGCTGTAAGAGGAGTGGAAGGCTGTACGGGTGTGGGAACTGGCGTCGGGAAGCCAGATGGTGAGGCAGATGTCCCTGCTCCAGAACCCCAATAACTCTGAGCCATGGCTCTCTGCTCTGGAGTCATGGACGAAAGAAAACCATATAACTGCTGGGGACTCATGCCCTGTGGTGTAGGATTAAATGAGAAATCAGGACTGTAGTCGTAGGGCGGTGAGTCACCCATGGCCTGTTGGACAAAAAACCATATGACAAACTTGTGCGAAATGAAAATTACACGGTAAACAATGAAAGAACCATATGACAAACATTAACAATGATAAACAACATTGGTAAAACTATATCAACTTGCTCCTACAGTAGTGATTATGATGGTAAACATTAACAATGGTAAACAATGAAAGGACCTTCAATGTCATAAAACCATTACAAATATGTCATAACTATTTGCATAATCATTAAGATACATCATTTTAAAAATCATTATCTATTCTATCATCCTCATTAAGATCAGTAGCCCCAAAGAGATCTATGTCTATGTACATCATTAAAAGTCCCTTGATGAAGGATGTCTTCATCATCTATGTCTTCTTCCTCAACATGTTTTTCAACTTCCTTGGTTTGCACCTCTTCATTTGGATCTTGCTCTAGTTGCTCCTCTTCATTTGCTTGCTCCTCTTCATTGTTGATATCGGCTTGTTCTTCTTGCTGCTCTCCACCACCCTGTGCATCCACATCACCTTGTTGTAGCTCAAACTCTTCAAAAATTTGCTTACTGCGGGGGGCGACTTGAACCACAAATAGCCAGCGTGGATCTTTTGGATCCGCTTTAAAGACAACCTGCTCACAATGCTCTGGGCGCACAAAAGTATCTTGCTGATCGGTCCATACCTTTGTGGAGTCCACTTGGATGAGGCCACTCTTGTCTCTACGTACATTTGCATGTGGCCCATTCATGATTACCTTGAACCACTTCACATCAAAGATAAACAACTCAAAACTTCTAAAGCCAACCTTTAATATATCTTGAATGGTTCCAAAGTAATCAAGCATTCCAGTAATTGTGTTATCATCACTTGCACTTGCACGACGTTCTTGAACAAACTATGCTGTGACACCACAATCAAAGGTTGCTCTTCTTTGGTCTATTCGTTCTACTCGAAAATGACGTCCACATGACCAAAACGCCCCATATTTGTGATACTACAAATAGCACAAAAAGATTGTTGATGGAGAATCAAACACTGAGACATGTAGAGAAATAAAAGAGAGACATGTAGAACTTAAACACTTACATGCCAATCGCATCCTTTTGTAAGCTCCTCCTCCTCCTCTGTTATAGTTAAACTAGCACGTTTGGCTTCTAAAATTGTAGCTTCTAGCCATCTACCTGTGGGAAAGTCCGGAGGAGCAAGCATAGCTTCTGGATATGGGAGATTTCTTGTAGTGCGATTCCTTCTGAAACTTGAACGATCTTGTACTCGCTGTCGCTTGAGAGCTTCATATGTCTCAATCCACTTCTCCATTACATGAGAGTTCAAGATGCAAAATTTGTTGATTTTTTCCCTCAAATTGTTATCCATCTTTCTCTTAATGCCTTGGCCTTGAGGTTCCTCACCAATGACTCGCCTGTTAGACTCTTGAGACCATAGTCGAGGTATCTCTGGATCTGAGGAACTTAAATATTCAGTGATGTAAACAAGGGACTCTTGTATCAGCCACCCTTCTGACATACTACCTTCTGGGCGAGCCATTTGGCGAACAAATCCCTTTAATGTCTTCATAAACCTCTCCAAAAAGAACATCCATCTTGAATGGACTGTTCCAGCAACTGCAACCTCATCTACAACATGAACTAGCAGATGCATCTGGATTGTTAATAAACTTGTAGGGAAAAACTTCTCTACCATGCAGACTGCCTCTATGGAGTTTAAACGCGCTGTCTCCAAAGTGTCTCTCTTTATCTCTTTTGAAGAAATCCAGCGCACCAATGTGCCAATCTTATAGATAGTAGCTCTAATGTCTTCAGTGAGGCAATCTTTTATTGCTATGGGTAGCACAAATTGTAGAAACTTGTGCCAATCATGACTCTTGAGGCCACTAAGATCATCATCCTTTGTAAATGCACTTTTCAAGCAATGCATACAACCTGTAGGAGTCCGAAACTCTGAAATTGTCCTCTTGACTTGTTGTTCCTCCATCTTACTAAAAACCCATGGGGCTCTTGGAAGTAGCACATTTCCATTGGGTCTAGTGCGAGCCCACAATTCTTGCATGCAACCAATCTCTTCCAAGTCATCCCTTTGTCCTTTAGTCTCCTTTTTTCCTGTCATGGTCTTCCACAGAATGTCAGCTACATTCTTGAAAATATGCATCGGTTCAAGCAAATGGTTTATAAGGAGATCACCCCAATAGGGGAGTTGGTGAAAGATAGAGAGCCTCTTCATCCCAGGACATGCCAAGTTGCCACATTCCTCCCATTTGATCTTCCAATCGCTTGCCTTCAATGCACTTGGAGGAGGTCTTCCTAGATTACATCCATGTTCTTCACCTTGTACTTTCCTGGAACTATTAATGAGAGCAACAAATGACCTTTCTTTATTGCTAACCATGGCGGAAGATTATAATTCACAAGGCAAACAGGCCATGTGCTCCATGAAGAGCTCCTTAAACCAAAAGGGTTTACACCATCCATTGCTAGGCCAAGACGGAGGTTTCGAGGTTCTTCCTTAAAAGCCGGCCATTTCTCTTCAATGTGTCTCCATGCGGGTGAATCAACAGGCACACGCATCACTTCATCTGTGGATCGAGTTGTGGCATGCCATGTCATCAAGCTTGCTATAGATTTGCACCTGAACATGCTTTTTATTCTTGGGATGATTGGAAAGTGCTTGAGAACCTTTACCGAGACAGCTTCCCCCTGAACATCTTCTCTATATCTGTTAGAGCCACAATGGGGACATTCTTGCAAATGCTCATATTCATGGCGGAAGAGGCAACAATCATTGCGACAAGCATGAATATTATTGTAATCCATGCCTATGGATTTCAATAACTTCTTGGCATCTGCACGAGATGGAGGCATCTCGTTGCCAGGGGGCAATATCTGGTCTTTCAAAAGCCTGCAAGTATGGCAATATCTGATCGTTACTATTAAGATTTTCTCAAATACAAGTTGATAATTTATCATTTCAGCAGTAGGTGTAATCTTCAAAAAAAGTCCTTACTTGAATAGTTCAGTGACACTTGTATTAGACCATCCAAAAATTGACTGCAAATTTAGCATCGTAAGAGATGCACGCAATACAGATATGTTGGCACCATTGTATAATGGAAGGCGTGCAAGTTTACGCATGGCCTCTTCCTCTGGTTCATAATTTGACCGTTGAGAATGTCGTGGTTGATGATCTTCATGTTCATGCTCCTCGAAGAGAGCTTCTTGTTGCTCGATGAAGGCATCCAACATTTCTTCCATTGGACCTTCTTCCATTTCCTGACCTTCTTCCATTCCCTCGGGTGCTGTTAATTGAGCTCCATCTGTCACTCCCTCCTGCGATATTCTCATCCTTTGTTGGGGACGAGAATTCATAGGCGCAATGTTATCAAGATGCGGCTGCACACTTGCTTGGTTGTACGATTGAAACCGTAAATTTTGTAAGCGCTCCATTGGAAATATGCCAGCATCATGAACATGCTGGTTGCAAATCCTGCGTTTTCGAAAGATTTGGTACTTACATCGCATGCATGGACACGCTATTCTCTCTTCAAGATTGAGAGACTCCATCTAGCAGGATTACACAAAGCATTATGTAAACCATAAAACAGGGCTTCTTTTCCCCAGCCGTGAGGGAGATTTTAAAAAAAACATTTAAAGCGTCAAACGGGCTTCTTTTCCCTAGCCGTTGAGGGAGACTTTAAAAATATTTAAAAAAGCGTCAAACGGGCTTCTTTTCCCCAGCCGTTGAGGGAGATTTTAAAAATAACTTGTACATTAGCTTATCTTCTCTCCATACAAAATTAAGATGAATTTGAACAAGGATGGAGAGAGAAGCTATCTCTATTCATAAATAGCTATTTATAAAGGCCTTATGCAAAAATCTATATGCATAGATTCTGTAAATAGAGCCTACACATTGAGCTCTATGCATAGAAGCCTATACCTTGTAAGATTCCTCCCCCAAACCCCCTTTTGATGTCTAGTATCTTCTTCTATAATCAATCCCTCTTCAGAAATATAAAAGACTTGTTTCTAACTGTTTTAACCTAGAGAGAGAAAATATTCTAGAGAGAGAATATTCAGATTTTGAACATTTTTGGATAGAAAAATATCTCTTATAATTCAGATGAGTTCCCCTGAAACAGAAATTCAAAAAGAATTTTCCAATGTGCAATTGGAATTAATTGGAAATAGGTATAAAGAACCTTAGTCTAAGGGTCTAGATTTTCAGAAATCTTTAGACTATGGTCCAATTAAGGTTCCTATGGGCCAATAGCATCAATCCATGTGTAGGGAAGAGATAAATCCAAATTTATAAAAAGAAGATACCCAAAAATGAGTAAATACTCACATAAGGTGAAGAGTTGAAAATGTACAAGGTTTATTAGTAAAAAACTATGAGCAATATTAAAAATATGAGATATTTTGGGTATCCAAAAATGAGTAAATGCTCACATAAGATGAAGAGTTGAAAATGTACAAGGTTTATTAGTAAAAAACTATGAGCAATATTAAAATGATTCCATTATGACACATATGTAAGGAAGGGGAATTCTTTAAAGGAGGTGCATATTTCACATAAGATGAAGAGTTGAGAATGCACAAGGTTTATTAGTAAAAAAACTATGAGCAATATTAAAATGATTCCATTATGACACATATGTAAGGAAGGGGAGTTCTTTAAAGGAGGTGCATATTTCACATGCTTGAATGAGTTTTAAACTCATAAAAATTGAGATATTTCATCTCTCCTCTCTCCTCATTCAAGTCTAGTTCCAAAAAGTTAGCTTAACTGACCTAAAAATGGTCAAATATTGACCAAACTGATTTAAAAAATTCTAGAATCAGTTTGTTTGGTTAGGAGCTCAATTTTTCCTATAAATAGAAGCCTCCCCCTTGTTGAAAAAGGGATAGTGTTTATGCATTGTTACTCTACTCCACCTAAGCCAAGAACTGTGAATTCATTTAATAATTCACTAGTTTTTGGAGCTTCCCTCTTTCTTCAATCCCCATTAGTGGTTCCATCAACATACTTAACCAATTGATTGGTTGGGGGCCTCTACCGTGAACAAAGAATCAAGCAAGTTGTAAGGTAATTAGTGAATATTGATCTTTCTATAATTTCTCAATGTTTCTCTCTTCTCAACCCCTCTCAAGCTTGAGAAGTTTAATTGGTATGGTTTTTTAAATGCTATTGAAGTTTGAATAGTAGTGAAGAGTTACATAATTTAATAAATGCTATTGAAGTTAATTTTCATTTATGTTTAAATTCTAATGATTTTTATGTAAATTCTCTCTCTCACTCAAGAAATGGTCATACTCATGACCCGTTCTCAATCCAAATCAAGCTTTTCATAAAGCTTTTCCTTAACCCAAGATCAAGGATTTCACTGACGTAAACGAGAACATGTGAACATGTTAATAACATATGTTAATAACACAAAAAATCTTGTGATCACATGTTATATTCACAAAGCTTTCACAAGGGCCTAAAAAAATTATCTTTGTCGGGCATAAAAAATCTTCTTAGGTGGCCACTGACCTGCTATTATGTGAAGATGGTAACATGAGAATATGTGAATAGCTTATTCCCATGTGTAGCCAAGCTTTTAAGGGGTTCCCAAATGGCAAGTGACCTGTTATTTTGTGAACGGTAACATGAGAACATGTGAATAACTTGTTCACATGTGTTATTATCACAAAAAATCTTGTGATCACGTGAATATTAAATCCTTGCCCAAGATTAAGCTATGCCTGAGGTCAAATTAATGGCTTTTTTCTATGCTTTTAGTTTATGTATATTGATGATTCAATCCATTATGGATTAATAATCTAATTAGAGATCATTTTAATTATTTTCTTAATGATAAGCATTATCCCTTAGAAAAATTGAGATTTATCAGTCATAGCAGCGGAGCTATGGCAAAATTTTTATAAAAATTATGCATAAAATAATTTCATTCAAAGCATAAAAATAGGACTTCCTACCATATTCTAGGAATTATCATCCTAGATTAATTGAAAGAATTTCATTACAATCATGGAGAAATTTAATTTTAATATCATGCATAAAGGATAAGTTTTTATATCAAAAGTGTTATTTTTACCATTTTTATTTCATGCATAGAAGTATGCATAATGGATAAATTTTTATATCAAAAGTGTTATTTTTACCATTTTTATTTCATGCATAGAAGTATGCATAATGGATAAATTTTTATATCAAAAGTGTTATTTTTACCATTTTTATTTCATGCATAGAAGTATGCATAGTGGATAAATTTTTATATCAAAAGTGTTATTTTTATCATTTTTAATTTTCATGCATAGAAGTATGCATAAAGGAAAATATTTTATATCAAAAGTGTTACTTTTATCATTTTTAATTTTCATGCATAGAAGTATGCATAAAGGAAAAAATTTTATATCAAAAGTGTTACTTTTATCATTTTTAATTTAATTGCATAGAAGTACGCATAAAGGAAAAATTTTTAAATCAAAAGTGTTACTTTTATCATTTTTAATTTTCATGCATAGAAGTATGCATAAAAGAAAATTTTTATATCAAAAGTGTTACTTTTATCATTTTTAATTTTCATGCATAGAAGTATGCACAAAAGAAAATTTTTTATATCAAAAGTGTTACTTTTATCATTTTTAATTTTCATGCATAGAAGTATGCATAAAAGAAAATTTTTTTATATCAAAAGTGTTACTTTTATCATTTTTTATTTTCATGCATAAAAGTATGCATAAAAGAAAATTTTTATATCAAACGTGTTACTTTTATCATTTTTAATTTTCATGCATAGAAGTATGCATAAAGGAAAATTTTTTATATCAAAAGTGTTACTTTTATCATTTTTAATTTTCATGCATAGAAGTATGCATAAAGGAAAAATTTTTATATCAAAAGTGTTACTTTTATCATATTGGATTTCATGCATATAGGTATGCATAAAAGATATTCTTTTTATACTAAAAGTGTGATTTTTCTCATAAATGGATTTTATGCTTAACTTAGATGCATAAGAGAAATTCTTTTATTCTAAAAGTGTAATTCCCTACCAAATTGAAATTATGCATAAGAAGATGCATAAAAGATTGATTTTAATTTCGAAAGTGTTAGTCTCCTTAAATGGAATTTATGTATAAATAAATGTGTAGAGAAATCTTATATCAAATATAGGAATTCTCTTTTAAAAAAAAGATATGAAATGTGATAAGATGTGATAAGAGGTGTATGAGATGTGATAAGAATTGATAAGATGCGTATGGAAAGTGATAGGATGTGATAAGAGGTGTATGAGATGTGATAAGAATTGATAAGATGCGTATGGAAAGTGATAGGATGTGATAAGAGGTGTATGAGATGTGATAAGATGCGTATGGAAAGTGATAGGATGTGATAAGAGGTGTATGAGATGTAAAAAGATGTGATAAGATGTGTATGAGATGTGATAAGATTTGATAAGATGCGTATGGAAAGTGATAGGATGTGATAAGAGGTGTATGAGATGTAAAAAGATGTGATAAGATGTGTATGAGATGTGATAGAATGTGTTAAGATGAGTTAGGATGTGTTAAGATGTATATGGGATGTGTTAGGACGAGAATGGATGTAATATGGTTGTATGAATGTGATGTGGATGTATACATGTAGATGTATATGTATAAATGTGAATGTTGATGTGGATGTGGATGTATGGATGTAGATACGGATGTGTATGTATGTATGTGGATGTGTATGTATGAATGAGGATGTGAAAATGGATGTATACATATAGATGTATATGTATGAATGTGAATGTGGATGTGGATGTGGATGTATAGATGTAGATACGGATGTGGATGTATGTATGTGAATGTGGATGTATGAATGAGGATGTGAAAATGGATGTATGCATGTGAATGTGGATGTATGAATATGAATGTGGATGTGTGGATGTGGAAATGGAGGTATGGATGTATGAATGTGGATGTGGATGTATGCATGTAGATGCGTATGTATGAATGTGAAATTGGATGTATGATGTGGACGTACGAACATGGATATGTATGTAGAATAATGAATATGAAGGTGTATGTGAGATAATGTGTAGTCTATATGAGTGAATGGATGAGAACGAGTACACATTGAATGGAATGTGGAATAAGTAATGTGGTCCGAGAGTGGATAATATGGAAAGACAAGAGTTCGTTATAGAAACTGTATTTGTGACTGTTTGTAAATGACTGTTTATGTCAAGAATGCTGGAGAAGCATTTTGACCGTCTTGAGGATTAAGGTCATGAAGACTGAACTGATAAAGTTGCAAGTGCTGACGGAGAGTCAATGGAGGACGTCTCGCGTAGCAAGGTCGATCGAGGTCTTGACCAGCCTCGGCTCGATTTAAATGGTGAGCTTCCGGTACGGTGGATGAGGGACCAAGGAAGCGGCCTATGAGTGAAGCGCTAGGTCACCTGCGAAGGATCCTAGAGGGTGCTGACCATACGGTGCTCGGGCTCTGGGTCGTCGAAGATACCCACACGTGCGTCGTGGAAGATATTGGAATAAGGAGTAAGAGTTGTTTTCTGAAACCGGGTATGGATCTGGTTGATTGACCTTGCTGGTCCTCAACAGATGAGTCCATGGCTCTTTTATATGGATCTGTGGGTTGATCTTGCTGATCTTCCACGGAGAATCCATTCTATTATATGAATATATTGCCGGTTACTATGAGCTAGGAACCATGGAAAAGGCCCCTGAGAGAACAGGTGGTGAGCGTTTTGGTTGCCAATGATGCCATAAGTATACCGATGAAAGAATGACTGGAAATAAGGATTCAACCAGAGACTTTGAGGATTGTCATCAGTGACATAATGGTTTTATTAAAGGATTGTTTTAAAGCTAGTTGATGCTAAGAAAAAGGCAATTTCATATTGGGTGTGTAAGTGGTATGACTAGTTTTATGTTTGCATGAACTTCCGGCTAGGGGGCCTTGGAACTCTTTTCCTTGGTACCCGGGACAAAACCTAACCAAATTCCAAATTGGATCCCATCACTACAGTGGTTGGGCGGTTGGCTAACCCATGGGATCGGATGGGGTTAGGCTGGACTGATGGATCCGTAAATCGAGATTTAATTTCTATTATTACGATAGATGAAGTAAATCCCAGATAGAAATTGTTCTATGGATAGGAATCAACGGCTGTGCCTCTTGATGGGGAAAAAAGCGTTGATCCCAATGATCCAAGTGCAAGTTCTTCCTTGATTTGACCAAGTACCGTTAAAGGTGCAGTCAGATCAGTTTGATCAGTAATGATCTTGACTACGTTAGAGTAAAGAGTTATCCTGGTGGAATCGCCCGTGCTTTCCGGGTAAAGGAAGTTTTTCCGGTTTCGGTTTTGGACAAACCGACGGATTAGTCTCTTGTCCGGATATCCGTGGGCGAGGCCCCGAGTGTGGGACCCCTGTCCCGCGCGAGAAGTGCTACTTCCGCTGCTAGTACCCCGAATCCGTTGCGCGGTGGAAACAGGGATCTTACAGTTGGTATGAGAGCCAAATTGAAAGCTAATAAGGATAATTAAATTCTTATCTGAAATTAGTAATAAGAATTCAGAAACAGCATTTTCATAATGTATTTTCATTCCGTAAGCTTCTTTAATGAAGAAATTTTAATCAAAGAAATTGTTTTTATAGATGGAAGTTCCCCATTTATCTGGTATTCCCGACCTCACCCAGTCTCAAGATATGATTGCATTTGCCTTTGAGCATCTCATCTCTTCCGCTTCAACACGAACAAGCCGAGAAAGACTCGCACACCATTTCGAGGAATTGTATTTTCCTAACCTAGTGGAGAGACAACAACATAAGTGGTTTGCAGGGCTATATATCCACACCTCTTACAACCGGCGTGCAATGCTGAGGCAGAACCTCTCATTAGCCATGATTTTGATAAAGCTGAAAATGACGCGTGGTGTCATTCTATATCTTTCAACGCCTCAAAATTTCAGACGTGCTTGCCGAGTTTATAGACTCCTTAGTCGATTTATCCCTAAGGAGAAAATAATAGCTCCCTTCGCAGTTAGAGAACTTATGTAACGGGGCATGACTATGGCCCAGTACGGTCCTCTTATATGTCTTTCGAGGAGATTTTGAACTCAGAGCCGAGTTGCTCTATGTATATATTGCAACTTTTATATAAATAAAGAAACGTTTTCCGGTTAAAAAATTCCTGTTGAATAAATGATTGTTTATGGCGAACGATCTACTGCTGATAAAGAAAAAAAAAATCTGTTATCGGACATATGCCATAGATCTCCATTAAGATCTTATCTTGTATAAGAAATTGTTTTCCGAACTCTTAAGTCTTAGGATCTCGTGAATAATATCAAAATAAAAATTTAATAATATATAAATTTTGGCAAAATCATGAGACGAGGAAAGTGTGGTCGTCAGCCAGACCCTGTCTCTGAAGATGACGAGCTTGACCTAAATGTTCGCAAGGCTCTTCATAGGTCTCAGCCAGGACCCTTCAAAGGAGAAGGGGAGAACTTGGGTGAGGCTGTGGAGAAATGGGTGGAAGCCTTGGAAGAGTATTTTGATGTCACAGGATACAATCATCAGAGCAATTGGCTAATAAAGATCAACTGAGAAGCCAAATATGTCAAAAATTTATCAAGAAATACAAAAAGGTTGTAATTGTGTGATATAATTCATACAATTTGATATTCAAACTGAAAAATTTGTAATTTAGTAATTGGGTTTTCAGATGCCGCAATTGTATGGAACCCTGACTTGCTTGAGGCCTAGACATGATGGTATCTATCTTATAGTTCCAAGTATCATGACTACCCGTATATACTGAGAGTATAACTGCAGCTCTTTACTGACAGTATATACGAGTAAATCTAAGACTTGAAATTATAAGCGTTAATGCTATCCAGATGATGATTTCGAATGTGGTTGATATGATTTTTAATTCTGTTTGAGAATTGATGAATTGAATTGGATTCTGATTGAAAAATGACGATTTCTGAAATTTAGTTGAAATATAATAACCTGAGCAAAACCGCATTGAGGATGAATGGGACGAGTCCCTGTAATGATAAATGATGATAATGATTTCAGCAAATCACTATGAGATTAGTGGATTGTGCTGTCAAAGTGCTACTGTTAACACTTGACTCGGTATATCAAGTTAAGGGATGACAAATTGAAAACTTGCTTGACTGAAATTCCCGTGGAGGAATGTTTAGAAAGAAAAATTTTTGATCTGATGGACCATTATCGTGTTAAAGATATGAATGATATGATCTGAAATGAAATTATTTAATGATGAGTTCTATATAAGGGATATTTATCCCCGTATTCTGTTGGGTTGACCAGAATATAAGGAACCCAGAATAAAATTGGATCTTAAGAAAAAGAGTTGTCCTCTACCTTGCGAGATGAGGACATCTCGCTCTTTTCAGATGGGGTAGAATGTAAGATTCTCCCCCAGCCTTCGAGGTATACAGGAGTAAGAATCTCCCTTTCTGATCTTATAATTATTCTCTCTCTAAAATAAAAGAAAGATTCTGTTTAAAAAAAAAAGGAAGAACCTTTTCCCTGAATACTTCTCAAGAGTCCCACCTATTTTAAGGATTCAGAACAATGAGTTCAGAAGTGAGAATTGATGTTTTGGATATCAAGGTTTTGGTCTTCATTCGAGTACGGCCCAAAAGAAGTTCTTTATCTCTTAGGAAGTATAAGAAGTTATTCCCAGATATTGTGGACCAAAGAAGGTAGGTAACTTAGCCTACGAACCTCTTTTATCTTCTCATCTCAAGGTTCTTCATGCTTTCTATAGAAATATGTGCCAAACCCAAATCAGGGAAAGACGGTAAAACTTCAGTGGCAAGTTACCGTTGGCTTCTAAGTTACGCTAGCTCCTTCCTTTATATAAGTCGTAACTTTTACTTGTCGCTCACAGTAATCTTACTTCCATCGATCTCCTTTCTTTCTTAATCTCCTTCATGGCTTGGCAACAAGAACTAGTTTTATCCATAATGATTCCTCACCTTCAAGACGCAAGTGAGTCTTTGAAGAAGGATTTTATAGAGCAGTATGAGCGCTCACTTTTTCCTCACTTGGGAACTTCTGTAGCGCAAACCAAATGGCGGACCTATCAAGACATAACTAGGGTAACACCCTGGGGTCAGCAACATTTTCGTAATAATGTCCGCTTGGCCATGGTTATTGAAGCTTTGGGTTTGGGTCCCCGATACTACTGCGTCATGAGATCAAGGCATCTTGGGTTTTCTGAGCGGGTCTTCTTACTGGCGTGTTTTCTTCCTCATGAGAAGATATGTCTTTATCCCATTTTTGGCTTGCCTCTCAGAGGTCCTTTTGTTAGATCGCCTCATACCACTGAAATAGGTGCGGCAATAACCAGCAGAATCATTCCCATAGATGAGTTACCCTATACTTGTGCAGCTTGTGAGGACTGCTTTTGTGATCATATGATGGACGGTCTTATGGAAGTGTAAAGAGTTCTTCTATCTTTACTGTATAAGTTCTGAGAATGAATAAAGTTTAAATCTTGTTCTTATCTTGAATCTTGCTCTCTTTGTGACTTTTTCTTGGTGGTTAATCCTGATTTAAATTTTTCTCTAAGTCTAATAACTCGTGCATCTTGGGAAATTATCCCAGTTTGCGAGATGAGGACATCTCGCGTTTTTTAAGTGGGGTAGAATGTAAGATTCCTCCCCCAAACCCCCTTTTGATGTCTAGTATCTTCTTCTATAATCAATCCCTCTTCAGAAATATAAAAGACTTGTTTCTAACTCTTTTAACCTAGAGAGAGAAAATATTCTAGAGAGAGAATATTCAGATTTTGAATATTTTTGGATAGAAAAATATCTCTTATAATTCAGATGAGTTCCCCTGAAACAGAAATTCAAAAAGAATTTTCCAATGTGCAATTGGAATTAATTAGAAATAGGTATAAACAACCTTAGTCTAAGGGTCTAGATTTTCAGAAATCTTTAGACTATGGTCCAATTAAGGTTCCTATGGGCCAATAGCATCAATCCATGTGTAGGGAAGAGATAAATCCAAATTTGTAAAAAGAAGATACCCAAAAATGAGTAAATACTCACATAAGGTGAAGAGTTGAAAATGTACAAGGTTTATTAGTAAAAAACTATGAGCAATATTAAAAATATGAGATATTTTGGGTATCCAAAAATGAGTAAATGCTCACATAAGATGAAGAGTTGAAAATGTACAAGGTTTATTAGTAAAAAACTATGAGCAATATTAAAATGATTCCATTATGACACATATGTAAGGAAGGGGAATTCTTTAAAGGAGGTGCATATTTCACATAAGATGAAGAGTTGAGAATGCACAAGGTTTATTAGTAAAAAAACTATGAGCAATATTAAAATGATTCCATTATGACACATATGTAAGGAAGGGGAGTTCTTTAAAGGAGGTGCATATTTCACATGCTTGAATGAGTTTTAAACTCATAAAAATTGAGATATTTCATCTCTCCTCTCTCCTCATTCAAGTCTAGTTCCAAAAAGTTAGCTTAACTGACCTAAAAATGGTCAAATATTGACCAAACTGATTTAAAAAATTCTAGAATCAGTTTGTTTGGTTAGGAGCTCAATTTTTCCTATAAATAGAAGCCTCCCCCTTGTTGAAAAAGGGATAGTGTTTATGCATCGTTACTCTACTCCACCTAAGCCAAGAACTGTGAATTCATTTAATAATTCACTAGTTTTTGGAGCTTCCCTCTTTCTTCAATCCCCATTAGTGGTTCCATCAACATACTTAACCAATTGATTGGTTGGGGGCCTCTACCGTGAACAAAGAATCAAGCAAGTTGTAAGGTAATTAGTGAATATTGATCTTTCTATAATTTCTCAATGTTTCTCTCTTCTCAACCCCTCTCAAGCTTGAGAAGTTTAATTGGTATGGTTTTTTAAATGCTATTGAAGTTTGAATAGTAGTGAAGAGTTACATAATTTAATAAATGCTATTGAAGTTAATTTTCATTTATGTTTAAATTCTAATGATTTTTATGTAAATTCTCTCTCTCACTCAAGAAATGGTCATACTCATGACCCGTTCTCAATCCAAATCAAGCTTTTCATAAAGCTTTTCCTTAACCCAAGATTAAGCTATGCCTGAGGTCAAATTAATGGCTTTTTTCTATGCTTTTAGTTTATGTATATTGATGATTCAATCCATTATGGATTAATAATCCAATTAGAGATCATTTTAATTATTTCCTTAATGATAAGCATTATCCCTTAGAAAAATTGAGATTTATCAGTCATAGCAGCGGAGCTATGGCAAAATTTTTATAAAAATTATGCATAAAATAATTTCATTCAAAGCATAAAAATAGGACTTCCTACCATATTCTAGGAATTATCATCCTAGATTAATTGAAAGAATTTCATTACAATCATGGAGAAATTTAATTTTAATATCATGCATAAAGGATAAATTTTTATATCAAAAGTGTTATTTTTACCATTTTTATTTCATGCATAGAAGTATGCATAATGGATAAATTTTTATATCAAAAGTGTTATTTTTACCATTTTTATTTCATGCATAGAAGTATGCATAATGGATAAATTTTTATATCAAAAGTGTTATTTTTACCATTTTTATTTCATGCATAGAAGTATGCATAGTGGATAAATTTTTATATCAAAAGTGTTATTTTTATCATTTTTAATTTTCATGCATAGAAGTATGCATAAAGGAAAATATTTTATATCAAAAGTGTTACTTTTATCATTTTTAATTTTCATGCATAGAAGTATGCATAAAGGAAAAATTTTTAAATCAAAAGTGTTACTTTTATCATTTTTAATTTTCATGCATAGAAGTATGCATAAAGGAAAAATTTTTAAATCAAAAGTGTTACTTTTATCATTTTTAATTTTCATGCATAGAAGTATGCACAAAAGAAAATTTTTTATATCAAAAGTGTTACTTTTATCATTTTTAATTTTCATGCATAGAAGTATGCATAAAAGAAAATTTTTTTATATCAAAAGTGTTACTTTTATCATTTTTTATTTTCATGCATAAAAGTATGCATAAAAGAAAATTTTTATATCAAACGTGTTACTTTTATCATTTTTAATTTTCATGCATAGAAGTATGCATAAAGGAAAATTTTTTATATCAAAAGTGTTACTTTTATCATTTTTAATTTTCATGCATAGAAGTATGCATAAAGGAAAAATTTTTATATCAAAAGTGTTACTTTTATCATATTGGATTTCATGCATATAGGTATGCATAAAAGATATTCTTTTTATACTAAAAGTGTGATTTTCCTCATAAATGGATTTTATGCTTAACTTAGATGCATAAGAGAAATTCTTTTATTCTAAAAGTGTAATTCCCTACCAAATTGAAATTATGCATAAGAAGATGCATAAAAGATTGATTTTAATTTCGAAAGTGTTAGTCTCCTTAAATGGAATTTATGTATAAATAAATGTGTAGAGAAATCTTATATCAAATATAGGAATTCTCTTTAAAAAAAAAGATATGAAATGTGATAAGATGTGATAAGAGGTGTATGAGATGTGATAAGAATTGATAAGATGCGTATGGAAAGTGATAGGATGTGATAAGAGGTGTATGAGATGTGATAAGAATTGATAAGATGCGTATGGAAAGTGATAGGATGTGATAAGAGGTGTATGAGATGTGATAAGATGCGTATGGAAAGTGATAGGATGTGATAAGAGGTGTATGAGATGTAAAAAGATGTGATAAGATGTGTATGAGATGTGATAAGATTTGATAAGATGCGTATGGAAAGTGATAGGATGTGATAAGAGGTGTATGAGATGTAAAAAGATGTGATAAGATGTGTATGAGATGTGATAGAATGTGTTAAGATGAGTTAGGATGTGTTAAGATGTATATGGGATGTGTTAGGACGAGAATGGATGTAATATGGTTGTATGAATGTGATGTGGATGTATACATGTAGATGTATATGTATAAATGTGAATGTTGATGTGGATGTGGATGTATGGATGTAGATACGGATGTGTATGTATACATGTAGATGTATATGTATGAATGTGAATGTGGATGTGGATGTGGATGTAGATACGGATGTGTATGTATGTATGTGGATGTGTATGTATGAATGAGGATGTGAAAATGGATGTATACATATAGATGTATATGTATGAATGTGAATGTGGATGTGGATGTGGATGTATAGATGTAGATACGGATGTGGATGTATGTATGTGAATGTGGATGTATGAATGAGGATGTGAAAATGGATGTATGCATGTGAATGTGGATGTATGAATATGAATGTGGATGTGTGGATGTGGAAATGGAGGTATGGATGTATGAATGTGGATGTGGATGTATGCATGTAGATGCGTATGTATGAATGTGAAATTGGATGTATGATGTGGACGTACGAACATGGATATGTATGTAGAATAATGAATATGAAGGTGTATGTGAGATAATGTGTAGTCTATATGAGTGAATGGATGAGAACGAGTACACATTGAATGGAATGTGGAATAAGTAATGTGGTCCGAGAGTGGATAATATGGAAAGACAAGAGTTCGTTATAGAAACTGTATTTGTGACTGTTTGTAAATGACTGTTTTATGTCAAGAATGCTGGAGAAGCATTTTGACCGTCTTGAGGATTAAGGTCATGAAGACTGAACTGATAAAGTTGCAACTGCTGACGGAGAGTCAATGGAGGACGTCTCGCGTAGCAAGGTCGATCGAGGTCTTGACCAGCCTCGGCTCGATTTAAATGGTGAGCTTCCGGTACGGTGGATGAGGGACCAAGGAAGCCGCCTATGAGTGAAGCGCTAGGTCACCTGCAAAGGATCCTAGAGGGTGCTGACCATACGGTGCTCGGGCTCTGGGTCGCCGAAGATACCCACACGTGCGTCGTGGAAGATATTGGAATAAGGAGTAAGAGTTGTTTTCTGAAACCGGGTATGGATCTGGTTGATTGACCTTGCTGGTCCTCAACAGATGAGTCCATGGCTCTTTTATATGGATCTGTGGGTTGATCTTGCTGATCTTCCACGGAGACTCCATTCTATTATATGAATATATTGCCGGTTACTATGAGCTAGGAACCATGGAAAAGGCCCCTGAGAGAACAGGTGGTGAGCGTTTTGGTTGCCAATGATGCCATAAGTATACCGATGAAAGAATGACTGGAAATAAGGATTCAACCAGAGACTTTGAGGATTGTCATCAGTGACATAATGGTTTTATTAAAGGATTGTTTTAAAGCTAGTTGATGCTAAGAAAAAGGCAATTTCATATTGGGTGTGTAAGTGGTATGACTAGTTTTATGTTTGCATGAACTTCCGGCTAGGGGGCCTTGGAACTCTTTTCCTTGGTACCCGGGACAAAACCTAACCAAATTCCAAATTGGATCCCATCACTACAGTGGTTGGGCGGTTGGCTAACCCATGGGATCGGATGGGGTTAGGCTGGACTGATGGATCCGTAAATCGAGATTTAATTTCTATTATTACGATAGATGAAGTAAATCCCAGATAGAAATTGTTCTATGGATAGGAATCAACGGCTGTGCCTCTTGATGGGGAAAAAAGCGTTGATCCCAATGATCCAAGTGCAAGTTCTTCCTTGATTTGACCAAGTACCGTTAAAGGTGCAGTCAGATCAGTTTGATCAATAATGATCTTGACTACGTTAGAGTAAAGAGTTATCCTGGTGGAATCGCCCGTGCTTTCCGGGTAAAGGAAGTTTTTCCGGTTTCGGTTTTGGACAAACCGACGGATTAGTCTCTTGTTCGGATATCCGTGGGCGAGGCCCCGAGTGTGGGACCCCTGTCCCGCGCGAGAAGTGCTACTTTCGCTGCTAGTACCCCGAATCCGTTGCGCGGTGGAAACAGGGATCTTACATACCTAAAGCTGAACGCATAGAGTCTTATGCATAAAGCCTATGCATAATGATCTATACATAAGCTTATGTGTAATGCTCTATACGTAAGTCTTATGCAAGCTTTATGAATAAGGTTTATGCAATCGTATGCATAGTAAGGCTTGTAAGCCTTAAGTATAAGCTTGCATAATAAGGCTGCAAGACTTATGCATAAGCTCTATGCATAAGCCAACTGCATAAGCCCTATGCATAAGCCCTATGCATAAGCCATATGCATAAGCTCTATGCATAAGCCATATGCATAAGTCTTATGCATAAGCTCTATGCATAAGCTCTATGCAAGACTTATGCATAAGCTCTATGCATAAGCCATATGCATAAGTCTTATGCATAAGCTCTATGCTATAAGCCTTATACACTATGCTAACCCTTAATCCCATCACCCAATGGTGTAATAAACATGATCTTGTTTTACATGGATAAGAGATCTTACCTTGATGACATATATAAACTCTATGAATAAAGAGAATACCTTATGCATAGAAAACAGAGCATAAGAAATATATGTTATATGTATAAGAGAGTATAAACATTCAAAAAGCTTATGCTCTCCATCCATGCAAGGCACTCTACATCGAAAAAAGCTTTATGCATAAAAACATAACGCATGTGAAGCCTTATGCATAAAGCTCATCCATAAGATTTATACATAAAACATTATGTATTAAGCTTTATGCATAGATCTTAATTCATGCATTCAGCTAGATTCATATAGCTCTATGCATAAACTCTATGTATAGAGCTTGCATAAGCTTACAAGCCCTATGTATAGAGCTTTCATAATCTTACAACCTCTATGTATAAAGCCTATACATAGAGCATATGCATTGAGCTTTTACAAGAAGGCTATGCATAGAGCTTTCAACAAGAAGGCTATGCAAGCTCTATGTACAATGTCCATGCAAGCTTTCAAGAAACCTATGCATAGAGATTTTATAAGCTTGCAAACTCTATGCATAAAGCCTATGCATAGAGCTTATGCATAGAGATTTCACAAGCTCGCAAGCTCTATGAATAGAGCTTATGCATAAAGCTTGCAAGAAGGCTATGCATAGAGATTGCAAGCTTATGATAGGTTTTATGCATAGATATTGAATTAATCCTATGTACAAGCTTACAAGAACCCTAAACTAACCCTGAACCATAAAACAGGGATGCAATAATACGTAGAAAAAAGCATAAACAAGGAAAATCGAAAGAGGATCTACCTCTTTTTTGCGAAGCTGAAGGAGAGGATTGGTGAAAGATTGGTGAAAGAGTAGCAAAACAAAATATTAAACAAAATAATTAGTAGATTAAACACAAGAATAAGAACTAATACAAAACCCTAAAATCTCTATGCATGCATTAGGAGATCTATGCATACATAGAGAGCTCTCAACATGCATAGAGAGCCAAAAAAACACAAAACCCTAAACGTCCTAATTCCTAAATTAAAAAGCAAAAGCAAGAACATATTAGGAGAAGGAGAAGAGGAGAAAGTAAGAAAGAAGGAGAAGAGAGGAGAGAGGAAAAAAGAGGAGAAGGAGAGAAAGAGACGTTGCATACCTTCTCTGCAACGCTACGAAAAACAGAGAAAATATGCTCTCGGTTGTAAAAAACTTACGAGCGTCGGTATATGCTCCGGAATATGCGTCGGTATATGCTTCGGAATGTGCGTCGGTATATACCTCGGAATAACCGTCGGTATATGCTTCGGAATGTGCGTTGGTATATGCCTCGGAATAACCGTCGGTATGTGCTTCGGTATATGCGTCGGTAAACGAAAATTTCAAAATACCCCGCCCGACTTGTCTCCTCCAACATTACGACGGGCATACCGACGTTCGACATTTGCATCGGTATTTTAGCGTCGGTATGCCCTCAAGCTCTTGTAGTGATTTACTTAATTCTTTGATCACAGTAGAGGCCCCCAACCAATAAATTGGTTTGTATGTTGTAGGAGTCACCAAGGAAGATTGAAGAGAGAGAGAAGCTCCAATCTCTTGAATTTTGTAGAGGTTTTTAGAGGATAATCGAAAATATCATTATTTCAGCATAATACTAGCATAGTATAGTTCTCATATTCGTTTACAAAGGGCTAAGGATCTATTTATAGATGAGGGAGGCCTCAAACGTCCAACTAATTTCTAGAAGTGTCCAGGTTTAGTTTGGTTGAATTAGGACAAGATTTGGACCTAGTTTGGCTCCCTTTTGATTTGGTTTGATCTAAGAGAGAGGAGAGATAAAAATATCACAATATTTTTTAGTGTAAAACTCCACCACACATGTGAAATGTGCATCTCCTTGAAGGGCCCCCTTTTCCTTACGCATGTGTCAAAAATGAATCATTATACCCAAAATATCTCATTTTTTAGTAATACTCATAGTTTTTTACTAATAAACTTTGTACTCAGTCACAACTCTTCACCTTATGTGGGCATTTACTCATTTTTGGGTATTTTTCTTTTATAAATTGGATTTATCTCCTCCCCACATGGATTGATCCTATCATAGGAACCTTAATTGGACCATAGGAACCTTAATTGGACCATAATCCAAAATTTTTTAAAAATCTAGACCCTTAGGCTAAGATACCCATTTCTAATTAATTCCAATTGCACATTGGAAAGTTCTTTTTGAATTTCTGTTTAAAGGGAAACCATTTTAGACACTACGAGGATTTTTATATCCAAAAATATCTCAATTTTGTACTACCTCCCTCTAACACTATATTCGTGAGTTTGGGAATTTCCCAACTCCCATTTTTTGAATACTAAAAAGGTGGGACCTGGATAACATGCCTATAAGTTTTTCAAAACCATATCATGTGACCTATTGTTGGAAAGCGCTTGGAAAATGGAATCTAGTGAGCTATAGAGCGCTCAATTTGGAGTAATGGTGTTCAAGTTATAATTAATCCAAAGATTTGACCATGTGTCCCAAACTTATGAAAAATTCCCATATTCCCCAATATGGTGTTCTCTAGATATTTTCTCTCTCTAGGTCAAAATAGGATAAAACAAAATCTTTCTTTTATTTCAGAGGGGGGAATAATTACAATATCATAAGGGGAGGTTCTTACACCTATACACCTTAAAAGCTAGGGGGGAGGAATCTTACATGATGAGTGTAATGTCATCGGCATTTTCACTTGTTGAAATCTCTTTCTTTAAAGTTCAAACAAGTTTATCTTGTTGTGTTTGGATAAGGAAATTTGGATTCTTCCTTTGTTGGCATTTCTTTCTCTATTTTTATACTTTAGGTGATTTATATAGTCAACTTGATTGTTTATGGATGGACATATGTGACTCATCAAGACGCTGATGACTCTCTATGTTGATATGGGTGAATCAGGACATCGATTATTCCATATGCAGATGTGGGTATGTCGGGGCGCCGCTGAATCCCTGGTTCCTATTATTATAATGCCATGTTTTCCTATTTTATTTTTCCCAATGGTTTACAACGAGGAAATTACTTTGAGTATGAATTGCTTTGAAGTAATCTGATGGGCAAACAGAGCATATGAATCACATTGTAGAGTATATGCTTTGTGCATATGTCTCTAGAAAATCATCATATTGGAAAAAATATCTTCCAATGATGGAATTTGCCTATAATAGTTTTAAACATACGGCTATTGGTTTTAGTCCGTTCATGCTTATGTATGGGTATCAACCCAGGGCACCTATTGGTTTTAGTCCGTTCATGCTTATGTATGGGTATCAACCCAGGGCACCTATTGATGTTAGTCTTAAAGGACATCGAGCTTGGTGCATCGTGGGATTTATTGCGTGATATACAAGAAATGCTGACCAAAGCTGGGGATTCTATTAGGAGTGCTCAAGAGAGGCCATGGTTTTATGCTAGTAGGGGACAGTCATCTTGGTTTTTTGAACCAGGAGCGTTGGTTTATTTTAATGTTCCTAAAGATTCTCAGACTTTGTCAATAGAAAAATGCTAGAATTTATCTCCTAGATATTGTGGTCCATTTTCGAGTTATACATCGGATTGGCACGGTTGCGTTTGAACTTAAAACTACCTCCACATGCTAGAGTTCATCCAGTCTTTCATATCAATAGACTGAAAGGGAAACTGGGAGGTGAGGATAACATAGTTACTCCTCAAGAACTTGTTGAAGTAGAAGAGTTATCCTATGTTCCACATGAACCTGATAAGGTACTTGAATTTAGGCAAAGGAAACTTTGTAGTTAACTAATCCCTGAGGTTAAATTTAGGTGGAAAGATAGGAAAATAGAGGATTCGACTTGGGAGTCGGTTGATATTGTTTAGTGCAGTTGTTCTTCTTTTCATTACATTGCAAGAGTGCAATGTTTTGAGAGATGGGAAGTATTTTATATGCACATTATGTGTGCATATAATAGGAGAGCATGGGAACAAGCTCTAGTGGAGCATGGGTTAGGACTAACCTTAAGGGTTAAGGTTAGGGTCACGCATCCAAGGGTCACACATGGGAAATGGAGAGTCAAGAGTCACTTGAGGGCCCTCCTATATAATAGGGGCATGGGGCACACTCAAAGGAGGCTTGGAGGCTTGGAGGCTTGGGGGCTTGGAGGCTTAGGCTATGGTTTCTTGTGTAGAGGTCCATATCTACTCACCTACCATTTCACACTATAGCTACATGCTATTGGATTGGAGTTATACCTCTTGATGGTATGGGACATCAAGGTAGAGGTATGATGTATTTCGTTTATAATTCATGTGTGCATCCCTTGGGCTCAAGGGAGGTCGGGTGGTTGAGTTTATGCTTGATTTCTCTCAAGATTGCATGCTAGAATGGCCAAAGGACAATTTTAAAATTTACTGGTGGTTTGCCAGAATGTGAGTGGGGTTATAGAATGGCCATGGACATTCTATAACCCATTTTTCCAACTATTACTGCATGCTAAAATAGTCATAGGGCCATTCTACCATGCATGAAGAAACAATAGTCTTGAAATTATATATTAAGAAGAGCTATGATTCAAAATTGGCAGCTAGCTTCTGCAAGGCTCAGGACTCATCCTTTTATACTACTTTCTTGCTGCATCGGTCAGTACTTATATTTTCTCTTGATGATGGTAAGATGAACCGCGAGGCGTGCAGGAGGAGTCGCTGAGTAATCAAGACCTTCAGTTTGCTATTCAACTGGCGCCGCTAACAATGCTAACTTGCAGTTGTGGTGGCAAGGTGGCTAACCGGATGCTGTTGCGTGTGGTCATTAGTTTGTGGCAAGCCTTAGCCTATGGCTAACACTCGACACGCTCGGTGGGTCGAATTCCCAATCCGATGACTTGAACCCAGAATTGTTGATAGTTTTGGAAATGCCGATAGCTTCTTATCCTGAGTTTTGGTTATGGTGTGTGGCATGTACATCTCCGACTTTGAGATCCAGAAGGCAAAAATTGAAGGATATCTTCCATGAGATGAATTATAGGGATTGATTCCCAAAAGCAGACATCCGGAAGAAAAATCCCAAGGTAGTAACTTCTTCCCATGCTGCTTGGCTAGATGTGAATGTCGTCCCTTTCTTGGTAGCTATTGCTCTGCTATTCGCTGGAGGACATTATGATGGTGAATAGCTAATCTTGCAATTGGTCATAGTGCTTCTGGAGAGTTGTGGAATAATATTCCAATGCTTCAAATAGCTACAACCCCTTTTGTTGTGGTAGGTGAGGGGATGATTTCTTCGGGCTGAGGTGAGGATGACTCTACCTCTTCTAGTGATATACGCGCTACACCTAGTAGTAGGAGTACAGAGATGGGAAACAGAGGAGTTGCCCATGATACTTAAATATGAGCCTTCTTGTGTTGTTGTGGTAGGTGAGGGGATGATTTCTTCGGGCTGAGGTGAGGATGACTCTACCTCTTCTAGTGATATACGCGCTACACCTAGTAGTAGGAGTACAGAGATGGGCAATAGAGGAGTTGCCCATGATACTTAAATATGAGCCTTCTTGTGTTGTTGTGCTCTGGAGATTGTAGTGCTGTTGGTGCCTTCAAAATCATACTATCTTCTTTGAAATGTTTTGCTGGTGTCATTGTTGGTAATGTATCTTCCTCATGGAGGTTGCTAGTTTCCTTTCATGGTAACTATCTTTGTCATTTTAACTTTGAGTGTTGGGATATCCAGAAGTGGATTTTTATACTTCATGCCTTGATCTCTAGTGTGGTGAGAAAAATGTTTTCTTTCTGGTTGGTGGTGGCTTTGTCCCTTTGTTGTAAGGATACTGACGTCCCTTGATGGTTGTCCTTCATTTAAAGAAACCGCTTCGAGATTGTGGATGGCCTCCGTATGTGGTGGGTTTCCTCTTTGGGTGATGGTAATTGTGGCTTGGGGGGAAGAATGGAAGAAGGAGCTATGGGCTCTGGGATATGGGATATGGGAAGTGTGGGGTTCTACATGGGGGGTGGGTGTACATTTAGGTGGTACTTTAGTTGTAGGTTTGGGGGTGGGATTTTCTAGAGTGGGAAGGTGGCTGGACATACATGGTGTTCTTCATGAGTGTATGCAGAGAAGATGGAAGGGACGAGGGAGTATAGAGGATAGCTAGCGTGCACAGGGTGAGAATTTATAGCTTACGGTGGAAAGGGTTACTATATGCAAACAAACAAAGACAGTTGTATTAGTTGTATCCTATGGAGGTTTAAAAAGAGTTACCATGTAGCATTGGTGCAGAGTGAATGTCAATTCTTGAAGGGACTGCATTATGTCAGTGAGCCCTTGAGGTGAATCTTCCATGATTGCTTAGAGAGGAGTGATGTTATCGAGGTGCTAGACGTGCAGGTAGTGGATTAGTGGGGTTGTTGTATTGATGAGTGGGTTTGGTGGCATTGGCACGTGGATCCTAATGATTGCAACATTACACAAATGTTACAATTTTCTTAATATTACACAAGTTTTACAGTTTCTTGTTGTATTGATGAGTGGGTTTGGTGGCATTGGCATGTGGATCCTAATGATTGCAACGTTACACAAATGTTACAATTTTCCTAATATTACACAAGTTTTGCAATTTCATTAACTTCAAATTTACTAACTATATCACATCGGTCATGATTCTCTATAATTGTGTACTCATTTGAGGCCATCTAGAAATTTGGACACATTCTAACTGGTTCAACGTGTCTTGTTTGATTGCATTAGAGAATGACCCTATGGCACTTGGATAGACCTTGTGCTTCACTAGAACACAATGCCCATGGTAGAATGGCCGTATGGCCATTCTAGAACCTCTTGTCCTTTACAAGAAAAATAATTCGCATGGTAGAGTGGCCCTAGGGCCATTCCATATCCTTTATGCTACATTCAAGAAAGAGTGTGCATGGTAGAATGGACCTAGGGTCATTCAATAATATGGCATGCATGGTAGATGTAGAGAACAGTGACCAATACCTTGCGGTGGTAAGTCGCTAAAAAATAAAAAATAAATATCCATAATAAATGTAGAGAACAGTGACCAATACCTTGCGGCGGTAAGTCGCTAAATATCCATAATAAATGAAACCCATCACAAAAACACCATTTTAATATTTTCATTTTCATTACAAAGCAGATTTGAAAGTAGGGCATATGGAGTACTATTACTAGTAGGTAAGTTAGCTGTCAACATTTAAAAGTTGTATAATTACACCTTCTTTGTAAGAATCAAACCCTAGTCTTTGTAAAATAGATGTTTATGCAAAAAACTCATACAATAATATTTCTCGAATTGTGATATATCATATACTACCTTGTTGAAGTTTGATTTCGATGATGGCCACAAATATACTTGGTTCTCTTGATACCACTTGTTGATTAGTTTTGTGATGCTCAGAAAAGTACTTAGTTCTCATGAAATGAATCAACAATTGCTTAGTGTGGTGGTGATAGTCACAAAAATAATTAATTAATTTATAAAAAACATTCACTATACTCTAAACTCTTACCAGAAGGATTAAACGTTAAGCTTTAAATTTTTGAGTGCATTTACTAGGGAATTATCATCTTGTTTATTTGATCTCATGGATTTTAAGGCACTATCAACCTTTGCTTGGCCATCTATGCATGCTCATTATGATGTAAGCACTTCTTGTAACTCAAGGGAGAAAATGATGTTACTACATCTTTATGTGAGTATATTTCATGGAAAACTCTTTGTTTCATAACATGTAAGTGATATTTCTTTGACAAGAACGTATGGGATTTTTGGATGTACACAACAAAGGTATTAATGATGGATGTGCGATTGTGGTCACTGGATCAATGAACACAATGTTTGGGCACATTTTACACCCAACTTGTCTCATGTTTCAACATGTTATAGTTTTAAGGATTCAATTGGCTTAGCCCATTTTACGTTATAACTCATAAGCATAACCCCTTCAATTAGCTAGGAAAGCAAGAGATAAGGCCTGTAGAGTATGACTACCTAGAATTTGTTGGATTCTGGCTCAATAAGTAAGTAAGTAGCAGTTCATTCATTTAATGTGACTCAAGACTCAAAGATGCCTTTGGTTCCTTTGTGTTGCTTGGTTGCTACAAATGCAGTTAGAGTGGTAGTTAGTGATGCTTCATGGCTTGTTTCCTTGTTTGATATTAACAAAAACCATGAAATTCCTTCTTACCTCTAGGTTTGGCTTGCTTCTTTATCTAGAAGTGAAGCCCCCAACCAATGAATTGGTTTAGTGAGTTGAGAAGAAAATTCCAAGAGTTGTTGAAGAGAGAGAGAGAAGCTCCAATCTATCCAAAAGTAGAGGATTTTTAAGGGATAATAGAAAATATGATTATTTTAATGTAATAGTGGCATGGTATAGCTCACAGATGAGAATACAAAAGAATGAGGGTCTATTTATAGGTGAGGGAGGCCACTAACTGAGTCCAACTAGGTTCTAGAATTTTCCAGCTTCAGTTGAATTTGGACCAGTTTAGCTCCCATTTTCAGCGATAAGAATAACTCATTTTTTTAAAATTAAAAACCCTCCAACAAATGTGAAGGAGACGCCTACCTCAAACGTCCCCCTCTCCTTACCAAGGTGTCAAAAATTCATCATTCCTCCAAAATATCTCATTTTTTAGTAATATCTCTTAATTTTTAACTAATAAACCTTGTACTCAATCAACTCTTCATCTTATGTGAGAATTTACTCATTTTTGGGTATTTTCTTTTATTCATTGGATTTATCTCATCCCAACACTTGGTCTTGCTTTCCTGCATCACAAGGGTAGCAATAGGGGCAAAGAATTTGTCATGCATGATTTTCTCCCTTGCTTCACAGATTAATGGATTTGACACCATTGCAAGCAAGGAGGCTTTTCTATTGAGCGCATTTGCCACCACATTTTCTTTCCCTGGATGATAATTTCAAAATCGAATTCCTGCAGGGTCTTTATCCATCTCCTTTGACACATGTTGAGATCCCTTTGGGTGAAGATCCACTTCAGACTTTGATGATCTGTGATCAAGGTGAACCTCTGTCCCCCAAAAGATAATGTCTCCACAACTTTAGAGCATAAAGTACTGAGAGTAACTCCAAGTCATGGGGGGAGAGCATATTTTCTCTCATGTGTTAAGTCAATATTAGATAAAGTGGGAAAAATCCCATTCCTATGAAAAAAGTGGGGGTATGGTAAACTCATCCAAAAGTTTATCAAAACATATTCATGTGACATATCATTGGAAAGATCTTGAAAAGTAGAATCTAGATCTACTTTGTCCGACAAATTTGGAGTTTGCATGTTCAAGTTATGGCCAAAACAAAATTTTTAAATACATTCCCATTTTGATCTAATATTGACTTTGTTCTGAGTTTTCTGGATTCATAGGCCATTGCATGACCTTCCTGCTTTACCTTATAATTCCAAGGGCCGTGACTACCCGCATATACTGAGGGTATAACTGCAGCTCTTTACAGTATATAGGAGTAAATCTAAGACCTTGAAATTATAAGCAAAAATGCTATCCAGATGATGAATTCGAATGCTGGTGATTGATATGATTTTGAAATTCTGGTTGAGAATTGATAAGTTGATGGATGGATGTGATGTGAATAGAGGTGATGTGATGTGAGGTGAATATATGTGATGAGATGTGATGTGAATCAGATAGATGTGAATGAATGGATGGATGGATGTGATGCGAATAGAGATGATGAGATGTGAGGTGAATAGATGTGATGAGATATGATGTGGATAGATGTGATTAGATGTTATGTGGATAGAATGTATGTGATAGGATGGTGATGAGAATGAATGTGATGGATATGAATGAATGTGATGTGAATAAATGAGATGTGATGTCATGTGAATTGAGATGTGACTGAATGTGATGTGATGAGATGTGGAGATGGGTAGATGCGAGTGGATGAGATCTGATGAGGATAAATGAGGAAAGATGTGATGGGATAAAAATGATGTGACTGGATGAGAAGGGGAATACATATGAAATGGATGTGATTTAAATAATGTGGATTGATGTGGAACAATGTGGAAAGAGGAGAGTTTGGATTCTGATTGAAAGATAATGATTCCTGAATTCTAGTTGAAAGAAGATAAGTTAAACAAAGCCACAATGAGGATGAATGGGACGAACCCGAGTGGTGATGATAATAATTAGAATGATGATTGTGACTTCAGCAAATCACTATGAGATTAGTGGATTGTGCTGATAGATTGCTACTGTTGACCTTGACCTAGTGACTCTAGTTAAGGGATGACAAATTGAAAACTTGCAAAACTGAAAATCCCATGGAGGAATGTTCAGATAAAATTTTTGGTCTGATGGACCATTACTATGTTAAGAATATGAATGAATTACTCTCTAATAATAATGAGTTCTTTATGTTCTTTTGTTTAGAAGGGATCTTTATCCCAGGATTTTGTGGGGGACTGACCAATCTAAAGAACCCCAGAATCAGTTGGATCTAAGGTAAGATTTGAATTATAAATAAAGTGACTTAACAACAATTTTCGTATTGATAGGGTCATGGATCGAGGTCGTAGTGGTAGGAAAGATAACCCCCAAATCGATGAGGAAGAGCTCGACTTGGATGTTGGTAAAACTCTTTATAGATCGTAGCCTGGATCTTTCAAGGGTGAAGGGGAAAACCTTGGGCGAGGCTGTGGGAGAAGTGGATCGAAGCAATGGAAGAGTACTTCGATGTCACCGGGTACAATGAGAAGAGCAAAATGGCTCTTGCAAGGCTGAAGATAGTAGAAACAAAATAGCTAGAGTGGCATGGAGAAACCACTGCGAGATAAACCGTCTGGATCGAAACACTCAGACATGGAATGATCTCAAAATTTACCTAAGGAAGAGATTATGTCCTCTCGGCTTTTTGAAAACCAAGATGAACAAGTTCTTAGAGTTAACCCGGGGAGTAGAACTATTGAAGTGTATCACCAAGCATTTTCTCTCCTCCTCAAATATTTGCCACTGCTAGATGAAGAAGAGCTGATGGTCAGGTTCATTCGGGGACTGAACAGACCTTTGAATATCCTAGTGAAGAATGCCAAGCCAATTTTCATGGCCAAAGCAGTGTGGATGGCGAAGGATTTTGCCAAGGCCTTTGATGTCAAGGTCCCACTACAAAGCCAACACCATCATCTTTTAAAAGATTTCTAGCTCCAGAAGGTGATTCCAACCTTCCATCACCTAAGAGACAACAAGGTCAAGCTCAGAATATGGAAAGTTCCACAATGGAAAAAAGGTTCCTTTCACGGAACTCAATCTCCTAGAATTCAACTTTAGAAGTTCCACCCTTGAACAAGGAAGTGAGATGCTATAACTATCAAGGATTTGGACATCGTAGAGTATGGATTGCCCAACTCCTTTTGGATCAAGGTTTTCGGGTATAGGGAAATCAAGGACCAAGATTCCAGACTCCAGCTCCTTCCTTCCAGAGTAATCACGCTCCTTTCAGCCAAAACTAGGAAAATCCCAGAGGTAGACCCTCTAACAAACCCGTAGTTTTGATCCAAAGTAATGCAAGACCTCCACCTCAGAATAGAGGAAGTCCAAGAGAGATGTTCCTAAATCGACCGTCCACTTCCAAGGAAGTAACGCTCGAAGAAATTGAAGAAGAAGAAGAAGAAGACGAAAGAGATCATACTTCACTTGCGGGATGAGGACATCTCACGTTTTTCAAGTGGGAGAGGATGTAAGATTCCTCCTCAGCCTGAATAATGAATAAGTTTTACTTCAATCCCCAGCCTAGTGAGATAAAAATTTCTAGAGAGAGCGGTAATTGAATATTAAGATATTTTTGGATATATAAATTCTACAAATATCAAAAATATGTTTTCCTGAAACAGAAAATCAAAATAAATTCTTGAAGGTGCATCAGGAATCAATTAAAAATGATTTAAAAGACCTTAGCCTAATGGTCAAGATTTTCTGAAATTTTTGGATTATGGTCCAATGAAGGCTCCTATGGACCAATAAGATTAATCCAAGTGTTGGGATGAGATAAATCCAATGAATAAAATAAAATACCCAAAAATGAGTAAATGCCCATATAACATGAAGAGTTGACTAAGTACAAGATTTATTAGTTAAAAATTATGAAATATTACTAAAAGAATGAGATATTTTTGAGTAATCATACAATTTTGACACCTTGGTAAGGAGAGGGGGAGCCTTCAAGGAGGCTCCTATTTCACACATGTGAATGAGTTTTAAAATAAAAAATATTAAGGTGTTTTTATCTCTCCTCTCTCATGGATCAAACCAAATAAAAAAGGGAGCCAAACTGGTCTAAAACTTGTCCAAATTTAGCCAAACTTGAGCTAGAAAATTCTAGAACTTAGTTCCACTCAATTAGTGGCCTCCCTCACCTATAAATAGACCCTCGCTCTTTTGTATTCTCATATGTGAAGTAGACCATGCCAGTATTACCTTAAAATAAGTATATTTTCTATTATCTCATAAAAATCCTCTATATTTTGGAGAGATTGGAGCTTCTCTCTCTCTTTAACCTTCCTTGGATCTTTGCTCAACATACTAACCAATTGATTGGTTGGGGGCCTCTCCTAAAAATATAGAATCAAGCAAAACAAGAGGTAAGGTGTGACTTTATGGTTTTTTCTTAATAATCTTCTAAATGTTTTTCACTTCTCAACCCCTCTCAAGCGTGAGAAGTATTCAATTGAATGGTTTTTCAATGCAAATGAAGCTCTCTAATGAATTTTAATGATTAATCATATAGAGTTTACATTTATGCTTAATTCAGGATGTTGTTTTATGTATATCTCTCTCTCCCCCAAAGAATGGTCATTCCTATGACCAATTCTCAATTCAAATGATGCTTCTCATGGAGCAATTCCTAATTCTAAAATCAAACTCTATGCTAGTCAAGCTAGACAGGCCAAAGAGATGGCTTTTTTATGCTTTAATGTTACATAAATTATGGTAAACTTAGGAATTAAGTCCATAAATTGGATATTGGTCCAAATGATAGTTACTCTATCATAATCCTATTACTAAGTCTTCTTCTTTTAGAAAATATTAAAAATTATCAGTAATAGGAGCGGAGCTATGGTAAAACTTTTGCAAATTAACACATAAATCATTTTTATGCATAATGTGAAAAGAGGACTTCCTACCATATTCTAGGATTAGTCATCCTATGTTAAATGAATAATTCTTGTCATATCCATGGAAAACTAAAATTTAATGTTCATGTATAAATAGTTAATTAGAGAAAAAGAGAAATTTTTAGTAATTTTATTTTTATGATAAAAGAGGAATTCCCACAATAATGGAGATCCATGTATTCCAATGGAGAAAGAGAAAAGTTAGAATATTAAAATAATGGATATTTTTTAAAAAACTTAAAAAAGAATTTTAGATAAATTATTTTATGCACGAATAAATTTAAATGATAATTCATATTTGGAATTCAATTGTTTAAATGGAAAAAGTGGAGTTCTTGTTGTATTAGGATTAATGGATATTTTTATTTAATTTTTAAGAGAATTTTTAGTTAAAGTTATTTTATGCATGTATAAATTTAAATGATGAAAGAGGAATTTCCATCGTATTTGGAATTCAATCATTTAAATGGAAAAGGAGGAATTCTTGGTATAATTGAAATATTGAATATTTTATTAAGAAAAGATAAATTTTAGATAAATTTATTTGATGATAAAAGAGGAATTCCCATGACATTTAGATTTCAAGCAATTAAATGTAAAAAGAGAAATTCCCAAGATACAATAAATTTTTAGTATAAATTAATTTATAATATTTATCAAAAGTGAAAATATGGGTAGAACTGATTTTTGTAAATCCCATGAATTCTTTTATTCAAAAGAGGAATATTGAATATAATTCATTTGAGAAAGAATATGGAAATAGTCATCGAGAAAAAGGAGCTTTATCTAAGCCAAACAACTGGCAGAAATTTAGAAAAAGTCCCGATATCGAAGTAGGAAAAGCTACTAATGGGAATAATATGTGAATGAATGTGATAATATATAAATGGGATGCGATAGGATGTGAATGGATGTGATAAGATGTAAATGGGATGTGAATAGATGTGATAAGATGTAAATGGATGTGATAAGATGTAAATGGGATGTGAATAGATGGGATAAGATGTAAATGGGATGTGAATAGATGTGACAAGATGTAAATGGGATGCGATAGCATGTAAATGGATGTGATAAGATGTGAATGGGATGTGATAGGATGTGGTGTGATGAAAAGTAATGTGGATGAGATGTGAAGTAAATGGATGTGGATGTGGATGTGGATGTGAATGATGAGATGAGAATGATGAGATGAGAATGAGATGAGAGGATATGTGAAAGGGTGAGATGGGAAGTAAATGGATGTGTGGATGTGTATGTTCTATGATCCAAGTGCAAGTCTTTTCCTTGATCTCTAACCATGTGACTTACGGGTTCGGTCGAATGAGTTTGGTTAGTAATGACCTTGTCTACAGTAGAATAAAAATATCCCATGGAGGAATCGCCCATGCTTTCTGGGCGAGGGAAGTTTTTCTAGGTTCGGTTTTGGAAGAACCAAGGGATTAGTCTCTTGTCAGGATATCCGTGGGGGTGAGGCCCCGAGTGAGAGGGTATGTCCCGCGCAAGAAGTGCTACTTCCGCTGCTATTAGCACCCCCGAATTCGTTGCGCAGGGGAGGCAGGGATCTTTCAAGAAGTGAAATTATTTGAGAATATTGGACCATACTCCAGAAATTTCTATAAATCTTGACCCTTAGGCTAAGGTAACTTATGCACCCATAGAGAATTTACTTTAAACTTCTGTTTCAGGGAAATATATTTTTGATAAGAGGAGAATTTTTATATCTAAAAATATCTCAATATTGAATTTCCTCTCTTTAGAAGTTTTCTTTTCTCTAGGTAAAAATAATATTTTCTTGTATTTAGAAATACGGAATGATTACAAGGGATTGTCAATGAGGTAAAAGCTTATTCATTATTCAGGCTGAGGAGGAATCTTACATCCTCTCCCACTTGAAAAACGCGTGATGTCCTCATCTTGCAAAGTGGGGGTAATCTTTTGCCAACTTTTCTTCTTTCTCCCAGGTGGCGTCTTTGAGAGGGAAGAACTTCCACTTCACTAAAATCTCTCTGAGGACTCTGCTCCTGAGAACATTCTCCCGAATGTCAAGGATTTCTTCACTTTGGAGTACCATCTGGCCTTGAGTCGGAGAAATCAATTCTTTATCATCAAGTACGTGACTCGGGCTGGGTACATATTTCTTAAGCAAACTGACATGAAATACATTATGTACCTTGAGATGGGGAGGCAGAAGAAGTTTATAAGCTATATCACCCACTTTCTGTATAACAGCATAAGTTCCACAGTATCTAGGAGAGAGCTTCTTGTACTTCCCTAAAGATAAGGAGCTTCTTTTTGGTCGTTCTCAAAACAAGACCATATCTGATTCTTCAAACTCTCTCTCTTTGATCTCTTTTTATCTACATACTACTTTGTCTATCTGGGGCTGCCTTAATATCTTTACCGATTGATTATATTTGCTGGTTCATGTCATCAAGCATTTGTCTAGACATTTCGACTATGATCAATGGGTCGGACCAAGTCAACGGTGTAAGGCAATCTTGTCCATACAAAGCTTTGAAAGGGCTCATCCCAATACTTCGATGATAAGAAGCATTGTAAGCAAATTCAACTAGATGCAAATGGCTTAACCATTTCTTGGGTTCCCTGCCACCACAGCATGACCGAAGGATATCCTCTATTACCTGGTTCACTCTTTAAGTCTGGCCATCAGTTTTGGTGTGATAGGTTGTATTGAGATCCAAGAAAGTTCCTACTTCTTCCAAGAATGTAGTCTCAAATTTCGATGTGAATTTGGGATCTCTATCACTTACTATCCTCTTGGGTAAGCCATGCAATCTGAAGATCTCTTTAAGAAAAACTCTGGCAACATCCATTGCAGTATATGTTTCTTTCACTAGAATCAAATGGGCAACTTTGGTTAGTTTGTCAACTACCACAAAAATGGAGTTGTAACCAGATTGCACTGAAGGTAATCCAGTGACAAAGTCCATACTAATACATTCCCACTTCATTTGTGGAATGTCTAAAGGCCGCAATTCTCCTGGCATCTTGATTTTCTCTACCTTGACTCTCTGACACATTAAGCATTGTCGCACATGATCAAGTAGATCCTTTTTGAGTCCAAGCTAGAAGAAGGTTTTCTTCATAGACATATAGGTTGCTATAAACCGTGGATGTCCAGCTATCAGGCTATCATGGGCTTCTCTCAGAATCCTTCCCTTTATTCCCCTCATCATTGGGAATGCATAGCCGATTATTATAATACATGCATCCTTCATCCAATTTGTACCCAAGAACTCGACTCATTTCCTGAGGAGTCTTGCTTTTCTGTATCAGAAGGGTAGCAATAGGGACAAAGAATTTGTTTCTGCCACCACATTTTCTTTCCCCGTCTGATACTTTCAAAATCAAATCCCTGCAGGGTCTGCATCCATCTCCTTTGATGCATGTTGAGATCCCTTTCGGTGAAGATCCACTTGAGAATTTGATGATCTATCATCAGGGTGAACCTTTTCCCCAAAAGATAATGTCTCCATAACTTTCGTGCAAAAACTACTGAGAGTAACTCCAAGTCACGGATGACATAATTTCTCTCATGTGTTCTAAGTTTTCTGATTCATAGCAGGCTACTGCATGACCTTCTTGCATGAAAGCACCACCTAAGGCAAACCCACTGGCATTAGTAACTACCTCAAAAGGTTTGGTAAAATCTAGCAATTTAAGGATAAGGTTAGTTACTAAGGCTGTCTTCAGTTTATCAAAGGCACTCTGACACATTTTAATCCATTGAAAAAGGGTACTCTTCTTAAGAAGGTTAGTTAAAGGGGATGCTGTCTGAGCATACCTAGGTATAAAGATCCTATACCATCCGGTTAATCCTAGGAATCCTCTGACTTCCTTTACCATCTTGGGTTTTGGCCAATCTATGACAGCTTGAATCTTTGCGGGGTCAGGAGAAATCCCATCTTTTGACAAGTGCTATGAATCCCAAGTATTCTACACCTGGTCAACAGAATAAGAACACTTGCTCTTTTTTGCAAAGAGTTGGTGTTTCCTTAGGATTTCCAGGACCTTGCGCACATGATCTTCATGATTTGCAGCATTCTTTGAGTATACCAAAATATCATGAAAGAAGACAAGAACAAAATCATCCAAGTTTTCTCTGAGAATATCGTGCATAAGACAATTAAACGTCATCGGGGCATTAGTCAATCCAAACGGCATGACTGTGAACTTATAATGCCCATAACGAGTATTGAATGTTGTCTTCGGGATGTCTTTTTCCTTGATTCTGATCTAGTAGCACCCGATTTGAGATCTATCTTTGTGAACATCTGGGTTCACTTAACCGATCCAGAAGTTCATCAATCCTAGGGATAGGATACTTATTTTTAATTTTTAATTAATTCAATCCTGTATAGTCAATACTACAAAGTCTTAACGTTCCATCTTTCTTCTTTTGAAAGAGAACGAGGTGAGACACTGGGTCTGACAAATCCCTGCTCTAATAGTTTTCTTAATTGTTCTTTAAGTTCTATGGCTTCAGGGGCTTCAGGGCTACTGGCTGAGCTCTGGGGTTAAATCGATCTCATGATCTACTTCACGAGTCAGAGGCATCTCAATGAGCTCTTCAGGGAACACATCTGCATACAAACTTAACCACTTTGGTTCTTTAGCCTTGCATTTTATGTCTACTAGATTCATCTTAACGACATAAACAACTTGCCTCTTTCTTAGCCCTTTTAACAATTTAGAAGCCTTGACTAATTACAACATTGGGGATCCGGAAATTCCAGTTCCTTGAACTTTATTCCCGTGAAGGTCAAGGAAAGAGATGGTTCCTTTGTGACAATGAATGTCAGCCTGATTCTTATGGAGCCAATCCATTCCAAGGATTCCATCGTAGACTCTGAAGGGTAGGACTCTCAATTGGCACTCTGTTATGTTCCCATCTAGACTAAACTAAATAAGGTCTTTCTCAAGGTGTGTGAAAAGAATCTGTCCACTGGCCAGTTCCACTTACATAGGTTTCCCTGATTTTTTATGACTAACTTACGCATACATCCTGGGAAAATAAAAGAATGAGTATTGCCTGAATCAATCAAAAGCTTGAATTTATTACCCTGGTACTCTGCTGGAGTCTGGAGGACTGAAAATTGACGGTCATTCCCCTGATACTCTATTGCGGCATAGATCTGTCCTTTTTCTTCCTCCACTTCCTCAACTATCGTGACGGCTCTAGCTGCTGCAGTCCGAGGTGGAACTCTCTCTCTTTGGTTTCCCCAATTCTGGGAGGGAGTTCAGAGACTTCTTTGCATGGAGGTTGCCGATTGAGCTGGCACTCTTCTGGGGTTGTCTAGATTTTGGTACGAGGGACCCTGATTGGACTGATATGAAAGAGTTTGTCTCTGAATTCTAAGACTGTGACTTCCTTGGCCCACAGAAGGAGATGGAAAATCCTTGAGCTGGTGCCCAAACCCCTGACATTCAAAGCACCTGTTCTCACTTCGAAGCTCTTCCCTCTGCATTCTTGAAAGAGCCGGAGTTCCTGAGAAAGAACTTCAAGGGAACGGTTTTCCTTCATTCTTGAAACTTCCTGACTCGAGATTCTGGTTGGGACCTTGGTGTCTCTTTGGAGACGTAAGGTTGGAAGAACTTCCCGGTGTCTGGAATCTCTTGAAGGATGAGGGAGTTAGCTTTGGCGGGACTTTAACAATAAAAGCTTTGGCGGGACTTTAACAATGAAGGCTTTGGCGAAGTCCTTCGTCATTCTTATAGCTTTAACCACCATGGAAATTGGCTTGGCATTCTTGACTAGAGTGTCTAAAGGTTTGTTCATTCCCCGAATGAACGTGGCCATAATTTGCTCTTCGTCTAGTGGTGGTGAGTACTTGAAAAGAAGAGCAAATGCCTGCTGATGATATTCATCAATGGTTTTTCTCCCCTTGTTTAGCTCTAGAAATTCATTCATCTTGGTTTCTAAAAATCCGAGGGGACAAAATCTCTTTCTTAGGTAGTCTTTAACATCATTCCAGGACTCGGTATTCCTATCAAGATGATTGGTGTTGCAATGGTTTCTCCATGCCACCCTGGCTGTTTTCACAATTTTCAGCCTAGCAAGAGCCATTTTGCTCCTCTCGTTGTATCCGGTGACATCAAAATATTCCTCCATGGCTTCAACCCACTTATCCATAGCCTCGCCCAAGTTCTCCCCTTCACCTTTGAAGGGTCCTGGTCTGTCAAGAGCCTTGTGAATGTCCGGGTCAAGCTCTTCTTCATCACTGAGAGGGTCTGGCTGTCGGCCACGGTTCCCTTGCCTCATGATTCTACCAGAATGATATATTATTAAATTTTTATTTTGATTTCGTCCACGAGATCCTAAGACTTAAGAGGTTCGAAAAATAATTTCTTAAACAAGATAAACGATCTTGTTGGAGATCTATGACATATGTTTGAGTAACAGATTTTTCTTCATCAATTCGTCATATAGTAAACAATCACTTAAGACTTAAGAGGTTTGAAAAATAATTTCTTAAACAAGATAAACGATCTTGTTGGAGATCTATGACATATGTTCGAGTAACAGATTTTTCTTCATCAATTCGTCATATAATAAACAATCACTTATACAACTTTTCACAAAACATTTCTTTATTTAAAAAAAGATTGCAATATGTACATAGAGCATCTCGGCTCAAGAAAGTCAAAATCTCCTCTGGAGACGCATAATACGGCGATACTGGGCTACAAACATGCCCTGATACAAATGTTCCTTTACTGCCAAGGGAGCTACTATCTTCTCCTTAAAGCGACTAAGAAGTCTGTAGATATGGTAGGAAAGTCTGAAATCTTGACGCGTAGGGTGATATAAAATAACACCATGTATCACTTTTTTTGAACGGTACTCTATGCTTTGTATTAAGAACTCGAATTGGTCAGCACGAAGTTTTTTGATGGACAAGTAGTTTACTGACCATCCCTCTCACAATCGTGGTCTAACCAAAATCATGCGGTTTATTTCTAACTTTGATTCCAAAGATTTTCTTCAGATAAACATCTATTCAACTTTTAACCGTAAGAAAATTTTAACTTTATGAATTTCATTCTAACCATAAAAGATTAAGAAATGGTTTTATATGAGAATATCAAATTTTTATAAAAATACTCTTCTTCCATTTAATGTAATTTTGGGTAAATATCACTTTGGTTATTTATCCACATAAAATATCTAAAGATATTCTTCTTGAATTTAATTTATCAACCTTAATTCTCTAGGTGAAATTATGGTGAAAATTCTTCTTTTGTCCCAAAATATAATTAAGTTCTTTCTCTATTTACATACCATAAAAATTATTCTTTTAACTTAATACAAATAATCATTTTTTTGAATAAACTTAAAATTCTTGTTTTTCTCATTTAATGATTGAATTCCAAATGCCATGGGAATTCCTCTTTTATCATAAAATAAATTTATCTAAAATTTCTCTTTTCTTTAATTAAGATAAAAATATCCATTATTTCAAATATGCCAAGAATTCCACTCTTACCATTTAAATGATTGAATTCCAAATGTCATGGGAATTTCTCTTTTATCATTTAAAATTTCTCATGCATAAAATAAATTTATCTAAAATTTCTCTTTAAATTAAATAAGAATATCCATTATTTTAATTATGCCTAGAATTACACATTTACCATTTAAATGATTGAATTCCAAATATCATGGGAATTTCTCTTTTATCATTTAAAATTCCTAATGCATAAAATAAATTTATCTAAAATTCCTCTTAAAATTAAATAAAAATATCCATTTTTTATTATATCAAAATTTCTCTTTTTCCATTTAATTACATGGATCTCCATTATCATGGGAAATCATCTATGAGAAACTAATTTTTAGTATTTATGCATAAATATTTAATTAAAGAAAAGAGAAATTTTTGGTAATTTTATTTTCATGCAAAAAAAGGCCCCTGAGTGGACAGGTGGTGAGCGTTCAGGTTGCCAATGATGCCATAGGTACATCGATGAAGGAATGATTGGAAATTAGAATTCAACCGGATATTTTGGAGGGTTAACTGTATTGGTGGGATTCCGTTGTAAAACTTTGGTTATGTTTTGCCTGGGTACCGAGGAAAAGAGTTCCGTGGCTCCCTAGCCAGAAAAATTCAAGTTGTCATACCACTTACACACCCAATATGAAATTGCCATTTTAACAGATTTGTCTGTCTTTAAAACAATCTTTCAATGACATTATAGTATTACTAATCATAATCCTCCAAAATATTGAGTCCATTGTTTTACAAAATATATCATCTGGACTCTCCGTTAAAGACCAGTTGGTCAACCAACGAGATCCAATATCAAAATTGAGTTCACAAAAGTAATTCCTCTTTTAGCTCATCCATATCTTCCTCAACGTACGCATGGGTTTCCTAGCAAAACTGCGAGCCCGTGCATCACCTAGTTAGAACCCTCTAGGATCCTACTTAGGTGTCCTAGCACTTCACTCAAGGACCTCTTCATTAGTCCAAGTCCATAATATCGAAAGCGCACCATTTTAACCATACCGAGGCTGGTCAAGACCTCGCTAGGCTTTGCCGCTGTGAGCAACGTCCCTCGACGACTCCCTGCCCCAACTGTTGTTGCAACGAGTCTCTCCTTAGTTAAACACATACTAAATGCTTCCTCCAGCATTCTGGTGTAAAAAAAGAAAACAGAGGTTCTATGCAAGTAGAATTCCCGATTCGACATTGGTTCCACAAAACCCTTTTTCCTTAATCCAGATTTTCTTAAGTTACGTTAGTTAGAATAAGTCCTAGGAAGGCCCTTGTTCTATAGGAGGGAATCAGCGCGGTTGTGCCTCGCCTAAAAGAGAAAAAAATTGGTGATTCTATAGACCAAGTGCAAGTCTCTTCGTTGATTTGACCATGTGACTTTCGGGTTTGTTCACTTCAGTTTGGTTAGTTAAGACTTTGACTCGATAGATCAATTCTCCCATTAGATGATTTTCCTGGAGGAATCGCCTGTGCCTTCCGGGCGAGGGAAGTTTTTTCATGGTTCGATTTTGAAGGAGCCACCAGGCTAGTCTCTTGTTCGGATATCCATGGGCGAGGCCTCGAGTGTGGATCCCTACCCCGCGTGAGAGGCTGATGCTACTTCCACTGCCTGCGTCCTCAGAGGGGGAATTCTCGGAAGGGGCAGGGGTCTCACAGCTTGTATCAGAGCCTTGTTGAAAGCTGTTAATAAGGAAAAATGACTTCTTATCAGAAATTTATAATAAAAACTCAGAAAGAGCATTTACATATTGTATTTTCATTCCTTAAGCTTCATTAAAGATATGACTATCTTCACCTTCGAGCATATTGTCTCTTCCACTATACTACAACTCAAACGAGCCGAGCCAGACTCGCAATTTAGAGGATTTATATTTTCGAGATCCAGCAAAGAGACGACATCACAAGTGGCATGCAGGGCAATATGTCCATGCCTCCTGCAATCAGCGCATGATGGTGAGGGAGAATATCTCGTTGGCCATGGTCCTGTTGAGGATAAAAGTGATTCATGGTGTTATTCTGTATCACCCCATGCCTCAAGATTTCAGACTTTCTTGCCATATCTAAAGACTTCTTATATGTTTTATCCCAAGTAGTAAGATAGTATCTCCTTTGGCAGTGAGGGAACATTTGTATCGGGGCATGTCTGTAGCCCAGTATTGTCGTCTTATGCATTTGAGGAGGTTTTGACTTTCTGGAGCCGAGATGCTCTATGTACATATTGCAACATTCAAATGAATAAAGAAATGTTCTGTGGAAAATTCCCTGTTATATAAGTGATTGTTTATTATTTGACGAATTGAAGAAGCAAGATCTGTTACTCGAACATATGTCATAGATATCCAATAAGATCGTTTACCTTGTTTAGGCAATTATTTTTCGAATCTCTTAAGTCTTAGGATCTCATTGATGAAATCAAAATAAAAATTGATTAATGTATCATTTTTGGCAGAATCACGAGGCGAGCAAACCATGGCCGCCGACAGTCAAATCCTCTCACTGATGTGAGGAAGAACTTGACCCCAACGTTCGCAAGGCTCTTCACAGAACTCAGCGAGGACCCTTCAAAGGTGAAGGGGAGAACTTGGGTGAGGCTGTGGAGAAGTGGGTTGAAGCCATGGAGGAATATTTTGATGTCACCGGATACAACCAGAGGAGCAAAATGGCTCTCGGTAGGCTAAAGATTGTGGAAACAGCCAGAGTGGCATGGAGAAACCATTGGGACACCAACCATCTAGATAGGAATACCCATTCCTGGAATGGTCTCAAAGCTTATCTGAGGAAGAGATTTTGTCCCCCTAGATTTTTAGAAACCAAGATGAATGAATTCTTAGAGGCAAACCAGGGGAGAAAAACTATTGAAGAATATCATCAGGCAGTTGCTCTTCTCCTCAAGTACTCACCACCACTAGATGAAGAGCATCTCATGGGCCAGGTTCATTCGGGGAATGAACGAACCTTTAGACACCCTGGTCAAGAATGCCAAGCCAGTTTCCATGGCTAAAGCTGTAAGAATGGTGAAAAACTTTGCCAAAGCCTTCATCGCGTTAAAGTCGCACCAAGGCCAACAGTTCCCTCATCCTTCAAGAGATTCCAAACACCGGGAAGTTCTTTTGACCTTCCATCTCCAAAGAGACATCAAGGTCCCAATGTATCTAGAGACTCGAAGTTTCATGAATTAAGGAAGACCTTTTCCTCGAAGCTCTTTCTCAGGAACTCCGGCTCTTTCAAGAATGTAGAGGGAAGAGCTTCAAAGTGAGAACAGGTGCTTCGGATGTCAAGGGTTTGGTCTTAACCTTCTCCGACTCAAGGCTAGATGATACTTCAGCCTGAAGAAATCCTTGACGTTTGGGAGAAGGTTCTCAGGAGCAGAGTCCTCAAAGAGTTTTTAGTCAAGTGGAAGTTCTTCCCTCTAGAAGATGCCACCTGGGAGAAAGAAGAAAAGATGGTAAAAGATTACCCCCACTTTGCGAGATGAGGACATCTCGCGTTTTTCAAGTGGGAGAGGATGTAAGATTCCTCCTTAGCCTAAATTACATGTATGCTATAGGTTCATGAGACAAACCATCCCTTCCCCAAGATTTTGTCCTCAAAATCATCAAGATATTTACACTTCAAGTATGGCCGCAATTTGAACCTTTGAGAAGTAAAGAGGTTGCCAAAAATTCTCTTGAAGTACATTTGGAATAAGAAACCCAAATTGAGTGAAGCCGTCAAACTCCTTCTCCAATGCAATCATGTGAGATTGTCATGTGGTAGCCTTGTTGTCGGCGGTGAAGATCCATTGAAAATACTTCATGAAATCTCCGTAAATGGGCTGAAATTGAGGCATAACCTCAACCAAATGAGTCCCACATGTTTTCCTTGTACCATAATGATTCTTCACATACACATTCACATCCATTCTTCACATACACATCCATTCTCAGATCAAATGGTAATGTGATCCATATGTCCATTATCGTGAAAACCAATAGAGTACTCGGACCATATGGTAAAATCTCATAAATGCCACCTGGATCCCAAGTATGCCTCTAAATGCAACATCACATGGAAAAATAACATCATGGTCCCATAAATGCAAAACATCATGTGCACGCATAACCGTACAATCCATGAGTATCCATGTGAGCTTCAAAACTGCATCATCTACCCCATAGTCCTGGATCGTAACGCATGTCAACATGATGATCCACAAAAACATAGTGGGGAATTATCTCCCCAAAAAGCATATCACCAAGTGGATAATCCATCAAATGACATGTATGATTAAAATCCGTCCCATTAAAATAAAATTCTTCCATATGAGCATCCCAAATATCCACGAAAAATTCATCCTTCATGAGAGTAATGATCTTTGGAAATCTCCATGTGGCTCCAAATCCAAATCTCCAAAATAGAAAGCTTCATGATCATGGGACAATGAATGAGAGTATGTAGATGCTACTTCCCTTTGCTCTATGTAGAAGTTTATGCCCATCCATAACCAATATGAGTATAAGTCCATGACATCAACAAAAGAGAAGCTTTCATATGACATAGCTTCCTTTATGCAATTGATTTCCAATCCATCATCTTTCCAAGCGGTAAAGGCATCAAAATAATCCATGTCATAATCACTTGCCTCTTCCAACTTAGGAGTATATGTCTCTTTGAAAATCATAGGAAGCATCATCATCTCTTCATGCTTAAGATCCACACATGAATCAACACCACATGACATATGTGCATCCTTATTCTCAAAATATGCAAGATAACACCGTCCATAAAGTGGAAAAGAGTTTTCATTCTTGCATACAAGCTGTCCACAAGCATCCCAATTCAATAATCCATGTGGCCAAGTATCGAACTTGCTCATAGAGGAGGAAAGAACTCCATGATCTTCCAAACACAAGAGCTGTAAATTTTCAGCTTGCATAATAAGCATGTAGTTAACCATATTGGTCCACATAGCATCACATAAGGGTGTTTCCATGATGCATGGAAATTCTCTTGGTACATGGTTACTATCCAACCATGATGTCATATCAAATTTGCCAAGATAATTAGTGAGATGAAACCACATGTACCAATCTATCCATAAATTGCAGCATGCTCTTCTTTGACTTGGGACTTTATAGCAACCTTCAAAAGATCTCCAATGTCCATCTCCATGCAAAGCCCAAATGCAGAAGTGAATTGAAACCCTCTCTTTTGCATTTTGAAATTGAATTCATGTACAAGAGTATACACCAAGGAAGGTATTCCATCCCCTTCTTCTCCCAAGTTAAGCCGCACTTTCATACATGGAAGTTCTATCATTTCCATTTGGCATTGCAAACAAGAAGATTTTCCATCCTTCCCAAATGAAGAAGAACTATCAAAATAAGCAATATCAAAAGAAGCAACATCCCTTAATGGTAATCTTCTTATACCCTCAAATGTTCCTTGAACTCTTGATGAAGCCCTTGCATATCTTCTTGTATCTTTTGCCACTCCATGAGAATGCTTGCCCTTGCATTACAATTGCCTTATGTCTAAACAAGACGGACATCCTATTTTCATCATATTCATGGGAAATAAATTTTTATTTATGCATAAATATTTAATTAAAAGAAAAGAGAAATTTTTGGTAAATTTATTTTATGCATAAAAAATTTTTAAATGATAAAAGAGAAATTTGCATGACATTTAGAATTCAATCATTAAATACAAAAGAGAAAATTTTGGCATAGCTGAAATAATTGATATTTTTATTTAATTTAAAAAAAATTGATAAATTTATTTTATGATACAAGAGGAATTCCCATGACGTTTGGAATTCAATCATTTAAATGCAAAAAGAGGAATTTTAACCATATTAAAAAAAAGGATATTTGTATTTAATTAAAAGAAGAGTTTTTATGGTATTTTAAGTAGAGAAAGGTTTAAATTAAATTTTGGTGACAAAAGAGGAATTTTCATCATAATTCCACCTAGAAACTCAGGGTTGATAATTAAATTGGTAGAAAGAATATTCTTAGTTATTTTAGGTGGATACATCACTAAATTGATATTTATCCAAAATTAGATTAATGGAAGAAGAGTATTTTTATAAAAACCCGATATTCTCATATAGAATCATTTCTTAATCTATTATGATTAGGAAGGAATGAAATTCATAAAGTTGGAATTTTCCTTACGGTTAGAAGTTTAGTATATTTTTATCTGAAGAAAATCCTTATAAATCAAAGTTAGAAGTAATCCGAATAATTTTGGTTAGACTACGACTGTAGACCGCGACTGCGAGAGGGACGGCCAGTAAACTACTTGCCCATCTCTCGAATCTGAATCAAGCAAAAACCTCGTTGACCAATTCCAATCATCATATTCGTTCACATCACACATCACATTCATTCATATCCATCACATTCATTCGTTCATATCCACCACATATATTCAATCATCATATTCGTTCACATCACACATCACATCTATATCCATTTACATCACATCACATTCATTCATATCCATCACATTCATTCGTTCATATCCACCACATACATTCTCATAACCATCCCATCACATACATTCTATCCACATTATATCACATCACTTCTATCCACATCATATCTCATTCATACACATCTTATCTCATTCATCCACATCCATCCAATCGTTCATCCACATCCATCCATTCATACACATCTTATCTCATTCATCTACATCCATCCAATCGTTCACATGTACGACTTCTCACATCTATCCATACATTCATATCCATTCATACACATCTTATCTCATTCATCTACATCCATCCAATCGTTCACATGTACGACTTCTCACATCTATCCATACATTCATATCTATCACTTCACAGCCACATATATTCATGTCACATCACATCACATTCTTTCACATACACATCTATATCCATTCTTTCTCATACATGCACATCCATTCTTTCACATACTCATTCACATCCATTCTTCACATACACATTCACAACCATTCTTTCACATACATCCGCTCAGATCCCATATCATCACATCTATTCACCTTACATCTCATCACCTCTATTCACATCACATCCATCCATTCATTCACATCACATCTCATCACATCGATTCACCTCACATCTGATCACCTCTACTCACATCACATCCATCCATGCATTCATTCACATCTATCTGATTCACATCACATCTATTCACCTCACATCTAATAACCTCTATTCACATCACATCACATCCATCCATTCATTCACATCTATCTGATTCACATCACATCTATTCATAGAATTTAAGAAAATTCTAATTTTGATATAAAAATTCTTTATGCATCTGTTTATGCATAAAAATCAATTTTAATGGGAATAACACTTTTGAAATAAAAATAATTTCTTTATGCATCTTTCCATGCATAAAAATCAATTTTAATGAGAATAACACTTTTGAAATAAAAATAATTCCTTTATGCATCTTTCCATGCATAAAAATCATTTTTAATGAGAATAACACTTTTGAAATAAAAATAATTCCTTTATGCATCTTTCTATGCATAAAAATCAATTTTAATGAGAATAATTCTTTTCAAATAAAAATAATTCCTTTATGCATATTCATAGAGGTGAATATGTACATGGAGTAATCAGAATATTTCTTTTAGATGCAAAAATGGTGGGAACTACTCTTTTGGAATAACATAAAAACAATCTTTTTTTCCACAAAATTTTAAAAAAATTTACCATAACCTCCTTTTTATGGTGGCTAACCGTTTCTCATTTTTATCATTCTTTAATTGACTTAAATTAACCCAAATTAGATTCATAGAGCTCTAATCTACACAATTTTCTAAATTCAAGAGAGTAAACAATAAGAAGAGTTTAAATAATCCTTTAGTTAATCTTTCTAGGATTAAAAAAGGCTGGAATGTAAAGAAGAGAAGGAGGTGGCCTTTTCATCAAGGCATAGCATTTGAATTTAATTCAATTTACTACAAAACATAAAAATCAAGAAAACCATAGATTTAAAACTAAACAAGAAAGTTAACTTACATAGAGCTTGTAAGCTCCTCTCCTTTAGCTTGAGGGATTGAGGGTTCTACTCTTGTTTAAAGAGCAAGAGTGGCCACCAATTCACTTTGGAGAGGATTAGGCCGAAAACAATTGAACTATTAAAAAATTCACTTTGGAGAGGACTAGGCCAAAAACAATTGAACTATTAAATTCTATGTAAATGGCTCAAGATAGGAGTAGAGTATCAATGCATAAACACCATTAAGCTTTTACAAAGGGGGAGGCTTCTATTTATAGGAAAAATAGAAGCCTCTAACCAAGCAAACTGATTCTAGAATTTTTCAATCAGTTTGGTCAAATTTTGACCATTTTTGGGTCAGTCTAGCTTACTTTTTGGATCTAGTTGAAACAGGAGAGATGAAAATATCTCATTATTTTTGAGTTTAAAACTCCTCCACACATATGAAATAGGCATCTCCTTCATGAGGGGAGATCCCCACACTGAGGTGTCAAAAATGCATCATTTCCTATAAATATCTCTTAATTTTTAACTAATAAACCTTGTACTTAGTCAACTCTTCATCTTATGTGAGCATTTACTCTTTTTGGGGGTTTTTTTTTTATTCTTCAATTTATCTCCTCCCTACATTTGGATTAATCTCATAGGAACCTTAATTAGACCATAATCCAAAAATTTCTGAAACTCTGGACCCTTAGGCTAACGTCCTTTTGACCTATTTTCAATTGATTCAAATTGCACATTGGAAAGTTCTTTTTGAAATTTTGTTTCAGTGGAAACCATTTTAGATACTAGGAGGATTTTTATATCAAAAAATATCTCAATTTTGAATTATCTCTCTCTAGACATTTTCTCTCTCCAGGCCAAAATAGAGTAAAACATGATCTTTCTTTTATTTCAGAGAGGGGAATAATTATAAGATCAGAAGGGGAGGTTCTTATACCTGCACACCTCAAAAGTTGGAGGGAGGAATCTTACATCCTATCCCACTTAAAAACGCGAGATGTCCTCATCTCACAAATTAGAGGCTCTTTCCCTTAAGATCCAACTGATTTTGGGGTTCCTTATAGTCTGGTGAACCAAACAGAATCCTGGGAAAAGGATTCCTTATATAGAACTCATCATCAGATAATAATTCTTTCATATCATATCATTCATATCTTTAACATAATAATGATCCATTAGACCGAAATTTCCATCTGAACAGTCCTCCATGGGAATTTCAATTATACAGATTTTTAATTTGGCATCCGTTAACTTGATCCACTGGGTCAAGTGTTAACAATAGCAATCTCTCAGCACAATCCACTAATCTCATTAGTGATTTGCTGAAGTCATTATCATCATTCCAATTACGAACATCATCATAGGGACTCATCCCATTCATCCTCATGGTGGTTTTGCTTAGCTTATCACTTTTCCAACCAAACTCAGGAATCATCATTTTTCAATCAGAATCCAAATCAACTCATCATTTCTCAACCAGAGTTTTTAAAATCATATCAACCACATTCGAATTCATCATCTGGGTAGCATTTTTGCTTATAATTTCAAGTCTTAGATTTATTCGTATATACTACCAGCAGTAAAGAGCTACAATTATACCCTCGGTATATACAGGTAGTCACGGTCCTTGGAATTATAAGGTAAATACCATCATGTCTAGGCCTCAAGCAAGTTAGGGATTCAATGCAATTGCCATACTTCCATCTGAAGACCCAATTACTAATTTATGAATTTCAGTCTAAATATCAATTTGTATGCATTTCATCTCACAACTACAACCTTTTACTCCTACTTCATAAATTTTTGACATTTTTGGCTTCTCGGTTGATCCACATTAGCCAATTTGCTCTGATACCACCGCACAACGAGTTCAGGGGTGTTAGCAGCGGAAGCACTTCTTGCGTGGGGCAAGGTCCCTCACTCGGGGCCTTGCCCACGGATATCCAAACAAGAGACCAATCCCTTGGTTCTTCCAAAACCAAACCCGAAAAAACTTCCCTTGCTCGGAAAGCACGGGCGATTCCTCTAGGATAATTTTACTCTAACGTAGTCAAAAGCCTTAACTAATTGAACTGATCTGGCCGAACCCGTAAGTCCCATAGTGAGATCAAGGAAAAGATTGCACTTGGATCATAGAGACCAACACAATTTTTTCTCATTTGAGAGGCACAGCCGTTGATTCTTTTCCATAGTCCAATGCATCAGAAATGACCCTCCGGGCCTCAAAGAGCACTACCAGAGCAGTGTAACTTTTGAGCCTGCACCGCCGCTGTAGAGCCCAAATTTACACTATTATGGCACAGCTTCCCCAACCCTCCAAGAGCACTTTCTGATGCATTGGATGACAAATAATGTATTTTTACACATGATTAAAGGTGTTTTTATCTTGTAAACTACTAATTCTCACAATAAGTGTACTCAACTTCATTCAGAAATGATCTTGAGTGGTTGGAGAAGCACTACCAAAACAGTGCAAATTTTGAGCCTACACCACCACTGCAGAGCCCAAATTCGCACTATTCTCGCACAACCTTCCCAACCCTCCAGGAGCAATTCTGATGCATTGGATGACAAACAATGTATTTTTACACTAGATTAAAGGTGTTTTTATCTTGTAAACTACTATTTCTCACAATCAGTATACTCAACTTCATTATAATTGCATCAATGTACTCAACTTCATTATAAATGCATAAAAAATGATCGTGAGTAGCAAGGGGAGAAGTTCCAGAACAGTGTGAATTTTTTGCCTACATCGCCACTACAGAGGCCAAATTCGAGCTATTTTGGCATAGCTTCCTCAGCCTTCGAGGAGCATTTTTGATGCCTTGGGTGACAAACTAGCACATGATAGACACTCCATGTTAAACAAACATGATGACATCGAGACATTGTAAGCGAAACTTAAATTTTAAATTATTAGAAGGTTACAAATAAAAGCCAGATAGGCTTTTTACAAAGGGGGGTTTGAAACAAAAGAGTTGCTTCAAGAAGCAGGTTAACATCTAAGATCTCTAGATCGTATCGCGCTTGCCTCGAATACCTCGAGCTAGTTGCATGTCCTTGGCAGAAATGGCAATCCTCTTCGCATGCATTGCAGGGAGGTTGGTGTCTTCAAAAAGCCCAACAAAGTAAGCCTAGGCGGCTTCTTGCAATGCTTCAAGGGCAATCCCTTGCACACAGAACTCTATTCTATATCCTTGGAGAATCTCCTTGATGTGTGAGTGAAAGGGGCTCTTCTTATCAAAGCAACTCAGTGTTCCTCTGATAAAACTTGATTTCTTGTAGAGCCCTATGCCCTTGGCGCATCCTTCTCCTTGGAGCTCTCTATGTTGTGTTGGTGCGTTGGCGAGGTTGGGACTTCCTTGGCTTGAAGAGATTGACCTTTATGTGCTTACGCGCACTTGCAGTAACCTCGCCTTGATCTCTCTCATAGTCTGATCCTCCTCCTCTTGATGTTGTGGTACCTGTGTATCAAGTTCCTCCTCCTCTTGCTGTTGGGGTACATGTGTATCAAGTTCCTCCTGAGAAGGTAGGGGAGCCTGTCCTCTTGGTGGCAGGGTCTTGCCACCTATGGTGGTGCGCAATGTAGGAATGTTTTCACCAACCCAGTTGAACTGCTCATCATCGAAGTCTCTGTCTGGGGTAGCTGTGTTGTGGGGTCTCCTTCACGCACTTGCTCCCACTAGAAGGTCCTGCATATGTGTGCATTGGTGTTGTTGTGGGAGGAGGGTTGGACTTTGGTGATCCCGTTGGGCATGTCCTAGAATCCTAGGATCACTCTCTTCCATGATGTCACCATATGTGGTCGTTGGGTGCCTTGCACTGTGTTTTGTGAAGGCATGGTAACACATGAGGTGTTCTTGGTGCGTGCCATATCCATGTACGGCTAAGCCTACTAAGCTAACGTGGTGATGTTGTGTTGGTGTCATTACGTGGGTGCCTACCTAGATCTTAAGCCCAACCTCTCTAAAAACGTGAAATGAAAATGAAGTGAGTGAAGGAACTATTAATAGTTTTTTTAAGGGTAAAAAAAAACCTAACTAAACTTATTTTCTTAGCCTTTTTACATCTAGATTTGTGCTGGTGCAGGCACAACCCAATGCCTCCCTTTTCTCCTCATTCGTGCACACCAAGCACCATGCCTATGGGAAGCATTGGTCTGCAACCATTCAAGCCAACCATGACTTTTTGCAAGCTTTGATTGTTGGGCCTACTTCCTAACCAATACCCTTCCAAAGCTTGTGCGATAAAACCAATTGAACATCTCTTGTATATAGTTTGTACGTGTTCCTCTTGCACAAGCTCCACCTCCATGTCTTGTATTTTATAAATAAATCCCTCTTGCTTTATAATGTGATTTCTCCATCCCTTGGGTACTCCACATGTCGAGCGATCCATACTTGGTCATGAAATATGCACCATGCGCATAAACTATGTGTTGTACACATGACAATAGAATTTAATTAGAAAACATCCAGGTTAAGACACCAGTTTATTTTTTTATTGTACAACTTACCATATAGTGTGTTACTTTACTCTCTCCCCAAGCACCTAGCACACTTTTGGTGAATTCTACGATATGTTGTTGGAATGATGCTCGTTCTTGGGCAGTTGTGCTACTTTGGTTCATAATACGAACCTTGCTATTGAAATTTATCCAAAACTGTTTGCGCATATTTACAGGAGCTCGCATTGGAAAATCTACATTTGTGGTGATTGCACACAGGTCCCTCTAGAGTCCCTAGGTCTGCTTTGAATTCTCTATGTTTGTTGGCTTCTCCAAAAATCTCCTTGCCTTTGCTCGAGTCATGGAGACCTTTTGAGCAACCTCATATGGCATACCAAAGGCCTGCTTATTCACTTCAATTTTCGCGTTTCCACCATGGCAGCCTAAAAATTTCAAAAGATGCTCTAATTTACCAATGGCTACAACTTTCCTCTCTTGTGTAGGCATTGTGAATGCATAATCAATATGGCACTTAAGCAATCGATCGGAGATTCTCATGAATGCATGAAGTGTGCAAAAGTGAATACTTCTTAGTGGAAAATTAATGATGGGGCTCCAATTTGAATTCTTGTTTGGTTCTCCTAGCATATTAGGAATTCACAACCTTACAAGACAAGCTAGAGGCTAAAAAGGATAACCCAACTGTGCTGGAGTTATGGAGGAGACCAAAGCACCTAAAAAGGATGAGGCTAAGTCCTCGATTGACCTCTTCGCCCCCACCAGCACCACTTTGGCAAAAGAAAACATTGAGGAATAGGTAATAATCGACCTTTTAAAACTTAGAAACATTTGTAATTATGTATAGGAAAATATTTTAAAATTTCCTTTGATTGCATTTGCTGGGAGAGGTGGCGACAACACAGACTAGGCCAAGGTCAATGGACATGATGCTGTGTTGGTGCACTATCTTCGTCAACTTCCTATGGATGGCATCACCATCATCTACCACAAGGACTACACCCCTCAATCTTCCTTTACTCTCTTCTTTTTTAAAGCCCTCTCTAAGGTGCTTTGGGTAGCCTCTATGGCACAAAGCACCAAATGTATAGTTTTGATTAAGAAATCCCTTGCCTTCGATGTTTTTAGTTTTGGATTTAGGGGTAAGATTCTTGCTCGTATAGTGTAGCCAAAAACATAGGCACAGAGGATCCTCAAGAAATAGCCCAATCACTCCTTGAGCACACTTTGCCCGATAACAAGAGAAGGAAGCTCAATATTGTAAGGAAGATTTTGTGTATCACTTCTTATTATAGTTTTTGCAAACTTATTTCATCAAGTATATCAATGTTTTTTCTAGTTTATACCATCAATGTCCTTGTAAATGCATCAGAAATGACCCTATGGGCTTGGGGGAGCAATGCTAGAACATTGCAAATTTTGAGCCTGCATCGCTGCTGTAAAGCCCAACTTCGCACTATTCTAACATATCTTCCCCAGCCCTCCTGATGCATTGGATGACAAATAATGTATTTTTACACATGATTAAAGGTGTTTTCATCTTGTAAACTACTCTTTCTCACAATCAGTGTACTCAATTTCTTTGTAAATGCACTAAAAATGACCCTCTGACCTAGGGGAGCAGCAGTTATAGAATAGTGCAAATTTTGAGCCTCCACCCTTGCCACTGTAGAGCCAAAATTTGCACTGCTCTGGGATAGCTTCCCCATCCCTCCAGGAGCAATTTTGATGATGCATTGGATGACAAACAATGTATTTTTACACATGATTAATGGTGTTTTTATCTTGTAAACTATTGTTTCTCACAACAATGAGTGTACTCAACTTCATTATAAATGCATCAGTGTACTCAACTTCATTATAAATGCATCAAAAATGATCTTGAGTTGCTAGGGGAGAAGTGCCAGAACAGTGTAAATTTTTAGCCTACATCGCCGCTATAGAGGCCAAATTCGCATTGTTTTGGCACAGCTTCCTTAGCCCTCTAGGAGCATTTTTGATGCCTTGGGTGACAAACAAACACATGATAGACACTCCATGTTAAACAACCATGATGACACCGAGACATTGTGAGTGAAACTTAAATTTTAAATTATTATAAGGTTACAAATAAAAGCCAGATAGGCTTGTTACAAAGGGGGTTTTGAAACAAAAGAGTTGCTTCAAGAAGCAGGTTAACATCTAAGATCTCTAGATCGTATCACGCTCGCCTCAAATACACCGAGCTAGTTGCATGTCCTTGGCATAAATGGTAATCCTCTTTGCATGTATTGTAAGGAGGTCGGTGTCTTCAAAAAGCCCAACAAGGTAAGCCTCCACGGCTTCTTGCAATGCTTCAAGGGAAATCCCCTTGCACAACACGAAACTCTTTCTGTATCGTTGGAGAATCTCCTTGACTGTGCGAGCAAAAGGGGCTCTTCTTATCAGCAACTCAGTGTTCCTGTGAATAAAACTTGATTTCTTGTAGAGACCTATGCCCTTGGTTCATTCTTCTCCTTGGAGCTCTCTGTTTTGTGTTGGTGCGTTGGCGAGGTTGGGACTTCCTTGGCTTGAAGAGCTTGACCTTTATGTGCTTGCACGCACTTGCAGTAACCTCCCTTTGATCTCTCTCATAGTCTGAATCCTCCTCCTCCTCCTGGTATGGTACCTGTGTATCAAGTTCCTCCCACGTAGGTAGGGAACCCTGTCTTGGTAGGGTCTTGCCACCTGTGGTGGTGGACAATGTAAGAATATTTTCACCAACCCAATCAAACTGCTCATCATCGAAGTCTCTGTCTTAATCTCCGGGGTAGCTGCATCGTGGGGTCTCCTTCACGCGCTTTCTTCCACTAGAAGAGTCTGCATGTGTGTGCGTTGGTGTTGCTACGGGAGGAGGGATGGACTCTGGTGATCTGGTTGGGCATGTCCTAGAATCCCAGGAGTCACTCTCTTCCATGGTGTTGCCCCCAGTATGTGGTTTTTGGGTGCCTTGCACTGTGTTTTGTCAAGGCATGGTAACATGTGCGGTGTTATTGGTTAGCACCATATCCAATACGACTATGCCTATTGTGCTAACACGGTGATGCGATGGTGTCTTTACGTGGGTGCCTACGTAGATCTTGAGCTCAAGCTCTCTAAAAAAGTGAAAGGAAAATGAAGTGAGTGAAGAAACTATTAATAGTTTTTTTTAGGGAACAAAAAAAAACTTAACTAAACTTATTATCTTAGCCTTATTACATCTAGATTTGTGGTGGTGCATGCACAACCAATGCCTCCCTTGTCTCCTCATTCGTGCACGCCAAGCACCATGCCTATGGGGAGCATTGGTTTGCAACCATTCAAGAAGCCGAGCATGAATTTTTGCAGCCTTGCATGCCTCTTACGCAAGCTTTCATTGTTGGGCCCGCTGCCTAGCCAATACCCTTCCAAAGGGTGGGCGATAAAACCAATTGAACATCTCTTGTATATAGTTTGTACGTGTTCCTCCTGTACAAGCTCCACCTCCATGTCTTGTATTTTATAAATAAACCCCTCTTGCTTTATAATGTGATTTCTCCATCCCTCAGGTACTCCACGTCGAGCGATCCATACTTGTTCATGAAATATGCACCATGCGCATAAACTATGTGCTCTACACATGACAATAGAATTTAATTAGAAAAAGTCCAAACTAAAACACCAGTTTATTGTTTTATTGTACAACTTACCATTTAGTGTGTTACTTTACTCTCTCCCTAAGCACCTAGCACACTTTTGGTGAGTTCTACAATATGTTGTTGTAATTATGCTCGTTCTTGGGCAGTTGTGCTACTTTGATTCATAATGCAAACAATGCTCTTGAAATTTATCCAAAGCTGTTTGTGCATATTTACAAGAGCTGGCAATGGACAATCTACAGTTGTGGTGATTGCACAGGTCTCTCTAGAACCCCCAAGTCTTCTTTGAATTCTCTATGTTTGCTGGCTTCTCCAAAAATCTCCTTGCCTTTGCTCTAGTCATGGAGGCCTTTTGAGCAACTCTCTGTAGCCTCTATGGCGCAGAGCACCAAATCCATAGTTTTGATTAAAAAATCCCTTGTCTTCGATGTTTTTGGTTCTGGATTTAGGGGTAAGCTTCTTGCTCGTATAGGTAGAGCCAAAAGCATAGGCACAGAGGATCCTCAAGAAATAGCCCAATCACTCTTTGAGCACACTCTGCCCGATAACAAGAGAAGGAAGCTCAACATTGTAAGAAAGCTTTTGTGAAGATGATGTATCACATCTTATTATGAATACAATACAGTTTTTACAAACTTATTTTCATCAAGTATATCATCGTTTTTTCTAGTTTGTACCATCAATTTCTTTGTAAATGCATCAGAAATGACCTTGGGGGCCTAGGGAGCAGTGCCATAACAGTGTGAATTTTGAGCTTGCACCGCCTGCTGTAGAGCCCGAATTCGCATTGTTTCCCCAGCCCTCTAGGAGCAATGATGATGTATTAGATGACAAATAATGTATTTTTACACATGATTAAAGGTGTTTTCATCTTGTAAACTATACTTTCTCACAATCAATGTACTCAATTTCTTTGTAAATGCATCAAAAATGACCTCGGGGCTTGGGGGAGCAGAAGTGCCAGAACAGTGTGAAATTTGACCCTGCACGGCCGCTATAGAGCCCAAATTTGCACTGTTCTGGCACAGCTTCCCCATCCCTCCAGGAGCAATTCTGATGCATTGGATGACAAACAATGTATTTTTACACATTATAAAAGGTGTTTTTATCTTGTAAACTATTGTTTCTCATAATCAGTGTACTCAACTTCATTATAAACACATTAGAAATGATCCTGAGTGACTGGGAGAGCAGTGCCAGAACAGTGCAAATTTCGAGCTTTCACCGCGTGGCAAAGCCCAAATTCAGATTGTTCTGGCATAGCTTCCCCAGTCCTCTAGGAGCAATTCTAATGCATTGGATGACAAACAATGTATTTTTACACATGATTAAAGGTGTTTTTATCCTATAAACTAGTGTTTCTCACAATCAGTGTTCTCAACTTCATTATAAATGCATCATAAATGATCCTTAGTGGTGGTTGGGAGAGTAGTGCCAGAACAGTGCAAATTTTGAGCCTGCACCTCCGCTGTGTAGAGCCCAAATTTGCACTGTTCTGGCATAGCTTCCCCAGCTCTCCAGGAGCAATTTTGATGCATTGGATGACAAACAATGTTTTTTTACACACGATTAAAGGTGTTCTTATCATGTAAACTATTGTTTCTCACAATCAGTGTAGTCAACTTCATTATAAATGCATCAGTGTACTCAACTTCATTATACATCAGAAATGATCCTGAGTGGCTTGGGGAGAAGTGTCAGAACAGTGTAAATTTTTTGCCTACGTCGCCGCTACAAAGGCCAAATTTGCACTATTCTAGCATAGCTTCCTCAGCACTCCAGGAGCATTTTTGATGCCTTGGGTGACAAACTAGCACATGATAGACACTCCTCCATGTCAAACAAACATGATGACACCAAGACATTGTAAGCAAAACTTAAATTTTAAATTATTTTATAAGGTTACAAATGAAAGCCAGATAGGCTTGTTACAATTAAAAATATGTATAAAGGACGTTAGCCTAAGGGTCAAGATTTTCTGAAAAATTTTGGATTATGGTCGAACTAAGGTTCCTATGGACCAATAGGATTAATCCAAGTGTTGGGATGAGATAAATCCAAAGAATAAAATAAAATACCTAGAAATGAGTAAATGCTCACATAATATGAAGAGTTGACTAAGTACAAGGTTTATTAGATAAAAACTATGAGATATTACTAAAAAAATGAGATATTTTAGAATAATGATACATTTTTGACACCTTGGTAAGGAGGGGGAGAGATTTCAAGGAGGCTCCTATTTCACACATGTGGTAGAGTTTTTAATTCAATAAAATTGTGATATTTTTATCTCTCCTCTCTCCTAGATCAAACCAAATCAAAAGGGAGCCAAAACTAGGTCCAAATCTTGTCCAAATTCAGCCAAACTGAACCTGAAAAATTCTAGAACCCAGTTGGACTTGGTTAGAGTCCTCCCTCACCTATAAATAGATTCTTAGTCTTTTGTAAAAAAATTTGTGAACTATACCATGCCAGTATTACATTAAAATAATGATATTTTCTATTATCCCTTAAAAATCCTCTACATTTTGGATAGATTGGAGCTTCTCTCTATCTTCAACCATCCTTGGAGCTTTTCTCTCGACACACTAACCAATTGATTGGTTGGGGGCTTCTTCTAAGATAGAGAAGCAAGCAAAATCAAGAGGTAAGGTATAATTTCATGGTTTTTCTCTACTATTCTCAATATTTTCACTTCTCAACCCCTCTCAATAGGGATTTAATATTCACGTGATCACAAGATTTTTTGTGATAATAACACATGTGAACAAGTTATTCACATGTTCTCATGTTACCGTTTACAAAATAACAGGTCACTTGCCATTTGGGAACCCCTTAAAAGCTTGGCTACACATGGGAATAAGCTATTCAGATGTTCTCATGTTACCATCTTCACATAATAGCAGGTCAGTGGCCACCTAAGAAGATTTTTTATACCCGACAAAGATAAATTTTTTAGGCCCTTGTGAAAGCTTTGTGAATATAACATGTGATCACAAGATTTTTTGTGTTATTAACATATGTTATTAACATGTTCACATGTTCTCGTTTACGTCAGTGAAATCCCTGCCTCTCAAGCTTGAGAAGTTAAGTGTTTATAATGCAAATCAAGCTTTTCTTAAGAGTTGTAAAGAATAATTAAGAAAAGTTTACATTTATGCTTAATTAAGATGCTTTTTATGTTTATCTCTCTCTCCCCAAAAGAATGGTCATTCCTACGACCAATTCTCTATTCAAATGATGCTTCTCATTGATAAATTCTCAATTCACAAATCAAACTCTAGGCTTGTGAAGCTAGAGGTTAAGAAAGTGGGGTTTTATACTTTTATGCTTCTAAAATCATGACAATCTTAAAATCCATAAATTGGATTTAAGTTTAAAAGATAGTTATGCTATCATAATTGTATTACTAAGTTTATTCTTTTTAAAAATATTAAAAATTATCAGTAATAGCAGCAGCGGAGCTATGGCAATCTTTTTAAGAAATTGATACATAATTCATTCTTATGCATAACGTGAAAAGAGGACTTCCTACCATATTCTAGGATTGGTCATCCTATGCTAAAAGAATGATTTTCATCACATTCAATGGAAAACTAATTTTTAAGTTTTATGCAAAATTAAATAATTAAGAAAAGAGAAAATTATGGTAATTTTATTTAAATGATAAAAGAGGAATTCCCATGACATTTGGAATTCAATCATTTAAATGGTAAAAGTGGAATTCTTAGCATATTGAATTAATGGATATTTTTATTGAAATTCAAAGAGGAGTTTCAGATAAATTTATTTTATGCATGAGAAATATTTAAATGATAAAAGAGGAATTCCCATGACATTTGGAATTCAATCATTTAAATAGTAAAAGTGGAATTCTTGGCATATTGAATTAATGGATATTTTTATTAAAGAAAAGAAAAATTTTAGATAAATTTATTTGATATGATAAAAGAGGAATTCCCATGACATTTAGAATTCAATCAATTAAATGTAAAAAGAGGAATTCCCATGACATTTAGAATTCAATCAAGTAAATGTAAAAAGAGGAATTCTCATGATATTTGAGATCCAGGAAAATAAATGGAAAAAAGAGAAATTTTTAGCATAATTCAAATTATAAGTATTTATTATCAAAAGTGGAATTTTGAGCATTATTGGGAAATATGGGTAGAATTGACTTTTGTAAATCCCATGAATCTTTTACTAAAAAAGAAGAATATCTAATATATTTCACTTGAGAAAATTAAGAAAGAATATGAAAATATCCGTCGTTGAGAAAAAGAACCTTTACCTAGGCCAAGCAATTGGCAGAAATATTAGAAAAGTCCCATCGATATCAAAAATAGAAAATGTTAATGTAAAATGGATGTGGATGAGAAAGAAGAGATGAGAATGAGATGTGAGGATATGTGAAAGGATGTGATATAAATGAATGTGGATGTGAATGAAGAGATGAGAATGAGATGTGAGGATATGAGAAAGGATGTGATATAAATAAATGTGGATGTGAATGAGATGTGAGGATATGTGAAAGGATGTGATATAAATGGATGTATATATGAATGAAGAGATGAGAATGAGATGTGAGAATATGTGAAAGGATGTGATGTAAATGAATGTGGATGTGGATGTGATGTGATGTAAATGAATGTGGATGTGGATGTGAAAGGATGTGATGTGATGTAAATGGATGTGGATGTGGATGTGGATGAGATGTTATGTGCTGTAAAGGGATGTGGATGTGAATGCGATGAAATGTGGATGAAATGTGATGTGATGTGAAATGCGATGAAATGTGATGTGATGTGAATATATGTGGATGTGAATGTGAATGTATGGATGGATGTGGATAGACATGCATGTGGATGACTGGATGGATGTGGATGAATGAAATAGAATGTGTATGGATGTGATGTACTGTGGATAGAATGTATGTAATGGGATGGGAATGCAATGAATGTGATGGATGTGAATTTAATTAGGATGAGATGTGAATAGATGTGAATGCGATGTGAATTTAATTAGGATGAGATGTGAATAGATGTGAATTTAATTAGGATGAGATGTGAATTCGATAAATAGATGTGAATGAATGTGATGTGATATGAATTGGGATAGATGTGAATGGGTGAGATGTGATGTGGATGTGATGTGATGTGAATTGGGATAGATGTGAATGGATGAGATGTGATGTGAATAGATGTGATGAGATGTGGATATGGGTAGATGAGAATGGATGAGATGTGATGAGATGTAATATAATGTGATTAGATGAGAATGGATGAAGGATGATGAGATGTAATATAATGTGATGAGATGTAATATAATGTGATGAGATATAATATAATGTGATTAGATGAGAATGGATGAAGGATGATGAGATGTAATATAATGTGGTGAGATGTAATATAATGTGATTAGATGAGAATGGATGAACGATGGGAATACATATGATTGGATGTGGATTAAGCAAAGTGAATTGATTTAGAAGAATATGGAATAACGGGAAATGATGTGGAACGATGTGAAAAGATGAGAGTTTGTTAGAAAAGTTCTATATTTATGAATTGTTTTTGAATGGCTGTTTTATGTCAAGAATGCTGGAGAAGCATTTTGACCATCTTGTGAATGAGGTCATGAGACCTAAGTGATAAAGTTGAAATAGTTGACAAAAGGTCAATGGAGGACATCTCACGTAGAAAGGTCTCGGCCAAGGTCTTAACCAGCCTCGGTTTGATTTAAATAGTAAGCTTCCGGTACGGTGGATGAGGGACCAAGGAAGTGGAATATGAGTGAAGCACTAGGTGACCTGTGTGAAGGATCCTAGAGGGTGCTGACCATACGATGCTTAGGATCTAGGTCACCGAAGATACCCACATGTGCATCGAGGAAGAAAATGGAATAAGGTGTCAGAGAGTTGTTTTTTGAACTCGAGCATGGATCTGGTTGATTGACCTTGCTGGTCCTCAACGGATGAGTCCATGGCTCTTTTATATGGATGTGTTTGTTGATCTTGCTGATCTTCAACGAAGAGTCCATCTGGATTTTCTTATGTGATTATATTGCCAGAAACTATGAGCTAGGAACTATTGAAAAGGCCCTTGAGTGGACAGGTGGTGAGCGTCCAGGTTGCCAATGATGCCATAGGTACATCGATGAAGGAATGATTGGAAATTAGAACTCAACCGGATATTTTGGAGGGTTATGATTAGTGATACTATGGTTTCATTAAAAGATTGTTTTTTAAAGATAGCTGAATCCGTGAAAAAGGCAATTTCATATTGAGTGTGTAAGTGGTGTGACTATCTTGAAGTTTGCATGAAGCATCGGATAGGGGACCTGGAAACTCTTTTCCCTAGTACCCAGGACAAAACATAACCAAATTCCTAAATAGATCCTATCACTACAGTGGTTGGGTAGTTGGCTAACCCTGGGCAGTTGGCTAACCCATGGGACTGTTAGGCTAGACTGATGGATCCCTAAAATGAGACTCAATTCTGTTATGGTACGATTAATGAAGTAAATCTAGGACAGTCCTTGTTCTATGGAAAAGAATCAATGGTTGTACCTCTCGATGAGGAAAAATGCATTGGTCTCTATGATCCAAGTGCAAGTTTTCTCCTTGATTTGAGCATGTGAATTATAGGTTCAGTCAGATCAGCTGGGTTAGTTAAGGCTCTTGACTTCATTAGAATAAAAATATCATGGAGGAATCACCTGTGCTTTCTGAGCAAGGGAAGATTTTTCGGGCTTGATTTTGGAATAACTGAGGGATTAATCTCTTGTCCGGATATCCTTGACGCGGCCCCGAGTGAGAGGCTCTGCCCTGCATAAGAAGTGCTACTTCCACTGCTAGGACCCCTCAATTCGTTGCACGGAGGGGACAGGGATCTTTCATAATCTGAATCCTCCTCCTCCTGCTACTGTGGTACCTGTGTATAATTTCCTCCCACGTAGGTAGGGTACTGTGTCCTGGTAGGGTCTTGCCACCTATGTGCATCGTGGGGTCTCCTTTACGCACTTTCTCCCACTAGAAGGGCCTGCATGTGTGTGTGTTGATGTTACTATGGGAGGAGGGCTAGACTCTGGTGATCCCGTTGGGCGTGTCCTAGAATCCCAGGGGTCACTCTCTTCCATGGTGTTGCCATATGTGGTCATTGGGTGCCTTGTACTATGTTTTGTGAAGGCATGGTAACACGTGCAATGTTCTTGGTGCATGCCATATCCATGTACGACTATGCCTACTGTGCTAACATGGTGATGTGCTGGTGTCCTTACATGGGTACCTACGGAGCTCAAGCTCTCTAAAAAAGTGAAACTTAAATGAAGTTAGTGAAGGAACTATTAATAGTTATTTTTTAGGGCAAAAAAATAAAACCTAACTAAAATTATTTTCTTAGCCTTATTACATCTAGATTTGTGCTGGTGCATGCACAACCCAACGCCTCCTTTGTCTCCTCATTCGTGCATGCCAAGCACCATGCCTACGGGGAGCATTTGTCTGCAACCATTCAAGCCAAGCATGACTTTTTGCAAGCTTTGATTGTTTGGCCCGCTTCCTAACCAAGTCCCTTCCAAAGGTTGTGCGATAAAACCAATTGAACATCTCTTGTATATAGTTTGTACGTGTTCCTCCTGCACAAGCTCCACCTCCATGTCTTGTACATATTTTTTAAATAAACCCCTCTTACTTTATAATGTGATTTCTCCATCCCTTGGGTACTCCACATGTCGAAGCGATCCATACTTGTTCATGCAATATGCACTATGCGCATAAACTATGTGTTGTACTACACATGACAATAAAATTTAATTAGAAAAAGTCTAGGTTAAAACACTAGTTTATTTTTTTATTGTACAGCTTACCACATAGTGTGTTACTTTACTCTCTCCCAAGCACTCCCAAGCACCTAGCACACTTTTGGTGAATTCTACGATATGTTGTTGGAATGATACTCGTTCTTGGGAAATTGTGCTACTTTGATTCATAACGCAAACCATGCTATTGAAATTTATCCAAAGTTGTTTGCGAATATTTACAAGAGCATTGGACAATCTACATTTGTGGTGATTGCACATAGGTCTCTCTAGAGTCCCCAAGTCTTCTTTAAATTCTCTATGTTTGCTGGCTTCTCAAAAAATCTCCTTGCCTTTGCTCTAGTAATGAAGACCTTTTGAGCAACCTCATATGACATACCAGAGGCCTGCTTATTCACTTCAATATTCAGGTCTCTCTAGAGTCCCCAAGTCTTCTTTAAATTCTCTATGTTTGCTGGCTTCTCACCAAAAAATCTCCTTGCCTTTGCTCTAGTAATGGAGACCTTTTGAGCAACCTCATATGACATACCAGAGGCTTGCTTATTCACTTCAATATTCAGGTTTCCACCATGGCAGCCCAGAGAATTCAAAAGATGCTCTAATTTATCAACGGCTGCAACTTTCCTCTCTTGTGTAGGCATTGCGAATGCATAATCGATATGGCACTTAAGCAATCGATCAAAGATTCTCATGAATGCATGAAGTGTGCAAAAGTGAAGTGAATATTCTTTAGTGGAAATTTAATGATGGGGCTCTAGTTTGAATTCCTATTTGGTTCTCCTAGCATATGAAGAGACATGACACCTTCCACCCATCTTAAATTTGGTTGTTCCGCATCTTCATCGTCAGGTGACTCGGTTGGATCTACTGCATCTTCATGTTGCTTCTTCACTTTCTTGGGACCTTTCGAGGCATCCTTCCCAAAAGAACCAACCTTCTGCATACCTTTACCTTTCAAGACATCCTTCCCAGTAGAACCAATCTTCTGCGTACCTTTTCCATTTGTCTTTTTATGCCTAGAAATATCAATATGAGCATTGCAGTATGGACAAGGCCATCTTGATGTCACGCCTTGAGCACAACCCATCATGCATTTAATTGTCTTTGAATCTCCCCTAAGATGCCAATCCACCTTGAACTTTCCTATGTTTTCTACATCTAAAAGTTGACCATCAATGTGCTTTTTAATTACATCTATTATCCAGGGAGTCCTTTCAAACATCGATGTCAATACCTCATGTGTCTCCTTTGATACCTCATGTGTCTCCTTTGATACCTGGAATGCACCAAGCCACCAAACCTCTTTCTCAAATTGCACACTAAAACTTGGTTTGGTAGTCTTTTCCCATGCACATATCATGGCCTCATTCATGAGCATAATTCTTATACATTCCAGCTTCTGACCTTTCACAATTTGGCACTCATCTAGCTTGAGCACAAATGAAAGTGTGCTCCCCAAAATTGCAAATAAACGGTAATTTACAATATTCAAAATAAAATAATCGTCTTCATTTTATACTGAAAAACATGAATAGTAATAATTGCAAGTTCTCACCTTCTGGTGAAAGACCATAGAACTTCACTATAGCTTATTGTAGTCTCTCAATATGAACAAAGATGTTATTGTCAACATCATAGTGAAATTATGCACTTGTTGTCTTGATTTTCTTTCTTCTCAACCCTGTGTCTAATGTTAGTGTACCCTCAACATGATAAAACTATCCTATACCTTGCTGCACATCATCATTATTGATATGCTTGACATTGTGAATCACCTTGAGTGTAGGAAATAAAGTGCCAGTGATCCCTTGTCTTAGAAATGCATCTTTTACAACCTGACGGATTTCTTGGTACCCTTTCATGGCTGATTCCAGTCGCATCACAAGCATGGCTGATTCCAGCCACATCACAAGCATCTTAAATTGATGAAGAATCGATGGAGGTGGTAATCTCGCCCACCATATTTCTGGACAACAGCTTGGCATATTTTAGGATGATGAGGGTCAGTAATAATTGAGAGAATATCCTTGGTATTCAGAATGGCTTTGACCAAATCCTTCCATCCCTTTTCATTAGAACCACATGTCAGGCGTTTTTTTGAGAGATGTTTTGGGCTTGTGTACATATGAATGCATGGTGTGAATGAAGGCTTTGCTATGGAATGCGTTGGTAGATGTACAAGGTGGATGGTTTTGTTTTGAGGCCTGTCCGGAATGTGGTTCAATGGAGATGATATCAGCGTTCGGCAGCTTGGTTGTGTACGCGTCCCTTTAAATGAATGGGCACTGGAAAGTTGTTTTCAAGTGCGTGGAAAGCGTGGGCAGTTAATAGATTAAGGGGCTAAGGTAGCCTTGAGCATTGGGTGAAAAGCATTGTGTGGCCATCTTCTAGGCCTTAGGGAAAATTAAAAAAATGATAATAAACGTGGCCACTAATGAGAATAACCACATGGAGCTTAGCGCAGCTGCCAGCGGGTTCTCTCTGGAAAGTTGGCGAAGGGCGAGTCGGGTAGAAAGAGAGAGACGCTTGATGAAGGGTTTTGGCCACCTTGCAGAGGCGTAGTGAGAGACCAGAGGGAGGTGGTTTCAGGGCATGCAGGAAAGGCTGGTGCAGAGCTGCTGGGGAGCCGCCTACGTGAAGCTGGTGCTAATAGCAAGGATGGCCCGTCGTGCAAAGAGGTGGCAGAGGAAGTGGCTGGCGTGGCTGACCGCGCAAGGAGAGAAGCACCGTGGAGAGAGACGCAAGGAGAGAAGCGTCGTGGAGAGAGAGCTCGCGAGACGGACTGGCCTCAGAGTTGGGCCGTGTTGTTTTTGTTTTGGCATCCAGGATACGTCAAGAGGGGAGCCGCCAAAGAGAGGATTGGTGACAAGCTGGCAAAGAGGACAGGCTGGGGTGATGGTCGTCTGCGAGTGTGGAAGCAAAGGCGACTGTTGCTGGAGACAGGTGGGCAGAGAGAGATGTTTGGGAGCCACTTAAGTGAAGAGTCGTGTGGCTGGTGGACGTGAGAGAGGCTGGATGCCCAGGAGGAGGGCTCACGACAAGTGGAGGTTCACCGTGAAGAAAGGAGAGGGAAGCATGTGGCTGTGGGTATGGTGGAAGGCTGGCGGCTGTGAGGAGGTCCCTAGAAGACAGAACAGGGGATAAGCGAAGTGCAGAGGCTGGTGGGGCCGGTAGCATTGTAGAGAAGCTGCTTGTGGGACAGAGGAACTGGCTGGCAGAGGATCAACAGAGAGAGAGAGAGATGTTGGTGTAGCTGCTCCTGGTGACACACACAGAAGTGATGGGCTGCAGAGAGAGTTGAGGGTTAGCTGGTGGGGCGCCTTTTGAAGAAAGAGTGGCCGGGTTCTTTCTGGTGTGGTTGGCACAGCATGCAGGCGAGAGGTTCGTGGTGATTGAGGATGTGGTGTATCCTCGGCAGTGACAGGTCAGAGTGTTGATGGGTCGTGTGGTTGCAAAGGCTTGGTCGTTAGATGCAAGGTTGTAATTCCAGAGGCGGTGTGGCCGTGGTTGAATTCCCTTGGCAGTAAATCCAGGCCTGAGTGTTTGTAAGATTGTGTGAGTAAGGCTTCTGTGTCGGGAGAAGCTTGTATGAAGTGTTTTCTGGAAATATATTGCTGGGTGTTTGCTTTGTCTATGGTGCCCCTGTTTTGTGCTGTCTGTCTGGCGTGGGTGGGGTGGTGAACCGTGAGAAGTGTTCCAGCCGGTGGCTGGTGGTGCCTCCGTTGTGTTGTTATTTTTCAAGTTTGGGAGGTGAAGGGCTAGAGGCAGTGGTCTTTCTTTCTTTTTTTCACCTCACACCACACACCTCTTGTAGAAAATTCCTGGCAGAACACAAATCATGACTATTTGTTTAAATCACTGAGTGCATAATGAAAGTTTATGTTACTTACTTTGTTTAAATCCACCTTTAAATGCAAGAGATTCTATACCATCCAATGTCTTTTTGCGTTCACGACGAGCACCATTTTGCGTTGCTTTAAGTCGTTTGATAAGTTCCTCTAGCCTTTGAATCTTTGCATCCTTCTCCTCATTCTCTGTGCCGAGGATCTCTTTCATTTTATCTGATGATGTTTTACGTCCTTATTGACATTGTAAAAGGGTGAATTGTGATGCTTGCAAATGAGAGTGATGTTTTACGTCCTTTCATTTTACGTCCTTATTGACATTGTAAAAGGGTGAATTGTGATGCTTGCAAATGAGAGTGGAGAATATGGGTTTGCCAAGCTCCACTTGTAGTCAATCTTATGCAGTATCCTAACAAGCCAAGCTCGCCTTCACCAACAAATTGCATAAAAGATGATAAATTGCAGAAAGGAGGGTTTTCTCTTAATGGAATGTCAATTGGATAGAGACGCCCATCAACCCAAAGGTCTACATTTTTCACCTTAGCTATCCTATGAGCTTGGACAGATTGTGCATCAGTAGGATGGGGTTTTTAAGAGCTGCCATACTCTTCAGGAATACGAATGTGTAAATCAACCTTTCGTTTTCTAGCTTCACAAGGGGCTACACAAACAGCTTGCAAAGGCTCCATAGCTAAGCAGAGGAAGAAGCTAAAGTAGAGAGATCCTCAGAGGGGGAGAGAGAGAGAGAGAGAGTGAGAGTGAGAGAGATTGTTAAAACTTTGTTGTTTGGAGGTTTGTTGCTGGAGGTTTAACATAAATCCATTTTTTTGAGTAGAAAATGATATTTTGGATATACAAATATACTAACATGAAGTTTCTCATCAATAAATTACATTTATAAGAAAAATGTAGTTAAAAAAAATTGGGTCCCCACAATTTCAGGATCTCATGGATGTAGTGGTTCCTAACAAGTTAGTTATGTTTATGGGGTTATGGTGTTAAAACCTTAAGATCTCTCTAGATAATTGTTATGCATAAACATGCATTAATCAGGCATAAACTCATCCACTTGACCACCCTCGAGCCCAAGGGATGCACACATGAATTATAATAAAATACAACATACCTTTACCTTGATGTCCCATACCATCAAGAGGTATAACTCCAATCCAATAGCATGTAGCTATAGTGTGAAATGGTAGGTGAGTAGTTATGATCCTCTACACAAGAGAGCATAACATAACCTAGCCTCAAGATAACATCAAGAGACCATAGCCCCCCCTTGAGTGTGCCCCATCAACGAGTTCTTGAAGAGTAACTGTGTTATCCTCACCTCCCAGTTTCTCTTTCAATCTACTGATATGAAAGACTGGATGGACTTTAACATGTGGAGGTAGTTTTAGTTCATACACAACTCTGCCAATCTGATGTATAAATCGAAATGGACCGCAATATCTAGGAGATAAATTCGAGCATTTTCTTTTTGACAAAGTCTGAGAATCTTTAGAAACTTTAAAATAAACCAACGCTCCTGGTTCAAAAGACCAAGTTCAACATCCTCTATCAGCATAGAACCGTGCCCTATCCTAAGCACTCCTGATAGAATCCCAAGCTTTGGTCAGCATTTCATGCATATCATATGTAAGAAATCCCTCGATGCATCAAGATCAATGTCCTTAAGACTGACATCAATAGGTGCCCTAGGTTGATACCCATACATAAGTATGCACAACTAAAACCAATAGCCATATGTTTAAAACTATTATAGGCAAATTCCATCATTGGAAGATTTTTTTTCCAATATGATGATTTTCCAAGGACATATGCACGAAGCATATCCTCTATAATCTTATTCATACACTCTGTTTGCTCATCAGACTGCAGATGATCATAGGAGTTTGTACTCAAAGTAATTTCTTCGTTGGTAAACCATTCGGAATAAAGTAGAAAAACATGGCATTATAATAGCGGGGGAACCAGGTATCCATCGGCAGCCCACCCAATGTACCCCACATCTGCTCATGGAATTATCAACGTCCCGAGTTACCCATATCAACATAGAGAGTCATCAACGTCTCGATGAGTCACGTATGTCCATCCGTTGTGGGCTCCCTGCCCCCTCCGCGGTGCCCAGCCGGTGTGGCGGAAGTGGCGTCAGCCTCCCACGCGGGGCGGGGATCCACACTTGGGGCCTCGCCCGCCGCAGATGTCTAGGACGAGAGGCTAGACCGGGCGGTCCCTCCAAGATCGGGGCCCAAAATACTCCCTCACCCGGAAGGCATGGGCGATTCCGCCATGGAAGAAATCCTCGAAAGTCTTAACTAGTTAAGCTGATCTAATCGAACCTGAAGTCACATAGTCAGATCAAGAAGAGACTTGCACTTGGTCCATGGAATCACCGTTCTTTTCTTCATTTACGAGGCACAGCCGTTCGCTGATCCCCTCCCACAGAACAAGGTCTTCTCAGGATTTAAACTAATTAACGTAACTAATCGTATATAGTTATTTCTCGGGATTCCTCCGATCCAGCCTAACCCCATCTAGCCCATGGGTTAGCCAACCACCCGACCCACTGAATTGGTGGGATTCCTTTATAAAGATTTGATTGTGTTTTTGCCTGGGTACGGAGGAAAAGAGTTCCCAGGCCCCCTAGCCAGCGATTCATGCAAAAATTAAGGTAGGCATACCACATACACACCCAATATGAAATTACCATTTATAACATATTTGACTGGCTTTAAAACAATCCTTCAATAGAAATCATAATATTTCTGATCATCATTTTCAAAAATTCTGACTCCATTGTATTACAATAATATCCTCTAGACTCTCCGTTGAAGACCAGCTGGCCAACCAATGAGATCCAGTATCAAAATTTGGTTCCCAAAAATCTTTCCTTTTAGTCCATCCAAAATCTTCCTCGACGTGCAAATTGGTGTCCTAGCAAACTGCGAGCCCATGCATTGCCTGGTCAGAACCCTCTAGGATCCTCCTTAGGTGTCCTAGCACTTTACTAAGGGACCGCTTCATCGGTCCTCCCCTATCATACCGAAAGCACACCATTTTAACTGTATCGAGGAGGCTGGTCAAGACCTCGACAGGCTTTGCCGCGAGCAACGTCCCTTGACGACTCCCCGCCAGCTGTTCCAATGAACCTCCTCTTAGAAAAACATAAGCCAATTGCTATCTCCAGCATTCTGGCGTAAAACAATCCTTTGAATTAAAAAACAGAGGTTCCAATGCAAGTAAAATTCCAATTTGAGAATGGTTCCAAAACCCTTTTTCCATATTTCCCAGTTTCATAAATTAATGAGGATCCTTGATCTCTCATCTGGGTAATCTACCCATCATTCAGTCTGATTGTCCAACTAGATTCTTGGTGAGTTCGATCAGGAAAAACTAGTTTAGTTCCGATAGTCTATTCTTTATGATTAGAAACTGGAATTGGTCTCACGAAGTTTTTACCTGATTCAAATCGAGAGATGGACAAGTAGGTTTATTGTTCGCTCCTCTCATAACCAAATTCATTCGGTTTAGCTCTACAAGGATTCCCTTTAAATAAACATCTAGTTTTGGGTAAATATCCATTCTATCACATAATTTCTCAACCTTAATTCATTAGGTAGAATTATGGTGGAAATTCATCTTTAGACACACTAAGATTTAATTCAAACCTTAATTACTTCTCTCACATAATTTCTCAACCTTAATTCATTAGGGTGGAAATTCATCTTTTGACACACTAAGATTTAATTCAAACCCATCTTTTCTTAAATATCATAAAAATTCTTCTTTTAACTAAATACCAATGCCTATTTTTTTGAATAAACTTAAAATCCCTCTTTTTCTCATTTAATGAGTGCAATCCAATTATCATGGGAATTCCTCTTTTACCATAAATTAAATCTATCTAAAATTCTTCTTAAAAATTACATAAAAATATCCATTAATTCTATTAAGCTAAAAATTCCACTTTTCTCATTTAAATATTTGAATTCCAATATGGTGGGAACTCTTTCATCATTTAAACTTATCTATGCAAAAAGATAAATTTAACTAAAATCTTTCTTTAATTTTTAAACAAAATATACATTATTTTAGCATCCCAATTTTTCTCTTACTTCATTGGAATACATGGATTTTCATTGTCATGGGGATTACTCTTTTAACATAAAAATGAATTACTAGAAATTCCTCTTTTTCCTAATTTACTATTTATGCATAAACATAAAAATCAAATTTTCCATGATTATAATGAGAATCATTAAATTAATCTAGGATGATTCATCCTAGAATATGGTAGGAAGTCCTCTTTTCATATTATGAATGAAAATGATTTATGTGTTAACTTTTCAGCAATTTTATCGTAGCTCCGCTCTGCTATTACTGATAATTCTTAATAATTTTGAAAACATAAAGTTTAGTAATATCATATGATAGAATAACCATTAATTTGATCAATATCCAATTATGAACTTGTTTCCTAATTTTTCCATGAATTAAATAGCATAAAAGCATTAAAACGTCACTTATTTGGCCTCAATTTGACAAGCATAGAAATTACTTTTAGATTAGAGAATTGCTTTATGAGAAGCTTCATTTGAATATAGAATAGGTCATAGGAATGACCATTCTTTGGGGGAGAGAGAGAAATGCTTTTTAAAAAAACATTATAATTTAAGCATAAATGGAAATTTATGTGTTTTATCACTACAATTCATTAAAGAACTTCCATTGTATTAAAAAGCCATTCAATTGAATGCTTCTCAAGCTTGAGAGGGGTTGAGAAGAGAGAAACATTTGGAGATTTTAAAAAAAAAGACCATAAACCACACTTTACCTCCTAGATTGCTTGATTCTTTAATCAAAGTAGAGGCCCCCAACCAATCAATTGGTTTGGTATGTTGATGAAGACTCCAAGGAAGATTGAAGAGAGAGAGAAGCTCCAATCTCTTCAACTTGTAGAGGAGTTTTTAGAGGATAATAGAAAATAATCTTATCTTAGAGTAATACCGACATAGTTTAGTTCACGGATGAGAATACAAAAGAATGAGGGTCTATTTATAGGTGAGGGAGGCCACTAACTGAGTCCAACTGAGCTCTAGAATTTTCTAGCTTCAGTTTGGCTGAAGATTTGGCCCAGTTTGGCTCCCTTTTTAATTTGGTTTGATCCAGGAGAGAGGAGATTTAAAAATATCCTATTATTTTTTAGTTTAAATTACATCCAAAATGTCAAAAAGGTGCCTCCTTGAAGGGCCCTGTTCTCCTTACCAATGAGTCAAAAATGAATGATTACTCCAAAATATCTCAATTTTTTATTAATACTTCATAATTTTTAACTAATAAATCTAGTACATAATAGTCAACTCTTCATCTTATGTGGGTATTTACTCATTTTTGGGTATTTTCTTTTATTCTTTGGATTTATCTTATCCCAACACTTGGATTAATCTTATTGGTCCATAGGAGCCTTAATCCAAAATTTTCAGAAAATCTTGACCCTTAGGCTCAAGTCTTCTAAATCATTTTTAATTAATTCCAATTGCACCTTGGAAAATCTTTTTTGATTTTTTGATTCAAGGAAACATTTTTTTGATATTTGTAGAGTTTATTTATCTAAAAAATATCCTAATATTGATTTACCACTCTCTAGAAATTTTTATCTCACTAGGCCAAAGAAGGAAAACTAATATTTTCTTGTATTCAGAAACATAGAATGATTACAAGGGATTGAAGTAGAGGCTTATTAGTTATTCAGGCTGAGGAGTAATCTTACATCCTCTTCCACTTGAAAAACGTTAGATGTCCTCATCTCGCAAAGTGAGGATAATCCTTCGCCAATTCTTCTTCTTTCTCCCAGGTGGCATCTTTAAGAGGGAAGAACTTCCACTTTACTAAGAATTCTCTAAGGACTCTGCTCTTGGGAATCTTCTCCCAAACGTCAAGGATTTCCTCAAGTTGGAGTACCATTTGGCCTTGAGTCGGAGAGATCAACTATTCATCTCATCAAGCATGTGACTCGGGCTAGGCACATACTTCTTAAGCAAATTGACATGGAATACATCATGTACCTTGAGATGGGAAGGCAGAAGAAGTTTGAAGGCTAGATCGCCCACTTTCTCTATGACAGCATACGGCACAGTGCTCTTCTTTTCAAGTACTCACCACCGCTAGATGAAGAGCAACTTATGGCTAGGTTCATTCGGGGAATGAACAAACCTTTAGACACTCTAGTCAAGAATGCCAAGCCAATTTCCATGGTTAAAGCTGTAAGAATGGCGGACTTCGCCAAATCCTTCATCGTTAAAGTCCTGCCAAAGCCAGCTCCCTCATCCTTCAAGAGATTCCAGACACCCGAAAGTTCTTCCAACCTTTCACCTCCGAAGAGGCACCAAGGTCCCAACCAGAATCTGGAGTCAGGAAGTTTTAGAAGGAAAACCTTTCCCTCGAAGTTCTTTCTCAAGAACTCTGGCTCTTTCAAGAATGCACAGGGAAGAGCTTCGAAGTGAGAACAGGTGCTTCGGATGTTAAGGGTTTGGGCACCAGCTCAAGGATTTTCCATCTCCTTCTGTGGGACAAGGAAGCGAGGGTCCTAGATTTCATAGACAAACTCCTTTGTATCAGTCCCCAATCAGGGTCCCCCACGCCAAAATTAGAGCAACCCCAGAAGAGTGCCAGCTCAGCCTGTAGCCTCCATGCAAAGCAGTCTCCAAACTCCCTCCCAGAATTTGGAAAACCAAAGAGATAGAGTTCCACCTCAGACTACAGCAGCTAGAGCCGTCACTATAACTGAGGAAGTGGAGGAAGAAAAAGGATAGATCTATGCCGCAATAGAGCATCAGGGGAATAACCGTCAATTTTGTGTCCTCGAGACTCCATCAGAGTACCGTGGTAAGAAATTTAAGCTTTTGATTGATTTAGGCAATACTCATTATTTTATTTCCCCAGGATATCTACGTAACTTAGTTCTAAATCAAAAATCAGGGAAACCTATGCAAGTGGAATTGGCCAGTGGAAAGATTCTTTTCACACCCTAAGACATACCTTATTCAGTTTAGTCTAGATGGGAACGTAACAGAGTGCTAGTTCAGAGTCCTACCCTTGGGAGTCTATGATGGAATCCTTGGAATGGATTGGCTCCATAAGAATTAGGCTGACATTCATTTTCACAAAGGAGCCAGCTCTTTGCTTGACCTTCGTGAGAATAAAGTTCAAGGCACTGGAATTTCCAGATCCCTAGTGCTGTAATTAGTCAAGGCTTTTAAATTGTTAAAAGGGCTCAAAAAGAGGCAAGCTATTTATGTCGTTAAAATGAATCCAGTAGACATAAAATGCAAGGCTAAAGAGCCAAAGTGGTTAAGTTAGTATGCAGATGTGTTTCACAAAGAGCTGACTAAGATACCTTTGTCTTGAGAAGTAGATCATGAGATCCAGTTAACCCCCAGAGCTAAGCCAGTAGCCCAACGTGCATACAAATGCTAGTCCCTAAAGCCATTGAGCTTAAGGAACAGTTAAGACAATTGTTAGAGCAAGGATTTGTCAAACCCAGTGTCTCACCATAGGGTGCACCCGTTCTCTTTCAAAAGAAGAAAGATGGAATGTTAAAGACTCTGTATTGACTACAGAGGATTGAATCAATTAACAATTAAAAATAAGTATCCTATCCCTAGGATTGATGAACTTCTGGATTGGTTAAGTGGGACCCAAATGTTCACAAAGATAGATTTCAAATTCGGGTACTACCAGATCAGAATCAAGGAATAGGACATCCCGAAGACAGCATTCAATATCGTTATAGGCATTATGAGTTTACAGTCATGCCGTTTGGATTGACTAATGCCCTGGCAACGTTTAATCGTCTTATGCAAGATATTCTCCGAGAATACTTGGATGATTTTTTTCTTGTCTTCTTTGATAATATCTTGGTATACTCAAAGAATGTTGCAGATCATGAAGATCATGTGCGCAAGGTCCTCGAAATCCTAAGGAAACACCAACTCTTTGCAAAAAAGGGCAAGTGTTCTTTTTCTATTGACCAGGTGGAATACTTGGGATTCATAGTGTCAAAAGATGAGATTTCTCCTAACCCCGCAAAGATCCAAGCCGCCGTAGATTGGTCGGAACCGAAGACAGTAAAGGAAGTCAGAGGATTCCTAGGAGTAATCGGATGGTATAGGATATTCATACCTAGGTATGCTCAGATAGCATCCCCTTTCACTAACCTTCTCAAGAAGAGTACCCTTTTTTAATGGACTACAATGTGTCAAAATGCCTTTGATAAACTAAAGACATCCTTAGTAACCAACCTTGTCCTTGAATTGCCAGATTTTACCAAACCTTTTGAGGTAGTTACTAATGCCAGTGGCTTTGCCTTAGGCGGTACTCTTATGCAAGAAGGTCATGTAGTGGTCTATGAATCTAGAAAACTTAGAACACATGAGAGAAATTATGCCATCCATGACTTGGAGTTACTCTTAGTAGTTTATGCTCTAAAGTTGTGGTTGGAGACATTATCTTTTGGGATAAAGGTTCACCTTGATGATAGATCATCAAATTCTGAAGTGGATCTTCACCCAAAGGGATCTCAACATGCGTCAAAGGAGATGGATGCAAACCCTGCACATGAATTTGATTTTGAAATTAAGTATCCACCGGGGAAAGAAAATGTGGTGGCAGATGTGCTCAGTAGAAAAGCAGCCTTGCTTACAATTAAAGTGGTGTCAAATCCATTAATCTGTGAAGCAAGGGAGAAAATCATGCAGGACAAATTCTTTGCCCCTATTTCTACCCTTTTGATGATGCAGGAAAGCAAGACTCCTTAGGAAATGAGTCGAGTTCTTGGGTACAAATTGGATGAAGGATGCATGTATTATAATAATCAGCTATGGATTCCTAATGACGAGGAAATAAAGGGAAGGATTCTGATAGAAGCCCATGAAACCTATATGTCTTTGAAGAAAAGTTTCTTTTAGCCTGGACTCAAAAAGGATGTCTTTGATCATATGCGACAATGCTTAATGTGTCAGAGAGTGAAGGCAGAGAAAGTCAAGATGCGAGGAAAATTGTGGCCTCTAGACATTCCACAGATGAAGTGGGAATGTATCAGTATGGACTTTGTCACTGGATTACCTTCAGTGCAATCACGTTACAACTCCTTTTTTGTGGTAGTTGACAGACTAACCAAAGTTTCCCATGTGATTCTAGTGAAAGAAACATATACTCCAGTGGGGATGTTGCTAGAGTTTTCCTTAAAGAGATCTTCAGATTGCATGGCTTACCCCAGGAGGATAGTAAGTGATAGAGATCCCAAATTCACATCGAAATTCATGACTGCATTCTTCGAAGAAGTAGGAACTTTATTGGATCTCAGTGTACAACCTATCACCTTGAAACTAATGGCCAGACTGAAAGAGTGAACCAGGTAATAGAGGATATCCTTCGGTCATGTTGTGTGGCAGGAACCCAAGAAGTGGTTAAGCCATTTGCATCTAGTTGAATTTGCTTACTATGCTTCTTATCATTGAATTATTGGGATGAGACCTTTCAAACCTTTGTATGGACAAGATGGCCTTACATCGTTGACTTGGTCCAACCCATTGATCAGAGTCCAAATGTCCAGACAAAAGCTTAATGACATAGACCAGCAAATGCAATTGATCCGTTAAGATATTAAGGTAGCCCAAGATAGGCGAAAGTAGTATGCAGATAAAAAGAGATTAGAAAGAGAGTTTGAAGAGTCAGATATGGTCTTCATTCGAGTACGACCAAAAAAAGGTTCCTTATCTTTAGGTAAGTACAAGAATCTCTCTCCTAGATACTGTGGACCTTATGCTGTTATAAAGAAAGTGGGCGATCTAGCTCATAAACTTCTTTTGCCTCACCATCTCAAGGTACATAATGTATTCCACGTCAATTCTCTTAAGAAATATGTACCCAGCCCGAGTCACATACTTGATGAACAATTGATTTCTCCGACTCAAGGCCAGATGGTACTCCAACCTAAAGAAATCCTTCACATTCGGGAGAAGGTCCTCAGGAGAAAAGTCCTCAGAGAGTTTTTAGTCAAGTGGAGGTTCTTCCCTCTAGAAGACGCCACCTGGGAGAAAGAAGAAGAGTTGGTAAAAGATTACCCCCACTTTGCGAAATATCGTTTTATATTGACACGGATTGTAAAAAGAAAATTCAAGAAATCTATCGGGATCAAAATATTCAGATAAATGATTAATATATTCCTCATTGGAATTTGTAACTAATTTAGAAATCAGTTAAGTGAATATTCAAAGAAAGAAATTCAGTAAATTAGTGAAAATTAAATTATCAAATCTTTTTGAGAAAGATAGATCAGGAAAAATCTTATCCCGACTCAAACCTTGAATAAGACTATGACCAAGACCAAACTCTTTTGTCAGTTTTGAGGAAAGAAGGTGTGACTCTAGTTTAAAAAAATACACTCAAAACTTTCACAAAATCTTAAACAAAGTTTGAGACCCTTCGAATTGATTTGTGGATCAAGGTTATAGAATTCGAGGAATTTTGGTATAAAATTCAGAATTCCAATGGGGCTACTGATTCAAGAAATAATCCTTGTATTCAAAAGAAAATCAAACTGAAAACTTGCATAGAAATGAAATGTAATGTGAATAGATGTGATGAGATACGATGTGAATCAGATGGATGTGAATGTGTATGTGAAGAATGGATGTGAATGTGTATGTGTATGTGAAGAATGGATGTGAAGAATGGAAGTGAATGTGTATGTGAAGAATGGATGTGAATGTGTATGTGAAGAATGGATGTGAAGAATGGAAGTGAATGTGTATGTGCAGAATGGATGTGAATGTGTATGTGACGAATGGATGTGAATGTGTATGTGAAGAATGGAACTCAATGTGTATGTGAAGAATGGATGTGGATGTGTATGTGAAGAATGGATGTAAATGTGTATGTGAAGAATGGATATGGATGTGTATGTGAAGAATGGATGTGAATGTGTATGTGAAGAATGGATGTGGATATATGTGAAAGAATGGATGTGGATGTGTATGTGAAAGAATGTGATGTGATGTGACATGAATATATGTGGATGTGAAGTGATAGATATGAATGTATGGATAGATGTGAGTAGTCGTACATGTGAACGATTGGATGGATGTAGATGAATGAGATGAGATGTGTATGAATGTGATATAATGTGGATAGAATATGGATAGATGTGAGTAGTCGTACATGTGAACGATTGGATGGATGTAGATGAAAGAGATGAGATGTGTATGAATGTGATATAATGTGGATAGAATATATGTGATGGGATGGTTATGAGAATGAATGTGGTGGATATGAATGAATGAATGAATGAATGTGGTGGATATGAATGAATGAATGTGATGGATATGAATGAATGTGATGTGACGGATGTAAATGGATGTGATGTAAATGAATGTGATGGACGTGAATAGATGTGATGTGATGTGAATCGGGATGTGAATGAATGAGATGTGATGCCATGTGAATCAGGATGTGAGTGAATGAGATGTGATGTAAATTGGGATAGATGTGATACGTGATGTGAATGAATATGATGTGATGAGATGTGGATATGGATAGATGCGAGTGGATGAGATCTGATGTGGATAAATGAGAAAAGATGTGATGGGATGGAAAATGATGTGATGAGAATGGGAATACATATGAAATAAATGAAGATTGATGTGGAACAATGTGGAAAGACGAGAGTTCGTTATAGAAACTGTATTTATGACCTATTTTTAAATGACTGTTTTATGTCAAAAATGCTGGGGAAGCATTTTGACTGTCTTGTGAATGAGGTCGGAGACCTATGTAATAAAGTTGCAAAACAGATGACGGAGAGTCAATGGAGGGACGTCTCGCATAGCAAGGTTGGCCGAGGTCTTGACCAACCGTGGTTCAATTTAAATGGTGAGCTTTCAGTATGGTGGATGAGGGACTAAGGAAGCGGCCTATGAGTGAAGCGCTAGGTGACCTACGAAGGATTTAGAGAGTGCTGACCATACGGTGCTCGGGCTCTAAGTCGCCACCAAAGGTACCCACATGTACATCGTAGAAGATATTGGAACAAAGAGTAAGAGTTGTTTTCTGAATTTGGGCATGGATCTGGTTGATTGACCTTGCTGGTCCTCAACGGATGAGTCCATGGTTCTTTTATATGGATCTGTTGGTTGATCTTGCTGATCTTCGACAAAGATTTCATTTTTATTTTTATAAGTGAATATATTGCTGGGTACTATGAGCTAGGAACTATTGAAAAAGCGGCGTTCTGGTTGCCAATGATGCCATAAGTACTCCGATGAAGGAAAAATTAGAAATTAGGATTCAACCGAATTAATTTTGGAGGATTATGATCAGTAATACTATAGTTTCATGAAATGATTATTTTAAAGACAGCTAAATCTGTGAAAAAGGTAATTTCATATTGGCTGTGTAAGTGGTGTGACTAGTTTTAAGTTTGCATGAATATTCGGCTAGGAGGCCTGGGAACTCTTTTTCCTGGTACGCGGGACAAAACCTAACCAAATTCTTAAATGGATCTCATCACTATAGTGGTTGGGCGGTTGGTTAACCCATGGGATTGGATGGGGTTAGGCTGGACTGATGGATCCCTAAAATGAGACTCAATTCTGTTATGGTATGATAGATGAAGTAAATCCTGGATAAAAATTGTTCTATGGAAAAGAATCACAGCTGTGCCTCTCAATGAGGAAAAAAGCATTGGTCTCTATGATCCAAGTGCAAGTGTTTTCCTTACTTTGACTCTATGATACTTACAGGTTGGGTCAAATCAGTTGAGTTAGTTAAGGCTCTTGACTACGTTAGAGTAAAAATATCTTGGAGGCCCATCACTCGTGCTTTTCGGGCGAGGGAAGTTTTCTCAGGTTTGATTTTGGAAGAACCGATGGATTCATCTCTTGTCCGGATATCCGTGGTGGGAAAGGCCCCGAGTCAGGGACCCTGCCCCGTGCAAGAATTGCTACTTCCGCTGCTAGCACCCTTGAATTCGTTGTGTGGAGGGATAGTTATCTTTCAGCCACCAGACACCCTCTCACTGAGATGAAGAAGAGCTTGACCCGGACATTCACAAGGCTCTTCACAGAACTCAACCACGACCCTTCAAAGGTGAAGGGGACTGGGCGAGGCTGTGGAGAAGTGGGTTGAAGACATGGAGGAATATTTTAATGTCACCGGATACAATGAGAGGAGCAAAATGGCTCTTGCTAGGTTGAAAATTGTGGAAACAGCCAGGGTGGAATGGAGAAACCATTACAACACCAATCATCTGGATAGGAATACCCAGTCCTAGAATGATGTTAAAGCCTATCTAAGGAAGAGATTTTCTCTCCCCGCATTTTTCAAAACCAAGATGAATGAATTCTTAGAGCTAAACCAGGGGAGCAAAACCATTGAAGAATATCATCGGGCATTTGCTCTTCTCCTCACCACACCGCTAGAGGAAGAGCAACTTATGGCTAGGTTCATTCGAGGAATGAATGAGCCTTTAGACACCCTGGTCAAGAACACCAAGTGAGTTTCCATGGCAGAAGCTGTAAGAATGACGAAGGAATTCACCAAAGCCTTCATCGTTAAAGTCCCCCCAAAGCCAGCTCCCTCATCCTTCAAGAGATTCCAGACACCGAGAAGTTGTTCCAACCGTCCACCTCCAAAGAGACACCAAGGTCCCAAACAAGAGCTAGAGTCACGAAGTTTCAGGAATAAAGGAAGAACTTTTCCTCGAAGTTCTTTCTCAAGAACTCCGGTTCTTTCAAGAATGCAAAGGAAAAGAGCTTCGAAGTGAGAACAGGTGCTTCAGATGTCAAGGGTTTGGGCACTAGCTCAAGGATTTCCCGTCTGCTTCTGTGGGCCAAGGAAGCCACCGTCCCAGAATTCCAAGACAGACTCCTTTGTATCAATCCAATCAGGGTCCCCTCCTGCACCAAAATCAAGGCAACCCCAGAAGAGTGCCAGCTCAGCGTCGTGCAGCCTCCATGCAAAGCAGTCTCTGAACTCCCTCCCAGAATTGGGGAAACCAAAGAGAGAGAGCTCCACCTCAAACTACAGTAGCTAGAGCCGTCACTATAGCTGAGGAAGTGGAGGAAGAAAAAGGACAGATCTATGCTGCAATAGCGCATCAGGGGAATAACCGTCAATTTTCTATCCTCCTGACTCCAGCAGAGTACCAGGGTAAGAAATTCAAGCTTTTGTTGATTGATTCACGTAGTACTCATTCTTTTATTTCCCTAGGATGTCTACGTAAGTTAGTCCTAAATCAAAAATCAGGGAAACCTATGCAAGTGGAATTGGCTAGTGGAAAGATTCTTTTCACACACCTTGAGATAGACCTTACTTAGTTTAGTCTAGATGGGAACGTAACAAAGTGCTAGTTCAGAGTCCTACCCTTGGGAGTCCTATGATGGAATCCTTGGAATGGATTGGCTCCATAAGAATCAAACTGACATTCATTGTCTCACAGAGGAACCATCTCTTTCCTTGACCTTCACGGGAGGAACTGGGATTTCTGAATCCCCAGTGCTGCATCTAGTCAAGGCTTCTAAATTGTTAAAAGGGTGTAGAAAGAGGCAAGCTGTTTATGTCGTTAAGATGAATCTAGTAGACATAAAATGCAAGGCTAAAGAACCAGAGTGGTTAAGTGAGTATGCAAATGTGTTCCCTGAAGAGTTGACTGAGATGCCTCCATCTCACGAAGTAGATCATGAGATCGAGTTAACCCCAGCCAGTAGCCCAGCATGCATACAAAATGCTAGTCCCTCCCTGAAGACATAAAACTTAAGGAATAGTTAAGACAAGTGTTAGAGTAGAGATTCGTCAGACCCAGTGTCTCGGTGTGCCTGTTCTCTTTCAAAAGAAGAAAGATGGAACGTTAAGACTCTGTACTAACTAGAGAGGATTGAATCAATTAATAATTAAAAATAAGTGATATCCTATCCCTAGGATTGATGAAATTCTGGATCGGTTAAGTGGGACCCAAATGTTCCCAAAGATGGATCTCAAATCCGGGTACTACGAGATCAAAATCAAGGAACAGGAAATCCCAAAGACAGCATTCAATACTTGCTATGGGCATTATGAGTTCATAGTCATGCCGTTTGGATTGTTTAATGCCCAGGCGACATTTAATCGTCTTATGTAGGATATTCTCAGAGAATACTTGGATGATTTTGTTCTTATATTCTTTGATGATATCTTGGTATACTCAAAGAATGCTGCAGACCATGAAGATCATGTGCGCAAGGTCCTAGAAATCCTAAGGAAATACCAACTCTTTGCAAAAAAGAGCAAGTGTTCTTTTTCTGTTGACCAGGTGGAATACTTGGGACTCATAATGTCAAAAGATGGGATTTCTCCTGACCCTGCAAAGATCCAAGCCATCGTAGATTTACTTGGGACTCATAATGTCAAAAGATGGGATTTATCCTGACCCCGCAAAGATCCAAGCCATCGTAGATTAGCCGGAACCCAAGATGGTAAATGAAGTTAGAGGATTCCTAGGATTAACCGGATGGTATAGGATCTTTATACCTAGGTATGCTCAGATAGCATCTCCTTTAACTAACCTTCTCAAGAAGAGTTCCCTTTTTCAATGGACTGCAATGTGTTAGAGTGCCTTTGATAAACTGAAGATAGCCTTAGTAACCAACCTTGTCCTTAAATTGCCAAATTTTACCAAACCTTTTGAGGTAGTTACTGATGCCAGTGGGTTTGCTTTAGGCGGTGCTCTTATGGAGGAAGGTCATGTAGTTGCCTATGAATCCATAAAACTTAGAACACATGAGAGAAATTATGCCGTCCACCATGACTTGGCATTACTCTCAATAGTTTATGCTTTGAAGTCATGGAGACATTATCTTTTGGGACAGAGGTTCACCTTGATGACAGACATTATCTTTTGGGACAGAGGTTCACCTTGATGACAGATCATCAATTGTAGTGGATCCTCACCTCAACATACGTCAAAGGAGATGGATGCAGGCCCTATAGGAATTTGATTTTGAAATTATGAGCTGGGGAAAGAAAATGTGGTGGCAGATGTGCTCAACACAAAAGCCTCCTTGCTTGTAATCACAGTGATGTCAAATCCATTAATCTCTGAAGCAAGAAAGAAAAGCATGTAGGATAAATTCTTTGCCCCCTATTTCAACCCTTCTAATGCAAGAAAGCAAGACTCCTTAGGAAATGAGTCGAGTTCTTGGGTACAAATTGGATGAAGGATTCATGTATTATAATATTGGCTATGCACGCCCAATGATGAGGAAATAAAGGGAAGGATTCTGAGAGAAGCCCATGATAGCCTGATAGCTCGATATCCAAGGTTTATAAAAATCTATATTTCTATGAAGAAAAGCTTCTTTTGGCCTAGACTCAAAAAGGATGTACTTGATCATGTGCGACAATGCTTAATGTGTCAGAGAGTTAAGAGAGTTAAGGGAGAGAAAGTCAAGATGCCAGGAAAACTTTAGAGAGTTAAGAGAGTTAAGAGAGTTAAGGGAGAGAAAGTCAAGATGCCAAGAAAACTTTAGCCTCTAGATATTCCACAGATGAAGTGGAAATATATCAGTATGGACTTTGTCACTCGAGATTACCTTCAATGCAATTAGGTTACAACTCCATTTTTGTGGTAGTTGACAGACTAACCAAAGTTGCCTATATAACTGTGAGATCCCCCTGTTCCCACCGAGCAATAGATTCGGGGTACTAACAGCGGAAGTAGCACTTCTCGCGTGGGATAGGGGTCCCACATTCGGGGCCTCTCCCACGGATATCCGGACAAGAGACTAATCCGACGGTTGTTTCAAAACCGAACCCGGAAAAAACTTCCTTTACCCGAAAAACACGGGCGATTCCACCAAGAAATTTTTCTTTACTCTAACGTAGTCAAGATCATTTTTGATCAAGCTGATCCAATTGCATCTTCAAGATACTTGATTAGATCAAGGAAGAAACTTGCACTTGGATCATTGGGATCAACGTTTTTTTTCCCATTCAAGAGGCACAGCCGTTGATTCCTATCCATAGAACAATTACTATCCGGGATTTACTTTATCTATCGTAAACAAAAATTGAGTCTCGATTTACGGATCCATTAGTCTAGCCTAACCCCATCCAGTCCCATGGGTAAGCCAACCGCCCAACCACTGTAGTGATGGGATCCAATTAAGAATTTGGTTAGGTTTTGTCTCGGGTACCAAGGAAAAGAGTTCCAAGCCCCCCTAGCCGGAAGTTCATGCAAACATAAAACTAGTCACACCACTTACACACCCAATATGAAATTGCCTTTTTCTTAGCATCAGCTAACTTTAAAACAATCCTTTAATGAAACCATTATGTCACTGATGACAATCCTCATAGTCTCTAGTTGAATCCTTATTTCCAATCATTCATTCATCGGTATACTTATGGCATCATTGGCAACCAGAACGCTCACCACCTGTTCACTCAGGGGCCTTTTCCATAGTTCCTAGCTCATAATAACCAGCAATATATTCATATAATAGAATGGAATCTCCGTGGAAGATCAGCAAGATCAACCCACAGATCCATATAAAAGAGCCATGGACTCATCCGTTGAGAACCAGCAAGGTCAATCAACCAGATCCATGCCCGGTTTCAGAAAACAATTCTTATTCTTTATTCCAATATCTTCCACGATGCAGGTGTGGGTATCTTCGGCGACCCAGAGCCCGAGCACCGTATGGTCAGCACCCTCTAGGATCCTTCGCAGGTGACCTAGCACTTCACTCACAGGCCGCTTTCTTGGTCCCTCATCCACCGTACCGGAAGCTCACCATTTAAATCGAACCGAGGCTGGTCAAGACCTCGGTCGACCTTGCTACGCGAGACGTCCTCCATTGACTCTCCGTCAGCAGTTGCAACTTTAACACTTAGGTCTTCACTCATGACCTTAATCCACAAGACGGTCAAAATGCTTCCCTAGCATTGTTGACATAAAACAGTCATTTACAAACAGTCACAAAATAAAACAGTCATTTACAAACAGTCATTTACAAACAGTCACAAAATACAGTTTCTAAATCGAACTCTCGTCTTTCCACATTATCCCTCCTTAGTCCACATTACTTATTCCACATTCCATTCAATGTGTACTCATTCTCATCCATTTCCTCATATCGAGAACACATTAATTCATATACACATTCACATTCACATCCATACATCCACATCTACATGCATACATCCATTTTTACATCCTCATACATCCATAACCACATCCATACATCCACATCCATAACCACATCCATACATCCACATCCACATCCACATTCACATCCATACATCCACATTTACATGCTTACCTCCATTTTCACATCCTCATTTATACATCCACATCCCATATCCACATTCATACATACACATCCATATCCACATCCATACATCCACATCCACATACATACATCCACATTCACATACATACATACATCCACATCCACATACATACATACATCCATATCCACATTCCCATTCACATCTATACATCCACATCTACATCCACATACATATATACATCCACATCCACATTCCACATTCACATCTATACATCCACATCTACATCCACATTCACATACATCCACATCCACATTCCCATTCACTTCTATACATCCACATCTACATCCACATTCACATCTATACATATACATCTTCATGCATACATCCATTTTCACATTCATACATCCACACTCCCATCTCCACATCCACACATCCACATACATACATCCATTTCCACATTCCCATTCATATAGCCCCATATGCCTTCACATCTAATCTTTTACATCACATCCATTCTCGCCCTATCACAACCCATATACATCTTATCCTATCACATACACTTCTTACCTCATCCCATACACATCTCATCACATCTTAATTCATCTTATCACCTCCTAACTTATTTCATAAGCATATTATCACCTCTTATCACATCTTATACACCTCTTATCACATCCTATTACATCTCATATCTATTTATAGAATACAAGAGAGTTCTTATATTTGATATAAGATTTCTTTACACATTTATTTATGCATAAATTTCTATTTAAGGAGATTAATACTTTCGAAGTAAAAATCAATCTTTTATGCATCTTCCTATGCATAAATTCATTTTAAATGAAAATGACACTTTTGAATTAAATTTCAATCTTTTATGCATTTTCCTATGCATAAATTCAATTTAGATGAGAATGATACTTTTAAATTTAAAATCCATCTTTTATGCATCTTCTTATGCATAAATTCAATTTGGTAGGAATTACACTTTTAGAATAAAAGAATTTCTCTTATGCATCTAAGTTATGCATAAAATCCATTTATGATGAAAATCACACTTTTAGTATAAAAAGAATATTTTTTATGCATACCTCTATGCATGAAATCTAATATGATAAAAGTAACACTTTTACAATAAAATAATCAACTTTTATGCATACCTCTATGCATGAAATTCAAATATGATAAAAGTAACACTTTTACAATAAAATAATCAACTTTTATGCATACCTCTATGCATGAAATTCAAATATGATAAAAGTAACACTTTTATAAAAAAATAATCAACTTTTATGCATACCTCTATGCATGAAATCCAAATATGATAAAAGTAGCACTTTAATAATAAAATAATCAACTTTTATGCATACCTCTATGCATGAAATCCAATTATGATAAAAGTAACACTTTTACAATAAAATAATCATCTTTTATGCATACCTCTATGCATGAAATCCAATTATGCTAAAAGTAACACTTTTGTAATAAAATAATCATCTTTTATGCATACCTCTATGCATGAAATTCAATTATGCTAAAAGTAACACTTTTGTAATAAAATAATCAACTTTTATGCATACCTCTATGCATGAAATCCAATTATGATAAAAGTAACACTTTTATATTAAAATAATAATCTTTTATGCATACCTCTATGCATGAAATCTAATTATGATAAAAGTAACACTTTTATGTTAAAATAATAATCTTTTATGCATACCTCTATGCATGAAATCTAATTATGATAAAAGTAACACTTTTTTGTTAAAATAATAATCTTTTATGCATACCTCTATGCATGAAAATCAATTATGTATAATATAAAAATCAATTTCTCTATGATTACAATGAATATCTTTCAATTAATCTAGGATGATAATTCCTAGAATATGGTAGGAAGTCCTCTTTTCATGCTTTGAATGAAATTATTTTATGCGTATTTTTATAAAAATTTTGCCATAGCTCCGCTGCTACTGATAAATCTCAAATTTTCTAAGGGATAAAGCTTATCATTAAGGAAATAAATAGAATGATCCCTAATTGGATCATTAACCCATAATGGATTGAATCATCAACATTCATGAAATACATAAACTAAAAGCATAGAAAAAGGCCATTAATTTGGCCTCAAGCATAGATTAATCTTGAATTCAGGAAAAGCTTTATGAAAAGCTTCATTTGGATTGAGAATGGGTCATAAGTATGACCATTTCTTGAGTGAGAGAGAGAAATTACATAAAAACCATTAGAATTAAGCATAAATAAAAATTTATGTAATTCATAACTATCATTAATCAATTAACTTCAATAGCATTCATCAAATTATGTAACTCTTCACTACCATTCTCTAACTAGCTTCAATAGTAACTCTTCACTACCATTCACTAGCTAGTTATGTAATTCATAATTATCATTAATCAATTAACTTCAATAGCATTCATTAAATTATGTAACTCTTCACTACCATTCACTAACTAGCTTCAATAGTATTCAAAAACCATTCCAATTAAGCTTCTCAAGCTTGAGAGGGGTTGAGAAGAGAGAAACATTGAGAAATTATAGAAAATGATCAAAATTCACTAATTACCTTACAAATTGCTTGATTCTTTGTTCACGGTAGAGGCCCCCAACCAATCAATTGGTTGAGTATGTTGATGGAGCCACCAATGGGGATTGAAGAAAGAGGGAAGCTCCAAAAACTAGTGAATTTTTAATGAATTCATAGTTCTTGGCTTAGGTGGAGTAGAGTAACGATGCATAAACACTATATATTTTTCAACAAGGGGGAGGCTTCAATTTATAGGAAAAATTGAGCTCCTAACCAAACAAACTGATTCTAGAATTTTCTAAATCAATTTGGTCAATATTTGACCATTTTTAGGTCAGTTAAGCTAACTTTTGGAACTAGATTTGAATGAGGAGAGATGAAATATCTCAATTTTTATGAGTTTAAAACTCATTCAAGCATGTGAAATATGCACCTCCTTTAAAGAACTCCCCTTCCTTACATATGTGTCAAAATGGAATCATTATACCCAAAATATCTCATATTTTTAATATTGCTCATAGTTTTTTACTAATAAACCTTGTACATTTTCAACTCTTCATCTTATGTGAGCATTTACTCATTTTTGGGTATCTTCTTTTACAAATTGGATTTATCTCCTCCCTACACATGGATTGATGCTATTGGCCCATAGAAACCTTAATTGGACCATAAATTTCTGAAAATGTAGACCCTTAGGCTAAGGTCCTTTATACCCATTTCCAATTAATTCCAATTGCACATTGGAAAGTTCTTTTTGAATTTCTGTTTCAGGGGAACTTATTTTAATAAGATGAGATAATTTTCTATCCAAGAATATTAAAAATCTAAATATTCTCTCTCTAGAATATTTTCTCTCTCTAGATTAAAACAGTTTAGAAACAAGTCTTTTATATTTCTTAAGAGGGATTGATTACAGGGAAGATGCTGGACATTTTGAGGGGCTGGGGAGGAATCTTACATTCTCTCCCACTTGAAAAACGCGAGATGCCCTCATCTCGCAAACTGGGGGTAATTTCGCAAGATGCACAAGTATGAGACTGAGAGAAAAATTTTAATTAAGATTAATCACCAATTAAAAAAGTCTCAAAGAGAGTAAAGGTTAAGACAAGAATAAGATTAAAACTTTATTCATTCTTGGAACATATACAGTAAAGATAGAAGAACTCTTTACACTTCCATAAGCCCGTCCATCATATGATCATAAAAGCAGCACTCACAAGCTGCGCACGTATAAGGTAACTCATCTATGGGAATAATTCTGTTGGTTATTGCCGCACCTATCTCAGTGGTATGAGGTGATCTAACAAAAGGACCTCTGAGAGGTAAGCCAAAAACGGGGTAAAGGCATATCTTCTCATGAGGAAGAAAACACGCCAGTAAGAAGACCCGCTCAGAAAACCCAAGATGCCTTGATCTCATGACGCAGTAGTATCGGGGACCCAAACCTAAGGCTTCAATAACCATGGCCAAGCGGACATTGTTACGAAAGTGCTGCTGACCCCAGGGTGTTACCCTAGTTATGTCTTGATAGGTCCGCCATTTGGTCTGCGTTACAGAAGTTCCCAAGTGAGGGAAAAGTGAGCGCTCATACTGTTCTATAAAATCTTTCTTCACAGACTCTCTTGCGTCTTGAAGGTGAGAAATCATCATTGATAAAACTAATTCTTGTTGCCAAGCCATGAAGGAGATTAAGAAGAAGGGAGATCGATGGAAGTAAGATTACTGTGAGCGACAAGTAAAAGTTACGACTTATATAAAGGAAGGAGCTAGCGTAACTTAGAAGCCAACGATATCTTGCCACTGAAGTTTTATCGTCTTTCCTTGATTTAGGTTTGGCACATATTTCTATGAAATACATTAAGAACTTTGAGATGAGGAGGTAAAAGAAGCTTGTAGGCTAAGTCACCTACTTTCATTGAATTCAGATATAAGGCCCACAATATCTGGGGGATAATTCTTATACTCTCCAAGAGATAAAGAACTTCTTTTGGGTCGTACTCGAATGAAAACCAAAACCTTGGTATCCAAAACACCGATTTTTACTTCTGAGCTCATTGTTCTGAATCCTTACAACAGGCGTGACTCTTGAGAAGTATTCTAGGGAGAGGGTCTTCCTTTTTTAAACAGAATCTTTCTTTTATTTTAGAGAGGGAATAATTATAAGATCAGAAAGGGAGGTTCTTACTCCTGTATACCTCGAAGGCTGGGGAGGAATCTTACATTCTATCCCACTTAAAAAAGTGCGAGATGTCCTCATCTCGCCAAGTAGAGGACAACTCTTTTTCTTAAGATCCAATTTTATTCTGGGGTTCCTTATATTCTGGTCAACCCAACAGAATACTGGGATAAATATCCCTTATATAGAACTCATAATTAAATAACAATTTATTCAGATCTTATCATTCATATCTTTAACATGATAATGGTCCATTAGACTGAAAAATTTCCTTCTGAACATTCCTCCATGGGAATTTCAGTCAAGCAAGTTCTCAATTTGTCATTCCTTAACTTGATCTACCGATCAAGTGTTAACAGTAACAATTTGACAGCACAACCCACTAATCTCATAGTGATTTGTTGAATTCATTATCATCATTCTAGTTATGAATATCATCACAGGGACTCGTCCCATTCCTCCTCATTGTGGTTTCATCATATTTCAACTAAATTTCAGAAATCATCATTTTTCAATCAGAATCCAAATCAATTCATCAATTCTCAAACAGAATTAAAAATCATATAACCACATTCGAAATCATCATCTGGATAGCATTAACGCTTATAATTTCAAGTCTTAGATTTACTCGTATATACTGTCGGTAAAGAGCTGCAGTTATATCCTCGGTATATACGGATAGTCATGATACTCAAAACTACTATAAGGTAAATACCATCATGTCTAGGTCTCAACCAAGTCAGGGTTCTATATAATTGTGGTACTTCCAATTGAAGTCCTAATTTACGAATTTCAGTTTGAATAACAAATTATATGAATTATATCACACAATTACAACCTTTTTGTGCGTCTTGATAACTTTTGACATAATTGGCTCCTCAGTTGATCTTATTGGAGATCTATGACATAAGTCTGATAAACAGATTTTTCTTTATCCGATCGTCCGTAAACAATCACTTAAATTAAAAAAACATTTATATATTTACATACAAGTTGCAATAAGTACATAGAGTGGCTTGGCTCCAAAATTCAAAATCTCCTCGAGAGATGCATAAGACGACGGTACTGGGCCATAGTCATGCCCTGTTACATAATTTCTCTAATTGCGAAGGGAGCTATTATTTTCTCCTTAGGGATAAATCGACTAAAGAGTCTATAAACTCGGCAAGCAAGTCTAAAATTTTGAGGCGTTGAATGATATAAAATGACACCACACGTCATTTTCAGCTTTATCCAAATCATGGCCAATGAGAGGTTCTGCCTCAGCATTGCATGCCGGTTGCAAAGAGACGTGGATATATAGCCCTGCAAACCACTTATGCTGTTGTCTCTCCACTAGGTTAGGAAAATATAATTCCTCGAAATGGCGTGCGAGTCTTGCTCGGCTTGTTCAAGTTGAAGCGGAAGAGATGAGATGTTCAGAGGCAAACGCAGTCATATCTTAAGACTGGGTGAGGTCGGGAATACCAGATAAGTAGGGAACTTCCATCTAAACAAAATTCTTTGATTAAAAATTCTTCATTAAAGAGGCTTACGGAATGAAAATACATTATGAAAAATGCTTTTTTTAAATTTTTATTATCAATTTATGATAAGAATTCGCTTATCCGTATTAGTTTTAAAATGCTCTGATACCAACTGTGAGATCCCCCTGTTCCCACCGGAGCAACAGATTTCGGGTACTAACAGCGGAAGTAGCACTTCTCGCGCGGGACAGGGGTCCCACATTCGGGGCCTCACCCACGGATATCCGGACAAGAGACTAATCCGACGGTTGTTTCAAAACCGAACCCAGAAAAAACTTTCTTTACCTGGAAAACACGGGCGATTCCACCAAGAAAAAAAAACTTTTTACTCTAACGTAGTCAAGGTCATTTTTGATCAAGCTGATCCAATTGCATCTTCAAGATACTTGATCAGATCAAGGAAGAAACTTGCACTTGGATCATTGGGATCAACGCTTTTTTCTCCATTCAAGAGGCACAGCCGTTGATTCCTATCCATAGAACAATTACTGTCCGGGATTTACTTTATCTATCGTAAACAGAAATTGAGTCTCGATTTATGGATCCATCAGTCTAGCCTAACCCCATCCAGTCCCATGGGTTAGCCAACCGCCCAACCACTGTAGTGATGGAATCCAATTAAGAATTTGGTTAGGTTTTGTCTCGGGTACCAAGGAAAAGAGTTCCAAGGCCCCCTAGCCGGAAGTTCATGCAAACATAAAACTAGTCACACCACTTACACACCCAATATGAAATTGCCTTTTTCTTAGCATCAGCTAACTTTAAAACAATCCTTTAATGAAACCATTAGGTCACTGATGACAATCCTCATAGTCTCTGGTTGAATCCTTATTTCCAGTCATTCATTCATCGGTATACTTATGGCATCATTGGCAACCAGAACGCTCACCACCTGTTCACTCACAGGGGCCTTTTCCATAGTTCCTAGCTCATAGTAACCGGCAATATATTCATATAACAGAATGGAATCTCCGTGGAAGATCAGCAAGATCAACCCACAGATCCATATAAAAGAGCCATGGACTCATCCATTGAGAACTAGCAAGGTCAATCAACCAGATCCATGCCCGGTTTCATAAAACAATTCTTATTCTTTATTCCAATATCTTCCACGACGCACGTGTGGGTATCTTCGGCGACCCAGAGCCCGAGCACCATATGGTCAGCACCCTCTAGGATCCTTCGTAGGTGACCTAGCCCTTTACTCATAGGCCGCTTCCTTGGTCCCTCATCCACCGTACCGGAAACTCACCATTTAAATCGAACCGAGGCTAGTCAAGACCTCGGTCGACCTTGCTACGCGAGACGTCCTCCATTGACTCTCCGTCAGCAGTTGCAACTTTAACAGTTAGGTCTTCATGACCTTAATCCACAAGACGGTCAAAATGCTTCCCCAGCATTCTTGACATAAAACAGTCATTTACAAACAGTCACAAAATACAGTTTCTAAATCGAACTCTCGTCTTTCCACATTATCCCTCCTTAGTCCACATTACTTATTCCACATTCCATTCATTCTCATCCATTTCCTCATATCGACGACACATTAATTCATATTGCTTGATTCTTTGTTCACGGTAGAGGCCCCCAACCAATCAATTGGTTAAGTATGTTGATGGAGCCACCAATGGGGATTGAAGAAAGAGGGAAGCTCCAAAAACTAGTGAATTATTAATGAATTCACAGTTCTTGGCTTAGGTGGAGTAGAGTAACGATGCATAAACACTATATATTTTTCAACAAGGGGGAGGCTTCAATTTATAGGAAAAATTGAGCTCCTAACCAAACAAACTGATTCTAGAATTTTCTAAATCAATTTGGTCAATATTTGACCATTTTTAGGTCAGTTAAGCTAACTTTTTGGAGCTAGATTTGAATGAGGAGAGAGGAGAGATGAAATATCTCAATTTTTATGAGTTTAAAACTCATTCAAGCATGTGAAATATGCACCTCCTTTAAAGAACTCCCCTTCCTTACATATGTGTCAAAATGGAATCATTATACCCAAAATATCTCATATTTTTAATATTGCTCATAGTTTTTTACTAATAAACCTTGTACATTTTCAACTCTTCATCTTATGTGAGCATTTACTCATTTTTGGGTATCTTCTTTTACAAATTGGATTTATCTCCTCCCTACACATGGATTGATGCTATTGGCCCATAGAAACCTTAATTGGACCATAAATTTCTGAAAATGTAGACCCTTAGGCTAAGGTCCTTTATACCCATTTCCAATTAATTCCAATTGCACATTGGAAAGTTCTTTTTGAATTTCTGTTTCAGGGGAACTTATTTTAATAAGATGAGATAATTTTCTATCCAAGAATATTAAAAATCTAAATATTCTCTCTCTAGAATATTTTCTCTCTCGGTTAAAACAGTTTAGAAACAAGTCTTTTATATTTCTGAAGAGGGATTGATTACAGGGGAAGATGCTGGACATTTTGAGAGGCTGGGGAGGAATCTTACACATCTGGTTCCAGTGAAAGAAACATATACTGCAATGGATGTTGCCAGAGTTTTCCATCTTAAGATTGTATGGCTTAGCTAGGAGGATAGTAAGTTATAGAGATCCCAAATCCACATCAAAATTTTGGACTGCATTCTTCGAAGCAGTAGGAACTTTCTTGGATCTCAGTACAACTTATCACCCCAAAATTGATGACCTGACTGAAAGAGTGAACCAAGTAATAGAAGATATCATTCGATCATGCTGTGGCAAGAAACCCAAGAAGTGGTTATGCCATTTGTATCTGGTTGAAATTACTTACAATGCTTCTTATCATCGAAGTATTGGGATGATCCCTTTCAAAGCTTTGTATGGACAAGATTGCCTTACACCGTTGACTTGGTCCGACCGACCCATGATCAGAGTCAAAATGTCTAGACAAATGCGTGATGACACGGACTAGCAAATGCAATCAATCGGTAAAGATATTAAGGAAGCCCAAGATAGGCAAAAGCAGTATGTAGATAAAAAGAGATGAGAGAGAGAGTTTGAAGAATCAGATATGGTCTTCATTCGAGTACAACCAAAAAGAAGTTCCTTATCTTTAGGGAAGTACAAGAAGCTCTCTCCCAGATACTATGGACCTTATGTTGTTATAAAGAAAGTGAAAGATCTAGCTTATAAACTTCTTCTGCCTCCCCATCTCAAGGTACATAATGTATTCCATGTCAGTTTGCTTTAGAAATATGTACCCAGCCCGAGTCACATACTTGATGATGAACAATTGATTTCTCTGACTCAAGGCCTGAAGATACTCCAACCTGAAGAAATCCTTAACCTTCAGGAGAAGGTCCTTAACGTTCAGGAGAAGGTCCTGAACGTCCAGGAGAAATCCTTGACGTTCAGGAGAAATCCTTGACGTTCAGGAGAAGGTCCTCATCAGGAGCAGAGTTCTTAGAGAGTTTTTAGTCAAGTGGAGGTTCTTCCCTCTAGAAGATGCCACCTGGGAGAAAGAAGAAGAGTTGGCAAAAGATTACCCCCACTTTGCAAGATGAGGACATCTTGCGTTTTTCAAGTGGGAGAGGATGTAAGATTCCTCCTTAGCCTAAATAATGAATAAGCTTTCACCTCAATTACTTGTAATCATTCCCTATTTCTAAATACAAGAAAATATTATTTTTCCTTGTTTTTACCTAGAGAGAAGAAAAATTCTAGAGAGAGATAATTCAATATTGAGATATTTTTGGATATAAAAATTTTGCTAATATCAAAAATATATTTCCCTAAAACAGAAGTTCAAAATAATTTCTCCAAGGTGCATTAGGAGTTAATAAAAAATGATATAAGTGACCCAAGCCTAAGGGTCAAGATTTTCAGAAATTTCTCGATTATGGTCTAATTCAGGCTCCTATGGGCCAATAGGATTAACCCAATTGTTGGGACGAGATAAATCCAATGAATAAAAGAAAATACCTAAAAATGAGTAAATGATCACATAAGATGAAGAGTTAACTGAGTACAAGGTTTATTAGTTACAAATTAAGAGATATTACTAAAAATGAGTAAATGATCACATAAGATGAAGAGTTAACAGAGTACAAGGTTTATTAGTTACAAATTAAGAGATATTACTAAAAAATGAGATATTTTAGAGGAATGATAAATTTTTGACACCTTCGTTAAGCAGAGGGGGACCTTTGAAGTAGGCGCCTCTTTCAAATGTGTGGGAGGGTGTTTTAATCAAAAAATTTGAGATATTTTTATATCTCGTCTCTCTTGGATCAAAATGGGAGCTAAATGGGAGCTAAATTGATCCAAATCTTGTCCAAATTCAGCGAAACTGAAGCTGGAAAATTCTAGAACCTAGTCGGACTCAGTTAGTAGCCTCCCTCACCTATAAATAGATCCTCATTCTTTTGTATTCTCATCTGTGAGCTATACCATGCCAGTATTACATTAAAATAATCATATTTTCTATTATCCCTTAAAAATCCTCTACTTTTGGAGAGATTGGAGCTTCTCTCTCTTCAACAACTCTTGGAGCTTTCTTCTCAACTCACTAAAGCAATTGAATGGTTGGGGGCTTCACTTCTAGATAAAGAAGCAAGCCAAACCTAGAGGTAAGAAGGAATTTCATGGTTTTTGTTAATATTCTCAAATGATTTTGCTTCTCAACCCCTCTCAAGCTTGAGAAGTTTCTAATTAGTTGTTTTAAATGCAAATCAAGCTTTCTCTAGTAACTTTAATGATTAATCACATACAAAAAAGTTAACCTTTATGCTTATTTTGAATTATTTTTATGTATATCTCTCTCTCCCAAAAGAATAGTCATTCCTATGGCTAATTCTTTAGAAAAAGAATGCATCTCATTGATAAATTCTTAATTCAAAATCAAACTCTAAGCTTGTTAAGCTAGAGGTTAAGAAAATAATATTTTTATGCTTTTATGTTAATAAAATTATGGTAAATTTATGATTTAATCCCATAATTTGGATTTAAGATTAAGGATAGTTCTTCTATCATAATTTTATTACAAAGTCTTATTTTTTCTAAAAAAATTAAAAATTATCTCTAATAGCAGCGAAGCTATGGAAAAAGTTTTATAAATTAATACATATCTTATTTTTATGCATAATTCTAAAAGAGGATTTCCTACCATATTTTAGGATAGGACATCCTATGCTAAAAGAATGATTTTCATCATATTCATGAGAAACTAATTTTTAGTATTTATGCATAAATAATTAATTAAAGAAAAGAGAATTTTTTGGTAATTTTATTTTCATGCAAAAAGAGGATAATGGAGATCCATGTAATTAAATGGAAAAAGAGAAGCTCTGTTATAATAAAATAATGGATATTTTTATTTAATTTTAAGAGGAATTTTATATAAATTTATTTTACGCATGAGGAATTTTAAATGATAAAAAAGGAATTCTTATTACATTTGGAGTTCAATCATTTTAAATGGTAAAAGTGAAATTCTTGGCATATTAAAATAATGGATATTTTTATTTAATTTAAAGAGAAATTTTAGATAAATTTATTTTATGCATGAGAAATTTTAAATGATAAAAGAGAAATTCCCATGACATTTGGAATTCAATCACTTAAATGGTAAAAGTGAAATTCCTGGCATATTTGAAATAATGGATATTTTTATTTTAATTAAAGAAAAAAGAAATTATAGATAATATTATTTTATGATAAAAAAGGAATTCCCATGACATTTGGAATTCAATCATTAAATGAGAAAATTAGGAATTTTAAGCATATTCAAAAAATGGATATTTGTATTTAGTTAAAAGAAGAATTTTTATGGTATTTAAGTAGAGAAAGAATTGAATTAAATTTTGGTGACAAAAGAGGAGTTTTCACCATAATTCCACCTAGAGAATTAAGGTTGATAAATTAAATTGGTAAAAGAATATCTTTCGACATTTTATGTGGATAAATAACCAAATTGATATTTACCCAAAATTAGATTAAATGGAAGAAGACTATTTTCATAAAAATTTGATATTCTCATATAAAATCATTTCTTAATCTATTATGGTTAGAATGAAATTCATAAAGTTGGAATTTTATTACGGTTAGAAGTTCAGTAGACAGCACCAAGATGGGCAGAACCCATCATTCAAGTTTTAACGACGACAGGATTTGTTAACCCCATTAGTCCCACCAATGAAAAGATAATGACCTTAGAGCATTGTGCTCCTTATAAGCTTCTTTCTGGACGATTGTATAAATTAGGAAAAGATGGAATACTTCGTCTATGTCCTGACCCTGATCAATATGATGAGATTATCTCATATGTCCACGTGAGCTTAGGAGGAGGCAGACACGTCTGTGAAAAGGATACGGTTAAAAGAGTTTTGTGGGAAGGATATTGGTGGCCAACACTTCATGCTGATACAGAAGAGTACGTACCGAATTGTAAAATTTGTCAACAAAGGAAACCCATTCCTCATGTGACTCTATTTTATATTTCAACAACACCCAATTGGAGTTCGTACATTGTGAAGTATTTGACGCAGGGTCATACGGACGATAAGATGCCTAGGCATAGAAAGAGAGCCATAGAGGTAGAAGCAGCGAGTTTTCAGATTATTGAAGGCCAGCTGTACAAAAGGGGCAAAGATGGAAACCTACGGACTTGTGTTTGTGAGAGTGACTACCTTAGCGTATTGACTCATGCACATTCAGGAGTTGGGGGGTGGACATTTCTGTGGAGAAACAACTGCCAAACTTATACTATGGTCAGGACTATAGTGGCCTACGATTTTTCATGATGCAACAGAGTATGTCAAACGATGTGATCAATGTCAAAGAGCCAAACCTCCTACCAAGTATGAGGACATGCCATTGAGACCAATTATGGGGGTTAGAACTTTTGCAAAATGGGAAATTGATTTTGTGGGACCGATTAAACTACCAGCATGCCATACACATGCTGAGTATATCATTGTATCTACAGATTATCTTACGAAGTGGGTAGAAGCAAAAGCCACAGTAAAAAATGATGCTAGGACCACTGCAAAGTTTTTATACGAACATGTGTTTACACGCTACGGTTTACCTATTGAAATTGTGAGTGACGCATTTTATCAATGAAGTCATTACCTTTCTTTTGGAAGACTTTATGGTCATCCATAAGAGGTCAGCGCCTTATCACCCACAAGCAAATGGTCAAGCTGAGAGCACAAACAAGACTCTTTGCACTGCGCTTACAAAGATTGTTGAGGGACATAGAACGGATTGGGAATAGAAACTTCACTCAGTTCTATGGGCTTACCAAATTGCTTACAAAACGTCCATAGGCACGACACCTTTCAATCTAGTTTTTGGATTGGACGCTATCCTTCATATAGAATTTATTGTACCTACACTTCGAGTTGCAAAACAACTTGAGTGGACGGATCATGAATTCTCTACACGGATCGATGAATTGGAGAGGCTAGATGAAGACAGGCTATTGGCAGTCATTGGCATGTATGCTGAAAAACGACGCCAAAAGCATTGGCATGATACGCATGTGAAGAAAGGTCGCTTCAGGAGAGGTGATTTAGTGTTGCTTTACACATTGAAGAAACAAAAACGCAAGCTGAAAATGCAAGGACTTGGTCCATTTGTGATCAACGAGCTTAGTGCGAGTGGTGCAGTAAGGTTGGAAACCTTGGACGGAGAGCCAATGACTAACTTCATTAATGGTAGCCGCTTGAAGCGCCATGAAGAACCTCTAAAATAGATGATATGCTGATACGCATACATGCTAGTCAGACACGTAAAAAAGCTCAAGCTTTGTTACAAAGTCAAGCAAAAGAAGAAGCTAAGGCTAGAGTAGCACTAGCACGAGAGCGCCGCAAGGCAGCTATCATGGCCATCCACTTAAATGATGATGAAGACTTTGTAGATCCCTTTCATATTGATGTAAGGATCCCTACTCAAAGAGCAATATTTGCAGCGTCTGCACTTATAGATTCGGGAGCCGACTACAATGTTTTGTCTTATGAAGCGTGGACATCATTAGGCCAACCTTTGCTCACCAATGCATCATTGAACTTCCAGAGTTTCTCTGGTGATGAAACCCCAGCCCTAGGCAAGTGCTGTATTAATATGTCCATTCAGGATCAATCTATGCACGTGACTTTTTATGTTGCTAACAAGAGCCAAGCAGTGGTGGATGTTGTTCTAGGCAGATCATGGATTAGAACCACCAGATGCGGTATGGACTGGAACTCACGACAATACACCTTATTGGTAAATTCTACTCACCTTACAGGATCAGGTGCTTCGGCACTCCCATCTTTTCAAAAGGTGGAGACCATCACCACTGTGATAGAGACAACCTCAAAAGATCCAATGATTTGGGTGAATAATGACAATGACAATACTCAAGGATGGCATGTGCCAACAACTCTCTTATATGCACAAGGCTACGGAAGGGGGGAAGCACTTAGAATTCAAATCTGGTTACCTAAAGCCGCTCGCAAGGCAAGACCCAATGCTGCCAAGGAACATCCAAGGAATACAAAGCTAAAGAGGAGGTTCACCAAAACCAACAGTTCCACCTCCAACAAGACCACTCAACAACGGTGGATCCCAAAGAAGGTTCTGCAAGCACAAGGCTACTACGAGGGTGCTACTACCTTGTGGGGCTGCCAAAAAAGAATGCACGGACTACTGCAGCAAAACATAATTATGTTCCTGAATCTACTCAGGAATAAAAGCAGTCAATACCACCTCACTTACAGAAACCAAATCAATACTGGAAACCAAGCCTTACCAAGCCTGAAAGAGTTCAGGTGAAAACACAAGCTGACGCGTCAATCGGACATCATCAGAAGGTCTCGAGAATAGGAAGGGATACTCCAAACTGACATGGGAAGAAAAAGGCAAGTGGGTACCATTACTCACTTCTATCTCAGAGGCAACACATCAGAAGGAGGATATTGCAACCGAATCAAGTTTAGAGTCTATTCCTCAAAACACAAGCAATGTCAAAGTTTGTCTTACAAAGCCGACAACTTTCAATCAGGCTCCTACACAAGTAGACTCCCTAACTATCAAGGAAAGAGCGTTCTTCCTACAACTCCAACTATTTGGAATGTCATTGGTATTCTACTCTTTCCCTAATCAAATTACATTACCAGGGCAGCCATAAGTCTACAGGCATAGGTGTTAGAGCTGGGCACTCTGAAGACCAAAGAAAATTTTGAAAGCCCAATGGGATGGCAAGAACATAGCTGCCATATGGTTGCCAAAGCTCAGAAGTGTTCAAACATCTCCCTTCACACCTCCTCCTATTTGTCCCAATGCATTTCCTATGCCTATCGCTAAAATCTCACCTCCGACTAAACTTCAATCTCTTGCACGTGCTCTGAAATGGGTACCAAAAAGAGTCCAACAAAAAGGAACCTGTGCCATACGTCAACACCCCAAAAACAATTTGCATAATGTTACATCCAAAAACAAACTCATTCTTGAAAGAGCTATCATGTTACAAAAGCTACTTTTTGGCAATTAGCTCTATTTCCGTCATGCCTGTACATACTAGCATTCTTCGTTCAACTGGCATTAAATTTAAAAAAAAATCTGAACACTTGTGTTGTGTAGAATAACCAAATGGAGACTTGGCTGGACACATGCAGTCCATCTTTGGACCTAAATAGCACTCACCCTGACCATCAAGGGGGCTACAACATTGCACCTTTTCAGACGCACTCTCGATATTTTTATGCCCTAGTGGGTGAGGATTGCTGTGGAAGACAATTTGTGGAGTTATACTACCAGCAACATCATCCGTTTCCACACTGCCACGACTGTGCTCGTATGGTATTGGGGAATGCTTCCCATATATGTTGGCAGTGTCGCACATACTTTCGTTGCTATGGCACTGGTATGATGCAGCAGATCATGGGGGTCACACCTCAACGACATAATCTCTAGGCAATTATGATGCCGCAACGTGGACCCACCAACCAACAAAGACTCCCGGAAGAGGAAAGAGCTCAAACATGGCGCGAGGACACCCTTCATTTGCTAACCCCTCCCATTTTGCAGGTTCTTCTTCCCCATGAATCTACATGTCAGTTTTGGCTCAATGTGAGAGTCTTTAGAACGGTTTCAAAACCATAGGTGCCTCTTTAACCTTCCTACTGTGCCCATACCATATGTTAGTGAAGATGCACTTCTTTCCTTGCCATCTACTCCATGGGTAGGATTACATTCTAGGTTATCTTTACATCCTGAAGCTATTAATGTCCACCCACCTGAGAATGCAGACATACATCCACCCGCAGTGCAAGACTAGCACTTGTACTCTCTTAATAAGAACTAGAAGCCAGGGCACTTTTTCCCATTGGGTTTTTCCCCTCGACCAAATCCGGTGTTTAGCACCAATGTCTTTTATTTTTTCTCTTTTTAATTTTCTTTCTCTTTAGTTTGTTTTGTCAGAATAAAACAGATACAAGCACCAAACTACATCTTTCGCTTCAGTACCGCAACTGACAGTCATACAATCAAGTGCAAACAATTCTTCACCAACCAGCGCTTTAACAGAAACAGGTGAACTCATGCCAATCTCTAGTGTTTTCTGTATTTTTCTTGTTGCTTGATTGGTTATAAATTTCACTTTACTAAGCATGGCAATATGCATCTCCTTTGGTCTAGAGTAGGGATAGCATTCTAGTGGCTTTAGACTTGATAGTGTAAGTTTGACCGTAATTGTTTTTACCCGTTTAGCAATACAAAATAATTAGTGTTTTGTGCCAAAGGTAGAGTTCCAGACCTAGGACAAAGAGACTAAATTAATCATAGGACCGTCAGTGGATATCTTGCCCTTACTAGGACATTGCTTAGGGACAATCTAATAAACCTTCCATAACAAAAATTGGCATGACAAAAATAAAAGAAAAGTGTATATGTTTGTGGCCTATTGCCTTGTTATTCATGGTAGGCGAGGGAGGTCTATACCTTTCCCAGACCAATGCCTTGTGTAGTAAGGAATAGCCATACCACGGGTGCGCAAACATACTCTTGAAGAGAGCCCTATCCAAAAAAAAAGGGCAGAAAGGCACCAAGAGAAATGCTTGTCTAATCCAGGATGGTCGCCGTTGTGCTTAAAATATTAAACCTTAACACTAAGCAATATCAAGAGTCTGCCACTACATAATTATGTTAGATTTATTAATATTGAACCGACATCTTTGACTTAGCATAGGCTCAGTATATTACTTGATAGTCCCTCGATTAACTGTTGTCTTTTTCCTTCTAGGAAAAGAACAATACTTTTGGCATAAAACATTCTTTAGTTAGCTGCAGGTAGTAATTATTAAGGCTTGAACTAACCTATTCAATCTCTACGCTGCTTCAATGTTTCCTTCCTCTAGCTAATTGGACGTTTATTGCCATGTCATATTCAGTAAAATTGCTTGTTTTATTATTGTCTGTCAGTACTTTTGCTTTCAAAAAAAAAAGGAACACACAAACCACCTATCATTTTTCTTGCACGTACACACTGGGAGATTCTACTCTTCCTTGGCATCTACGCGCTCGAGGATGTGCGCAAAATAGGAAGAGGGGAATGTTGCATGACGAGTGGTGATCAATGCAAGGATGCAACACAAAGATGGAAGCAGGAAAACAAGAGACTGGACATTCTTATTTAGGGCTCTTGTAGAGATTTCCAAGTTGTAGGTGACAAGAGTTCCAAGTTGTAGGTGAGTGTGGGAGTGGGCTTGAGAATAATCCCACATGGGAAGTTTTGGGAGTTTTAGTATAAATAATGGCTCATTTGAGAGCTCATGGACACATTGGATTAAACTCATGCCTGAGCTCTCTTGAGACTAGCTCTCCCTCTTATTCATAGTAGAGGAGCAAGCTCTTCTCTCTCCCCATCTACACTATTGTATGAGCAATGCTCTTCTAATTCAATGCAATGAGATGATGTTTTTCTCTCTTCTCATTTCTATTCTCTAGTGTGCATGCTTCTTTGTTGATGCTTGTGGATTCTCTATTAGGCTTTGTGTGGTAGTGGATTCAAGCTTAAGCTTCTCCATAGCTTGTAGCTTATCCATGGGCAAGGCATTGCTTGAGTAGTGAATGAGAATACATGTTTATTTCAAGTTCCATTAAGCTTCAAGGTTTGTGTACATGCTAGGGAAGTAAGTACTTGAGAATGAAGTATGCTTTGAGCTTGTGTATGCATTAGCTTAACTTTCTTCTTGTATTGGATGCATGAATGAGTGGGATGATGAGTGAATGAGCTATGGCAAGATTGAGCTTGTGTGTGTAAAGTCTATGTCAAGGTAGTGGTGTTCATAGCATTTTCTCCATTCGTGGTGGATAAGCTTCCATGCACCAGTACGGGTTGAATCCCTAGCTCTGAAAGGGATGCAAATCCCATTGGATTGAGCTACACACGGATCATGCTACTTTTGCTACAAGTGTAGAGAGTCTTCCGTCTCTCCAGGTGCTGACCATATGGTGCTCGGGCTCTGGGTCGGCGAAGATACCTACACGTGCGTCGGGGAAGATATTGGAACAAGGAGTAAGAGTCGTTTTCTGAAACCGGGCATGGATCTAGTTGATTGACCTTACTGGTCCTCAACGGATGAGTCCATGGCTCTTTTATATTATGGAGCTGTTGGTTGATCTTGCTGATCTTCAACGAAGATTCCATCTTGATTTTTATAAGGGAATATATTGTCGGGTACTATGAGCTAGGAACTATATCGAAAAGGCCCCTGAGTGGACAGGTGGTGAGCGTTCTGGTCAATGATGTCATAGATACATCTATGAAGGAATGATTGGAAATTAGGATTCAACCGGATATTTTGGAGGATTATGATCAGTGACACTATGGTTTCATTAGATGATTGTTTTAAAGATAGCTGAATTTGTAAAAAAGACAATTTCATATTGGGTGTGTAAGTGGTGTGATTGGCATTAAATTTGCATGAATATCCAGCCAGGGGGCCTGGGAACTCCTTTCCCTAGTACCCACGACAAAACCTAACCAAATTCCTAATTGGATCCCATCACTACAATGGTTGGGCAGTTGGCTAACCCATGGGAGTGGATGGGGTTAGGATGGACTCATGGATCCGTAAAATGAGACTCAATTCTATTATAGTAAGATAGATGAAGTAAATCGCGGACAGTAATTGTTCTTCTATGGAAAAATAATCAACGGTTGTGCCTCTTGATGGGGAAAAAAGTGTTGGTTTCTATGATCCAAGTGCAAGTATCTTCCTTGATCTGACCAGGTGACTCATAGGTTCGGTCGGATCAGTTTGGTCAGTAATGACCTTGACTATGTTAGAGTACAAATATCCTAGTGGACTCGCTCGTGCTTTTCGGTAGGGGGAGTTTTTCCGGGTGAAGAACCAAGGGATTAGTCTCTTGTTCGGATATTCGTGGGCGAGGCCCTGAGTGAGGGATCCTGCCCCGCATAAGGAGTGCTACTTCCACTGGTAGCACCCCCGAATCTGTTGCGTGGAGGGGGTAGGGATCTTTCAATTAGAGCGATTCTAATCATAAGGGAAGCATCTACATCTTCTTGTTGCTCAATTTATGATTATGATATCATGTCTTACAAGATTGATCTTTGGTAACAGTTTTGTGTAGGGTTGATTGGTTCTTTGATTATATGTTGCCTGCATGATTTTATAGCTCCACTTGTTGTAATTAGAGTTGTTTCTTAATCGTGTCCTTAAAACCAAAACCTATAGTGCTGGTGAATCCTATCAAAACGGTTTGTCAATTGGAGTTTTGAGTTAAAAGTTAGGACAGTTCCGACAAACTACATCTAAAACAGTAAAACGGATTCTTTGTGAGAGCAAACAGGTAGTTGTCTCTGAGTCATAAGCAGGATTTGATCGTCAAAGCTTTAGACAGATGCTTGCTATACAAGCTACAATTAGATACAAAACATGCCTTGCAAGTTGCATCATAACGTGGTGCTTTTTCTTAACGCGGTGCTTTTTTGTATTATTATTTTTGTCTTTTATGGACCTCTAAGTTTGCTTACGTGCATGAGACACGGGTATCCACTTTTAGATTTCTAATTTTGGTTCACGTTCTATTCTTTACACGATCACTTTATGCTCGTCGTCTGGTGCATGCCTATTTTTTACTACGTTTCTCATATCTCATACATGGTCCGTAAGTTCTGCAATCTTATCTTGTACGTGTTTTGACAGCCATTTTTGTTCAAAATCATCTTCCAACTACTGCACCTTCTGGTAAGATTCCAATCACAGCTTGGACAAGCCAAACTCCGTCTGTTGCATATTTTAAAGTCTTTGGGTGTATTACTTATATTCATGTCCCAAAAGAGACACAACACAAGCTAGAACCTTCAGGTTTGAAGGTTATTTTTATTGGTTATTCTGACAACTCAAAGGGTTATGTAAGATCCCTGTTCCCACCGAGCAACGGATTCAGGATACTGGCAGCGGAAGTAGCACTTCTCGCACGGGACAGGGGTCCCAGATTCTGGGCCTCACCCACGGATATCCGGATAAGGGACTAATCCGTCGGTTGTTCCAAAACCGAACCGGAAAAACTTCCTTTACCGGAAAGCACGGGTGATTCCACTAGGAAAACTTTTACTCTAACGTAGTCAAACCCTTACTGATCAAACAGATCCGACTGCATCTATAAAGATACTTGGTCAGATCAAGGAAGAAACTTGCACTTGGATCATTGGGATCAACGCTTTTTTCCCCATCAAGAGGCACAGCCGTTGATTCCTATCCATAGAACAATTACTATCCGAGATTTACTTTATCTATCATAGTAACAGAATTTGAGTCTCGATTTACGGATCCATCAGTCCAGCCTAACCCCATCCAGTCCCATGGATTAGCCAACCGCCCAACCACTGTAGTGATGGGATCCAATTTAGAATTTGATTTTTGTCTTGGGTACCAAGGAAAAGAGTTCCCAGGCCCCCTAGCCGGATGTTCATGCAAAAATAAAACTAGTCACACCACTTACACACCCAATATGAAATTGCCTTTTTTACAGATTCAACCAGTTTTAAAACAATCATTTAATGAACCATAGTATCACTAATCACAATCTTCCAAATCATCCAGTTGATTCTTAACTTCCCATCGTTCCTTCATCAGAGTATCTATGGCATCATTGGCAACCAGAACGCTCACCACCTATCCACTCAGGGGCCTTTTCAATAGTTCCTAGCCCATAATACTCGGCAATATAATCACTTATCAAGATGGACTCTCCGTTGAAGATCAGCAAGATCAACCAACAGATCCATATAAAGAGCCATGGACTCATCCATTGAAGACCAGCAAGGTCAATCAATCAGATCCATGCCCGGTTTCAGAAAACAACTCTTACTCCTTGTTCCAATATCTTCCTCGACGCACGTGTGGGTATCCTAGGCGACCCAGAACCCGAGCACTGTATGGTCAGCACCCTCTAGGATCCTTCGCAGGTGACCTAGCGCTTCATTCATAGGCCGCTTCCTTGGTCCCTCATCCACCGTAATGAAAGCTCACCATTTTAATCGAACCGAGGCAGGTCAAGACCTCGGCCGACTTTGCTACGCGAGACGTCCTCCATTGACTCTCCGTCAGCAGTTGTAACTTTATCAGTTAGGTCTCCACGACACAAGACGGTCAAAATGCTTCTCCAGCATTCTTGAATAAAACAACCATTTACAAACAGTTTACAAATACAATTTCTATATTAACTCTCATTTTTCCACATTATCCCTCATCAATCCACTTTACTTATTCCACATTCCTTTTATATGTGTACTCATCCAATCACATCATTTTCCATCTTGTCACTTCAGATTCCTTCACATATCATATATTCACATTCATACATATATCCACATCCACATCCGCATTCACATCCATACATCCACATCTACATCCATGCATCCATTTTCACATCCACATACATACTTCCACATCCACACATACACATCCACATCTATATGCATGCATCCATTTTCACATCCTCATTCATACATCCACTTCCACATACTTACATCCACATCCGTTTCTACATCCATACATCCACATCCACATCCACATTCATATCCATACATCCACATCCACATCCACATTCATATCCATACATCCACATTCACATTCATACATACACATTCACATTCATACATACACATCCACATCCACATTCACATTCATACATACATATCCGTATCTACATCCATACATTCATATTACATCCATTCTCGCCCTAACACATTCCATATACATCTTATTATATCCTATCACATCTCATACACATCTTATCACATCTCATACACCTCTTATCACATCTTATCACTTCCCATACGTATCTTATCACTTTCCATATGCATCTAATCACATATTATCACATCTCATACACCTCTTATCACGTCTTATCACATTTCATATCTTTTTATAAAATACACCTCTCACTTCCCATACGCATCTTATCACTTCCCATACGCATCTTATCACATATTATCACATCTCATACACCTCTTATCACATCTTATCACATTTCATATCTTTTTATAGAATACAAGAGAATTCTTATATTTGATATAAGATTTCTCTACATTTTTATTTATGCATAAATTCCATTTAAGGAGACTAACACTTTCGAATAAAAAATCAATCTTTTATGCATCTTCCTATGCATAATTTCATTTTGAATGAAAATGACATTTTTGAATTAAAATTCAATCTTTTATGCATCTTCCTATGCATAAATCCAATTTGGATGAAAATTGATATTTTTGAATTAAAAATCCATCTTTTGTGCATCTTCCTATGCATAAATTCAATTTGGGTGAGAATAACGTTTTTGAATTGAAATTTTATTCTTTTATGCATCTTTCTATGCATAAATTCAATTTAGATGAGAATGACACTTTGAATTAAAAATCAAACTTTTATGCATCTTCTTACGCATAAATTCAATTTGGTAGGAATTACACTTTTAGAATAAAAGAATTTCTCTTATGCATCTAAGTTATGCATAAAATCCATTTATGATGAAAATCACACTTTTAGTATAGAAAGAATATCTTTTATGCATACCTCTGCATGAAATCCAATATGATAAAAGTAACACTTTTATAATAAAATAATCAACTTTTATGCATACCTCTATGCATGAAATTCAATTATGATAAAAGTCACACTTTTATAATAAAATAATCAACTTTTATGCATACCTCTATGCATGAAATCCAATTATGATAAAAGTAACACTTTTATAATAAAATAATCAACTCTTATGCATACTTCTATGCATAAATTCAATTGTGATAAAAGTAACACTTTTATAATAAAATAATCAACTTTTATGCATACCTCTATGCATGAAATCCAAATATGATAAAAGTAACACTTTTATAATAAAATAATCAACTCTTATGCATACTTCTATGCATGAAATTCAATTGTGATAAAAGTAACACTTTTATAATAAAATAATCATCTTTTATGCATACTTCTATGCATGAAATTCAAATATGATAAAAGTAACACTTTTACATTAAAATAATAATCTTTTATGCATACCTCTATGCATGAAATCTAATTATGATAAAAGTAACACTTTTATGTTAAAATAATAATCTTTTATGCATACCTCTATACATGAAAATCAATTATGCATAATATAAAAATCAATTTCTCTATGATTACAATGAATATCTTCAATTAATCTAGAATGATAGTTCCTAGAATATGGTAGGAAGTCCTCTTTTCATGCTTTGAATGAAATTATTTTATGCGTAATTTTTATAAAAATTTTGCCATAGCTCCGTTGCTATGACTGATAAATCTCAATTTTTTTAAGGGATAAAGCTTATCATTAAGAAATAATTAGAATGATCCCTAATTGGATCAATAATCCATAATGGATTGAATCATCAATATTCATGAAATACATAAACTAAAAGCATAGAAAAAAGCCATTAATTTGGCCTCAACTATAGAAATATCTTGGATTAAGGAAAAGCTTTATGAAAAGCTTCATTTGGATTGAGAATGGGTCATGAGTATGACCATTTCTTGAGTGAGAGAGAGAAATTACATAAAAACCATTTGAATTAAGCATAAATTATGTAATTCTTAACTATCATTACTCAATTAACTTCAATAGCATTCATCAAATTATGTAACTCTTCACTACCATTCATCAATTAACTTCAATAGCATTCAAAAACCATTCCAATTAAGCTTCTCAAGCTTGAGAGGGGTTGAGAAGAGAGAAGCATTGAGAAATTATAGAAAAGATCAAAATTCACCATTTACCTTACAAATTGCTTGATTCTTTGTTCACAGTAGAGGCCTCCAACCAATCAATTGGTTAAGTATGTTGATGGAGCCACCAATGGGGATTGAAGAAAGAGGAAAGCTCCAATTTCTTCAATTTGGAGAGAATTTTAGAGAATAGTAGAAATTAGCATTATTTCAGCATAACTCTAGGATAGTAAAATTCTTCTATTTTTTTCAAAGGACTCATGTTATATTTATAGGAGAGGGAAGCTCTAACCAAAGCTAACTGAATTCTAGAATTTTCCAAATTCAGTTTGATTGAATTTGGACTAGATTTGGACCTAGTTTGGTTACTTTTTGATTCGGTTTGGTTCCATTTTGATTTGGTTTGGTTCAAGAGAGAGGAGAGATAAAAATATCACATTATTTTTTAGTTTAAAACTCATTCAAGCATGTGAAATATGCACCTCCTTTAATGGACTCCCCTTCCTTACATATGTGTCAAAATGGAATGATTATACCCAAAATATCTCATATTTTTTATATTGCTCATAGTTTTTTACTAATAAACCTTGTACATTTTCAACTCTTCATCTTATGTGAGTATTGAAGGGACTCCCCTTCCTTACATATGTGTCAAAATTAAATCATTATACCCAAATATCTCATACTATTAGAACTACTCATAGTTTCTTACTAATAAACTTTGTACATAGTCAACTCTTCATCTTATGTGAGAATTTACTCATTTTTGGATACCCAAAATATCTTATATTTTTAATATTGCTCATAGTTTTTTACTAATAAACCTTGTACATTTTCAACTCTTCATCTTATGTGAGCATTTACTCATTTTTAGATACCCAAAATATCTCATATTTTTGATATTACTCATAGTTTTTTACTAATAAACCTTGTACATTTTCAACTCTTCATCTTATGTGAAATATGCACCTCCTTTAAAGAACTCCCCTTCCTTACATATGTGTCAAAATGGAATCATTATACCCAAAATATCTCATATTTTTAATATTGCTCATAGTTTTTTACTAATAAACCTTGTACATTTTCAACTCTTCATCTTATGTGAGCATTTACTCATTTTTGGGTATCTTCTTTTACAAATTGGATTTATCTCTTCCCTACACATGGATTGATGCTATTGGCCCATAGGAACCTTAATTGGACCATAATCCAAAAATTTCTGAAAATCTAGACCCTTAGACTAAGGTCCTTTATACCCATTTCCAATTAATTTCAATTGCACATTGGAAATTTTTTTTTGAATTTATGTTTCAAGGGAACTTATTTTAATAAGATGAGTTATTTTTCTATCCAAAAATATTCATAATCTGAATATTCTCTCTCTAGAATAGTTTTCTCTCTCTAGGCTAAAACAGTTAGAAACAAGGTCTTTATATTTCTGAAGAGGATTGATTATTACAGGGGAAGATACTAGACATCAAAAAAGGGTTGGGGGAGGAATCTTACAGGTTACAAGTTTTACGATCCAAGTTCTCAAAAGGCAATTGTTAGTCGAGACGCTATATTCAATGAGCAATTGATGGGAGGTTCGTGGTCCATAGATGATGCTGATGATACAAAAACATTACTCACTTCTTTTCCTTTTCTACTTTTGGACAATGATTTGCATGATGAAAACACTCTTTTGATGGATATTGGAGACAAGTCTATTTATTTATGTTCATCCTACAGTTTCAAAGGAGACTTCTAAAGATCTTGATATCTATGTTGATCTTCCTATTGAACTTGAGCACGGTGCAAATCATGTATATGATGATGATGATCTTCCTATTGAGCACAGTGCAAATCATGTATATGATGATGATCTTGAAACCTTTAATCACGTATTGGCTGTTTGTGACATCATTCAACTTATGCAGAAGCTATGTCCTCTCCACAAAAGGAACAATGGAAGGAAGCCATGGAAGCTGAATATGAGTCTTTAATCTCGAAAGGTACATGGGTTCTTACCAATCTACCTTGTGATCGTACTCCTATCAAATGTAAGTGGATTTACGAAACTAAAACAAATGCAGATGGAGTTTTTGATAAATTAAAAGCTCATTTAGTTGCAAATGGATACTCACAAATTGCAGGGATTGACTATCATGACACTTTTTCACCCGTAGTTCATAGTACAAGCATTCGAGTACTATTAGCTTTTGCAACTCAGTTTGTATTTGGAAATACATCAAATGGATGTTAAGACAACTTTTCTTAATGGAGACTTAAAGGAGGAAATATATATGGAGCAACCTGAAGGATTTACAATTCCCGGAAAGGAACATCTTGTATGCCAACTCCACCGTGCTTTGTATGGACTAAAACAAGCTTCACGATCATGGTACATCAAGATTTATCAATTTCTCACATCTCAAGGGTTTGTTTCTTGCTTCTCTGATCAAAATCTTTATATCAAGCGCAATGTGAATAACCATTTTGTGATATTGGCCCTTTATGTTGATGACACTATACTTGTGTCTAAAAATCTATCTTTCATGCAACAAGTAAAAAAGGTTTTATCCTCAGCCTTTGATATGGTGGATCTTGGCGACATCCATTCATGCCTTGGTATTCAAGTTCAAAGGTATCATCACAATGGTATTTTTCTTCTTTGTCAAACAAAGTTTATCCAAGATATTATTCAAAAGTTTGAATTGGCTACTGCACATTTGGCAAACACTCCTTGTCTTGCAAGCTCTACTAGGAGTACTTCTGCAAATATTGAGGCTGAATCATTAGCTTTAAATCAACCCTATGCTAATCTTGTTGGTTGTCTTTAATTTGTGGACATGAGCACTCGTCTTGATATTCTGTTTGCAGCAAATCTGTTAGGACAATACTTGTCCTCTCCATCTACAAGACATTGGTCTCAAGCTAAACGTGTTTTGAAGCACTTGAAGGGCACTGCAGATTTCGGACTTGTATATCACTGTCAAGAAGACATATCTTCATCAACTTCTCTTAATCTTTTGAGTTATTCAGATGTTGATTGGGCAAGCTCTAACTTGTCCATGCGATCCACCAGTGGTAATTGCTTCTTTATCAATGGCTGTTTGGTATCTTGGGCTACCAAGAAACAACGCTGTATTGCAATTTCTACTATAGAGTCTGAATATTTAGCTGCATCTTTAGCAGCTCGTGAATTGGTTTGGCTTCGACAATTGCTTTACTGATATTGGTCATTCTCCTTCCTCAAGCACTCCTATTAGATGTGGCAACCAAACTGCTATTAGTCTAGCCAAGGACTACGTGCAACATAGCAAGTCCAAGCATATTAGAGTTCATTATCACTATGTTCGACATTAAGTAAGGAAAGGAACAATAATGGTAGAACATTGTCCAACTGATCACCAAAGGACTCCATGACGCTCGGTTTACACTTTTGCAATCAGAACTTGGAGTTGCGGCGGCCTCTCTTTTTGGAGATTAGAACATCTCACGTCATGTCAATTTCATCTAGACTTGTACATAGCCTATAGACTTTAGGACACTTCACACATTACTTCACATCATGCACATTTATTCTTTGTAATTTGTATATAGAAGCACATTGCACATGGACTTGCACATGGACTTTAAGGTGGCATTGTACATTTATATGTAGGAGCTCGGGTTTTTCCCTTGTGCTTCCAAGGGTTTTTTTAACTCACAGCTATTTAAGTGGGGGTGTTGGAGCTATATATTTCTAGCTTGTTGGAGCTATATATAGCTAGCCCTAAACTAACTCTAGGTCTTGCCTATATATATGTGACTTGTGACTACTATATATAGCTAGCTTGTTGGAGCTATATATAGCTAGCCCTAACTCACTCTAAGTCTTGCCTATATATATGTGACTTGTGACTAATATGTTTCATTCTTGCGGAGCGTATGTGGTGTCTCTTTTCTCGTCTCTCTCCCTCTCTCAACATCCATTGACTAAAGAATCAAGCAAATTAAGAGGTAAAGTGTGGTTTATGGTCTTTTCTCTTAAATCTCAAAATGTTTCTCACTTCTCAACCCCTCTCAAGCTTTAGAAGCATTCAATTGAATGGCTCTTTAATGCAATTGGAACTGTCTAATGAATTCTAGTGATAGATCTTATAAATTTTATATTTATGCTTAAATTAGAATGTTTTTTAAGCATCTCTCTCTCTGTGTCCCAAAGAAAGGTCATTCCTATGACCTATTCTATATTCAAATAATGCTTCTCATGAAGCATTAATTCTCAAATCTAAAAGTGATTTCTATACTTGTCAAATTTGAGGCCAAAGAAGTGGCTTTTTAATACTTTTATGTTATTTAATTTATGAAAAACTTAGGAATCAAGTCCATAATTGGATATTGATCCTAATGATAGTCATTCTATCATATGGTATTACTAAACTTTATGCTTTCAAAATTATTAAAAATTATCAGTAATACAAGAGCGGAGCTATGACAAAATTTTAAAAAAATTAACACATAAATCATTTTCATTCATAATATGAAAAGATGACTTCCTACCATATTCTAGGATTAATCATCCTAGGTTAATTGAAAAATTCTCATCATAACCATGCAAGATTTGATTTTAATGTTTATGCATAAATAGTTAATTAGCAAAAAGAGGAATTTCTAGTAATTCATTTTTATGATGAAAGAGGAATTCCTATGACATTTGGAATTCCATCATTTAATGGGAAAAGAGAAATTCCTAGCATATTGGAATTATTGGATATTTTATTTAAATTCAAAGATAAATTTTAGATAAATTTATTTTATCTATTAGAAATATTTAAATGGTAAAAGAGGAATTCCTATTACATTTGGAACTCCATCATTTAGATGGGAAAAGAGAAATTCCTATCATTTGAATTAATGGGTATTTTAGTTTAGATGAAATTATTTTATGAGAAATATTTGATGATAAAAGAGGTATTCCCATGACATTGGAATGCAAATAATAAAATGTAAAAAGAGGAATTCCCATGGTATTTGAGATCCAAGAAATTAAATGGGAAGAAGAGAATTTTTAGTATGATTGAATTTATGATTATTTATCAAACAAAGTGGAAATATGGGTAGAATTGATTTCTGTAAATTCCATGATTTCTTTTATTCAAAAGAGGGATATTGAATATAATTAATTGAGGAATTGAGAAGGAATATATAAATAGTCGTCGAGAAAAAGAATCTTTATCTAAGCCAAGCAATTAGCAAAAATTTAGAAAAAGTCCCATTATCGGTATCAAAGTAGAAAAAGTTACTAAATGGGAATAGGATGTGGAATGGATGTGATGAGATGTAAATGGGATGTGATAAGATTTAAATGGGATGTGATAGGATGTGAATGGATTTGATAAGATGTAAATGGGATGTGATAAGATGTAAATGAGATGCGATAGGATGTGAACATTAGAATTAGGGTTGCAGGAAAGCACACAAAGCTTGGAGAAGAAGAAGCAAGAATGCACACAACACACAATGTATTAGATTATGTCAATGTACAAAAGATAAGGTAACCCTAGAAGGATGGGCGTATATACAAGCCGGGGGAAAAACCCTCCTAAAGAGGGAGAAAGTGCCCCAGTGGTCCTAAGTGTGTTCACACACATCACTGTCGATATATATGGCAACAAATCCCCCCTGGGAGTGATGGTGTGAACGAGAGCTAGCACTCATGTATAGGGGAGTGCCATGCCCAAAGTAGATCAGTCCACAAAGAGGAGCAAGCCCAAAGCTTTACGGAAAGCTTCAAACTCATGTATAGGGGAGTGCCATGCCCAAAGTAGATCAGTCCACAAAGAGGAGCAAGCCCAAAGCTTTACGGAAAGCTTCAAACTTCTCACGAGGAAGCGCCTTTGTGAAAAGATCGGCGAGGTTGTCCTGTGTTGGCACATAGGCCAAGCTGATCTCTCCTGCTTAGAGTCTCTCCCTGACATAGTGATAATGCACCTCAATGTGCTTTGTGCGAGCATGAATAACTGGGTTCCTCGTTGCAACTGCCAATGCGCTCTGACTGGTCAATGAAGATAGAGGTGGCAGACTCCTGTCCAACACCCAAGTCAGCCATAAGCCGTCTGAGCCACACACACTCAACCGTAGGTGTGAAAGCTGCCCTGTACTCAGCTTCACAAGTAGAAGTGGCCACAGTAGGTTGCTTCTTGCTCAACCAAGATATGCATGAGCTACCGAGCATGAAACAAAAACCACTTGTGGACACTCTTGTGTCATAGCAACCAGCCCAATCTGAGTCCGAAAAAGCATGTAAATCTGGCGGCAATGATCCCCCCTTGGGATAAAACAACCCAAGATGTATGGTGCCACTCAAGTAGCGAAAGATGCGTTTAACTGCTTTCCAATGCTGAGACCTGGGCTATGCATAACCTGCTCACCTGTGAGACTGCAAACTAAATGTTCGACCTCGTAATGCATACATAAATGAGGCAACCAATAGCTGTCTGATAGAGTGTGACATCAAAGTGATCTCGAGCATCATGAAGACTCAACCTCAAACCTGTCTTCATTGGAGTAGCAATAGGCTTGAAGTCTTCAAGGCCAAATCTCTGCAACAATGTCTCAATATACTTTGTCTGACACAAAGCAATACCTCCATCACACTGCTTAAATTGTATCCCCAAATAATGATGCAAATGCCCCAAATCTGACATCTCAAAAGAGGCATTCAAATCAGCCTTTAAATCAGCAATATGACTCTCATTTGGTCCTGTGAGCAGCATGTCATCGACATAGAGAGCAATGATTAGATGTACATCACCCACACGTTTAGCATACAAAGTGCTTTCTGTTGGACTATTCTGAAAACCGTGTGCAGATATGCATGTATCTTTTCATACCAAGCTCGTGGAGCTTGCTTTAAACCATATAAAGCCTTTTTCAACCTGCACACTTTGTTTTCTTGCCCTCTTTGAACAAAACCACGAGGCTGCGATACATACACTTCCTCATGCAAATCTCCATTCAAGAACGCAGTCTTTATGTCCAACTGATGTACATTCCAACCATTATGAGCTGCCAATGCACAAATGCTACGAATGGTAGTCATACGACAAGTGGGAGAAAAGGTCTCATCAAAATCAATGCCCTTTTCTTGAGCATAACCCTTTGCAAGAAGTCTAGCTTTATAGCGATCACAACACTACCATCTGGCTTTCGTTTCAACTTAAAACCCACTTACATCCAATGGCCTTTTTACCAATAGTCAAATCACACAAAGACCATGTACCATTCTTCATTATAGCATCATATTCACTTTGCATTGCAGCCAACCAATGTTTTGATTTTTGTGCCTCATCAAATGAAAGAGGTTCTTCCTCTTCACACATACTAGGCACAGCCAAAGCATAACAATCTGATGCATAAGAGACCAGTGCTGAAAACTTGAACAAGTACGACTAGATATAGGTGTATCAATTTTACTATCACGCAAGGTTTGCACCAGCCATTTAGGCATACCTTTAGCCTTCCCGAAACTCAATCCCCTGGAAGTCAACTTCAAAAGTTTCACCCTTGAACAAAGAAGTGAAATGCTATAACTATCAAGGATTTGGACATCGCAGTATGGATTGCCCAACTCCTTTTGGATCAAGGTTTGCGCGGGGCAGGGAAGTTAGGGACCAAGATTCCAAACTCCAGCTCCTTCCTTCCAGAGTAATCAGGTTCCTTTTCGTCAAAATTAGGTAAATCCCAGAGGTAGACCCTCTAACCAACCCTCACTTTCAATCCAAAGTAATGGAAGATCTCTACCTCAGAATAAGGGGAAGTCAAAGAGAGAGATGTTCCCAAATTGGCCATCCACTTCCAAGGCACAGTAACATTGGAAGTGATTAAAGAGGAAGAAGATTAAAGAGATTATACTCCACCTGCGAGATGAGGACATCTCGTGTTTTTTAAGTGGGGTAGGATGTAAGATTCCTCCCTCTAGCTTTTGAGGTGTAAAGGTGTAAGAACCTCCCCTTCTGTTCTTGTAATTATTCCCCTCTCTGAAATAAAAGAAAGATCTTGGTTTACCCCTATTTTGGCCTAGAGAGAGATAATCCAAAATTGAGATATCTTTGGGTATAAAATACCTCCTAGTGTCTAAAATGGTTTCCCCTAAAATTGAAGTTCAAAATGAACTTTCTAATGTGCGTTAGGAATTAATTGAAAATAGTATAAGGGACCTTAGCCTAAGGGTCTACATTCTCAGAAATGTTTGGATTATGGTCCAATTAAGGTTCCAATGGGCCAATTAGATTAATCCAAGTGTTGGGATGAGATAAATCCAAACAATTCAAAAAAAACCCAAAAATGAGTAAATGCTCACATAAGATGAAGAGTTGACTGAGTATAAGGTTTATTAGTTTTAAAAAATAAGATATTTTAAAATAATGATGCATTTTTGACACCTTGGTAAAGGAAAGGGGGACTCTTGAGGTAGGCTCCTCTTTCACATATGTGGGGAAGGAATTTCAATTCAAAAAAAAATGTGATATTTTTATCTCTCCTCTCTCCTGGATCAAACCAAATCGAAAAGGGAACCAAACTAGTCTAAAACTTATCCAAATTGAGTCAAATTGAACCTGGAAAATTGTAGAACCCAACTGGACTTGGTTAGTGGCTTCCCTCACCTATAAATAGACCCTCAGTCTCAAGCCAAACTTGGAAGTAAAATCAAATTTTATGGTTTTTCCAATTTATCTCAATGACTTCTTCTTCTCAACCCCTCTCAAGCTTGAGAAGCTTTCTAAATAATTGTTTTAAATCAAATCAAGCTTTCCCTTAAAGTCTTAATGCTTATTTGTAATGCTTTCTTTAAGTAAATCTCTCTCTCTAAAAGAATAGCCTTCTCAATGATAGTCTCTTAATTCAAAGCTAAACTCTAGGCTTGTTAAGCTAGATATTAAGAAAAGGGTATTTTTATGATTTTGTGTTAACAAAATAATGGTTATTTCTTTTAGATTATTTATAAGTAGCTAAAAACTACTTTGATTGATTCTAAATAATAAATAGATTATCCTATCAATTTGAAAAAAGAGAAATAATGGAATGAGCTTAATCTAGTGGGATAATCATAATGGAATGAGCTTAATCTAGTGGGATAATCATAATTAAGTTTATGATTATGGTTAAAATTATGATTTAAATTCATAGTTTTATTTTAAGCATAAAAGAGGAACTACTATCATATTTTCATTACAAGCTTTTATTCTTTAGAAAAAAATTAAGAATTATCAGTAATAGCAGCGAAGATATGGTAAAATTTTTAGAAAATAATACATATCTTATTTTTTTGCATAATGCTAAAAGAGGACTTCCTACCATATTCTAGAATTGGACATCCTATGCAAAAAGAATTATTTTCATCGTATTCATGAGAAATAGTTCTTTTCTAATTATGCATAATCAATTGATTTATGAGAAAAGAGTAAATTTTGGTAAATTTATTTTTATACAAAAACAGGAATTCCCATGATATTTGAGATCCAAGTAATGAAATGTTAAAAGAGGAATTATTGGTGGTAAATTTATTTTTATGCAAAAAGATGAATTCCCATGATATTAGAGATTCAAGTAACTAAATGTAAAAGAGCAATTTTTGGCATAATTCAAATTATGAGTATTTATCAAAAGTGGAATTTTGAGCATTATTAATTTTACTGGAAAATATGGGTAGAATTTATTTTTGTAAATCCCATGAATCTTTTACTCAAAAGAAGAATATTGAATATATTTCACTTGAGAAATTTGAGAAAGAATATGAAAATATCCATCGAGAAAAAATACCTTTAACTAGGCCAAGCAATTGGCAGAAACTTAGAAAAGTTCTATCGGTATCGAAAGTAGAAAACGATACTAAATGTGAATGCGATGTGATGTGATGTAAATGGATGTGGATGTGGATGTGGATGAGATGTGATGTGATGTGATGAAAATGGATGTGGATGTGGATGAGATGTGGATGAGATGTGATGTGATGTGATGAAAATGGATGTGGATGTGGATGAGATGTGATGTGATGTGATGTAAATGGATGTGGATATGGATGTGATGAGATGTGATGTGATGTAAATGGATGTGGATGTGGATGTGGATGTGATCAGATGTGATGTGATGTAAATGGATGTGGATGTGGATGTGGATGTGATCAGATGTGATGTGATGTAAATGGATGTGGATGTGGATGTGGATGTGATCAGATGTGGATGAGATGTGATGTGATGTAAATGGATGTGGATGTGGATGTGGATGTGATGAGATGTGAATAAGATGTATTGATATGTGAAAGGATGTGATGTGATGATATGTGAAAGGATGTGATGTGATGTAAATGGATGAGAATGAGATGTGATGTGATAGATATGTATATGAATGAATGTGGGATTTAAATGGATGTGATGGATGTGAATGGATGTGAGTGGATGAGGTGAGATGTGGTGAGAAGTGAATGTGATATAATGAGATATGAATGGATGTGATGTGATGTGGATCTGGTTAAATATGAATGGATGAGATATGATGTGGTGGATAGATGAGATGTGATGTGATGTGGACTTGGGTAGATGCGAATGGATGTAAAGTAATGTAAATAGATGTGAACGTGATGTGATGATATATGTATGTGATATGGATTTGGTTAGATATGAATAGATGAGATATGATGTGGATAAATGAGATGTGATGTGATGTGGACTTGGGTAGATGTGAATGGATTAGAAGTAATGCAAATAGATGTGAACGTGATGTGATGATATGTGGATGTGATGTGGATCTGAATGATTATAGATGGATGTGATGTGATATGAATGGATGAGATGCAATGTGGATATGTTGTGATGTGATGTGATGAGGATAGATGTGATGAGACGTAATATGATGTGATTGGATGAGAATGGATAAAGGACGATGGGAATACATATGACTCAATGTGGAATAAGCAATGTGAATTGATGTAGAAGAATGTGGAATAACGGGAAATGATGTGGAAGAATGTGGAAAGATGAGAGTTCGTTAGAAACTGTATTTATGAAAGATGAGAGCTCATTAGAAACTGTATTTATGAAACCTATTTTTAAATGATTGTTTTATGTCAAGAATGCTGGGGAAGCATTTTGACCATCTTGTGAATGAAGTCGTGGAGACCTAAGTGATAAAGTTGCAACAGCTATGACGAAGAGTTAATGGAGGACGTCTCGTGTAGCAAGGTCGGCGGAGTTCTTGACCAGCCTGGGTTCGATTTAAATGGTGAGCTTCCGATACGATGGATGAGAAACCAAGGAAGCGGCCTATGAGTGAAGGGCTAGGTGACCTGCGAAGGAGCCTAGAGGGTGCTGACCATATAGTGCTCGGGCTCTGGGTCGCCGAAGATACCCACACGTGTGTCGGGGAAGAAAAATGGAACAAGGTGTTAGAGTTAATTTTTGAACTCAAGCATGGATCTGGTTGATTGTCCTTGCTCTGCTGGTCCTCAACGAATGAGTCCATGGATCTTTTGTATGGATTTGTTGGTTGATCTTGGTGCTTATCTTCAATGGAGAGTTCATTTGGATTTTCTTATGTGATCATATTGCGGGGTACTATGAGCTAGGAACTATTGATGCTAATAGTTCCTAGCTCACCCCTGAGTGAACAGGTGGTGAGCGTTATGTGATCATATTCTTATGTGATCATATTGCGGGGTACTATGAGCTAGGAACTATTGATGCTAATAGTTCCTAGCTCACCCCTGAGAGTGAACAGGTGATGAGCGTTATGGTTGCCAATGATGCCATAGGTACACTGATGAAGGAGTGATTAGAAATTAGAATTCAAACTGCATATTTTGGAGTGCTATGGTTTCATTAAAAGATTATTTTAAAGACAGCTCAATCTGTGAAATAGGCAATTTCATATTGGGTGTGTAAGTGGTGTGACTATCTTGAAGTTTCCTCTTGAAGCGTCGGCTAGGGGGCCTCTTTTCCCTAGTACTCATCGGGGAAAAACATAACCAAATTTCTAAATAGATCCCATCACTATAGCGGTTAGGTGGTTGGCTAACGCATGGGACTGGATTGGGTTAGGCTGGACTGATGGACCCCTAAAATGAGACTCAATTCTGTTAAGTTACGATAGTTGAAGTAAATCCCGGATAACCCTTGTTCTATGGAAAAGAATCAACGGCTATGCCTATTGATGAGGAAAAAAGTCTTGCACTCTATGATCCAAGTGCAAGACTCTTCATTGATCTGACCATGAGACTTACTGATTCGGTTGGATCAGTTTGGTTAGTGAGATGACCTTGACTACATTAGAATAAAATATCCTGGAGGAATCGCCTATGTCTGCTGGGCGAGGGAAGTTTTTTCTAGGTTTGGTTTTGGAAGAACAAAGGGATTAGTCTCTTTTCCAGATATCCGTGGGCAAGGCCCCGAGTGAGAGGTTCTGCCCTATGCAAGAAGTGCTACTTCCGTTGCTAGCACCCCGGAATTCGTTGCGCGGAGGGGGCAGGGATCTTTCAGGAGGACAACACCTTTCGTTTCCTTGTTTCACCATTCTTGTTTTGAACTTGAACATCTTCAAAGACTTGAACTACAACTGTTTTTGTTGTCTCTTGATGCTCAAATGGATAAAAGGGAATATTCTTCACACCACATTTATCACATTTGCCCATAAGACATTCGTACCTGTGAAATGCTGAATCCTAATTCTTTGCACATACACATGATTCCCATAGTTTCGTTATCCTAGACAATGAGTGCCCTGTAGCTGCACATTTGCCACACAGGCACATGAACATGACCTCCCATGAAAACCAGCAGCATTGGAATGTAGTTGGTTGTATGCATCTTTCAAGAACAGCATTTGTATGTGGTACACACATCATCATGTGGTCCGATCTTTTAGCTTTCTTACAAACCATCATTTGATCTTCTCAAAAGACCTTTGCCCAATCTTCACTATTCGGTGGGTCTCTCTGAACTTTAGGAAATACTATGTCTATAGATAATGTTTATAGATAACACATATGCATTAGTTGTCAATGTCCTAAAGTAACTCAAAACTATAAGCTATATAGCACACTAGCATATAATAATACTGTGTGAAATGCATTGTATAGCGCATAACTGTAGTGCAATAGTAGAGAAATGCTTCTGCTATGCATTATATAGCACATAGCGGACCAAAAACACACATTCTAGTGTAATGCATTACATAGCACACATATGAAGACAACAACACATGTGCAATTGCTATGGCTTATGTAACACATACTAGTAGTGTAAGATTCCTCCCCCAACCCCTTTTTTGATGTCTAGTATCTTCCCCTGTAATCAATCCCTCTTCAGAAATATAAAGACCTTGTTTCTAACTGTTTTAACCTAGAGAGAGAAAATATTCTAGAGAGAGAATATTCAGATTTTGAATATTTTTAGATAGAAAAATATCTCATATAATTAAGATGAATTCCCCTGAAACAGAAATTCAAAAAGAATATTCCAATGTGCAATTGGAATTAATTGGAAATAGGTATAAAGAACCTTAGTCTAAGGGTCTAGATTTTCAGAAATCTTTAGACTATGGTCCAGTTAAGGTTCCTATGGGCCAATAGCATCAATCCATGTGTAGGGAGGAGATAAATCCAAATTGTAAAAAGAAGATACCCAAAAATGAGTAAATGCTCACATAAGATGAAGAGTTGAAAATGTACAAGGTTTATTAGTAAAAAACTATGAGCCATATTAAAAATATGAGATATTTTGGGAATAATGATTTTATTATGACACATATGTAAGGAAGGGGAGTCCCTTAAATGCTCACATAAGATGAAGAGTTGAAAATGTACAAGGTTTATTAGTAAAAAACTATGAGCAATATTAAAAATATGAGATATTTTGGGAATAATGATTTTATTATGACACATATGTAAGGAAGGGAAGTCCCTTAAATGCTCACATGAGATGAAGAGTTGAAAATGTACAAGGTTTATTAGTAAAAAAACTATGAGTAATATTAAAATGATTCCATTATGACACATATGTAAGGAAGGGGAGTTCTTTAAAGGAGGTGTATATTTCACATAAGATGAAGAGTTGAAAATGTACAAGGTTTATTAATAAAAAACTATGAGCAATATAAAAATGATTCCATTATGACACATATGTAAGGAAGGGGAGTTCTTTAAAGGAGGTGCATATTTCACATGCTTGAATGAGTTTTAAACTCATAAAAATTGAGATATTTTATCTCTGCTCTCTCCTAATTCAAGTCTAGTTCCAAAAAGTTAGCTTAACTGACCTAAAAATGGTCAAAAAGTGACCAAACTGACTTGGAAAATTCTAGAATCAGTTTGTTTGGTTAGGAGCTCAATTTTTCCTATAAATAGAAGCCTCCCCCTTGTTGCAAAACATATAGTGTCTTATGCTTTGTTACTCTACTCCACCTAAGCCAAATTAGATAGTGTCTTATGCCTTGTTACTCTACTCCACCTAAGCCAAATTAGATAGTGTCTTATGCTTTGTTACTCTACTCCACCTAAGCCAAATTAGATAGTGTCTTATGCTTTGTTACTCTACTCCACCTAAGCCAAGAACTATGAATTCTTTAATAATTCACTAGTTTTTGATACTTCTCTCTTTCTTCAATCCCCATTGGTGGTTCCATCAACATACTAAACCAATTGATTGGTTGGGGGCCTCTACCGTGAATAAAGAATCAAGCAAACTATAAGGTAAGTATATTGAATTTTGATCTTTCTATAATTTCTCAATGATTCTCTCTTCTCAACCCCTCTCAAGCTTGAGAAGTTTAATTGGTATGGTTTTTTTTAAATGCTATTGAAATTAATTGGTGAATAGTAGTGAAGAGTTACATACTTTAATAAATGCTATTGAAGTTAATTTCCATTTATGTTTAAATTCTAATGTTTTTTATGTAATTTCTCTCTCTCACTCAAGCAATGGTCATACTCATGACCCATTCTCAATCCAAATGAAGCTTTTCATAAAGCTTTTCCTTAATCCAAGATTAAGCTATGCTTGAGGCCAAATTAATGGCTTTTTTCTATACTTTTAGTTTATGCACATTGATGATTCAATCCCTTATGGATTGATGACCCAATTAGAGACCATTCTAATTATATCCTTAATGATAAGCTTTATCCCTTAGAAAAAAAATTGAGATTTATCAGTCATAGTAGCGGAGCTATGGCAAAATTTTTATAGAAATTACGCATAAAATAAATTCATTCAAAGCATAAAAAGAGGACTTCCTACCATATTCTAGGAACTATCATCCTAGATTAATTAAAAGAATTTTATTATGCATGGAGATGTGGATGTTGCATGTAGATGTAGATGTATGGATGTGAGTGTGAAAGTGGAGGTGGATGTATGCATGTAGATGTAGATGTATGAGAAGAATGTGAATGTGGATGTGGATGTGGATGTATGCATAGAGATGTGGATGTATGCATGTAGATGAGAATGTACGCATATAGATGTGGATGTATGGATGTGAATGTGCATGTAGATGTGGATGTGAAATTAGATGTATGGATGTAGATGTGGATATGTGGATGTGAATGTGGATGTGGATGTGGATGTGGATATATGTATGGATGTGAATATACGATATGTGATGTGAAGGAATATGAAGTGTTGAGATGAAAAATGATGTGATGGGATGAGTATACATATAAATGGAATATGGAATAAGTAATGTGGATTGATGAGGGATAAGGTGGAAAAATGAAAGTAAAAATAGAAACTGTATTGTAAACTGTTTGTAAATGCTGTTTGTAAATGACTGTTTTATGTCAAGATTGCTGGGGGAGCATTGTGACTATCTTGTGATTAAGGTCGTGAGACCTAACTGATAATGTTGAAACTGCTGACGGAGAGTCAATGAAGGACGTCTCGCGTAGCAAGGTCGGCCGAGGTCTTGACCAGCCTCGGTGCGATTAAAATGGTGAGCTTCCGGTACGGTGGATGAGGGGCCAAGGAAGCGGCCTATGAGTGAAGCGCTAGGTCACCTGCGAAGGATCCTAGAGGGTGCTGACCATACGGTGCTCGGGCTCTGGGTCGCCTAGGATACCCACGCGTGCGTCGAGGAAGATATTGGAACAGAGTTGGAGTTGTTTTCTGAATCGGGCATGGATCTGGTTGATTGACCTTGCTGGTCTTCAATGGATGAGTCCATGGCTCTTTATATGGATCTGTTGGTTGATCTTGCTGATCTTCAACAAGAGTCCATCTTGATAAGAGATTATATTGCCGAGTATTATGGGCTAGGGATTAGGAAACGGCCCCTGTGTGGACAGGTGGTGAGCGTCCTAGTTGCCAATGATGCCATAGATACTCTGATGAAGGAATGATGGGAAAATTAAGAATCAACTGGATATTGGAAGATGGTGATTAGTGATACTATGGTTTTATTAAAGGATTGTTTTAAACTGGTTGAATCTGTGAAAAGGCAATTTTATATTGGGTGTGTGAGTGGTGTGACTAGTTTTATTTTGCATGAACATCCGGCTAGGGGGCCTTGGAACTCTTTTCCTTGGTACCCGGGACAAAACCTAACCAAATTCTTAATTGGATCCCATCACTACAGTGGTTGGGCGGTTGGCTAACCCATGGGATCGGATGGGGTTAGGCTGGACTGATGGATCCGTAAATCGAGACTCAAACTTTTGTTTTTACGATAGATAAAATAAATCCCGGACAGTAACTGTTCTATGGATAGGAATCAACGGCTGTGCCTCTTGAATGGGAAAAAAGCATTGATCCCAATGATCCAAGTGCAAGTTTCTCCCTTGATCTGACCAAGTATCTTATAGATGTAATTGGATCAGCTCGATTCAGAAATGATCTTGACTACGTTAGAGTAAAAAGTTATCCTGGTGGAATCGCCCGTGCTTTCCGATAAAGGAAGTTTTTCCGGGTTCGGTTTTGGAACAACCGACGGATTAGTCTCTTATCCGGATATCCGTGGGTGAGGCCTCGAATGTGGGACCCCTGTCCCGCGCGAGAAGTGCTACTTCCGCTGCTAGTATCCCGAATTTGTTGCTCGGTGGGAACAGGGATCTTACAGTTGGTATCAGAGCATTTGGTTAATAAAGATCAACTGAGAAGACAAATATATCAAAAATTTATCAAGAAACACAAAAGGGTTATAATTGTGTGAGATAATTTATACAATTTGATATTCAAACTGAAACTCGTAATTTGGTAATTGGGTCTTCAAATGGAAGTACCGCAATTATATAGAATCCCTGACTTGCTTGAGGCCTAGACATGATAGTAATTATCTTATAATTCCAAGGGCCGTGACTACCCGTATATACCGAGAGTATACTGCAGCTCTTTACTGACAGTATATACGAGTAAATCTAAGACTTGAAATTATAAGCGTTAATGCTATCTAGATGATGTTTTCGAATGTGATTGATATGATTTTTAATTCTGTTTGAGAATTGATGAATTGATTTGGATTCTGATTGAAAATGCTGATTGAAAAATGTTGATTTTTAAAAAACCACAATGAGGGGGAATGGGACGAGTCCCTGTGATGATATTTATAACTAGAATGATGATAATGAATTCAGCAAATCACTATGAGGTTAGTGGGTTGTGCTGTTAGATTGCTACTGTTAATACTTGACCGGTAGATCAAGTTAAGGGATGTCAAATTGAGAACTTGCTTGACTGAAATTTCCGTGGAGGAATGTTCCGAAGGAAACTTTTCGGTCTAATGGACCATTATCATGTTAAAGCTATGAATGATATGATCTGAATGAATTGTTATTTAATGATGAGTTCTATATAAGGGATATTTATCCCAGTGTCCTGTTGGGTTGACCAGAATATAAGCAACCCCAGAATAAAAATTGGATCTTAAGAAAAAGAGTTATCCTCTACCTTGCGAGATGAGGACATCTCACACTTTTTTAAGTGGGGTAGAATGTAAAATTTCTCCTCAGTTATTGAAGTATTCAAAAATAAGAATCTCCCTTCTGATCTTATAACTTTTCTCTCTCTAATATATAAATTTTGACAGAATCATGAGACGAGGAAACCATAGCCGTCAGCAGCCAGACCCTATCCTTGAAGATAACGAACTTGACCCTGATGTTCGCAAGGCTCTTCATAGGACTCAGCCAGGACCCTTCAAAGGAGAAGGGGAGAACCTGGGTGAGACTGTGGAGAAATGGGTGGAAGCCATGGAAGAGTATTTTGACGTCACAGGTTATAATGAGCTGAGCAAAATGGCTCTTGGCCGGTTGAAAATAGTGGAAACAGCCAGGGTAGCATGGAGGAACCACTGTGACACCAACCGTCTGAATAGAAATACTCAATCTTGGAATGACCTAAAAACCTATTTGAGAAAGAGATTTTGTCCCCCTGGATTTTTGGAAACCAAAATGAACGAATTTTTAGAACTAAAGCAGGAGAACAAAACCATTGAAGAATATCACCAGGCCCTTGCTCTTCTACTCAAATACTCACCACCTCTAGATGAAGAACAGCTCATGGCCAGGTTCATTCGGGGAATGAACGAACCCTTAGACACATTGGTCAAAAATGCCAAACCAGTGTCCATGGCTGAAGCAGTAAAAATGGCAAAGGATTTTGCCAAGGCCTTTGTAGTAAAGGTCCCGCCAAAGCCTGCACCCTCTAACTTTATAAGATTCCAAGCCCAGGAAGGTACTTCAAACTTTCCACCCCCAAAGAGGCAGCAAGGACCAATTCAGAATCAAGATGCAGGAAGATTCCAAAGTGAAGGAAGATCCTTCCCCCAGAATACTTTCTCAGGAGGACCATCTATTTTAAGGATGCAGAACAATGAGACCAAAAGTGAGAACCGGTGATTTGGATGCCAAGGTTTTGGTCATCATTTAAAAGACTGCCCAACTCCTGCCATGTCAAGGGGACAGGGAAGTCTAGGACCCCGAATTCAGAGACCAATTCCTTCATACCAGTCTAATCAGGGTCTGTCTCGCCCAAGCCAGGATAACCCCAGAAGAACTCCAAATCAACCATCTGCCTCTACCCAGAGTAACCTCAGAACTCCTTTCCAGAATAGGGGCAACCAAAGAGAAAGAATTCCACCTGTGACTGCAGCAGCCAGAGTAGTCACAATTGCAGAAGAAGTAGAAGAGGAAAGAAGGGCAGATCCTTACTGCAATTGAAAAAAAAAAAAAACCAAGGGCTTAACCGACAATTCTCAAGTCATCCATAATCCAGCAGAATACCAGGGAAAAATCGACCGTCCACTTCCAAGGCGTAACGTTGAATGTGATTGAAGAAGAAAAAGATGATGAAAGAGAGCATACTCCACCTACGAGATGAGGACATCTCGCGTTTTTTAAGTGGGGTAGAATGTAAGATTCCTCCCCCAACCCCTTTTTTGATGTCTAGTATCTTCCCCTGTAATCAATCCCTCTTCAGAAATATAAAGACCTTGTTTCTAACTGTTTTAACCTAGAGAGAGAAAATATTCTAGAGGGAGAATATTCAGATTTTGAATATTTTTAGATAGAAAAATATCTCATATAATTAAGATGAATTTCCCTGAAACAGAAATTCAAAAAGAATATTCCAATGTGCAATTGGAATTAATTGGAAATAGGTATAAAGAACCTTAGTCTAAGGGTCTAGATTTTCAGAAATCTTTAGACTATGGTCCAGTTAAGGTTCCTATGGGCCAATAGCATCAATCCATGTGTAGGGAGGAGATAAATCCAAATTGTAAAAAGAAGATACCCAAAAATGAGTAAATGCTCACATAAGATGAAGAGTTGAAAATGTACAAGGTTTATTAGTAAAAAACTATGAGCCATATTAAAAATATGAGATATTTTGGGAATAATGATTTTATTATGACACATATGTAAGGAAGGGGAGTCCCTTAAATGCTCACATAAGATGAAGAGTTGAAAATGTACAAGGTTTATTAGTAAAAAACTATGAGCAATATTAAAAATATGAGATATTTTGGGAATAATGATTTTATTATGACACATATGTAAGGAAGGGAAGTCCCTTAAATGCTCACATGAGATGAAGAGTTGAAAATGTACAAGGTTTATTAGTAAAAAAACTATGAGTAATATTAAAATGATTCCATTATGACACATATGTAAGGAAGGGGAGTTCTTTAAAGGAGGTGTATATTTCACATAAGATGAAGAGTTGAAAATGTACAAGGTTTATTAATAAAAAACTATGAGCAATATAAAAATGATTCCATTATGACACATATGTAAGGAAGGGGAGTTCTTTAAAGGAGGTGCATATTTCACATGCTTGAATGAGTTTTAAACTCATAAAAATTGAGATATTTTATCTCTCCTCTCTCCTAATTCAAGTCTAGTTCCAAAAAGTTAGCTTAACTGACCTAAAAATGGTCAAAAAGTGACCAAACTGACTTGGAAAATTCTAGAATCAGTTTGTTTGGTTAGGAGCTCAATTTTTCCTATAAATAGAAGCCTCCCCCTTGTTGCAAAACATATAGTGTCTTATGCTTTGTTACTCTACTCCACCTAAGCCAAATTAGATAGTGTCTTATGCCTTGTTACTCTACTCCACCTAAGCCAAATTAGATAGTGTCTTATGCTTTGTTACTCTACTCCACCTAAGCCAAGAACTATGAATTCTTTAATAATTCACTAGTTTTTGATACTTCTCTCTTTCTTCAATCCCCATTGGTGGTTCCATCAACATACTAAACCAATTGATTGGTTGGGGGCCTCTACCGTGAATAAAGAATCAAGCAAACTATAAGGTAAGTATATTGAATTTTGATCTTTCTATAATTTCTCAATGATTCTCTCTTCTCAACCCCTCTCAAGCTTGAGAAGTTTAATTGGTATGGTTTTTTTTAAATGCTATTGAAATTAATTGGTGAATAGTAGTGAAGAGTTACATACTTTAATAAATGCTATTGAAGTTAATTTTCATTTATGTTTAAATTCTAATGTTTTTTATGTAATTTCTCTCTCTCACTCAAGCAATGGTCATACTCATGACCCATTCTCAATCCAAATGAAGCTTTTCATAAAGCTTTTCCTTAATCCAAGATTAAGCTATGCTTGAGGCCAAATTAATGGCTTTTTTCTATACTTTTAGTTTATGCACATTGATGATTCAATCCCTTATGGATTGATGACCCAATTAGAGACCATTCTAATTATATCCTTAATGATAAGCTTTATCCCTTAGAAAAAAAATTGAGATTTATCAGTCATAGTAGCGGAGCTATGGCAAAATTTTTATAGAAATTACGCATAAAATAAATTCATTCAAAGCATAAAAAGAGGACTTCCTACCATATTCTAGGAACTATCATCCTAGATTAATTAAAAGAATTTTATTATGCATGGAGATGTGGATGTTGCATGTAGATGTAGATGTATGGATGTGAGTGTGAAAGTGGAGGTGGATGTATGCATGTAGATGTAGATGTATGAGGAGAATGTGAATGTGGATGTGGATGTGGATGTATGCATAGAGATGTGGATGTATGCATGTAGATGAGAATGTACGCATATAGATGTGGATGTATGGATGTGAATGTGCATGTAGATGTGGATGTGAAATTAGATGTATGGATGTAGATGTGGATATGTGGATGTGAATGTGGATGTGGATGTGGATGTGGATATATGTATGGATGTGAATATACGATATGTGATGTGAAGGAATATGAAGTGTTGAGATGGAAAATGATGTGATGGGATGAGTATACATATAAATGGAATATGGAATAAGTAATGTGGATTGATGAGGGATAAGGTGGAAAAATGAAAGTAAAAATAGAAACTGTATTGTAAACTGTTTGTAAATGCTGTTTGTAAATGACTGTTTTATGTCAAGATTGCTGGGGGAGCATTGTGACTATCTTGTGATTAAGGTCGTGAGACCTAACTGATAATGTTGAAACTGCTGACGGAGAGTCAATGAAGGACGTCTCGCGTAGCAAGGTCGGCCGAGGTCTTGACCAGCCTTGGTGCGATTAAAATGGTGAGCTTCCGGTACGGTGGATGAGGGGCCAAGGAAGCGGCCTATGAGTGAAGCGCTAGGTCACCTGCGAAGGATCCTAGAGGGTGCTGACCATACGGTGCTCGGGCTCTGGGTCGCCTAGGATACCCACGCGTGCGTCGAGGAAGATATTGGAACAGAGTTGGAGTTGTTTTCTGAATCGGGCATGGATCTGGATGATTGACCTTGCTGGTCTTCAATGGATGACTCCATGGCTCTTTATATGGATCTGTTGGTTGATCTTGCTGATCTTCAACGAGAGTCCATCTTGATAAGAGATTATATTGCCGAGTATTATGGGCTAGGGATTAGGAAACGGCCCCTGTGTGGACAGGTGGTGAGCGTCCTAGTTGCCAATGATGCCATAGATACTCTGATGAAGGAATGATGGGAAAATTAAGAATCAACTGGATATTGGAAGATGGTGATTAGTGATACTATGGTTTTATTAAAGGATTGTTTTAAACTGGTTGAATCTGTGAAAAGGCAATTTTATATTGGGTGTGTGAGTGGTGTGACTAGTTTTATTTTGCATGAACATCCGGCTAGGGGGCCTTGGAACTCTTTTCCTTGGTACCCGGGACAAAACCTAACCAAATTCTTAATTGGATCCCATCACTACAGTGGTTGGGCGGTTGGCTAACCCATGGGATCGGATGGGGTTAGGCTGGACTGATGGATCCGTAAATCGAGACTCAAACTTTTGTTTTTACGATAGATAAAATAAATCCCGGACAGTAACTGTTCTATGGATAGGAATCAACGGATGTGCCTCTTGAATGGGGAAAAAAGCGTTGATCCCAATGATCCAAGTGCAAGTTTCTCCCTTGATCTGACCAAGTATCTTATAGATGTAATTGGATCAGCTCGATTCAGAAATGATCTTGACTACGTTAGAGTAAAAAGTTATCCTGGTGGAATCGCCCGTGCTTTCCGGTAAAGGAAGTTTTTCCGGGTTCGGTTTTGGAACAACCGAGACGGATTAGTCTCTTATCCGGATATCCGTGGGTAAGGCCTCGAATGTGGGACCCCTGTCCCGCGCGAGAAGTGCTACTTCTGCTGCTAGTATCCCGAATCTATTGCTCGGTGGGAACAGGGATCTTACAAGTAAACAATAGCAGATGTATTCTTGGCTGCTATATAACACACATTAGCAGTCAATGCCACACATGCTACTAAAAAAGAAGACAATATTAGATAATTTGGAAAAATCTCATACTTTGGGAATTACCTTTTCAACATAGTTTTGGCCATATCTTGAGCATATTAACTCCAAATTTGTCGGACATCATAGATTTAGATCCTACTCTTCAAGATCTTTCCAATGATATGTCACATGATGGGGTTTTGACAAAAGCTTGGATAGGTTCACCATGATCCCATTTTTCAAATGGGAATGGGATTTTTCCCAAATTATCTAATATGGTGTTAAAGTTGATAATAGCACATATGCTTTTGATTGCTTTATAGCATAGAATAGCAAGAAATTGCACATATGCAAGTGTTATGCAATAATTGGTATTCTCCTGGATGCTATATAGCAGACAATAGCAGTCAATACCACACATGCCAGTGCAATGCATTATATAGCACACAATAGTGGATAATAGCACATATGTCCTGGATGCTATATATAGCAGACAATAGCAGTCAATACCACACATGCCAGTGCAATGCATTATATAGCACACAATAGTGGATAATAGCACATAGCACATAATGGCAAGAAATAGCACAGATGCAACTGCTATGCAATAAGTGGTATACACCATAGCAAAGATGCATGTGGATTGTAGCAAAGAATAGCACCCATAGCACACCATAGCAAAGATGTGCATCACCTTGTGAATCTCCTGACTGCTATAGAGCACACAATACTAGTCAATAACACACATGCCAGTGCACAGCATTAGATAGCACATGGTAGTGGACAATAGCAAACATGCTTACTGTGCTATATAGGATAACACTTAGTAGCACATACTAGTATGCTATACAATAACTAGTATGATCTTGTATGCTATATAGCACCATAATAAGAGACAATAGCAAACATGCTAGTACATTGCTTGTGAATAATCTGCTATAGAATGCTGGTTAGCACACAATAGCATACAATTACCCCATTCTACTAAAATGTAGTATATAGCACACATTGAGGACTATAGCAGGTATACAAGAGCTATACATTAGTTAACACAAACAAGCGCTATACATTAGTTAACACAAACAAGCAAAAAAAATTAAATAGAAGTCTCGTGCTATATAGCACAAAATAGCACATATGCTTTTGATTGCTATTTTGCATGCAATATCACAGATGCAAGTGGGATGCATTACATAACACATAGTAATAGACAATAGAAATGGAAGTTAAGATTGTGACTCCTTACTACCTGAGATTCATCTAGCAAGTGCAATGGATGCTCAATGTATTGCTTGCGGCCAGTACGTCGTCGAACGATGTCTTTCTTGTTTGGAGAAGCCCTCGTCTGCTCTGTCCAAAACTTGACAGCTATCTCCTTCACCTCATCACCTTAGATTGCCATGCATCAATTGTCTCTTACATAAGTCCAATGGTAGTATGCTTGAAGCACCAACATCATTATCAACTCTAAGCATAGAAGCATAGAGGTTCCGTGGATAAACAAGTAGATTGGATACTTCGATAAGACAGATACCTTTGTTTATGGTGTCATTAAGTTGCATTAACCCATTCACAAGCATGGTTAAAGCGCTACGTTTCAAGAAAAGCTCATTGTTAGACTTCGAATTCTTCAACGCCTATAGGGAGATCCTAATGCAGAGAGAATATCAAGGAAGTGATCATGAACTTTATCTTGTGCGCATTGTAAAATGCATTTATCATTTAGAACTGCTTGGATTACGTCCTTCTGGTCTTCTCTTCCATAAACACTCAACTGTGAGATAATGTGGTGAACAATGGTCTCAGAAGACCTCCTTTTCCTTACTTGAATGTCCTCTTCAATAGTAGGTTCCTCCCCATTGCTTGCACCTTCAGCCTGCTTTTGAGTAAGGCGTCTTTTTTGATACTCCCTCTTCATCATGGCCTCATATTTCCGTACTGAAATGATCTCAGCCTCACTAATGTGTTGCATGCATTTGGAATTCATTTGTACCTTACGTACTGGTGCCTCCGTGTAAGATTCCTCCTCAGCCTGAATAATGAATAAGCTTTTACCTCAATCCCCTATAATCATTCCCTATTTCAGAATTCATGAAAATATTGTTTTTCCTTGTTTTTGCCTAGGGAGAAGAAAAATTCTAGAGAGAGGTAATTCAATATTGAGATATTTTTAGATATAAAAATTCTCCTAATATCAAAATATATGTCCTGGAAACATAAGTTCAAAATAAATTCTCCAAGGTGCATTAGGAATCAATTACAAATGATATAAGGGACCTTAGCCTAAGTGTCTAGATTTTCAGAAATTTCTGGATTATGGTCCAATTAAGGTTCCAATTGGCCAATAAGATTAATCCAAGTGTTGGGATGAGATAAACCCAATGAATAAAATAAAATACCCAAAAATGAATAAATGCTCACATAAGATGAAGAGTTGACTGAGTACAAGGTTTATTAGTTAAAAATTAAGAGATATTACTAAAAAAATGAGATATTTTAGAGAAATGATGAATTTTTTACACCTTGGTAAGGAGACGGGGACCTTTGAGGTAGGCGCCTCCTTAATATGTGTGGAAGGGTTTTAATTCAAAAAAATTATGATATTTTTATCTCTCCTCTCTCCTGGATAAAACTGGATCAAAAGGAGAGCCAAAGTGATATTTTTATCTCTCCTCTCTCTTGGATAAAACTGGATCAAAAGGAGAGCCAAAGTGGTCCAAATCTTATCCAAATTCAGTCAAACTGAAGCTAGAAAATTCTAGAACCCAGTTGGACTCAGTTAGTGGCCTCCCTCACCTATAAATAGACCCTCATTCTTTTGTATTCTCATCTGTGAACTATACCATGCCAGTATTACATTAAAATAATCATATTTTCTATTATCCCTTAAAAATCCTCTACTTTTGGGGAGCTTGGAGCTTCTCTCTCTTTTCAACAACTCTTGGAGCTCTCTTCTCCACTTGCTAAACGAATTGATTGGTTGGGGGCTTCACTTCTAGAAAAAGAAGCAAGCTAATCCTTGAGAGGTAAGAATGAATTTTATGGTTTTTTGTTAATATTCTCAAATGACTTCTCTTCTCAACCCCTCTCAAGCTTGAGAAATTTTCTAATTGGTTGTTTTAAATTCAAATGAAACTTTTCCTAAGAATTTTAATGTATGATCAAGAAAAAGTTAATCTTTCTGCTTAATTAGAATGCTTTCATATGTATATCTCTCTCTCAAAAAGAAGCAAGCTAATCCTTGAGGTAAGAATGAATTTTATGGTTTTTTGTTAATATTCTCAAATGACTTCTCTTCTCAACCCCTCTCAAGCTTGAGAAATTTTCTAATTGGTTGTTTTAAATTCAAATGAAACTTTCCCTAAGAATTTTAATGTATGATCAAGAAAAAGTTAATCTTTCTGCTAAATTAGAATGCTTTCATATGTATATCTCTCTCTCAAAAAGAATAGTCATTTTTATGGCTGATTCTTTAGCAAAAGAATGCTTCTCATTGATAAATTCTTATTTAAAATCCAAACTCTAAGCTTGTTAAGCTAGATAATAAGAAAATGGTATTTTATGCTTTTATGTTAACAAAATAATGGTTAATTATTTTAGATTATTTATAAGTAGTTAAAAACTATTTTAATTGATTCTAAATGGGAAAGAGATAATCCTATCAATTTGGAAAAAGAGACATAATGGAAATAGCTTAATCTAGTAGAATAATCATAATTAAGTTTATGATTATGGTTAAAATTATGATTTAAACTCATAGTTTAGATTTAAGCTTAAGAATAGATCTTCTATCATATTTGCATTACAATGTTTTATTCTTTTAAGAAAAAATTAGAAAATTATCTTTAATAGCAAGGAAGCTATGGCAAAATTTTCAAAAAATAATACATAACTTTTTTTATGCATAATGCAAAAGAGGACTTCCTACCATATTCTAGGATTGGACATCCTATGTAAAAAGAATGATTTTCATCATTTTCATGGGAAATAAATTTTTATTATTTATACATAAATATTTAATTAAAAGAAAAGAGAAATTTTTATAAATTTATTTCATGCAAAAAGAGGAATTCCCATGATAATTGAGATCCAAGTAATTAAATGGTAAAAGAGAAATTTTTTTCATATTTAAAATAATGGATATTTTTATTTAATTTTAAAAAGTAAAATTTTAGATTAAGAATTTTTTAATGATAAAAGAGGAATTCCCATGACATTTGGAATTCAATCATTTAAATGCAAAAAGATGAATTTTAAGCATATTAAAAAAAATGGATATTTGTATTTAATTAAAACAAGAATTTTTATGGTATTTTAGTAGAGAAAGGTTTAAATTGAATTTTGATGACAAAACAAGAATTTTCACCATAATTACACCTAGAAAATTAGGGTTGATAATTAAATTGGTAGAAAGAATATTCTTAGATATTTTATTTGGATAAATCACCAAATTGATATTTAATCAAAATTAGATTAATGGAAGAAGAGTATTTTTAGAAAAATCCAATATTCTCATATAGAACCATTTCTTAATATATTATGGTTAGGAAAGAATGAAATTCATAAACTTGGAATTTTCCTTATGGTTCTCATTAAGAAAATCTGGATTATGGAAAAACTTGGGTTACCAATCTCAAACCGAGAATTCTACTTGCTTAGAACCTCTGTTTTCTTTTAAAGGATTGTTTTACGCCAGAATGTTGGAGGAAGCATTTGGTATGTCTTTAACTAAGAAGAGACTCATTGCAAACAGCTGGCAGGGAGTCGTCGAGGGACGTCGCTCTCACGGCAAAGTTGGCCGGACCAGCCTCGATATGGTTAAAATGGTGTGCTTCTGATACGATGGGCGAGGACCGACGAAGCGGTCTTTGAGTGAAGTGCTAGGACACCTAAGTAGGATCCTAGAGGGTTCTGACTAGGTGATGCATGGGCTCGCGATTGCTAGGACACCCATGCCTACGTTGAGGAAGATATAATTAACTGAAAATAATTACTTTTGTGAACTGAAATTTGATATTAGATCTTGTTGGTTGACTAGCTCGTCTTCAACGGAGAGTCTAGATGATATATTTTATAAACAATGGACTCAATATTTGGGAGGATTATGATTAGTAATACTATGATTTCATGGAAAGATTGTTTTAAAGACAAACTGAATCTGTTATAATGACAGTTTTATATTGGGTGTGTAAGTGGTATGCCTACCTTAAATTTTGCTAGCGTCGGCTAGGGGGCCTGGGAGCTCTTTTCCTCGGTACTCGGGCAAAACATTACCAAAGTTTTATAAAGGAATCCCACCAATACAATGGTTGGGGGCGGTTGGCTAACCCATGGGACGGTTGGGGTTAGGCTGGATTGGGGGATTCCTGTGATACAAATAGTTACGATTAAGTTACGTTAGCTAGATTAACTTTTCCTCGGAAAACATTACCAAAGTTTTATAAAGGAATCCCACCAATACAATGGTTGGGGGGGCGGTTGGCTAACCCATGGGACGGTTAGGGTTAGGTTGGATTGGGGGATTCCTGCGATACAAATAGTTACGATTAAGTTACGTTAGTTAGATTAAGTCCTAGGAAGACCCTTGTTATGTGGGAGGGAATCAGCGGTTGTGCCTCATTAAAGGAGGAAAAAAGCGGTGATTCTATGGACCAAGTGCAAGTCTCTTCTTTGATCTAGACCATGTGACTTTTGGGTTTGGACGGATCAGTTTGGATAGTTAAGACTTTGATTTGTTAGATCAATTCTCTCGTTAGATGATTTCCCTGGTGGAATCGCCCGTGCCTTCCGGGTGAGGGAAGTTTTTCGGGGCCCGATTTCGGAGGAACCGCCAGACTAGTCTCTTGTGCGGATATCTATGGGCGAGGCCCCGAGTGTGGATCCCTGCCCTGTGGTGAGAGGCTGACGCTGCTTCCACTAGCGCCCTCAAAGGGGGTATCGCGGAGGGGGCGGGGGTCTCACAGGTGGTATCAGAGCTTTGTTGAAAGCTAATAAGGAAAAATGAATTCTTATTAGAAATTTATAATAAGAACATAGAAAGAGCATTTACGTATTGTATTTTCATTCCTTAAGCTTCATTAATAAAGATTTTTTATCAAAGAATTTGGTTTTATAGATGGAAGTTCCACACTTATCCGCGATATTCTCAATCTCACCCAGCCACAAGATATGACTACTTTCGCCTTTGAGCAAAATGGCTCTCTGTAGGCTGAAGATTGTGGAAACAGCCATGGTGGCATGGAGAAACCATTGCAACACCAACCATCTCGATAGGAATACCTAGTCCTAGAATGATCTCAAAGCCTATCTAAGGAAGAGATTTTGTCCCTCGGATTTTCAGAAACCAAGATGAATGAATTCTTAGAGCTACATTAGCAAAAATTTGGACTCACTTTTGGGCCTTTTAAGCTCTTTGAGATTCTAGGGATTCCATAAGGACCAATGAGAGTGAGGCTTTTGTTACGGAACTTTTGAGGTTACTTTTTGGTGGGGAGGCCATAACTTGAGCATAAAAACTCCAAATCTCCAAATTTTTTGGAGGTTGGTGCGTTAGAATCCTCTCATCAAGATCTTTCCCAATGATATGTTACATGATATAGTTTTAAGGTACTATGGATAGAGTTATCCACCACGATCCCACTTTTTGTAATAGAATGATGACTTGGCATTTCTTAGAGGGCCCAAAAATGAGTCCACATTTTCCCTAATGGACCAGGGTAGCAAAACTATTAAAGAAAATCACCAGCCATTTGCTCTTCTCCTCAAGTACTCACCACTATTTTAGACGAAGAGCAACTTATGGCCAAGTTTATTTGGGGAATGAATGAACCTGTAGACACCATGGTCAAGAATGCCAAGCGAGTTTCCATGGCTGAAGCTGTAAGAATGGCGAAGAACTTTGCCAAAGCCTTCATCGTTAAAGTCCCGCCAAAGCCTTCATCGTTAAAGTCCCGCCAAAGCTAGCTCCCTCATCCTTTTAGATATTCCAAACACTGGAAAGCTCTTACAACCTCCACCTCCAAAGAGACACCAAGGTCCCAACCAAAATCTGGAGTCAGGAAGTTTCAGGAATGATGTGAGGTCCCCCCCTCCGCGCACCGGGGACTCCCTGTATAGTTGACAGCGGAAGCAGTCCCCTCGTGCGCAGGGCAAGGTTTTTCACTCGGGGCCTCGCCCACGACGAATGTTCAGGCACAAGACTAGGCTGGTGGTCACTCCGAAAATTGAAACCGGGAAAATTTCCCATGCCTGAAAAACGGGGACGATTCTACCTTTTTGAATTTTCTTAACGAATTTTTCTAATGAGATCAAAATCTAAACTATCCTTCACCTGAATATTTAAACCTGAATTTTCCTAACAAGATCAAAAACTATCCTTCATCTGAATAAACCAGATAGAAGGAACTATCGCTGATAATATTTGATCATCTGAGCAGTTCAATGCTTTTTTCCTAATCAAGATCAAGCACAGCCGTTGACCCACTCAATTGAGAAATTTATCAGGGAATTAACTAACTACTCGAATCCTATCCTAATCCTAAGATTTTTCAGTTTGATTATTAAAACTCCACTGATTCCAGCCTAACCCCATCCGGCCCATGGGTTACCCACCACCGTACCACTGGAATCGGTACAACCAAACAAGTACTCACCCACCCATAATTGAATGCCTTTCTTAACCTTAGCTTTAGAAAACAGCAGTTACACACACACTCCTCTTAGAAACTTTAATATAAAAATAATCCATTGATAAAACAGATATGGTCACAAATTTCATAACTCAAAATTTCCATTCAATCCCTTGTTTCACAAAAAAAATACCACTCTGGACTCTCCGTTGGGACTAGCTGGTCAGCAATGAGATCCAGTAAAAAACAGATTACAATAATCATTTCGTCTCAACATTCATATATATCTTCCACGACATACGCATGGGTGTCCTAAGCACCGCGAGTCTGTGCATCGCCTGGTTAGAACCCTCTAGGATCCTCCTTGGGTGTCATGGTACTTCACTCAGGGACCACTTCGTCGGTCCTCGCCCATCGTATCGAAAGCACAGCATTTTTCACCATACCCAGGCTAGTCAAGACTTGGGCATGTTTTTGTCGCCTGAGCTGTCCCTTGAACACTCCCTGCTGCCAGCTGTTGCAACCGAACTTCCCTTAGATAAACACATATTTCACCATATCCATGCTGGACTTGGGCATGTTTTTGCTGCGTGAGCTCTCCCTCGGACACTCCCTGCCAGTTGTTGCAATCGAACTTCCCTTAGATAAACACATTCCAAATACTCCCTCCAGCATTCTGGCGTAAGACAGTCCTTTAAGAAAACAGGGTTTTTATGCAAGTTTTCAGTTTTGATTTTGTTTTGAATACAATGGTTATATCTTAATTCCGTATCTCAATACTTCTCGATCAGGTCTGGATTCCCAAGCAGAATTCCTCGAATTCTGTAATCTTGATCCTCAGATCAAAATCAAAGTTCTCAGCTTAGTTTCAGATTCGGTGGGTGATTTGAGGTCATTTTTCCTGAACTCGTCACATCGTCATTGATCGAAACTGACAAAGGAATTAGGTCTTGGTCAAAAGTCTGAATCAAAGTTTGAGTCTGGAAAGGTTCTTCCTAAACTATCTTCCTCGAAAGGTAATATTTCAATTTCTCTTTTTCTAAATTTTGTTCATTGAATATTTGCTTACAGATTTCTAAACTAAACATGAATTCCTAGGAGGAATAAATAATCATTTATCTTGATCTCCGACTTCGATAGTTTATTTGAATTTTCTCATTCCCATCTTAGTGAATATAAAACGGTAGAATTTCCTCTCACATATTATCTACTTATTCATTTTTCCAATTTTTGTGGAAATTAACATAGGATTAAATAGAACCCTTATTTAATGATAAAAATTCTAAATGCATCTAATTATGCATAGAATCCAATTCTAATGAAAGTCACACTTTTATCATAAAAATCATTTATGATGAAAATCACTCTTTTAATATAAAAAAATCTTTTATGCATACAAATCATTATTGATGAAAATCACTCTTTTAATATAAAAGAATTCCTTTTATGCATCCATTTATGCATAAAAAGATTTTATGATGAAAATCACAGTTTTAATAAAAAAAAACTTTTATGCATACAAATCATTTATGATGAAAATCAGTCTTTTAATATAAAAGAATTTCTTTTATGCATCCATTTATGCATAAAAATCATTTATGATGAAAATCATACTTTTAATATATAAAAAAATCTTTTATGCATACAATTCATTTATGATGAAAATCACTCTTTTAATATAAAAGAATTTCTTTTATGCATCCATTTATGCATAAAAATCATTTATGATGAAAATCACACTTTTAATATAAAAAATTTATCTTTTATGGATGTTTATGCATAAAAATCATTTATGATGAAAAGCCCACTTTTAATATAAAATAATTTCTTTTATGCATTAAAAAAATTTATGATGAAAATCCCACTTTTAATATATAAAAATTATCTTTTATGCATGTTTATGCATAAAAAATCATTTATGATGAAAATCACACTTTTAAAATTTAAAAAATCTTTTTTGCATACAAATCATTTATGCTAAAAATCACTCTTTTAATATAAAAGAATTTCTTTTATGTATCCATTTATGCATAAAAATTATTTATGATGAAAATCACACTTTTAATATAAAAAAAATCTTTTATGTATATATTTAAGCATACAAATCATTTATGATGAAAATGTCTCTTTTAATATTAAAAAAATCTTTTATGCATACAATTCATTTATGATGAAAATCACTCTTTTAATATAAAAGAATTTCTTTAATGCATCCATTTATGCATAAAAATCATTTATAATGAAAATCACACTTTTAATAAAAAAAATCTTTTATGCAGATATTTATGCATACAATTCATTTATGTGATGAAAATCACTCTTTTAATATAAAATAATTTCTTTTATGCATCCATTTATGCATAAAAATCATTTATGATGAAGATAACACTTTTATAATCAAAAAACAATTTCAATATGCTTCCTTCTATGCATAGAATTTAACTATAAAGAAAGTAACACTTTATTAATAAAATATTTTTAGTATGCATTTTTCTATACCTAGGATGAAAAATAACACTTTAAGAATACATACACGATGGGGTCTACTCTTTTTGAATTTAAAAAAAATTAAAACTTATTTACACAATTTTAGAAAATTTTCCCATAACCTCCTGTGTATGGCTGACCATTTTTCAAATTTTAACTCTCTTAAATTAATTAAAAGTTCACCAAGAGTATTTAAATTATTCTAATGTAAACATTTTTTACTTATTTAAAAGAAACATTATGAAAAACTTGATTTTATCCATTAAACATTCATCTAGGATAAAGAATGGTTGGATTTACTAAAGAGGAGAGGGGAATGCCTTTTTTCAATGAGGCATAACATCATATTCATTTTAGAGAAGACAAAAATCATAAAAAACCATAAAATGAAATAAAAAAGAGGAGAATCTCCAACTTACAAGGAGAATTTAAGAGCTTTCCTTTGGCTTGATTGTTTGAGGGATCTACTTTTGTTTGAAACAAGAGTGACCACCAATCTTTAGAAGAGGGAAGGTCAAAACTAATGAATTATGAGTAAATTCACAGCTTTTGGCTCTTGGGAGAACTAGGGTAACAGTGCAAAAACACTATTGAGCTTCAACAAAGGGGAAGGATTCTATTTATAGGAAAAAGTGAGCTTCTAACCAAGCCAACTAATTCTAGAATTTTCCAGATCAGTTTGGTTATATTTTGATCATTTTTGGGTCAGTTTAGTCCACTTTTTGGATCTAGTTGAGACAAGAGAGAGGAGAGATAAAAATATCTCATTATTTGGGAGTTTAAAACTCACCCACACATGTGAAATAGGGCCTCCTTCATGAGGGAAACTCCCCCATACTGAGGTGTCAAAAATGCATCATTTCTTCTAACACATATGTAAGGAAGGGGAGTTCTTTAAAAGAGGTGCATATTTCACATAAGATGAAGAGTATAAAATGTACAAGGTTTATTAATAAAAAAACTATGACACATATGTAAGGAAGGAGAGTTCTTTAAAGGAGGTGCATATTTCACATGCTTGAATGAGTTTTAAACTCATAAAAATTGAGATATTTCATCTCTCCTCTCTCCTCATTCAAGTCTAGTTCCAAAAAGTTAGCTTAACTGACCTAAAAATGGTCAAAAAGTGACCAAACTGACTTGGAAAATTCTAGAATCAGTTTGTTTGGTTAGGAGCTCAAATTTTCCTATAAATAGAAGCCTCCCCTTGTTGAAAAATATATAGTGTCTTATGCTTTGTTACTCTACTCCACCTAAGCCAAAATATATAGTGTCTTATGCTTTGTTACTCTACTCCACCTAAGCCAAAATATATAGTGTCTTATGCTTTGTTACTCTACTCCACCTAAGCCAAAATATAGAGTGTCTTATGCATTGTTACTCTACTCTACCTAAGCCAAGAACTGTGAATTCTTTAATAATTCACTAGTTTTTTATACTTCTTTCTTTCTTCAATCCCCATTGGTGGCTCCATCAACATACTAAACCAATTGATTGGTTGGGGGCCTCTACCGTGAACAAAGAATCAAGCAAATTGTAAGGTAATTAGTGAATATTGATCTTTTCTATAATTTCTCAATGTTTCTCTCTTCTCAACCTCTTTCAAGCTTGAGAAGCTTAATTGGTATGGTTTTTTAAATGCTATTGAAGTTAATTGGTGAATAGTAGTGAAGAGCTACATAATTTAATAAATGCTATTGAAGTTAATTTCCATTTATATTTAATTCTAATGGTTTTTCTCTCTCTCACTTAAGAAATGATCATACTCATCACCCTTTTCAATCCAAATGAAGCTTTTCATAAGGCTTTTCCTTAATCCAAGATTAATCTATGCTTGAGGCCAAATTAATGGCTTTTTTCTATGCTTTTAGTTTATGTATATTGATGATTCAATCCATTATGGATTGATGATCCAATTAGAGACTATTCTAATTATTTCCTTAATGATAAGCTTTATCCCTTAGAAAAAATTGAGATTTATCAGTCATAGTAGCCGAGCTATGGCAAAATTTTTATAGAAATTACGCATAAGATAATTTCATTCAAAGCATAAAAAGAGGACTTCCTACCATATTCTAGGAACTATCATCCTAGATTAATTAAAGGAATTTTATTATGCATGGAGATGTGGATGTATGCATGTAGATGTAGATGTATGGATGTGAGTGTGAATGTGGAGGTGGATGTATGCATGGAGATGTGGATGTATGCATGTAGATGTAGATGTATAGATGTGGATGTGGATGTATGCATGTAGATGTAGATGTATAGATGTGGATGTATGCATGTAGATGTAGATGTATAGATGTGGATGTGGATGTGGAGGTGGATGTATGCATGTAGATGTAGATGTGGATGTGGATGTGGAGGTGGATGTATGCATGTAGATGTAGATGTATAGATGTAGATGTGAATGTGGAGGTGGATGTATGCATGTAGATGTAGATGTATGGAGGAGAATGTGAATGTGGATGTGGATGTATACATAGAGATGTGGATATATGCATGTAGATGTGAATGTACGCATATAGATGTGGATGTATGGATGTGAATGTGCATGTAGATGTAGATGTGGATGTATGGATGTGGATGCATGAATGTACATGTAGATGTGGATGTGAAAATAGATGTATGGATGTAGATGTGGATGTATGGATGTGAATGTGGATGTGGATGTGGATGTATGGATGTGGATGTGGATGTGGATGTATGGATGTGAATATATGATATGTGATGTGAAGGAATCTGAAGTGATGAGATGGAAAATGATGTGATGGGATGAGTACACATATAACTGGAATGTGGGATAAGCAATGTGGATTGATGAGGGATAATGTGAAAAAATGAGAGTTAATATAGAAACTATATTTTGTGACTGTTTGTAAATGCTGTTTGTAAATGACTGTTTTATGTCAAGATTGCTGGGAAAGCATTGTGACCATCTTGTGATTAAGGTCGTGAAGACCTAACTGATAATGTTGAAACTGCTGACGGAGAGTCAATGAAGGACGTCTCGCGTAGCAAGGTCGGCCGAGGTCTTGACCAGCCTCGGTGCGATTAAAATGGTGAGCTTCCGGTACGGTGGATGAGGGGTCAAGGAAGCGGCCTATGAGTGAAGCGCTAGGTCACCTGCGAAGGATCCTAGAGGGTGCTGACCATACGGTGCTCGGGCTCTGGGTCGCCTAGGATACCCACGCGTACGTCGAGGAAGATATTGGAACAGGGTTGGAGTTGTTTTCTGAAATCGGGCATGGATCTGGTTGATTGACCTTGCTGGTCTTCAATGGATGAGTCCATGGCTCTTTATATGGATCTGTTGGTTGATCTTGCTGATCTTCAACGAGATTCCATCTTGATAAGTGATTATATTGCCGAGTATTATGGGCTAGGGATTAGGAAACGGCCCCTGAGTGGACAGGTGGTGAGCATCCTAGTTACCAATGATGCCATAGATACTCTGATGAAGGAATGATGGGAAAATTGAGAATCAACTGGATAAATTGGAAGATGGTGATCAGTGATACTATGGTTTTATTAAAGGATTGTTTTAAACTGGTTGAATCTATGAAAAGGCAATTTCATATTGGGTGTGTGAGTGGTGTGACTAGTTTTATTTTGCATGAACATCCGGCTAGGGGGCCTTGGAACTCTTTTCCTTGGTACCCGGGACAAAACCTAACCAAATTCTTAATTGGATCCCATCACTACAGTGGTTGAGTGGTTGGCTAACCCATGGGACTGGATGGGGTTAGGCTGGACTGATGGATTCGTAAATCGAGACTCAAACTTTTGTTTTTACGATAGATAAAATAAATCCCGGACAGTAACTGTTCTATGGATAGGAATCAACGGTTGTGCCTCTTGAATGGGGAAAAAAGCGTTGATCCCAATGATCCAAGTGCAAGTTCTTTCTTAATCTGACCATGTATCTTATAGATGCAATTGGATCAGCTCGATCAGAAATGTTCTTGACTACGTTAGAGAAAAAAATTATCCTGGTGGAATCGCCCGTGCTTTCCGGCAAAGGAAGTTTTTCCGGGTTCCGTTTTGGAACAACCGATGGATTAGTCTCTTATCCGGATATCCGTGGGTGAGGCCCCGAATGTGGGACCCCTGTCCCGCGCGAGAAGTGCTACTTCCGCTGCTAGTATCCCGAATCTGTTGCTCGGTGGGAACAGGGATCTTACAGCCGTAGTATGTGGTGTACTCCATCTCCTGCGCCGTAGGTGCACAACCATAGTCTTTGGTCTGCATCAAGACAGAACCAAAGACTTATTGATTTCTTCATTCAATATTATTACCTTTGAAAGTTAAAATTTGAACGGTCTATACTCACAAATGTGGCCACAAATCCATCTCGTCCCATCCGGCCTAGTCTAGATGTGTGACCAGCTTGCAGTCTCTTTCGTGCTGCCGTCTATGTAAATTTGATTAAACAAAATAACATAGATTAGAGAATAGTTAGAATCAATCTAGCAAAGTTCATATGAATTCTTATATACATTAGCAAAGGCACACACCTTTTGCTGAGGAAAAGTGATGCATAGGCGTCTCTCCTTGCGGAAGTATTGCCATGTCTCCATGCACATATCAGCCCTCCTATTGTTTTTCTCCACCATACGGTAGCGTCTGTTTATTTTTCATATCACAATAAGCATTAGAATATACCATAGAACTTGTTAGATTTCAATGTTTTGTTTCTTTTATTGATTTTTTAACTTCGATCATTTGATAAATGACTCATGTTTTTATGGTACTTGAAAATCAGATTCGGACCAATCAGAGGGTACACCGCCACCTCCTACTGGTGGTGGTTGGGGTGCACAAAGTTCCAATACTACACATGAACCCGTTTACGATGATTTCTACTACGATGAGTCTATTATATGCTGGTGCGCTTGTGGTCGTGGCACATATCGAAGGCCACAACGGGAGTGCTTTTCACATGAGATGACTCATGGTACTTTTGAGTGAGCACCACCACTTGAGGAGCGACATCGACCTATGGTATGTGACTATTCTCCCTTAGTTTTATTATTGGTTATTTTATAAATCAAAGGCTCATATATAGTGCAACCATATTATATATGTAGGTATATTCACTTGATGTGACGAGGATGACTTCACTATCAGTGGTGCACATGTCCCTCCCACATGGCACGGACAGGTCATTTGTCAGTTTGCAGCTCGAGGTTTCTCAACATCCTCTACCTCCTGCTTTGAAGGCTAAGACGGGTGGAGATCATCCGTTGCCTACTCGTATGCATTCTCTAGTACAGACGTATGATTGAAGACGATACGGAGGATGGCAGAGAGGAACACTTCCTTTAGATGGAGTGGTTTTTAGCTTCTGGGGAAATCGCTACATGATTGCTCCATCTACCCATCAGTGGAGCAGGACGAGGCCTCTTTATTGCATAGGATTTGCATGTGCCCCCTCGTTCAGAGGTCACCCTTATGTCTTTTTGTGGACCTATATATGGATGGGGTCCATGGCATCAGCTTACTCGCTACATTCAGAGCATGAGTACTTATGGGTTATGTCTCAATGCAGCCTCTCTTTCTGATAAAGGGATTACACATGCAGAAGGACAAAGACTCTATGTTGACGAAAGACCTTACTCTCAAGGAAACATAGCAGGTTTAATCAATAGTAGTCGAGGGATGAGTTCAAGAACCAATTGCACATTTGTGGAGTGTGAGAATAGTCATGAACCAGGACATATGAGTAGGGATGTAGAAAGATACATAGTTGTCAATGCTATTAGATCATTACGTGCTGGAGATGAATTGCTGATCAATTATGGATGGCGTAGACCTCCATGAGCACCCTTAACAGATGAGGGTTAAAAGCTTCATTGTATACAAGTCCTAATGTTATTTTGACCTCTTGTACTCTAATTCTACACTTTAATTTGCACCATGTTCTCTACTGTCTCTAATTTAATTTGATAATTGTCTTTTATTGTCTCTAACTATTTTGTATCTGTGATAATTATTGAATTCCATGCACATCTCTCTTTTCTTTTATATAGAAGCATGCTATTGATACAATCTTCTTTGCCTTCAAATATGTAGATTTCGGATTATGACATCGACAATATCACAAATCAACGTTCACATGACGTATCTCACATGTCAATAGAGTGCATGAGGATCCTACGTAGGAGTGATCCTAATGTGTATACAAGACTAAAGAAACAGTATTCTCAAGACTTTAATGGGTGTGATGATATCTTTGTTAATGACGATGGCATGTCTGATTTTATTAAGGATTGGTATCAAAATAATAGTGCGAGCGATATTCCTAATAACAACGAGAAGTATCTTCGAGAAGAAGCTCTAAAGCGTATCTAGACAGGAAGCCAACTGACATGACTGAGTGCAAGCTTACTTATTCTTAATCTTCAAAACTGTTTTGGATGGAGTAATCTATCCATTTCAGCACTTTTGAAGTATGTAATAATCTAACATATTTTTTTGTTACATTCTAAATATGGTTGCTTCTTATTGATCGTATTTTTAACGAACTTGCAGGCTACTCTCTTAGAAGTTCTTGCCGACAAGCAATTCCCTTCCTGCATCACATGATGAGGTGAAGAAGATGATAAGTTTGACTATTCTTCTATACATGCATGTCCTAACGATTGTATTTTATATAGAGGTCAGTACGAGGACGGTGTGATGTGTCCAAAATGTCAAACGCCTCGTTATAAAGAGGAGAAAGGTAAGGTCCCTAGAAAGGTATTGAGACATTTTCCCCTGGCTCCACATATAAAACATATGTTCCAAAGTCCTGAATTAGCTAAGCTTATGACATGGGGAGTGGAGCACAAGAGCAAAGATGGAGTAATAAGTCAATATTAGATAAAATGGAAAAAATCCCTCAAAATGGGAATGTATTTAAAAAATTTGTTTTGGCCATAACTTGAACACGAAAACTCCAAATTTGTCGGACAAAGTAGATCTAGATTCTACTTTTCAAGCTCTTTCCAATGATATGTCACATGAATATGTTTTGACAAACTTTTGGATGAGTTTACCATACCCCCACTTTTTTCATGGGAATGGGATTTTTTCCACTTTATCTAATATTGACTTTAATGCGAATTCCATCTGATAGTCCGGCATTTAGTCATATTGATTTGCGATGGCCAGATGTTGCAAAAGAACCACACAATTTAAAGATGGGTGTAGCATTAGATGGTGTGAATCCATTTTCAATGAGATCAAGTAAATGGTCTACATGGCCAGTGGTAGTTATTAACTATAATCTACCCTCGTATCTCAGCATTAAGAAAGAGCATTTAATGCTCTCACTCTTAATTTCGAGAAAATGACAAGTTAAAGATCTGCATGTTTATTTGCCCCCTCTCACTCTTAATTTCGAGAAAATGACAAGTTAAAGATCTGCATGTTTATTTGCCCCCTCTCATCGTCGACGATCTTCAAGATTTGTGGAGAGGGATTGATGTCATGGATATGTCCAGAAGCATCGGTCAAAGACAGTTCATTGTTCATGGAATTTTAGCATCGACTATCCCATGACTTTCCAGGATATGGTTTTTGCTCAGGTAAACGGTTTAAATATATATATATTGTCTCATACGTTTGTACGATGTTCATTGCGCTAATCATCTTTGTTATGTTTTCCATGCAGGGATATGTACCAAGGGTTATAAAGCTTGTCCAATTTGTGGTGATTGGTTAAGATCGACTTATAGCAAAAACCTCAACAAAAATATATATCTTTGACATAGACGATTTTTATCTGAAGATCATTATCTACGAGACAAAAGGCAAGCCATACATTTTAATGGAAAGGTAGAAGAAGGGAGATGTCCAATACCAATGACACTGAAGGATTAGGATCTAAAGTGGACTGTTGGAACCGCTATCGATCCGGAGTCGGAGATCATACGTGGCGATGATGATGATGCTTATAAAGAAGCGAGCGAGAGGAAAACGTGCTCTAGCTCAAAGTCCTTCAATATGGTATACTTTGGAATATTGGAAGGATTTGAGGATATGTCATCTTCTTGATCCTATGCACATATTCAAGAACATTGGTCATTCGTTATGGCAACACCTCATTGGCTTGAAAGACATAGCGGCGGCAGCAAGAAACTCAAAGCCCAATCTATGGCCACTTTATGATGAAACTCAACGTGAGACAACCTACGAGCCTGCCCCATGGGTGCGCAAGACAGAAGAGTTGGAGACTATCAACAAGAAGATTCAATCGATTTGTACGCCTACAGGATATGGAGCATCTTGTCGAAACGTGTTTACTCTAGATGACAAGAGCTTGTCTAGTTTAAAAACACATGATTGGCACAATTTTGTGAAGGTAAATCTATCCAGATCTTTGTAAGTATTTATTTTCTTGCATGTTTTGTTGATCGGATTAATCATGTATGCAGCATGTTCTACCCCTTGTTATTGATGGATGTACTACAAGAGGAGTATTGATATACGTCAAGACCTGGGCAGGTTTTTGCCGCGTGAGTTGTCCCTTGAACACTCCCCGCTAGCTGTTGCAACCGAACTTCTCTTAGATAAACACATATGCCAAATACTCCCTCCAGCAATCTGGCGTAAGATAATCCTTTAAGAATACAGGGTTTCTATGCAAGTTTTCAGTTTTGATTTTGTTTTGAATACAATGGTTATATCTTAATTCTGTATCCCAATACTTCTAGATCACTGGTCTGGATTCCCAAGCAGAATTCCTCAAATTCTGTAATTTTGATCCTTAGATCAAAATCAAAGGTCTCAACTTAGTTTCAGATTCGGTGGGTGATTTGAGTGCATTTTTCCTGAACTGGGCACATCGTCATTGATCCAAACTAACGAAGGAACTAGGTCTTGGTCAAAAGTCTGAATGAGAGTTTGAGTCTGGAAAGGTTCTTCCTAAACTATCTTCCTTGAAAGGTAATATTTCAATTTCTCTTTTTCTACATTGAATATTTGCTTACAGATTTCTAAACTAAACATGAATTCGTAGGAGGAATAAATAATCATTTATCTTGATCTCCGACTTCGATAGTTTATTTGAATTTTCTCATTTCCATCTTAGTGAATATAAAACGATAGCATTTCCTCACATATTATCTACTTATTCATTTTTTCAATTTTTGTGAAAATTAACATAGGATTAAAGAGAACCCTTATATAATTATAAAAATTCTATATGTATCTAATTATGCATAAAATCCAATTCTGATGAAAGTCACACTTTTATCATCATAAAAATCATTTATGATGAAAATCACTCTTTTAATATAAAAAAATCTTTGATGCATATATTTGTGCATATAATTCATTTATGATGAGAATCACACTTTTAATATAAAAGAATTTCTTTTATGCATCCATTTATGCATAAAAATCATTTATGAGGAAAATCACACTTTTAATATAAAAAAAAATCTTTTATGCATATATTTATGCATACAATTCATTTATGATGAAAATCACTCTTTTAACATAAAAGAATTTCTTTTATGCATTTATGCATAAAAATCATTTATAATGAAAATCAGACTTTTAATATAAAAAAATATCTCTTATGTATGTTTATGCATAAAAATCTTTAATGATGAAAATCACTCTTTTAATATAAAAGAATTTCTTTTATGCATCCATTTATGCATAAAAATCATTTATGATGAAAATCCTACTTTTAATATAAAAAAATATCTTTTATGCATGTTTATGCATAAAAATCATTTATGATGAAAATCACACTTTTAATATAAAAAAGTTATCTTTTATGCATGTCTATGCATAAAAATCATTTATGATGAAAATCACACTTTTAATATAAAAAAGTTATCTTTTATGCATGTCTATGCATAAAAATCATTTATGATGAGAATCACAGTTTCAATCTAAAAAAAATCTTTTATGCATATATTTATGCATACAAATCATTTATGATAAAAATCACTCTTTTAATATAAAAGAATTTCTTTTATGCATAAAAATCATTTTTGATGAAAATCACACTTTTCATATAAAAAAATCTTTTATGCATATATTTATGCATATAAATCATTTATGTGATGAAAATCATTCTTTAATATAAAAAAATCTTTTATGCATATATTTATGCATACAATTCATTTATGATGAAAATTACTCTTTTAATATAAAAGAATTTCTTTTATGCATCCATTTATGCATAAAAATCATTTATGATGAAAATCACACTTTTAATATAAAAAAAATCTTTTATGCATACAATTCATTTATGGTGAAAATCACTCTTTTAATATAAAAGAATTTCTTTTATGCATCCATTTATGCATAAAAATCATTTATGATGAAAAACACTTTTATAATTAAAAAAACTTCAATATGATTCCTTCTATGCATAGAATTTTATTCTAAAGAAAGTAACACTTTATTAATAAAATATTTTTAGTATGCAATTTCTATACCTAGGATGAAAAATAACACTTTAAGAATACATATACGATGGGGATTACTCTTTTTAAATAATACAAAAGTAAAACTTATTTACACAATTTTAGAAAATTTTGCCATAACCTCCTTTGTATGGCTGACCATTTTTCAATTTTTAACTCTCTAAAATTAATTAGAAGTTCACCAAGAGTATTTAAATCATTCTAATGTAAACATTTTCTACTTATTTAAGAGAAACATTATGAAAAACTTGATTTTATCCATTAATCATTCATCTTGGATAAAGAATGGTTGGATTTACTAAAGAGGAGAGGGGAATGCCTTTTTTCAATGAGGCATAACATCATATTCATTTTAGAGAAGACAAAAATCATAAAAAACCATAAAATGAAAAAGAAAAGAGAAGAATCTCCAACTTACAATGAGAATTTGAGAGATTTCCTTTAGCTTGATGGTTTGAGGGATCTACTCTTGTTTAAAACAAGAGTGGCCACCAATCTTTATAAGAGGGAAGGTCAATAACTAATGAATTATGAGTAAATTCACAGTTTTTGGCTCTTGGGTGAGAAGTAGGGTAACAGTGCAAAAACACTATTGAGCTTCAACAAAGGGGAAGGCTTCTATTTATAGGAAAAAGTGAGCTTCTAACCAAGCCAACTGATTCTAGAATTTTCCAGATCAGTTTGGTCAATTTTTGACCATTTTTGGGTTAGTTTCCACTTTTTGGATCTAGTTGAAACAGGAGAGAGGAGAGATAAAAATATCTCATTATTTGGGAGTTTAAAACTCACCCACACATGTGAAATAGGCGCCTCCTTCATGAGGGGAATTCCCCCATACTGAGGTGTAAAAAATGCATCATTTCTTCTAAATATCTCTCTTTTTTAACTATTAACCTTGTCCTTAGTCAACTCTTCATCTTATGTGAGTATTTACTCATTTTTGGGGGATTTTTCTTTTATTCTTCGATTTATCTCCTCCCTACATTTAGATGAATCTTATTGGTCCATAGGAACCTTAATTTAAAATTTTGAAAAAAATCTTGACCCCTAGGATAAGGCCTCTTGAACAGATAATACTTGATTTCTAATGCACCTTTTGAAAATCTTTTTGAACTTCTGTTTCACGGGAACTTATTTTAATAAGAAGAGATATTTTTCCATCCAAAAATATTTAAAAACTGAATTACCACTCTCTAGAAGATTTTCTCTCTCTAGGCCAAAACTGGTAGAAACAAGATCTTTTATATTTTTGAAGAGGGATTTGATTACAGGGGAAGATGCAGGACATCTTGAGAGGCTGGGGAGGAATCTTACAAATGAAGGAAGACTTTTTTCTCAAAGCACTTTCTCAAGAATTCCACCTTTTTCAAGAATGCAGAGGAAAGAGCTTTGAAGTGAGAAAAGGTGCTTTGGATGTCAGGGGTTTGGGCACCAGCTCAAGGATTTCCCATCTCCTTCTGTCGGCCAAGGAATCCAGGGTCCTAGACAGACTCCTTTATATCAGTCCCAATCAAGGTCCCCCGCGCCAAAATCAGGGCAACCCCAGAAGAGTGCCACTTCAGCCTGCAGCCTCCATGCAAATCAGTCTCCGAACTCCCTCACAAAATTGGGGAAACCAAAGAGAGAGAGTTCCACCTTAGACTGCAACAGCTAGAGCCATCACTATAGCTGAGGAAGTGGAGGAAGAAAAAGAACACGTGTATGTCGCAATTGAGCATCAGGGGAATAATCGTCATTTTTCAGTCCTCCAGACTCCTGTAGAGTACCACTGTAAGCAATTCAAGCTTTTGATTGATTCAAGCAGTAATCATTCTTTTATTTTCCCAGGATTTCTGCATAAGTTAGTCCGAAATCAAAAATCAGGGAAACCTATGGAAGTGGAATTGGCCAGTGGAAAGATTCTTTTCACACACCTTGAGATAGATCTTACTCAGTTTAGTCTAGATAGGAATGTAACTGAGTACCAGCTCAGAGTCTTACCCTTGGGAATCTATGATGGAATCCTTGGAATGGATTGGCTCCATAAGAATCAGGCTGACATTCATTGTAACAATGGCACCATCTCTTTCCTTGACCTTCACAGGAATAAAGTTCAAGGAACTGGAATTTCTAGATTCCTAGTGCTGCAATTAGTCAAGGCTTCTAAATTATTAAAAGGGCTCAAAACGAGGCAAGCTATTTATATCGTTAAGGTTAATCCAATAGACATAAAATGCAAGGCTCAAGAACCAGAGTGGTTAAGTGAGTATGCAGACGTGTTCCATGAAGAGCTGATTGGAGATGCCTCCAACTCGCAAAGTAGATCATGAGATCAAGTTAACCTCTAGAGCTCAGCCCTAGTAGCCTATCATGCATACAAAATCCCACTCTTTAAAGCCATAGAACTTAAGGAGCAGTTAAGACAAATGTTAGAGCAGGGATTCATCAGACCCAGCGTCTCCCCTTGGGGTACGCTCGTTCTTTTTCAAAAGAAGAAAGATAGAACGTTAAGACTCTATATTGACCATAGAGGATTGAATCAATTAAGAATTAAAAATAAGTATCCTATCCCTAGGATTGATGAACTTCTAGTTGGTTTAGTGGAACCCAAATGTTCACAAAGATAGATCTCAAATCTGGATACTACCAGATCAGAATCAAGGAACAGGACATCCTGAAGACAGCATTCAATACTCGCTATGGGCATTATGAGTTCACAGTCATGCCATTTTCATTGACTAATGCCCCGATGTAAGGTTCCCCCCTTCTAAAATAGGAGAAACACTTAAGATAGTCCACTAAGTCTTAACTTGGAGAAAATTTCCTATTTATCGACACCTTGACCATGTAGAGATTCAAGGATACAATTCATAGGTAAGACCTAGTCCTATTCCACAGGGGAAGCATGACCTTCTAAAAGTCAAATCACCCATAGGGTAATTTATCATAAATTGGGCAACTCCTAGACTTGATTTCTAGAGGCAACGCTTTTTTCCTCATCCATGCAAGGCACAGCCTGCTGACCTAGTCTTCTAGAATAGAGTTGCCCAAGAACCTAATTATCTAGCATAGGGATTTCACTTAATCTATTGGAAAGCTACCCGACTAATCGGGTCCACCCATCCGTAGGATGGTATTCCATCTTCCCACTTTCCACCCTACTCATGCGTCAATTTGTTTTCTAATTAATCCTACCACACTGTTTGACATAAACAAACATGTTCCCTAATTAAGGCTCTTTTCACAAGGTTTGTTAAAACAGCCTTTTTACACAATACAATCATGCCAAAGACAAGATATATATATAAAAAGTTTATACATGAATCAATTCCATACAAGCCAAACCGGCTCTCTTATTCTTTTCCTTTATTTTGCCGATGATCTAGAATTCGGCCTTCCAGCCTCTACATGCTGGGCAAAACCCTACGGGACCATACACCTCATCGTCGGCCGTGTGGCGGCTGGTCTGTCGCCCTCTCAGGCTCCATCGCGCGATCCTCCTGCCCCTCAGAGGGCACACTAGGGTGGGCTTATTTACCGCACTAGCCTAGGCCCTCAGAACTAGGCAGCATCATAACCTCTTGCCTCAATCAGCGAACCTTATTCTCCCAATGGTATGAGGGGGATACCTTGGGCCATTCCCGAGCTTTGCTAATGATGTTGCCCAGCTACACAAGCATGGAACAAAGTTAGCGTTGAAGCCAGGAAAAACTTGCACTCTTTAAAGATAACAATTTCAATGCAATTTATTGAATACTACATCACAATTCGTAACTTCATACAATTTTACGTCATTATTTTTAAAAGGAAAAGATACACATTTATTATCACTAATATATAAAAAAAACTCTTCTTTAACACTAGTTTGGTACCAAAACAGGACACTTGAGTGTCCTTTTTTGGGGGTTGCGAAAAAAAATCAAACTCCTAATGTAGGCTTTAAAAACCAAAATGCTTCATTGGGCATGTAGAACATAACCCTATGCTTATGTAAAAAATGCTAAACATATAAAATGCCTTTTTATTTGGAAGTACATAAGCAACAAAGTAGCATATGTCTTGAAAATGAACATTTTTCAGGATTTTTCAGGATTTTTCCAAATATGCAAGCATCATTCTCTCAAAAAAAAATCCAATGATATCAATAGCATTTTTCCCAAGATATTTTGATAGCATACATCAGTCCAAGGAGGTAGAAGTTCACCAAAAAAATCATTTTCCTTTCCTAGAATTTTTTCCAAAAAAGTTGTATAAAATCAGCAAAAGTAACGCGTATTATCAAAACTCAATCACGCCACTAAAAACAATAGTAGCCCTATCAATGAGAATGTTGATTATTGGTTTTCATGCTTGAGATGAGATAAATAAGCCATAATTTGATGTGTATGACACTAACTTAGCCTCCACTTAAGTAGGTTCTTATCGCCTAGTTCTAAAAAAACTGTAAAAAATAAAAATACAAAATTTGATCATCTTTTTTCAAAAACTAATCATAACTATGCTTGCACAAGTAGTCTACACCTATAGTTACAACAAATAATGCACTTACACAGCTTTCCCCTTTGATGAAAATCAAAATTAGGCTCATAATTAGACATTTTACGTATTAAAAACAGGTTGCGCAAAAGGCCATGTATGAGAAGAGGCCCAAAAAGTGGCTCTAAAGTTTTGGAAAATTCAAAACAAAGTAGTATTTACCCTATATAACATGGATGCACCTCAAGTTTTACATTATTAGCTTGCATATGGAAGGAGAAAAATTCATGCTCCACCTGTATAAAAAACATCATTTCAATATTAGCGAGTCAAAAATTTATCCAATAATTATCGTTTGATGATTCCAAGATTTAGTTTACATCATGGGCTTTCCATCAAGCTAAGTTTCATGATCAAACTATGTCCCTTCTAAAAGTTATGTACAAATTACTACTATTTTGAAAACAGCAAAAATCATGCGTTTTATCAGCATGTGTCTAAGAAAATTAAAATATTACCTTGCAAAAGCTAAGAAAAGTGCAATTTAAAAAATCTCAAAATTTTTTTGGGTCTTGAGGAACATCTGTGGATGTTAAGCATTTCAAAACTCTTAATAGATTGCCCACAAAAATTCAAGAAAAATGCTAACTTTCAGGACACTTTAGTGTCCTCAGGACACTTTAGTGTCCAATTACAGAACTAGTGTTAAAATATAACCAAGCTAACCTGGCCACCATTTCCTTGAGGAGCTTGAAAAGGGAGGGTTGGAGCCGCATGGGGAGCATCTTCCCTAATCTCGTTATTGCACGCTCCTCTCAGGACAATATTCTGATATTTTTGGGATGGGGCCATTTTGGACGTCAACTTGTAGGGCTCGCTTCCGCGGTAGAAACGCTTGAGTCGGATCTCAATTCTGAGATCGTTTGCTCACCGTATGAGCAAAAGACTATAGCGCATGAACCCTTTCTTAAGGCAAAAACCTCTTATTAAAGTCTACGCGAATGGGGGGGGAGGGGAAATTGTGAGATGACCTTAAGACAAAAACGTTTTGCTAAAGGGGAGAAGGGATGAGGACTACTGTAAGTCTCTTCACACGGGGGGGAGAAGAGTTAAGGACACTACCTCTCCTAACAAGGGGGGGATGGAAGAAAATTGCCTTATCTGAAAAGAGGCAAATGAGGGGGTATGAGAGGGGTGGCTATAAGGGGCGGCTGTACCATAGCAAGAACACTGCATAGGGATAGACGGCGGTACGCACAATGGTACAACAGGGCATACGCTACGCAAAAATGCATGCTGCTTGTGGAGCACCCTGGGGGTTTATATAGCTGTGGGGTATGGGTACGGGCGCTGCACAAAGCAAGGGTGAAAGGACGGTGTACCATCAAAGGCTATGGATCAGTGGTCTGCATGGGTCTAGGGGAAAGGTACGGTGTCGGTTATCAGGGAAAGGAGTGGTACGCATGTACCTTATCTGGTCTGGGGCGACATGGGTGTTCACGTAGCTGTACGTGTGGACCACACAATGGGCGGTCATCCTTTGGTTCTTGTGTGGCCATCGTACGGGCACGCTGGTAAGTGTGTATGGTCCAAATTTTGGGGCGAGGTCCCCAAATTTGGGACGCTCACCTCGATTTGCGTGCTAGACCGCTCCCAGGGGTAAATTTTTTTTTATCCGGAAGGTTCTCCTGGTCGTTGGGGTTCAGACCGTTCGTCAATCGGACTCCCGATCGTGCATTTAAAGGTCGTCGCTTTTTAACTAAAATGACTGAAATTTGCATATAAGCTTGATCGGGTGTCCATTTTGGATGCTCTAAAATCCTATATTAGGGTAAAATTGTGCGCAGATCCCAAATTTGGCCTCAAAATTTGAAGATTCTAAGTAGAAATGACTCAAATAATAAAATCATTGATTTTAATACCAAAAAAACTCATAAAGTTATCTATTACATGAACATTTCTTATTAGTGAAGATGGGTATATTACATCCTTCCCCCCTTAAAGAAATTGAGATGTCCTCATCTTGTCATGAATTTGGGGATAATCCTTTAAGAGTGTAGCTTCATCTTCCCAAGTTGCATCCTCTTGAGGGTAATCTTTCCACTGTACTAGATGTTCTACAAGAGTTCTATTTTGGAGTTGCCTTTCCCTAGAATCTATGATGCTACTGGGCTATAATTGAAGGACTCCTTGAGTAGGGATAACAACTTGCTCATCATCAAGAATATGATCGAGACTGGGTACATATGGTTTTAACAAACTTACATGAAATACATTGTGGACTTTGATATGGGCTGGAGGCACTTTTACCTAGACACTTGATAACTGTATAGGGACCACAATACCTAGGGATGAGTTTCTTATATTTCCCAAGTGATAGAGAACTTCGTTTGGGTCACGCTCGTAGAAGCTCCTTGAAGATCCTTTCAGACCTCTTGGTGTCAGCATAATGCTTTTGTCGATCTTGGACAGCTTTAATATCCTTTTGGATTGCCTTGGTTTGTTCCTCCATCTCTTCGAGCATCCTCAACTCTTATGGTCAGATCAGAGAAATTTAGAGGAGACAAGCATTCTTGCCCATAGAGTTCTTTGAATGGTGACATTCCTATGCTCTGATGATAAGATGCATTGTAGGCAAATTCTACCAGAGGAAGGTATTGAATCCACCTTCTTGGTTCCTGTCCACAATATGCTCTGAGAATGTCTTCAATTACTTGATTGACTCTCTCAGTCTAGCCATCGGTCTTTGGATGATAAGCTGTGCTAAAGCAAAGTTGAGTTCCCAGGGCTTGAAATAAGGACTGCCAGAACTTTGAAGTGAAGTCAGAATCCCGATCACTTACTATCCTTTTTGGGAGACCATGAAGTTTGAGGACTTCCTTGATGAATATTCGAGCAACATCAGAAGCTTTGAAGGTCTTCTTCACTAGTATAAGGTGAGCTACTTTGGTAAGTAAGTCCACTACTACCAGAATGGAGTCATATCCTCCTTGAACAGTGGGGAGACTTGTGACAAAATCCATACTAATGCATTCCCACTTCATTTGGGGAATATCCAAGGGTTGAAGTTTTCTAGGCATCTTGACTCTTTCAGCTTTGATCCTTTGGCATGAGAGACATTGCTTCAAGTACCGAAGGACATCATTTTTCAAGCCTGCCCAATGAAAGCTCCTTCTTACGGCATTTAATATTTTTGCATAGCTTGGGTGTCGTGCAGTAGGACTATCATGAGCTTCATGAAGGATTAGTTTTCTTAAAGCAGGATCCTTAAGGATACATAGCTTGTGATTGAAGTAGAGGCTTCCTTCATGAGTGTAGTATCCCTTGATTAGATACTTCTCTTTCTTTGAATTTCTCCCTTCTTCTAATAACTTCATCATCCTCTCTGATAATTTAGATCATGAGATGAGACTTCTTCCACCTTGACTAGTATGAGATTATTTGGCATTGAAATTGCACCTAAGAAAGATTTGCGGCTAAGTGCATCTGCTACCACATTATCTTTCCCAGGGCGAAATTTGATGTCGAAGTCATATTCTTGTAGAATTTCAATCCATCTCCTTTGCCGCATGTTGAGGTTAGGCTGTGTGAAGATCCACTTTAGACTTTTGTGGTCAGTTATTTTACAAGCTGGAATTTGCCCCCCAAGAGATAATGTCTCCATAATTTGAGACAATGAACAACTGCTAAACAGCTCTAAATCATGGGTGGCATAATTTGCTTCATATTGCTTCAGCTTGCGGGAAGTATAAGCGAGTGGTCTTCCTTCTTGGCCTAAGACACCACCATAGACTACTAGCATCAGTAAAACCACTTTAAATTCCTTGGTGGCAAAATCAGGAAGTTTCAGGACTAGGGCAAAAGTAATAATGATCTTGAGCTAATCAAAACTATTTTGATGGATTGGCAGCCACACTATTTTGCAATTCTTCTTAAGAAGATCCGTCAAAGGTGCAGCTACCAAGGCATAATCTTTGATAAAAATCCTATACCATCCCGTGATTCCCAAAAACCCACGAACTTCACGAACTGATTTAGGGGGTGGCCACTCCAGAATATCCTTGACTTTGGCGAGGTCTACTGAAATGCCATCTTTGGAGACGATGAATCCAAGATACTCAATTTGATGAGTAAAGAAGGTACATTTGCTCTTCTTGGCATAGAGTTTGTGTTTGTGCAATAATTGCAGAACTCTACGCACATGCTCCTCATGCTCTTCCATTGATTCGGAATAGATTAAGATGTCATCAAAGAAAACAAGCACAAATTCATCCAAGTAAGGACGGAATATATCTTGCATTAGGTGGTTGAAGGTTGCAGGAGCATTGGTTAACCCGAATGACATTACAGTAAACTCATAGTGGGCCATAATGGGTATTGAAGGCTGTCTTGGGTATATCTGCTTCCTTGACTTTGATCTGATAGTAACCAGACCTCAAATCTATTTTTAAGAAGACTTTGGCCCCATGAAGCCTGTCAAGAAGTTCGTTGATGGGTATTGAAGGCTGTCTTGGGTATATCTGCTTCCTTGACTTTGATCTGATAGTAACCAGACCTCAAATCTATTTTTAAGAAGACTTTGGCCCCATGAAGCCTGTCAAGAAGTTCGTTGATGCGAGGGATAGGATACTCATTCCAAGGAGAGCTACTCGGGCATACGAATCCTTGCTCAATGAGTTGGGAAAGTTGCTCTCTCTAAGTTCAATGGCTTCAGGAAGGGACATTTTATAGGGCATTTTTGAGACGGGTTGAGCTCCAGGGATCACCTTGATTGATCGACTTCTCGAGGAGGCAATAGCCCTGTAAGCTCGTCAGGGAAGATGTCAAAGAATTCTTGGAGCCAAGAGGGTTCTATCTCCATACTAGGTTCAATGGCTTTGTTGAGCTTGACTAAAAAAACTTGCTGACCCTTACGTGTTCCCTTGAGAAGATGTTTTGCCTTGACTACCCTAGATTTAGGTTTTCCTGTTATCCCCTGAACAGATATTACTTGGCCATGCTCATTTTCAAAAGTGATACTCCCCTGGTTACAATGAATGCTAGCTTTGTTTGCAATTAACCAATCCATCCCAAGGATTCCATCATAGATTCCTAATGGCAAGACTCTAAAGTGGCCACCATGAGTTTGCTCATTACCCAGCTCAAAATCAAGGTTTCCTATAGAGTGGCGAGATACTACTTCTTTCCCACTGGCTAACTCTACAGTCATTCTTCTAGCTATTTTTTGACTCAAGTTTAATTTTTGCAAACACCTAGGAGAAAGAAATGAATGGGTACTACCACAATCAATCAAAAGTTGAAATGGCTTACCGTGTGATGATGAGTGACTGGGGTTTGGATTACATCAAATAGTTTATTCGGACCTTGGTGTTCTGCTGCTGCATGGACGCTGGCGCGCTCTTCTTCAGCCATTTCCAAGGTCGGTTCTTCACTTATAATACAAGCGGTCCTAGAAAAACTGCTCCTCTACGGCCTATGCCACGCCCACCGCCTCTTGCACCTTGGTGGATAGGGGTTCCACGGCCTTGATTTCCTCTGATACCTTGGGGAAATGATGTTGCCATCTTGGGATAGTTGGCTCTAAAGTGTCCCAACTCATTGCACTCAGAACACAGAGGGCCTTCTCTGGAAGAAGCAACATACGAGCGTGGGACAAAAGAGTTTCCTTATCGCCCTCTGTTGTAGTAGGGGAAATTCTATTGGGGTTTCTTGTAGAGTTGATCTTTAGGATTTGCCTCAGGGTAAGATCTCGTTTGATGCTTAGGTTTGTCAGTCTTCATTTCTTTCACAAGGGGCTTTGCTCGTATGAGAGCATCCTGTAATGTGCTTGGCCTCATTGCTTCAAGGCGGGAGTCTAAGGGTTCATTTAACCCTTGGCAGAAACGAGCCACTTGCTGGGAAGTAATCATAGCTGGGGCATACTTCCGAAGAGTGATAAATTTGGAATAGTAGTCCTCAAGATTTAAGCTGCACTGCCTAAGACTAAAAAACTCATTCATCTTTATGGATTCATGGGATAGGGGAAGATATCTTTCCTTCATTGCCTGCTTGATGTCTTCTCACGTTTGAGAATGCTCGGTGACTTCCTTGTCACGGCACCACTGTTTCCACCACAGTTTAGCATCTCCGATGAGGCAAAACCGTGCAAGCATAGACTGATTTGCTACTCCAGTATATCGACGGTAGAGAAATAATCATCCATTGCCTCAATCCTCCAGACTTCAGCATCCTTCTCAACCTTTGAACCTTATCCTTTAAAGGAGGGAGGTTGCATTTTCTTGAGTAGGAGCTTCTCCTAGGTATCAGTGTAAAGCGCATTGGGAAGTGGAGGGTGATCGTCCTCGCTATCATTGTAAAAACAATTTTAAGATTACAAGATTCATATTTGCACAACGCTTATTTTTGGAGAGTAAAACATTGAAATCATTTTATCTCCAAATATTTACAAGGACGAGTTTTATTACAAAGATCTGAGACTAATATAATTATTCTAATTTTCCATTAAGGGAAATTCCTAAGCTTGACTATGGCATAAGGGTAGAGCGGTCCACATAGGTGAAATATGGGGGTTCCGCTGTAGTTTCTAAGACTCTAAAAACTGATTGGTAAGGGTGGTAGACTCTCGATTGGGGTAGGTCCCGACACAGCTACTCTATCAGTAGCAACAAGTAAGATCTGCATCACTTGGTCATACACCCAACAATCCTGAGGTATGCGAATCCCATCTATAGTCACAGAGGTGTCAGCCGACGACGAACCAAAATAAACGGATCATCTTCAACTTTTCAATCCAACGAATCCGCTTTAGGTCGGTGGTAAGGTTTCCAATTCGATCTCGGATGAAGAAATATCTCGCCCCACGACTCCAGAAATCTCTACGCCATCCTCTTTCAATACGAGAGAAATGAGGGAGGGACATCTTCTCTAGTATCTGCACCATGGTGTCACGAAACTCGAAATTTGAGGAGTGACTAGCAGCCTTGAAGATGCATTCGAAAACTAGAAACTTTGAGTAGGCATCTTCCTCTTCCTACAATCATTCAAACATCAATTCAACTTGTTTGTTTTAGTAGGACGTTTTTATTAATTAGCATTATGTTAGGTAAAACATTCATTGCAAAAGAGTCCTTAAATGGCAATTCCTAGGAGCTAAGATTGGCTTTGATACCAATTGTAAGTTTCCCCCCTTCTAAAATAGGAGAAACACTTAAGATAGTCCACTAAGTCTTAACTTGGAGAAATTTTCCTATTTATCGACACCTTGACCGTGTAGAGATTCAAGGTTACGATTCATAGGTAAGACCTAGTCCTATCCCGTAGGAGAAGCGTGATCTTCTAAAAGTCAAATCACCCATAGGGTAATTTATCATAAATTGGGCAACTACCAGACTTGATTTCTAGAGGCAACGCTTTTTTCCTCATCCATGCAAGGCACAGTCGCTTTTTTCCTCATCCATGCAAGGCACAGCCCGCCGACCTAGTCTTCTAGAATAGAGTTGCCCAAGAACCTAATTATCTAGCATAGGGCTTTCACTTAATCTGTTGGAAAGCTACCCGAATTATCGGGTCCATCTGTCCATAGGATGGTGCCACATCGGGGCATTCCATCCTCTCACTTTCCACCCTACTCACGCGTCAATTTGTTTTCTAATTAATCCTACCACACTGTTTGACATAAACAAACATGTTCCTTAATTAAAGCCCTTTTCAATCATGCCAAAGACAAGATATATATATAAAAAGTTTATACATGAATCAATTCCATACAAGCCAAACCGGCTCTCTTATTCTTTTTCTTTAATCTACCGACGATGATCTAGAATTCAGTCTTCCAGACTCTACATGCTGGGCAAAACCCTATGGGAACATACACCTCATCATCGCTGCTGCTGCTGCTGGCGAGGACTCAAGCCGGCCTGTCGCCCTCTCAGGCTACATCGCTTGATCCTCCCGCCCCTCTTAGAGGGATGTCTGCACACTAGGGTGGGCTTATTTACTGCACTAGCCTGGGCCCTCAGAACTAGGCAGCATCATAACCTCTCGCCTCAATCGACAACGAACCTTATTCTCCCAATGGTATGAGGGATACCTTGGGCCATTCCCGAGCTTTGCTAATGATGCCGCTGGCTACACAAGCACGGAACGGAGTTAGCGTTGAAGCCATGAAAAACTTGCACTCTTTAAAGATAACAATTTCAATGCAATTTATTGAATACAGCATCACACAATTCGTAACTTCATACAATTTTGTCATTATTTTTAAAAGAAAAAGATACACATTTATTAGCACTAATATAAAAAAAACTCTTCTTTAAAATATAACCAAGCTAACCTGGCCATAATTTTCTTGAGAACCTTAAAAGGGAGGGTTGGAGCCTCATCGGGAGCATCTTCCCTAATCTCGTTGTTGCACGCTCCTCTCGGGGGGCAATATTTTGATGTTTCCAGGATGGGGCCATCTTGGACGTCGACTTGTAGGGCTCAGTGCCGCGGTCAAAACGCTTCAGTCAGATCTCAATTCTGAGATCGTTTGCTCACCGTATGAGCAAAAGACTATAGTGCATGAACCCTTTCTTAAGGCAAAAACCTCTTAAAAAGTCTACGCAAATGGGGGGGGATTGTGAGATGACCTTCAGACAAAAACGTTTTGCTAAAGGGGAGAAGGGCTGAGGACTGCTGTAAGTCTCTTCACACGGGGGGAGTAGAGTTAAGGACACTGCCTCTCCTAGCAAGGGGGGAGAGAAGAGTTAAGGACACTGCCGCCTAGCAAGGGGGGGATGGAGGAAAATTGCCTTATCTGAAAAGAGGCAAATGAGGGGGTGTGAGAGGGGTGGCTATAAGGGTTGGCTGTACCACAGCAAGAACACGGCACAAGGACACACGGCGGTACAACAGGGCATACACTGCGCAAAAATGCGTGCTGCCTGTGGAGCAACCCGGGGGTTTATATAGCTGTGGGGTATGGGTACGTGCACCACGCAAAGCAAGGACGAAAGGACGATGTACCATCAAAGGCTATGGATCAGTGGCCTGCATGGGTCTAGGAGAAAGGTACGATGTCGGTTATCAGGGAAAGGAGTGGTATGCATGTACCTTATCTGGTCTGGGGCAGCATGGGTGTCCACGTAGCTATACGTGTGGACCACACAGTGGTGGGCGATCATCCTTTGGTTCTTGTGCGTTCATCGTACGGGCACCCTGGTAAGTGTGTATGGTTCAAATTTTGGGACGGGGTTCCCTAATTTGGGACGTCCGCCTCGATTTGCATGCCAGACCTCCCGAGGGGTAATTTTTTTTTTGTCCGAGAGGTTCTCGTGGTCGTTGGGGTTCAGACCGTTTGTCAATCCGACGCCCGGTCGTGCATTTATTAAGGTTTAAAGGTTGTTGCCTTTTAACTAAAATGACTGAAATTTGCATATAAGCTTGATCCGGTGTCCGTTTTGGATGCTGTAAAATCCTATATTAGGATAAAATCATGCGTAGATTCCAAATTTGGGCTCAGAATTTGAAAGATTCTAAGTAGAATTGACTCAAATAATAAAATCATTAATTTTTATACCATAAAAACTCATAAATTTATCTATTACATGAACATTTCTTTGTTAGTGAAGATGGGTATATTACACCCGAATACATTTAATCGTCTTATGCAAGATATTCTCATAGAATACTTGGATGATTTTGTTCTTGTCTTCTTTGATGATATCTTGGTATACTCAAAGAATGCTACAGATCATGAAGATCATGTGCACAGGAAGCACGAACTCTTTGCAAAAAAGTGCAAGTGTTCTTTTTCTGTTGACCAGGTGGAATACTTGGGATTCATAGTGTCTAAAGATGGGATTTCTCCTGACCCCGCAAAGATCCAAGCAGTCATAGATTGTCTTGGCTGGAACCCAAGACAATAAAGGAAGTTAGAGGAGTCCCAGGATTAACCAGATGGTATAGGATCTTTATACCAAGGTATGCTCAGATAACATCCCCTTTAACTAACCTTCTCAAGAAGAGTACCCTATTTCAATGGTTTGCTACATGTTAGAGTGCCTTTCATAAGCTGAAGACAGCCTTAGTAACCAACCCTGTCCTTAAATTGGCAGATTTTACCAAACCTTCTGATGCCAGTGGGTTTGCCTTAGGCGGTGCTCTTATGCAGGAAGGTCATGCACTGGCCTATGAATCTAGAAAGCTCAGGACACATGAGAGAAATTATGCCGTTCCCATGACTTGGAGTTACTCTCAGTAGTTTATGCTCTGAAGTTGTGGAGACATTATCTTTTGGAATAGAAGTTAACCTTGATGATGACAGATCATCAAAGTTTGAAGTGGATCTTCACCCAAAGGGATCTCAACATGCGTCAAAGCAGATGGATGCAGACCCTGCATGAATTTGATTTTGAAATTAAGTATCAGCCAGGGAAAGAAAATATGGTGGCAGATGCGCTTAGTAAAAGCCTCCTTGCTTGCAATTACAGTGGTGTCAAATCCATTAATCAGTGAAGCAAGGGAGAGAATCATGCAAGACAAATTCTTAGCCCCTATTGCTACCCTTCTGATGCAAGAAAGCAAGACTCCTTAGGAAATGAGTCCAGTTCTTGGGTACAAATTGGATGAAGGATGCATGAAAAATAATAATCGGCTATGCATTAGGGAATAAAGGGAGGAATTCTGAGAGAAGCCCATGATAGCCGGATAGCTGGACATCGAGGGTTTATAAAAACCTATATGCCTGTGAAGAAAAGCTTCTTCTAGCCAAGACTCAAAAAGGATGTACTTGATCGTGTGCAGCAATGCTTAATGTATTAGAGAGTCAAGGCAGAGAGAGTCAAGATGCCAGGGAAACTGCAGTCTCTAGACATTCCATAGATGATGTGGGAATGTAACAATATGGACTTTGTCACTAGATTACCTTCAGTGAAATCAGGTTACAACTCCATTTTTGTGGTAGTTGACAGACTAACCAAAGTTGCCCATCTGATTCCAGTGAAAGAAACATACACTGCAGTGGATGTTGCCAGAGTTTTTCTCAAAGAGATCTTCAGATTGCATGGCTTACCCAGGAGGATAGTAAGTGACAGAGATCCCAAGTTCACATCAAAATTCTAGACTGCATTCTTTGAAGCAGTAGGAACTTTCTTGGATCTCAGTACAGCCTATCACCTCAAAACAGATGGCCAGACTGAAAGAGTGAATCAAGTAATAGAAGATATCCTTCTGTCATGCTGCTGCGAGATAGGGAATCCAAGAAGTGGTTAAGCCATTTGCATCTGGTTGAATTTGCTTACAATGCTTCTTATCATCGAAGCATTGGGATGAGCCCTTTTTTCAAAGCTCTGTGTATGGACAAGATTGCCTTACACCATTGACTTGGTCCACCCCATTAATCAAAGTCGAAATGTCTAGACAAATGTTTGATGACATAGACCAGCAAATGCAATCAATCCATAAAGATATTAAGGCATCCCAAGATAGGCAAAAGCAGTATGCAGATAAAAAGAGATGAGAGAGAGAGAGTTTGAGGAATCAGATATGGTCTTCATTCGAGTAGGACCAAAAAGTAGTTCCTTATCTTTAGGGAAGTACAAGAAGCTCTCTCCCCTAGATACTGTGGACCGTATGCTATTATAAAGAAAGTAGGCAATCTAGCTTATAAACTTCTTCTGCCTCCCCATCTCAAGGTACATAATGTATTCCATGTCAGTTTGCTTAAGAAATATGTACCCAGCCCGAGTCACATGCTTGATAATGAACAATTGATTTCTTTGACTCAAGGCCAGATGGTACTCCAACCTGAAGAAATCCTTGACGTTCAAGAGAAGGTTCTCAAGACCAGAGTCCTCAGAGAGTTTTTAGTCCAAGTGGAAGTTCTTCCCTCTAGAAGACACCACCTCGGATAAAGAAGAAGAGTTGGCAAAAGATTACCCCCACCGTGCGTGTGAGATGAGGACATCTCGTGTTTCTCAAGTGGGAGAGGATGTAAGATTCCTCCTTAGCCTCAATGATGAATAAGCTTTTACCTCAATCCCCTGTAATCATTCTCTATTTTTGAATACAAGAAAATATTATTTTTTCTTATTTTTGCCTAGAGAAAAAACATTCTAGAGAGAGGTAATTCAATATTGAGAATTTTTTAGAGAGAAAAATTCACCTAATGGCAAAAATATATTTCCCTGAAATAGAAGTTCAAAATAAATTCTCCAAGGTGCATTAGGAATCAATTAAAAATGATATAAGGGACCTTAGTCTAAGGGTCTAGATTTTCAAAAATTTCTAGATTATGGTCCAATTAAGGTTCCAAAGGAACAATAGGATTAATCCAAGTGTTGGGATGAGATAAATCCAATGAATAAAAGAAAATACCCAAAAATGAGTAAATTATCACATAAGATGAAGAGTTGACTGAGTACAAGGTTTATTAGTTTAAAATTAAGAGATATTACTAAAAAAATGAGATATTTTGGAGAAATGATGAATTTTTGACACCTTGGTAAGGAGAGGGGGACCTTTGAGGTAGGCGCCTCCTTCACATGTGAAAGGGTTTTTAATTAAAAAACATTGTGATATTTTTATCTCTCCTAGATCAAACTGGATTAAAAGGGGAGCCAAACTGGTCCAAATCTTGTCCAAATTCAGTCAAACTAGTGGAAAATTCTAGAACCAAGTTGGACTTAGTTAGTGGCCTCCCTCACCTATAAATAGAGCCACATGCTTTTGTATTCTCATCTGTGAACTATACCATGCCAGTATTACATTCAAATAATCATATTTTATATTGTCCCTTAAAAATCCTCTACTTTTGGGGAGCTTGGAGCTTCTCTCTCTCTTCAACAACTCTTGGAGCTCTCTTCTCCACTTGTTAAACCAATTGATTGGTTGGGGGCTTCACTTCTAGAAAAAGAAGCAAGCTAATCCTTGAGGTAAGAATGAATTTTATGATTTTTTTGTTAATATTCTCAAATGACTTCTCTTCTCAACTCCTCTCAAGCTTGAGAAGTTCTCTAATTGGTTGTTTTAAATTCAAATGAAGCTTTCCCTATGAACTTTAATGTGTAATCAAGAAAAAATTAATTTTAATACTTAATTAGAATGCTTTCTTATGTATATCTCTCTCTCAAAAAGAATAGTCATTCCTATGGCTAATTCTTTAGCAAAAGAATGCTTCTCATTGATAAATTCTTATTTCAAAACCAAACTCTAAGCTTGTTAAGCTAGATAATAAGAAAATGGTATTTTTATGCTTTTATGTTAACAAAATAATGGTTAATTCTTTTAGATTATTTATAAGTAGTTAAAAACTACTTTAATTGATTCTAAATGGGAAAGAGATAATCTTGATAATTTGGGAAAAGAGGAATAATGGAAATAGCTTAACCTAGTAGAATAATAATAATTAATTTTATAATTATTATTAAAATTATGATTTAGATTCATAGTTTAGATTTAAGCTTAACAATAGATCTTCTCATATTTGCATTACAATGTTTTATACTTTTAAGAAAAAATTAAAAATTATCAGTAATAGCCATGAAGCTATGGTAAAATTTTCAGAAAATAATACATATCTTATTTTATGCATAATGCTAAAAGAGTACTTCCTACCATATTCTAGGATTGGACATCCTATGTAAAAAGAAATATTTTCATTATATTCATGAGAACTAAATTTTTGGTATTTATGCATAAATATTTAATTAAAAGAAAAGAGAAATTTTTGGTAAATTTATTTTTATGAGAAAAGAGGAATTCCCATGATGATTGAGATCCAAGTAATTTGATGGTAAAAGTGGAATTTTTGGCATATTTAAAATAATGGATATTTTTATTGAATTTAAAAAAGAAGAATTCTAGATAAATTTATTTTATGTATAAGAATTTTTAAATGATAAGAGGAATTCACATGACATTTGGAATTCAATCATTTAAATGCAAAAAGATGAATTTTAAACGTATTCAAAAAAATGGATATTTGTATCTAATTAAAAGAAGGATTTTTATGGTATTTTAAGTAGAGAAAGGTTTAAATTAAATTTTGGTGACAAAAGAGGAATTTTCACCATAATTCCACCTAAACATTTAGGGTTGATAATTAAATTGGTAGAAAGAATATTCTTAGATATTTTGTGGATAAATCACCAAATTTATATTTAACCAAAATTAGATTAATGGAAGAAGAGTATTTTTACAAAAATCCAATATTCTCATATAGAACCATTTCTTAATCTATTATGGTTAGGAAGGAATGAAATTCATAAAGTTGGAACTTTCCTTACGGTTAGAAGTTCAATAGATTTTTATCTGAAGAAAATCCTTAGGAATCAAAGTTAAAAGTAAACCGAATAATTTTGGTTAGACCACGACTCTGAGAGGGGCGGCTAGTAAACTACTTGCCCATCTCTCGAATCTAAATCAAGCAAAACCTCGTGTAACCAATTCCAATTCTTGACACAAAGAATAGACTACTATTGAATTAGCGTAGTTTTTCCTTAACCGAAATCACCAAGAATCTAGTTACCCTGATGAGAGGTCAATGATTCTTACTAAGAAAATTTGGATTACGGGACAAGGGTTTTGTGGAACCAATCTCGAACCAAGAATTCTACTTACTTAGAACCTCTCTTTTCTTTTAAAGGACTGTTTTACGCTAGAATGCTCAAGGAAGCATTTGGTGCATGTTTAACTAAGAAGAGACTCGTTGCAACAGCTGGCGGGGAGTCGTCGAGGGACGTCGCTCCCGGAAAATCCTATCGAGGTCTTGACCAGCCTTGGTATGGTTAAAATGGTGCGCTTTTGATATGATGGGCAAGGACCAACGAAGCGGTCCCTGACTGAAGTGCTAGGACACCTAAGTAGGATCCTAGAGAGTTCTAACTAGGTGATGCATGGGCTCACGGTTGCTAGGACACCCATGCATACATCGAGGAAGATATGAATGAACTGAAAAGAATTACTTTTGTGAAATAAAATTTGATATTGGATCTCGTTGGTTGACCAGCTGGTCTTCAATGGAGAGTCTGGATGATATATTTTGTAAACAATGAACTCAATATTTTGGAGGATTATGATCAGTAATACTATGATTTCATGGAAAGATTGTTGTAAAGACAGTCGAATCTGCTATAATGACAATTTCATATGGGTGTGTAAGTGGTTTGCCTACCTTAAATTTTTCTTGAAGTGCCGGCTAAGGGGCCTGGGAACTCTTTTTCTCAGTACTCAGGCAACATTTAAAGAAGAAAAAGGTGGACATCCACTTTCAAGTAGAAGCCGATTATGCTCCCTACTGTAAGAGAAATTGGTCTAGGGGAAAGAAAAATATAGACCTATGGTTGGATGGTAGTATTTCTCCACCAGATCCAACCTCCTCTCAATCTCCATCATTCTTTAGGTTGACAAGTTTCTTCAAGCTTTTGTCTGAGGGTGAAAATGGATTGCTTGGATATTGCAAAAGATTGTTTGGCCAATGTCAAAGTATCATTCAATGTAACTTTGAAAGACATTTGAGTGATAGAGATGCCAGAATAAAAATGCTCGAAGGTGTGAATTTTTACTTGGCATCAATCACAACAGCTTTGCAAGCTTCATATGAGGACAAAGCAAAAGTTTGTTCTGGGTAACAAAAAGAGATTGATCATTTGTAGACTATTCATAAGATGCTGGCCACTATTAAAGAGAAGAATGAAATTTTGGCAGTTCGAGAATTCAATAATTTCACTTTGGAGAGTGAGAATGCACACCTTAGAAAACAACTTGAAAAGTTCAACAAAAAATTACAATATTTAAAAGACACGCCATTGGGTGCTCGATTACGCAAGAGATAGTTCAAACCATTAGAAGAACTCAATGTTGGAGGTGGCCAATGGAAGCGTCGTGTAAAAGCTTGCAAGTATTATGGGATCTATAATTTCTTTGAGCACTCACTTTTCATTTTCATCTTTAGTTCCTTTTTTGGAGATGGGGGATTGGGTGTGGGGGTGGTATAGTTGGACTGCAATAGCTATCGTTGTTGCTTCAGGATGGTCACAGATGTTGTGGTTCAAAAGAGCAACGTTCTGATATATTTGGCAAAGTTCTGACAAAAGACATCGTGGAGTCAGCAATACATCATCCTAAGTTTGCAAGACCTCGATCAGACATAGCAAAGCAATCCTTGTTGAAGGTGAGTGAAGCATTCACTCCTACAGATGCACAAGGTATATGTGACATGGCTGGCATAAGCACAAAGTCTTACAGGATGTTGTTTAATAAAGTTAAAGAAGGTTTCAATTCTAAGCTTGGGAAAAAAACAGTAATTCCCATTCCAAAACCATTTCACGTGAACAAAGCTCGAAATATTCTCAACTTGGGAATGGTCGAACTTGTTGGAGAGCCTTGTCACGTGTCTAGTACATTGACAGTGCCTAAAAAGAGCGAGGAACAGAAAATCATAGAGCTTACAGAGTTCAACAATTTCATTATGGATGTTCCGAAATTACAAATGGCTATGGTGAAATTTTATGACATCAGTGTTCATGAGTGCAATGGAAGGCTGAAATTTGTTTTAAAACTTGATGAGAGTGAGGTGATCAAAGGACAGAAGCTGGAAAGGGTTAGCTTGACTTTAATGAATAGAGCTTTGGATGCAAGTATCAGTAATGCTGATGAGAGGCACTTTAGTGTATAATCCGAAAATGAGATTTGGTGGCTGGCTGCATTTGAGGTGAGGTGCTATCCATTTTTAAAAAAAGTATATTATGTTGCTATCCATTACATGTAGACAATTTAACTGGCCTCTTGTTAACAAGTTCCAACAGAGACCCATGAAATTCTAAAGTGGTACTTTAACTAGACTGAGCTTCCTGCCACTATCTAGCAGCAGTCGAATGGTGAAAAGCTTTATGTAGAAGGATATGGTGAATATGAGGTTGAATGGCACCTGGCTGCAGATCTTAAAAACTTGAAATGCATGTTTGGTATTTCCCAAGAAGCAATGGCCAAGTATCCTTGCCTGTATTGCATGGCCGAAAGAGGTGTCTCCAAAGGAGGAAAAGAGAGAGAATGGAAATGCCTAAATGCAAACAGTAATAGGCGTCAAGCCCCAAATCCTGATGCTCTAGGAGTGGATCCTAATTGGGATCCAATTCTTGCTATCCCTTTGATTAGAGTTCATATTTGTGTTTTGCATGCATTGGTTAGAATAATTGAGAAACTAGTCTACATGTACATCAAATTTTCATGGATTATGAAACCAACATTAGAGAGTGAAAGAATTATTAAAAAATAGAGCAAGTGCTTTCAGATGCAGGTTTACATTGTGGTCAAGTGAAGATTGAGAAGGACTTGAAAAGATCAGGGAAGACATGAAATGTTCCTAGCAAACCATGTTTTGGAGGTGCAAAAGCCAGAAATTTCTTATCTAATCATACTCAGAGAGGTCACCTAGGTATAGATTTTGAGGTGTGGAGAAAGCTTCATGCAGCTATACCTGATCGAGGCTCTTCAGGACAAGAAAGGGTGGCAAAGGCCAAAGCGTGGTTGGCACTTGATTGCCTAGCACCTTTGTTGCAAAAAGCCAGGTTTGAAGATGGGGATGTTGAGAAATTTGAGGCAGTTGTGACAGAGTTCTACACTAGCTATGAAAAGGCATGGGGTGCAACAAACTTGACACAATACATGGTTATTACTTGAATACCTATAGCTTTGAGTTTTTATTGTTGTTCAAAATATATTGTACGATACTAAATGTCTTGTTGTTGTTGAGCATTTGTAGCACATTTTGCATGCACATGGACCCTTTTTTGTGGAAGAGTGTGGAAGCCTTGGGATTTGGTCTACCCAAGGTATGGAAAGATCTCATTGGCAAGCACGCGGTTGTGCCTATCAAAGGGCCACTCAACATGGAGGAGGAGTGAAGAAAAGTAATCCCATGAAGCAACTATGTCAGTGGTGATATAGGCGGATTCAAGTGAGGGCTCGTGTGAAGATCAAACATCAAACAGTCTAAATCAGCTGTGTCATGTGCAATAAGAGAGATGCAGGCTGAACGGAGACGATCAATATATGTCTCCTCATCACAGGGGAGGTAGAATCATGTTGAATGGCTAAGACAATGACAAAGACAGGGCAGAGTGTGGAAGAAAATTGATCATTGAAATACATATTATAAAACAATGATGTAACTTCAAAAGATTTTAAAAGCACAAGAGCTTTCATCTATGTCCCATACAAATGTTTTCAATATATATACATTTCATCTATGTCCCATACAAATGTTTTCAATATATATACATTTCATAGTTTTTAATGGTAAGCAAGAAGAGTATCGAAAGAAACTTGTTAACAATTGCACAATCTAAATCTATTGTTGTGGAGTAGAGACATCCCCCAGCCGAGCCCTTTTTGATGAAGTTTCTACAACATCTTCTTCTTCCTCTATCAATGGCACAACAGGGACCATTGGCCTTGCTGTTCTAAGAAGATGCTTCTTCTTAGAAGATGCTGTTCTAAGAAGATGCTTCTTCCCGCAATCACTCAACAGATTAGGATCTGTGATTCCACATGCCAAGCCGTGAGCAGCATATGTTAAATAATATGCCGTAAGACGTAAGCAGCATATGTTAAATAATATTTACATCTCAATGAGTATACTCCTGGTTCCTCCCCAAAAAATCGAACAGCTGCTCCCCTCCAGAAGTATTGCCTTGTTTACATTCAGCCTTAGGTGATAGTCACCTAGATACCTGGATAGAGTCTTTATCGCCATCAAAGGAAAACTTGCATTGTCCTTGGAGAAGCTAGCGTGAAATATTACAATTTGAGGGAATTTTAGGCGATGTATGAATCGTGGCCCAATCTCGCCATACGCTTGCCTGAAGCACGTTTGAGGAATGTGTCTTCGTATATTTCCAACTGAAAAAATAAAGGAGCATTAGCCCAGAAACAACATCATCAAGCAATCTAGGGACAAAGCCGCAACAAAAGTACGAAAACACAACAAAAGAAAATAACCTCTTGGTTCTCATCTGCTTCAAGCAAGGCGTCTTGCCATAAATTAGTGCTCGAACTAGAAACAGTTTCCACTGTCTTACTTGGCACATCCCTAAACTCTCCCATGTTGATAATATTCAATCTTTCCCTTGCTTCTTGTAGCTCTTCCTCTGTGGCATCTTTTCCTTCATATTTAAGGGCATCAGCATAGATCATCTTTAGTGTTACTGCAGAGCAGATAGAAACTCGGTGTCTTTCACATGGCTATCCACTAGTAAGTACTTATCTATCCCATCATCATCTACAAAATTGTCATGAACGTCCAGATTTTGGGCTGTGAAGGCTATGCAAATTTGGTCCTCCCTTAAGCTAAATACATGTATGTCTATCAGCAATATATACTCTCAATCTCCTACTTGGTAGTCCACGACCTTATTCACAAGATGGTCAAAATGCTTCCCCAACATTCTTGACATAAAACAGTCATTTACAAACAGGAATACAGTTTCTATAATGAACTCTCGTCTTTCCACATTGTTCCACATCAATCCATATTACTTAATCCACGTCCAATTCATATGTGTACCCATTCTCATCCAATCACATCATTTTCCATCTCATCACATCAGATTCATTCACATCACATATGATCCATTCACATCCCATATCATTCATTCACATTTTGATTCACATGACATCACATCTCATTATTCTCATCCCAATTCACATCACATTACATCTCATCCATTCACTCACATCGACATCACATCCTTTCACATACACATCCTCAGTCATTCTTCCACATTCACATCCACATTCATACTTCCACATACACATCCATATCCACTCTTCCACGTACACATTCACATCCACATCAATTCTTCACATACACATCCGCATTCATACTTCCACATACACATCCATATCCACTCTTCCACGTACACATTCACATCCACATCCATTCTTCACATACACATCCGCATTCATATCCACATTCATACATCCACATACACATCCACATCTATACATCCACATACACATCCACATTCATTCTTCCACATACACATCTACATTCATTTTTCCACATACTCATCCACATCCATATCCACATCCATACATCCACATCCTTATCCACATCCATACATCCACATCCATATCCACATCCATACATCTACATCCATATCCACATACACATCCACATCCATAAATCCACATCCATATCCACATCCATACATCTACATCCATATCCACACACACATCCACATTCATACATCCACATCCATATCCACATCCATACATCCACATCCACATCCACATACATACATCTATATCCATATCCACATCCATACATCTACATCCATATCCCCATATACATCCACATCCATACATCCACATCCATATCCACATCCACATCCACATCCATATCCACATACACATCCACATCCATACATCCACATCCACATCAACATCCATACATCCATATCCATATCCACATCCATACATCTACATCCATATCCACATACACATCCACATCCATACATCCATATCCACATACACATCCACATCCATATCCACATTCATACATCCACATCCACATCCACATCCATACATCCACATCCATATCCACATCCACATCCACATCCATATCCACATCCATACATCTACATCCATATCCACATCCATGCATCTACATCCATATCCACATACACATCCACATCCATACATCCATATCCACATACACATCCACATCCATACATCCATATCCACATACACATCCACATCCATACATCCACATCCACATCCACATCCACATCCACATTCATACATCCACATCCATACATCTACATCCATATCCACATACACATCCACATCCATACATCCACATCCATATCCACATCCATACATCCATACATCCACATCCATATCCACATCCATACATCCACATCCATATCCACATCCATACATCTACATCCATATCCATATACACATCCACATTCATACATCCACATCCATACATCCACATCCACATCCACATTCATACATCCACATCCATACATCCACATCCACATCCACATCCATACATCCATATCCATATCCACATCCATACATCTACATCCATACATTCACATACACATCTACATCCATATCCACATTTATTCATTCTCATATACATGCATACCCTTTCTTTCACATATACATCCGCTTTCACATCCAATCACATCCCATACTCATCTTATCGCATCCGTTCTCATCCTATCACATACCATACACATCTTATCGCATCCCATTTACATATTATCACATCCCATACACATCTTATCACATCCATTCACGTGCTATTTCCATTTAATAGCTTTTTCTAGATTGATATCGATAATAGGACTTTTTCTAAATTTTCGCCAATCGCTTGGCCTAATTAGAGATTCTTTTTCTGACAACTATGTCCATATTCCTTCTCAATTCCTCAATTGAATTATATTCAATATTCTTCTTTTGAATAAAAGAATTCATGGGATTTGTAGAAATTAGTTCTACCCATATTTCCACTTTTGGTAAATAATCATAAATCAAATTATACTAAAAATTCCTCTTCTTCCCATTTAATTTCTTGGATCCCAATTACCATGGGAAATTCTCTTTTTGCATTTAATTATTTACATTCCAATGTCATGGGAACTCCTCTTTTCCCATCAATTATTTCTCATAAAATAAATTTATCTAAATTAAAATATCTATTATTTTGATATGCTAGAAATTTCTCTTTGCCTGTCTTAATGATGGAATTCCAAATGTCATAAGAATTCCTCTTTTGACATTTAAATATTTCTCATAGATAAATAAATTTATCTAAAAATTCATCTTTGAATTTAAATAAATTATCCCGTAACTCCAATATACTAGGAATTTATCTTTTCCCATCCAAATGATGGAATTCCAAATGTAATAGGAACTCCTCTTTTAATATTTAATTATTTCTCATAGATAACTAAAATTATCTAAAAATTCATCTTTAAATTTAAATGAATTATCCAATAATTCCAATGTGATAGGAATTTCTCTTTTCCCATCCAAATGATGGAATTCCAAATGTAGTGGTTCAAATTTCTAACTTATCTATTCTAGAAGATAAATTTAACTAAATTTTCTCTTGAAAAATAAATAAAAATCTTCATTAATTTCTTTACACTAGGAATTACACTTTTCTTATTTAATTATTTGAATTCCAATATGGTGGGAATTCCTCTTTCATCATATAAATTTATCTATGCAAAAAGATAAATTTAACTAAAATCTTTCTTTAATTTTTACATAAAATATACATTATATTAGTATTCCAATTTTTTCTCTTAATTCTTTAGAGTACATGGATTTCCATTATCATAGGGATTACTCTTTTAACATAAAAAAATTACTAGAATTTCTCTTTTTTCTAATTTATTAATTAAGCATAAACATAAAAATTTCTCCATCGTTTCAATGAGAATAATTCAATAATCTAGGATGATAATTCCTAGAATATGGTAGGAAGTCCTCTTTTCATATTATGAATGAAAATGTTTTATGTGTTTATTTTATAAAAATTTTGCCATAGCTCCGCTACTGCTATTATTAATAATTCTCAATTTAATTGAAAGAATGAAGTTTAATATTATTGATATGATTAGAATGACCACTAATTGGATCATTATCCAATTATGGATTGATTCATAATTTCTCTATGAAATAAATATCATAAAAACATTAAAGAGCCATTATTTTGGCCTTCAATTAGACCACCATAGAAATTACTTTTGGATTAGAGAAATGCTTCATGAGAAGATTTATTTAGATTGAGAATAGGTCATAGGAATGACCTTTCTTTGGGGGGGGAGAGAGAAATGCTTAAACTTAAGCATAAATAGAATTTTATGTGTTTCTTTATTACAATTCATAAAAGAACTTCAGTAGTAATCAAAAGCCATTCAAATTAAAGCTTCTCAAGCTTGAGAGGGGTTGAGAAGAGAAGCATTTGGAGTTTTAATAAGAAAAAGACATAATCCACACGTTACCTTCTAATTTACTTGATTCTTTGATCAGAGTAGAGGCCCCCAACCAATAAATTGGTTTGGTATGTTGTAAGAGTCACCAAGGAAGATTGAAGAGAGAGAGAAGCTCAAATCTCTTCAATTTTGTAGAGGTTTTTAGAGGATAATCGAAAATAACATTATTTCAGCATAATACTAGCATAGTATAGTTCTCATATTTGTTTACAAAGGGCTAAGGATCTTTTTATAGGTGAGGGAGGCCTCAAACGTCCAACTAATTTCTAGAATTGTCCAGGTTTAGTTTGGTTGAATTAGGACAAGATTTGGACCTAGTTTGGCTTCCTTTTGATTTGGTGTGATCCAAGAGAGAGGAGAGATAAAAATATCACAATATTTTTGAATTTAAAACTCCACCACACGTGAAATAGGCACCTCCTTGAAGGGCTCCCTTTTCCTTACGCATGTGTCAAAAATGAATCATTATACCCAAAATATCTCATTTTTTTAGTAATACTCATAGTTTTTTTACTAATAAACTTTGTACTCAGTCAACTCTTCACCTTATGTGGGCATTTACTCGTTTTTGGATATTTTTCTTTTATAAATTGGATTTATCTCCTCCCCACATGGATTGATCCTATTGGCCCATAGGAACCTTAATTGGACCATAGGAACCTTAATTGGACCATAATCCAAAAATTTATGAAAATCTAGACCCTTAGGCTAAGGTACCCATTTCTAATTAATTCCAATTGCACATTGGAAAGTTCTTTTTGAATTTCTGTTTCACGAGAAACCATTTTAGACACTACGAGGATTTTTATATCCAAAAATATCTCAATTTTGTACTACCTCCCTCTAGACATTTTCTCTCTTAGGTTAAAATAGGATAAAATAAAATCTTTCTTTTATTTCAGAGGGGGGAATAATTACAATATCATAAGGGGAGGTTCTTACACCTATACACCTCAAAATCTAGGGGGGGAGGAATCTTACATGATGAGTGTAATGTCATCGGCATTTTCACTTGTTGAAATCTCTTTCTTTAGAGTTCAAACAAGTTTATCTTGTTGTGTTTGGATAAGAAAATTTGGATTCTTCCTTTGTTGGCATTTCTTTCTCTAGTTTTGGACTTTATGTGATTTATATAGTCAACTTGATTGACATATGTGACTCATCAAGACGTTGATGACTCTCTATGTTGATATGGGTGAATCGGGACATCGATTATTCCATATGCAGATGTGGGTAGGTCGGGGCGCTGCTGAATCCCTGGTTCCTATTATTATAATGCCATGTTTTTCTATTTTATTTTTTCTAATGGTTTACAGTGAGGAAATTACTTTGAGTATGAATTGCTTTGATCATCCGCTGTAGTCTAATGGGCAAACAGAGCGTATGAATCAGATTGTAGAGTATATGCTTCGTGCATATGTCTCTAGAAAATCTTCATATTGGAAAAAATATCTTCCAATGATGGAATTTGCCTATAACAGTTTTAAACATACGGCTATTGGTTTTAGTCCGTTCATGCTTATGTATGGGTATCAACCCAGGGCACCTATTGATGTTAGTCTTAAGGACATCGAGCTTGATGCATCGTGGGATTTATTGCGTGATATATAGGAAATGCTGACCGAAGCTCGAGATTCTATTAGGAGTGCTCAAGAGAGGCCACGGTTTTATGCTAGTAGGGGATGCTCATCTTGGTTTTTTGAACCAGGAGCGTTGGTTTATTTTAATGTTCCTAAAGATTCTCAGACTTTGTCAATAGAAAAATGCTAGAATTTATCTCCTAGATATTGTGGTCCATTTTCGAGTTATACATCAGATTGGCACGGTTGCGTTTGAACTTAAAACTACCTCCACATGTTAGAGTTCATCCAGTCTTTCATATCAATAGACTGAAAGGGAAACTGGGAGGTGAGGATAACATAGTTACTCCTCAAGAACTTGTTGAAGTAGAAGAGTTATCCTATGTTCCACATGAACCTGATAAGGTACTTGAATTTAGGCAAAGGAAACTTTGTAGTTGACTAATCCCTGAGGTTAAATTTAGGTGGAAAGATAGGAAAATAGAGGATTCGACTTGGGAGTCGGTTGATATTGTTTAGTGCAGTTCTTCTTATTTCATTGCAAGAGTGCAATGTTTTGAGAGATGGGAAGTATTTATATGCACATTATGTGTGCATATAAATAGGAGGCTTGTGAGCATGGGAGCATGGGAACAAGCTCTAGTAGAGCATGGGTTAGGACTAACCTTAAGGGTTAAGGTTAGGGTCAGGCATCCAGGGATCACACATGGGAAATGGAGAGTCAAGAGTCACTTGAGGGCCCTCCTATATAATAGGGGCATGGGGCACACTCAAAGGAGGCTTGGAGGCTTGGAGGCTTGGGGGCTTGGAGGCTTGGAGGCTTAGGCTATGGTTTCTTGTGTAGAGGTCCATATCTACTCACCTACCATTTCACACTATAGCTACATGCTATTGGATTGGAGTTATACCTCTTGATGGTATGGGACATCAAGGTAGAGGTATGATGTATTTCATTTATAATTCATGTGTGCATCCCTTGGGCACAAGGGTGGTCGGGTGGTTGAGTTTATGCTTGATTTCTCTCAAGATTGCATGCTAGAATGGCCGAAGGACAATTCTAAAATTTACTGGTGGTTTGCCAGAATGTGAGTGGGGTTATAGAATGGCCATGGCCATTCTATAACCCATTTTGCCAACTACTGCTGCATGGTAAAATGGTCATAGGGCCATTCTACCATGCATGAAGAAACAATAGTCTTGAAGTTATATATTAAGAAGAGCTATGATTCAAAATTGGCAGCTAGCTTCTGCAAGGCTCAGGACTCATTCTTTTATACTACTTTCTTGCTGCATCTGTCAGTACTAATATTTTCTCTTGATGATGGTAAGATGAACCGCGAGGCGTGCAGGAGGAGTCGCTGAGTGATCAAGACCTTTAGTTTGCTATTCAACTGGCGTTGCTAACAATGCTAACTTGCAGTTGTGGCAAGGTGGCTAACCGGATGCTGTTGCGTGTGGTCATTAGTTTGTGGCAAGCCTTAGCCTATGGCTAACACTTCGGCACGCTCGGTGGGTCAAATTCCCAATCCGACGACTTGAACCCAAAATTGTTGATAGTTTTGGAAATGCCGACAGCTTCTTATCCCGAGTTTTGGTTATGGTGTGTGGCATGTACATCTCTGACTTTGAGATCCAGAAGGTGAAAATTGAAGGATATCTTCCAGGAGATGAATTATAGGAATTGATTCCCAAAAGCAGACATCTGGAAGAAAAATCCCAAGGTAGTAACTTCTTCCCATGCTGTTTGGCTAGATGTGGATGTCGTCCCTTTCTTGGTAGCTATTGCTCTGCTATTCGCTGGGATGGTGAATAGCTAATCTTGCAATTGGTCATAGTGCTTCTGGAGAGATGTGGAATAATATTCCAATGCTTCAAATAGCTACAGCCCCTTTTGTTGTGGTAGATGAGGGGATGATTTCTTTGGGCTGAGGTGAGGATGACTCTACCTCTTCTAGTGATATACGCGCTACACCTAGTAGTTGGAGTACAGAGATGGGCAACAAGAGGAGTTGCCCATGATACTTAAATATGAGCCTTCTTGTGTTGTTGTGCTCTGGAGATTGTAGTGCTGTTGGTGCCTTCAGAATCATACTATCTTCTTTGAAATGTTTTGCTGGTGTCATTGTTGTTGGTAATGTATCTTCCTCATAGAGGTTGCTAGTTTCCTTTCATGGTAACTATCTTTGTCATTTTAACTTTGAGTGTTGGGGTATCCAGAAGTGGATTTTTATACTTCATGCCTTGATCTCTAGTGTGGTGAGAAAAATGTTTTCTTTTTGGTTGGTGGTGGCTTTGTCCCTTTGTTGAAAGGATACTGGCGTCCCTTGATGGTTGTCCTTCATTTAAAGAAACTGCTTTCGAGATTGTGGATGGCCTCCGTATGTGGTGGGTTTCCTCTTTGGGGGGTGATGGTAACTGTGGCTTGGGGGGGAAGAATGGAAGAAGGAGCTATGGGCTCTTGGATATGGGATATGGGAAGTGTGGGGTTCTACATGGGGGGTGGGTGTACATTCAGGTGGTACTTTAGTTGGGGGTGGGATTTTCTAGAGTGGGAAGGTGGCTCTTGGGGACATAGATGGTGTTCTTCATGAGTGTATGCAGAGAAGATGGAAGGGAAGAGGTAGAGGATAGCTCTAGCGTGCATGGGGTGAGAATTTATAGCTTGCGGTGGAAAGGGTTACTATATGCAAACAAACAAAGACAATTGTATTAGTTGTATCCTATGGAGGTTTAAAAAGAGTTACCATGTAGCATTGGTGCGGAGTGAATGCAAACAAACAAAGACAATTGTATTAGTTGTATCCTATGGAGGTTTAAAAAGAGTTACCATTTAGCATTGGTGCGGAGTGAATGTCAATTCTTGAAGGGACTGCATTATGTCGGTGAGCCCTTGAGGTGAATCTTCCATGATTGCTTACATTAGGACCTCAATGGAAGGCTTCTTGGGCCCTTTTATTTGGCAGTTTAAGGAGTCAAACCTTTTCTCTTAAGAAGAAACGTTTTCTAATTAGAAGCTTCAAAACGGCTACTTTATTCGAATTTGAATTTTGGAGGGAAAATGGAATTTAAAATCTAGCAGACAAAACCATATCATGTAACATATCTATGGAAAGCTCTTGATGCGTAGATCACGGATCTATAATCTCCGCTCAAATTGGGGCTTGTATGTAGAAGTTATGGAGGTCCAAAAATTATAAAATTGCCTCCCCTCCTTTTTGGGGGAAAAAGTGCACCCTTTGACCACTCTTACACCTCTCTTACAAACCCAACATTTCAGTCCACATGGCAACCTCCCATTTGGCTATTCCTTAATCACCTTGATTAGGCTTGGGCAAATTAAAGGGCCCAAGAAGACCCCATTCACTTCCTAATGAGAGAGGAGTGATGGTATCGAGGTGCTAGACGTGCAGATAGTGGATTAGTGGGGTTGTTGCATTGATGAGTGGGTTTGGTGGCATTGGCACATGGATCCTAATGATTGCAACGTTACACAAATGTTACAATTTTCTTGATATTACACAAGTTTTACAATTTCATTAACTTCAAATTTGCTAACTATATCACATCGGTCATGATTCTCTATAATTTTGTACTCATTTGAGGCCATCTAGAAATTTGGACACATTCTAACTTGTTCAACGTGTCTTGTTTGATTGCATTAGAGAATGACCCTATGGCACTTGGATAGACCTTGTGCTTCACTAGAACACAATGCCCATGGTAGAATGGCCGTATGGCCATTCTAGAACCTCTTGTCCTTTACAAGAAAAATAATTCGCATGGTAGAGTGAGATTAAAAAATGGATTAACTTCTAATTATGATTAGTAGAGTAATTAGAACGATAATTAGGCTCAAAAATTAGATGAATCCTAAGCTTGGCTCTAATACCGTGTTAAATTTAGAGCATTGTGATGAGCTATGGTGGATCAAATACAAGAATCAACATAATAAGCAAGTGATTAGATGATGATTAATATGAGATTAGTGAGCAAGTAATCTAATAACTTAATATAGGCATGGATACTCAAAAACTAGCAATTTCTCATTAACCCAATGCCTCAATTTAAAGGTTGTACATCCACAAGATGCCAACCATCTAATGTCACTGATTTCTCCTTGATTTGTGCTACCTCTCCTAGATCGGGGGGAACCTTTTCCTAGAATCTTTTCGTACCCCTATATTCACTCATGCTACCCTTGATTCTCTCATCAGTAGATACCTCTCACCTTTTCATGGATACCCACTTAATTACAGACTCTCTTTTATTGTCTCTTGCTAAGGGCTTGTTCCTGCACACACCCATTCACTTGCATATTTCAGCACACATTTCTAAGGTATTCAGCTACCATGTTTCCCTCTGCTGGGAGGTCGCTGTTGTAGAGGAAGTTGCTGATTTAGTTAGTATTTGTGGGGGTTGCTCGTTGGAGAGCTCTTTGGAATATACTTGAGCTTCTTCAGCAGGTCTCAAGTTTGAGACGGATGGGCATGGCTCAAGGTAGGAGGTAGGAGGCTCATTTTTCATTTGTGCTTCGAGCTCTTGAATCAACTCTTGGGCGGCCAAGAGTCTCTCCTTTTCCTCTATGGGGTTAGGATACTTAGTGAGATTTTTTGGTATTTGCGTGTCAATAGGTGCTTTAGCTCGGGCAATAGAGCATAGCAAATCTTCCTCTTCAAAAGCACAAGTGATAAATGAGTTATCGTGCCATCTTCCGAACCGCTTTTGATAACCATCGGGCTCTCTCCCTTGTCGATCTTTGTGGTTTTCTTTCTTGAGCATTGAGTTGCTCGCACTTGTTCTGGGTCACTTGGTTGGCGCTGATCTTGTGAGGTTGATGTAGCATGAGATGTGCCTCTTTGTCTATTTTATAGTCTGGTCATAGCATTGAGAGGGACTGATTGGATGAAGCTATCTCTAACACTCAGTAGGTTAAGGCTGTTGCTAAGATTTGCTTCACAAGCCTTTCCCATCATTCCAGATCTTAGCAAAAAATCCTTATACATGTGGTCAATACCATACCCTACACACAATGGAGTTACGGTGGGAGCATCTGTAGAGGTACTCGCACTCCCTTTCTTTTTGGGGCACTTAGCCACTCGGTGAGGTCGAGCACAATCATAGCACTGTATAGGGGGTCGCTTAGTCATCCAATTCATGGCTGGCAGCCTGCGGCATTAGGGCTACTAAGTACATGGGGTACGTTTGATCTCCCTCCATAACATAGTAACTTAGGATTTGAGAAGGCGGGCTTGTTGGCTCTTGGGTTTCATAAGTAGGAACTTCTAGATTTTCCCCTTTGTTCCCATCTTCAAAGACTTCCATCAGGGTTAGCTGATGAACTATGCAACTATTTTTAGCGAGGGTTGAGGTGGAAGAACTGGAGGCGGGGTAAGGGCATTTCAGGTACTCTAAGGATTTCTCTTTGGGCCACTTCTTGGTCTGATTAAGGTGCTTTTATGAAGCGCATGTGCTAGAGAAGCCAATGGTTTCCTAAGGTTGGTGAGAAATGCCAGAGGTAGAGCTCGAGCTAAGGTAGCTTTTTTATGATAGCAGTTGGAAACTTCATAACTTTCTTGAGCTAATGCAATATGTACAATATAGGTTAGGACGTGGTCTAAGATGTGGACACTCCGTGCCGGTATGGTTGGCTTGACATACCGGGCACCATACTAGAGCCCTGTTTGGGTAAAGATGGGGTTGACCTCCCCGATCTTGACCTTGGCCGTTTTCCATTGCTGGGTCATTTACTGCATTAATGTTTCAGCCAATTGCACTACATGTTATCCTAACATGGACTCCTTTCCTTTCCCATCAGGCTTTGTGTGCTGATAGTCTTGAAAGAAGCTTCCGATGTGCCTTCCTAGAGTTCTTGGGAACGTGTTCCCTTGAAATTATCCTCGAAATCCATAGCACATGTGTAGCATTTCTCAAAGGACGTATGGCCCAAGGCATACAATGAGTTTTGTAAGGGCACATCATTAAGACCCTCTAGAAATATCCTTATCAATCTTTCGTTAGAGAACTTATCTCACTGGTACTCAAGCGCGAATGGAGATATCTAGCTATATTGATGTAGTATCTTATGGTTTATCCTTATTTTTGTCTTAAGTCGTGTAGCTACTTCACTTGGCTCCATCTAGTTCCTTGGCGAGAATATCCTACCTTGAAAGCCACTTTAAAAGCTTCAAAGGTGGCCTTGTCCTTAGCCCTCAAGGATCTGAACCATTGGCCAGTTTTTCCATCAAGGGTGAGGCCGCATGCTCACCTTAACTTGATCTTCGACATGGCTAAAGGCTTCACAAATTTTATTAAACATCTCCAAATATGGGATTGGATATCCTATATCCCATCAAACTTAGTGATAAGCTTCGAGATGTTAGTTGGTTTATTTCGTTCTAATCTTGGTGTGTAGGTTGCACTGGTGATGGGGGTGTGATGCCCATAGCCACCCTCCTCCCGATTTCCATGGCTAATCTCAACATTTCTTGTGTAAGCCCTGCCATGGCTGGAGGAGGAGTAATTTGAGAAAGGGTTGGTGGAGGAGCTGGGCCAAGAGAATAATATAGCATTGGAGTGCCCTCTCTGATAGGCGGGTTAAGATGTTTCCCTTGTAGTCCCATGTGGTACCCAGGGTAAACTCCTTGTGGTGGGAAGTGTTGCGACCGGGATGATATGAAGGGCCTAGGTAGGCCCTTTTCCTTTGGTGCAATGTTTTTGGTTGTTGAGACGATGGACCTGGCCCTAGGTTTTGTACACATCTTTGGGCCCTATACCAATCATCCACATCTGAAATAGGCACGGCTATCCAGACTAGTGGTTCAGTCTAGGTCTGTTGGCTTTCACTTTGCCCTCCCTCTTCTCTAGAATCTAAAGACGGAGTGGGCCCACTTTCTTGTGGTTGTTCCATATCTCTCACCACCCTAGGTTGCGGTTCTTCCAACGACTGTGTGTTTCCCAGGATACAATTGCAGAGCCTCAATGCAAGGCTTCTTTGTGTTGGAGAGATAGGAGCTTGCTCTTGGATATATGGTGTACTCATGCACTAAAGTTCAGGCTCTCCTTTTTTGAGGTTGGGAGTTTCTTGTCTTGTGCTGGGGTGGTCTACACTTTCACTAGTGATGTCAACAAAGACAAGTACCATTTGAATCCATGTGGTATCGACCAACGTGTCCAATCTTACAAGCAAAGGAGCTTCAGGAGAGTTCACTCTGTTGAAAAGAGGGTTATTTTACACCAATCTACCTGATTGTAGGTGCATGGAAATGTGGAGCTGCTGTGTAGAACCCCTCTATGAAAACATAAGGTTTTTTTGGGGGGAATGGCTTAAACTAGAATGGGACTATGCTTTCAAAATGAGAAGTGAAAGGGTGTGTGCTTCTCAAGGAAAGTTGGTATGGACGTTTGCTTTCACATGGGCATGGTTGTGCACTTATTAGGGAAAGATGGTACAGATGTTTGCTTTCAGATGGGCACAAGCATGCACTTTTGAAATGAAGGAAGGAACGGGCGTTTACCTAGGGATGGAAAGGAACGAGCGTTTACCTAGGGATGGAAAGGAACGAGCGTTCCACTGCTAGGGCTAAGAATGGAATGGGTGTGGTGAAGATGCCACGGATGTTCACTTCCAAAGATAGGATGTTGGAATGGACACTCACTCTCAAAAGGAGAAGGGAACGGGCGTACGCTTCCGAAATCAAGCGAAAGAGGAAATGGCACGGGCAGGTACACGTTGGGAATGGTTGTATCACTTTTGAAATGGGCGTGGCACTTTTGGAATAGCCATGACACTGTCAAATTTGGAAATTTTTAAGATTTCTATGGGATGTTGCAGGTCTGACAACCCCTAGAATATTCTTTGACATTTCATTTACACCCACTTGATTGAATGCAATTCAGTTACACCCACTTGATTGAATGCAATTCAGTTACACCCACTTGATTGAATCCAATCAAGTGTAATTTATGCTCAAGTTGATGCAGATATTCTAATTTTTATGCAATTGCCACATTCAAACCCAAACTCTTACTAGATTTGGTAAGCTGAGGAAGGGAATGGGCGTGGTAGATGTGCCATGGCCATGGCCTGTAAAGAGAACGGCCATTTGCTTCATAGAGTAGCTAGCAGAGTGTAGTTTTGTGTGCTTTTTTCCTCAATTTCTTGCTGATTCAAGTGTTTTCCCACTCTTTTTTGTGTTTTAGATTCAATAGAGAGCTAGAGGTAGTCTCTAGCCATCTATTGGTGCCTACAATGCATGATTAAGACTAACAAAGTGAGATTAATTTATTGATTAAACTAAGATGCAAGCTTGAAGGAAAAAGAAAAGAGAATAGAAAATTAAGGCTTTGCATGAATGTTAAGCGCAATGTGAGAGCACTCACTTTCTTCTTCTACTCTAGGTGAATATTTGAATTCTCCAATGCTCCATTAACCTCTATTTCTTTGGGTAATCACCATTAAAACAAAACAAACCCAAAATTAAACAACAAACCGGTGGGTTTTCACTCCAGCCGCGCTAATCAAAGCACTAGCAAATGAATAGAACCCAAATGTAGTCCCTGGCAATGGTGCCAAATCCACATCTTCAAATATTGTTTTACTACGTGGATCAATTTTGATTACAAAAAAGCACCTATGATCCCTCGGGTCCACCTTGAAGACAACCTCCTCAGAATGCTCTCGTAGCACAAATGTGTCCCTTTAGGAGGTCCATATCTGTGTCTACTTGAAAAATCCACTTTTATGTCTATGCAAGGTTACTTGTGGTCCTTGAGATGAACATGGTTAGTTTGTCCATATCTTTGTGTAGTCTACTTGAAATTCCACTTTTATGTCTACACATGGTTACTTGTGGTCCTTGAGATGAACATAGAAAGATTTCTAAACCCAACCTTCATAATTTCTTGTATTGTTCCACAATAATCAAGCATGCCAACTTCACTACTTAGGTCATGTGCACTTGAACAACTTTCTTGTATCAAATTTTCTCTAACACCAAAATCAAATGTTGTTCACTTCTTATCTATTTGCTCCACTCGAAAGTGACGACCGCGTGAAAGTGCACCAAATTTGCAATACTACAAGCAAAAGTGTAAGATTCCTCCCCAGCCCCTCAAGATGTCCAGTTTCTTCCCCTGTAATCAATCCCCTTTTCAGAATAATAAAAGATCTTGTTTCTACCTGTTTTGGCCTAGAGAGAGAAAATGTTCTAGAGAGAGATAACTCAGTTTTTAGATATCTTTGGATGAAAAAATATCCTTTCTTATTAAACTAAATTTTCCTAAAACAAAAATTCAAAAAGAACTTTCCAATGTGCAATTGGAATTAATTGATAGGTAAAAAGGACCTTATCCTTCTAAGGGTCCAAATTTTTTGAAAATTTTGGATTAAGGTTCCTATGGAGCAATAAGATTAATCCAAATGTGGGGAGGAGATAAATTAAAGAATAAAAGAAAATCTCCAAAAAATGAGTAAATACTCACATAAGATGAAGCGTTGACTAAGGACCAAGTTTATTAGTTAAAAAAGAAGAGATACTTAGGAAATGATGCATTTTTGACACCTCGATGTGGGGGAATTTCCCTCATGAAGGAGGCGCCTATTTCACATGTTTTAAACTCAGAAATAATGAGATATTTTCATCTCTCCTCTCTCCTATTTCAACTAGATCCAAAAAGTAAGCTAAACTGACCTAAAAATGATAAAAAAAGTGACCAAACTAATGTGGAAAATTCTAGAATCAGTTTGCTTGGTTAGAGGCTCACTTTTTCCTAAAAATAGAAGCCTCCCCCTTTGTAAAATCTTAATGGTGTTTATGCACTCTTACTCTGCTTCTGTCCTGACCCATTTAACATTGAATTTCTTGATAATTCAATTATTTTTTGGCCTAATCCTCTCCAAGTGAATTTGGCGGCCACTCTTGCTGCAAATAAGAGTAGAACCCTCAATCCCTCAAGCCAAAGGAAAGCTTACAAGCTCCATGTAAGCTTAATTCTTACACAAGCTCCATGTAAGCTTAATTCTTACTTTTTAAATCTTTGGTTTTCTCAAATTTTATGCTTTGTAAATGTTGAATTAAAATCTAATGCTATGCTTTGATGGAAAGGCCACCCCCTTCTCTTCTTTACAATCAGCCCTTCTCAATCATAGAAAGTTTAATTAAAAGATTTATTAAACTCTTTTCATTTTTGGAAAATGGAGTAGATTAGAGATATTGGAAAATGGAGTAGATTAGAGATATTGGAATTCAAATTGGATTAATTCAAGTCATAAATTGAATGATAAAATTGAGAAATGGTCAGCCATACAAAGGAGGTAATGGTAAAATTTTCTTAAATTTTATGACACTGAAGTTTATCATTAGGTTATTCTAAAAGAGTAATTCCCTCTGTTTGTGCATTCTAAAAGATTTATTTTTATATCAAAAGTTCTATTCTCATTAAAATTGAATTTATGCATAAAAGATTTATTTTTATTTCAAAAGTGTTATTCTCATTAAAATTGCATTTATGCATAGGAAGATGCATAAAAGATTTTTTTTTATTTCAAAAGTGTTATTCTCATTAAAATTGAATTTATGCATAGGAAGATGCATAAAGATATATTTTTATTTTAAAAGTGTCATTCTCATTAAAATTAAATTTATGCATAGGAAGATGCATAAAGATTTATTTTTATTTCAAAAGTGTCATTCTCATTAAAATTAAATTTAGGCATAGGAAGATGCGTAAAAGTTTTTTTTTCCAAAAGTGTCATTCTCATTAAAATTGAGTTTATGCATAGGAAGATGCATAAAAGATGGATTTTTATTTCAAAAGTGTCATTCTCATTAAAATTGAATTTATGCATAGAAAGATGCATAAAAGATTTATTTTTATTTCAAAAGTGTCATTCTCATTAAAATTGAATTTAAGCATAGAAAGATGCACAAAAGATTTATGATGTGATGTAAAGAGATGAGATGTGACATGAACATATGTGGATGTGAAGTGATAGATATGAATGTGTGGATAGTTGCGAGTAGTTGTACATGTGAACGATTGGATGGATGTGCATGGATGTGGATGAGCGAGATGAGATGTTTATGAATGAGATATGATGTGGATAGAAGTGATGTGATATAATGGTGATGAGAATGAATGTGATGGATATGAATGAAAGTGAACGTGATGGATATGAATGAAAGTGAACGTGATGGATATGAATGAATGTGATGTGATGGGATGTGAATCGGGATAGATAAGAATGAATGATTTGAATCGGGATAGATGTGAATGAATGAGATGTGATGTGAGTGAATGTGATGTGGTCTGAATGGATGAGATGTGAGTGAATGTGATGTGAATGGATAAGATGTGAGTGAATGTGATGTGGTTTGAATGGATGAGTTGTGAATGAATGTGATGTGATGAGATGTGGATATGGGTAGATGCGAGTGGATGAGATCTGATGAGGATAAATTGAGGAAAGATGTGATGAGATGAAAATGATGTGATTGGATAAGAATAGGAATACTTATGAAATGGTTGTGGAATTAATTATTGTGGTTTGATGTGGAGCAATGTGGAAAGACGAGAGTTCGTTATAGAAACTGTATTTTTGAACTGTTTTTAAATGAGTGTTTTATGTCAAGAATGCTAGAGAAGAATTTTGACCATCCTGTGAATGAGGTCGTGGAGACCTAATCTAATAAAGTTGCAACAACTGACGGAGAGTCATTAGAGGATGTCTCGTGTAGCAAGGTTGGCCGAGGTCTTGACCAGCCTCAGTTTGATTAAAATGGTGAGCTTCCCCCATGGTGGATGAGGGACCAAGGAAGTGGCTGATGAGTGAAGCGCTAGGTCACCTTCGAAGGATCCTAGAGGGTGCTGACCATACGGTGATCGGGCTCTAGGTCGCCGACGATACCCACACGTGCGTCGTGGAAGATATTGAAACAAGGAGTAAGAGTTGTTTTCTGAATTTGGGCATGGATCTGGTTGATTGACCTTGCTGGTCCTCAACAGATGAGTCCATAGTTTTTATATATGGATTTGTTGGTTGATCTTGCTCATCTTCAACGAAGATTCCATTTTGATATGTGAATATTGGTGAGTACTATGAGCTAGGAACCATTAAAAAGACCCCTGAGTGGACAGGTGGTGAGCGTTTTGGTTGCCAATGATGCCATAGGTACACAGAGGAAGGAATGATTGGAAATTAGAATTAAACCGGAAATTTTTGGAGGATTATGATCAGTGACTATGATTTCATTAAATGATTGTTTTAAAGACAGATGAATCTCTGAAAAAGGCAATTTCATATTGGGTGTGTAAGTGGTGTGACTAGTTTTAAATTTGCATGAATATCCGGCTAGGGGGTCTGGGAACTCTTTTCCCTGGTACTCGGGACAAAACCTAACCAAATTCCTGATTGGATCCCATCACTACAGTGGTTGGGCGGTTGGCTAACCCATGGGATTGGATGGGGTTAGGCTGGACTGCTGGATCCCTAAATTGAGACTCAATTCTGTTATGGTACGCTAGATGAAGTGAATCCCAGACAAAAAATGTTCTATGGAAAAGAATCAATGGCTGTGCCTCTCAAAGAGAAAAAAAGCATTGGTCTCTATGATGCAAGTGCAATCTTTCCCTGATTTGACTATGGGACTTACGGGTTTGGTCAGATCAGTTCATTTAGTTAAGACTTTTGACTACGTTAGAGAAAAATTTATCCTGGAGGAACCACCCCGAGCTTTCCGAGAAAGGGAAGTTTTTTGGGTTCGGTTTTGGAAGAACGGATGGATTAGTCTCTTGTTCGGATATCCGGAGGTCCCAAGTGTGGGACCCTGCCCTGCGCAAGAAGTGCTACTTCCACTGCTAGCACCCCTAAATTTGTTGCGCGGTGGGGACAGGGATATTACAGCTGGCATCATAGAAAAATTGGCTAAAGTGGATCAATTGAGAAGCCAAAAATGTTAAAAATTGATGACGTAGGAGTAAAAGGTTGAAATTGTGTGATAAATTCATACAAATTATTATTTAGACTCAAATTCATAAATTGGTTATTGGGTCTTCAGATGGAAGTACCGCAATTTTATGGAATCCCTGACTTGCTTGAGGCCTAGACATGATGGTATTTACCTTACAATTCCAAGGACCGTGACTACCCTCGTATATACCGAGGGTATAACTGCAGCTCTTTACTGGCAATATATACAAGTAAATCTAAGATCTTAAAATTATTAGCAAAAATGCTATCCAGATGATGAATTCAAATGTGGTTGATATGATTTTAAAATTCTGGTTGAGAACCGATGAATTGATTTGGATTTTGATTAAAAAATTATGATTTTTGAATTTTGGTTGAAATGTAATAAGCTAAACAAAACCACAATGAGGATGAATGGGATGAGTCCCTGTGATAATGTTCATAACTGGAATGACGATAATGACTTCAGCAAATCACTATGAGATTAGTGGATTCTGCTGACAAATTGCTATTGTTAACACGACCTAGTGGATCAAGTTAATGGATGACAAAAAAAAATCTGTATAATTGAAATCCTCATGGAGGACTGTTCAGATGGAAATTTTGGTCTAATGGACCATTATTGTGTTAAAGATATGAATGAGATGTTCTGAATGAATTATTATCAGATAGAGTCCTATATGAATATCTTTATCCCATGATTCTGTGAGGAACTGACCAATCTAAAGAACCCCAGAATCAGTTGAATCTAAAATCAAAATTGAATCATAAATAAAGGGACTTAACAAGAACTTTTGTATTGATAGGAGCATGGATCGAGGTTGTCGTGGTAGAAATGATAACCCCCAACTCGACGAGGAAGAGCTCGACTTGGATGTTCGTAAAACTCTTCATAGATCGCAGCCTGGACCTTTCAAGGGTGAAGGGAAAAACTTGGGTGAGGCTGTGGAAAAGTGTATCGAAGCAATGGAAGAGTACTTCGATGCCACCGGGTACAATGAGAAGAGCAAAATGGCTCTTGCAAAACTGAAGATAGTAGAAATAGCCAGAGTGGCATGGAGAAACCACTGTGAGGTAAACCGTCTAGATCGGAATACCCAGACATGTAATGATTTCAAAAACTACCTAAGGATGAGGTTCTGTCTCCAGGATCTCCCAGTTTTTTGGAAACAAGATGAACAAATTTTTAGAGTTAACCCAGAGGAGCAAAACTATTGAATTATATCACCAAGCATTTGCTCTCCTCCTCAAATTTGCACCACTGCTGGATGAAGAACAGCTGATGGCCAGGTTCATTCGGGGACTGAACCAATCTTTGAATATCCTGGTGAAGAATGCCAAGCTAGTTTCCATGGCTGAAGCAGTGCGGATGGCGAAGGATTTAACCAAGGCCTTTGATGTCAAAGTCTCGCCTAAGCCAACACCATCACGTTTCAAAAGGTTTTTAATTCTAAAAGGTGATTCCAACCTTCCACCGCCTAAAAGATATCAGGGTCAAAGCCCAAGACATGGGAAGTTCTACAGTGGAAGAAATGTCCTTTTCCCCCGAAACTCAATCCCCTCGAATTCAACTTCAGAAGTTCCACCCTTGAACAAGGGAGTGAAATGCTATAACTGTCAAGGATTTAGACATCATAGTATGGATTTTCCAACACCTTTTGGATCAAGGTTTTCAGGGCAGGGAAATCAGGGATCAAGATTCCAGACTCCAGCTCCTTCCTTCCAGAGTAATTAGGTTTCTTTCCGCCAAAATCAAGAAAATTCCAGAGATAGACCCTCTAACCAACCTGCAGTCTCAATCCAAAGTAATGCAAGACCTCCCTCAGAATAGGGGAAGACAAAGAGAGATATTTTCAAATCGGCCGTCCACTTCCAAGGCAGTAACGCTAGAAGTAATTGAAGAAGAAGAAGATGATGAAAGAGATCATCCTCCACCTGCGAGATGAGGGCATCTCGCGTTTTTCAAGTGGGAGAGAATGTAAGATTGCTCCCCAGCCCCTCAAGATGTCCTGTTTCTTCCCCTGTAATCAATCCCCTTTTTAAAATAATAAAAGATCTTGTTTCTTCCCCTTTTCAAAATAATAAAAGATCTTGTTTCTACCTGTTTTGGCCTAGAGAGAGAAAATATTCTAGAGAGAGATAACTCAGTTTTTAGATATCTTTGGATGGAAAAATATCCTTTCTTATTAAACTAAATTTTCCTAAAACAAAAATTCAAAAAGAACTTTCCAATGTGCAATTCAAATTAATTAAAAATAGGTAAAAAGGACCTTATCCTGAGGGTCCAGATTTTCTAAAAATTTTGGATTAAGGTTCCTATGGACTAATAAGATTAATCCAAATTTAGGGAGGAGATAAGTTGAAGAATAAAAGAAAATCCTCCAAAAATGAGTAAATACTCACATAAGATGAAGAGTTGACTAAGGACAAGATTTATTAGTTAAAAAAGAAGAGATATTTAGAGGAAATGATGCATTTTTTACACCTCTATGTGGGTAATTCCTCTCATGAAGGAGGTACCTATTTCACATGTGTGGATGAGTTTTAAACTAATAAATAATGAGATATTTTCATCTCTCCTCAACTAGATCCAAAAAGTAAGCTAAACTGACCTAAAAATGGTCAAAAAAGTGACCTAACTGATCTGGAAAATTCTAGAATCAGTTTGCTTGGTTAGAGGCTCACTTTTTCCTATAAATAGAAGCCTCCTCCTTTGTAAAAGCTTAATGGTGTTTATGCACTGTTACTCTTCTTCTGTCCTCCCTCCTGAGCCATTTAACATTAAATTTCTTGATAATTCAATTATTTTTTGGCCTAATCCTCTCCAAGTGAATTTGGTGGCCACTCTTGCTGCAAACAAGAGTAGAACCCTCAATCCCTCAAGCCAAAGGAAAGCTTACAAGCTCCATGTAAGCTTAATTCTTACTTATTATTGTGAATTTTTAAATCTATGGTTTTATCAAATTTTATGCTTTGTAAATGTTGAATTAAAATTTGATGCTATGCTTTGATGGAAAGGCCACCCCCTTCTCTTCTTTAGAATTCAGCCCTTCTCAATTCTAGAAAGTTTAATTAAAAGATTGATTAAACTCTTTTCATTGTTTACTCTCTTGATTTTTGGAAAATAGAGAAGATTAGAGATATTAGAATTCAAATTGGATTAATTCAAGTCATAAATTGAATGATAAATTTGAGAAATGGTCATCCATACAAAGGAGGTTATGGAAAAATTTTCTTAAATTTTGTGAAACTAAATTTTATCATTAGGTTATTCTAAAAGAGTAATTTCCTTTGCTTGTGCATTCTAAAAGATTTATTTTTATATCAAAAGTTCTATTCTCATTTATTAAAATTGAATTGATGCATACGAAGATGCATAAAACCAAATTCCTAATTGGATCCCATCACTACAGTGGTGGTTGGGCGGTTGGCTAACCCATGGGATTGGATGGGGTTAGCCTGGACTGATGGATCCCTAAATTGAGACTCAATTTTGTTATGGCACGCTAGATGAAGTAAATCCCGGACAAAAATTACTCTATGGAAAAGAATCAACGGTTGTGCCTCTCAATGAGGAAAAAAGCATTGGTCTCTATGATCCAAGTGCAATGTTTCCCTGATTTGACTATGGGACTTACGGGTTTGGTCAAATCAGTTCAATTAGTTAAGGCTTTTGACTACGTTAGAGAAAAATTTATCCTGGAGGAATCGCTTGAGCTTTCCAAGCAAGGGAAGTTTTTTCGGGTTCCGTTTTGGAAGAACGGATGGATTAGTCTCTTGTCCGGATATCCGTGGGCGAGGCCCCGAGTGTGTGGGACCCTGTCTCGCACAAGAAGTGCTACTTTTGCTTCTGCTAGCACCCCTGAATTCGTTGCGTGGTGGGGACACGGATCTTACAAAAAGAAGATTTGTATCAAGAACAAAGACTTATACAAGACTATGTCTTACGGTTTCTTGTCTAAATATAAAAACTCACTTAGATGGTAATCACAACCATATGCAAGCTCCTACTCCTCGTCGCTTATAAACTTGCCATTATGTTTTGCTTATTGTATGGTTTGCTGAAGCCATGTACTAGAAGGAAAATCTGGAAGTTGAGCGAGTGAATCTAGGTTTGGCAATGCTCTAGTTGTTTGACTCTTTCTAAAATTCAAACGATCTCGGTCTCTTTCTCTCTTTGTTAGTTTATACCTCTCGATCCATTTCTCCATAGGCAATCTAGTTGAGGATGCAAAATTTATTAATCTTCTCTTGCAATGACATATCCATTGTTCTTTGAAGGCCTTGTTCTTGAGGCTCTTTCCCAACGAGCCGATCATCCTCTTCTTGTGTCCACAACCATGGAATATCTAGGTTTGACATACTAAGAAATTTTGTTATGTATATAAGAGATTCTTAAACAAGCCATCCCATTGCTATTCTACCCTCAGGGCAAGCTTTTTGATGTGAACAAAACCTTTTAGTGTCTTCATAAATCTCTCAAGGAGAAACGTCCATTGGCTCTATGAAAAACACCTCCTATAGCAACCTCGTCAACCATATGAACAAGTAGGTGCAATTCAATGGTTAGGAAATTTGTTGGAAAGAATTTCTCCGGCATTGTAACTGCTTCAATTGAGTTTAGACAAGCTACTTCCAAAGTATTTCTTCTAATCTCCTTCTTTGATATCCACCATACCATTGCCTAATCTTGTATATTATCATGCTTATGTCTATTTTGAGACAATCCTTAATGGCTATTAGCAGCACAAACTGTAATATTTTGTGCCAGTCATCATGAGACTTCAAGCCACCAAGCTTTTCATCCTTTGTGAATGCTCCTTTCAAGAAATGCATACAACCACAACCATTGGCCTAGTTGGTATATTCTTATTTTTTTATGAAAAGGTGTCGATACACTAAAAACTAAAAATTTGAGTTAAAATAACCTTTGAAACATGCATTGAAAACTATCGTCAAAACACGCATGGAAAACATTTTTTATCCGACCATTATATCGATTCTTATTTCCACGCCTATATCACACGACATGTATTTTGACACTGGGAGATTTTTAACAGAACCATTACGCCTCACTATAAGCATTTTTGAAAACTTTAGCAGGTTTACCTCTCTCCCCAAAAATCTATAGGTTCTCTCCTCTCATCTCTCCCATCCCTATACCCTAAATCTAAGCCCTCCTCCCATCCCTTTCTTGCTTCATATTTTCTTTGTATGCTGTGGTGCTAACATGCTGTGGTTTTTGTTTGTTTTGCAGGTTCTATTCTCTCCCCCAAATTTCGACAAGTTTTCTCCCCTCACCTCCCCTATCCCTAAACCCTAAATCTAAGCCCTTCCCCATCCTTTTTTTGCTTCAGATTTTGTTTTGCATGTGTGTGGGCTAACATGCTGTGTTTTGTTTTTGTTTTGCAGCTTCTAATTCGCTGAGATTCCAAGTAGCCCTTCTCCTTTTCTCTTGTTTTTAATTTATTATTTGCCTTCCTTTTGATTTTTTCACCCTTAGGTGCCAAGGTTTAGGATTAGTTTAGGCTTTAGCATGCATGCATCTACTTAAGCTTAATGCATATATTAAGCTCTATTCAAGGAGCTTAATGCATGCATTAGTCTCTATGCATAGAGCTTAATCTATGCATTAATGTCTATGCATAGATCTTAATCTATACATAGAGATTAATGCATAGATTAAGCTCTATTGATGCATATAGCTTAATCTATGCATTAATGTCTATGCATAGATCTTAATCTATACATAGAGATTAATGCATAGATTAAGCTCTATTGATGCATATAGCTTAATCTATGCATATAGCTGAATCTATCCATATAGCGTAATCTATCCATAGAGCTTAATGCATATATTAAGCTCTATGCATAGAGCTTAATGCATATATTAAGCTCTATACATAGAGCTTAATCTATGGATAGAGATTAATGCATGCATAGATTAAACTCTCTTCATAGAGATTAATGCTTTCAATTATATGTGTTGTGGTGTGGTTTTTAAAAGTAGCTAATATGCTTTGTTTGTTTTGTAGGTTTTTAGTCATTTTCAGTCTCTCTTGGTCTTTCCCTCTCAAGCCCTGCCTCAGCCCTTCCTCAAGACTCCAAATAGCAAACAATATATTTAGTAAGTACCCTAATATCATGCTTATGGGTTTTTTTTAAAGTATCATCTTGCTTTTGATGTTGCCCATGTCATGGCATAAGCATGGGCATATTGTTGGGCAAAAATTTTCGACGGTTCCTCCGAACCCAGATTGGAAAAATTTCCCTTGCCCAGAAAGCACGGTCGATTCCGCCAAGAAAATCTTCTAACAAAAATTTTATCGAACGGGTCAAGGCCTTAAACTATCCTTTCTATTCTCACCAAACCTGTAGGGCACATGGCCAGATAAATGAAGGGAATTGCACTTGGTTCATAGAAATCCTCGCTTTTTTCCCCTTACGCGAGGCACACCCATTGATTCTTTCCCATAGAACAAGAATCTTCCTGGGAGACTCACTCTAACTAACATAACTTGAACGTATCTAAATTTACTGTAGGAATCCACCGATCCAGCCTAACCCCCAACTGGCAGCCCATGAGTTAGCCAACCGCCCAACCAGTGAATTGGTGGGATCCCTTTTTATAAGAGTTTGGTTGTATTTTATCCCAACCAGTGAATTGGTGGGATGCCTTTTTATAAGAGTTTGGTTGTATTTTATCCCGAGTACCAGGGAAAAGAGTTCCCAGACCCCCTAGCCGTACTCAAACAAAATACAAAATAGACACACCACTTACACACCCAATATGAAATTGCCTTTCATAGATTCAACTGTCTTTAAAGAAAAATTGGAATGAAACCATAGTATTTCCATCATAATCCTCAAAATTCCAGTCCATTGTTTCAATAAAAATGTCATGTGGACTCTCCGTTGAAGACCAGCTAGTCAACCAATGAGATCCAATTTCCAGTTCACTTAGATAATTTGCGACCAAACCATCAATATCTTCCTCGACATACGCATGGGTGTCCTAGAAGCAGCCCCGAGCCTGTGCATCGCCTAGTCAGAACCCTCTAGGATCCTCCTTAGGTGTCCTAGCACTTCACTCAGGGACTAAATCTTGTATCTCGATGATCCACCCATCAATTACAATGAGTTTCTAACTTAATTCTCGACGATTTCGGTCTTAGGGAAATTTCTCTAGATTAGCCAACTACTCATTCTTCGTATTGAAGAAATGGGAATGGTCACAAGACTTTGTTTAATTTCAGATTCAAGAGATGGGAAGGTATCTTACACTGACCCACCTTTCTCATGCGGTCGAGGTCTAACCCTGAATTACTTGGATTTAGTCCTAGATTTGTTCCCTAAAGATTTTTCTCCTATTTATTTGATAAAGTATCTATGATTTCCAATCGTAAAGGGTAAGAATCCCAAAATTATGAATATTCATTCTTTCTTGGACATAATAAAATTATAAATGATTCTATTCGAGAATAATGGAATTTTATTGAGGATACTTCTTTTTCTAACTGATAGAATATGCATACATCATTTTATTGAATTATTCTCATAGAAATATTCTAAAATTTTCTTTTCTCCATTTGAAACTCCGCATCAATATGCCCTAGATTATCTTTGTAGAATTATGGTGAAACCTTCTCTTTTAACACTGAAATTACTTTAGGCATTTTCCTAGTTAAAGAACGATGAAAATTCCTCTTAAAAAATATCCATGTATATGAATATACCTATTTTGAAATATGATCAAACATTCCTCTTTTAATATTTAAAATGTTTGCACATGGAATATCATGAAAATTCTTCTTTTTGCATCTAAATTTTTATGCATGTAAAATAAATATAACAAAAATTCATCTTTTCTCTATTTAAACAATTATGTATAAATACTATAAAAATATTTTCCATAAATGTAACAAAAGTCATTTTTTTAGCATAAAAATGTTTATTCCTAGAATATGATGGGAATTCCTCTTTTTGTATTAACAAAATTATGCATAAAATTAAAGTCATGTTTTAATGGAAAACTTTTGCCATAGCTTTGTTGCAATTTTTGAGAATACTCAAAATTCTACTTTTAAATAAATACTTATAATTATGAAATGTGGTGGGAATTCCTCTTTTAAACTAAATATTTACTATGCATACATAACATAATTATAAATATAATTATAAGCATAATTATAATTAAACCTCTTGATTAATCTTAAAAATATCCATTTATCATTCCTATATGAAAGTACTTACAAAAATGTTAGCATAACTCTTTTTCAACTTAGAATGAGTTAACATGATTTTTCTTAATCATAAACAAGATTAAAAGAATTAATCATCATTTTAACTAGATTAAAAATCATAAAAATACTTAATCTTCTTCTCTAGCTTGTTAGGCCGAGAGTTTTGATAAAGATAATGAGATTAGCACTAAGGTCCATCCTTCTATCAAGGATCCATCCAAAAAGATGATTAATATTTCAAAAAGAGAGATTTACTAATTAAAAATATTATATTTAAACATAAAAGATTAGCATTAATCCATCTAAACATTATGAATCACTAAAGGCTTGGTTTTTGAAAATGTGGACCCTTAGGCTAAGGTCTCCAATACAAATATTCAGTTAATTTCTAATACACATTGGAAAATTGTTTTTGAACTTCTATTTCACAAAATTCATCTTAAATATAAGGAGAAACTTTGTATCCAAAATAATATCAAAATTGTATTATCTCTCTCTAGAACATTTTCTCTCTCTAGGCTAAAAATAAGAAAAAACAATGTTTTCTTGCATTCTGAAATAGGGGATGATTACAGGAACTGAAAGGAGAGCTTATACATCTTTTAGGGCTGAGGAGGAACCTTACAAAATAGTTCTCTACCAAAACTTCTCGAAAACTATTGAAAATACCCTGTAGTGTGATGAAATGGGACCCGTAATGTGCCGAAACGCAAATATGGCTAAAAAAACTATCCAATAGGTTATTATACCTTTCTTGTAGCTCCGCTCCCGCAAAAACATCTCCTCAATTGGAGATGTGTATCTCCGAGAGCTACCGAGGGGGTGTTGTACCTAAACCAAGAAGGGGAAAGAGATGATGGTGCTCTTATCCGTGTAGTACCACTTCCTTCCTTGCGTTTTATTTCCTCTTGCTTGCCTCCTCAGCTCTCACATGAACTAGGCTCTGATACCATAAAGAGAATGTAGGGGAGAGGGAGAGCTTCAAACCCTAGCAAGCAAACACACACACACAGGAGAGAGTAAGACATAAGAGAGAGATGGATAGCTGAATTTTCTTCTATCTTCTTCTTCTCTAATCAACCAACATAACATAAAGATAAGAGTACACACTATATGGGTTAGTACTAAACTACTACAACATACAAGGGTCGGTCCATAATGTGAACCCAACTAAATGACCTAGCGCTATAACTATGCGAGTCTCTAGTAATCCAAAATGGCTGTCACACAGCCTTTCATACCACTCGTCGCATATCACCGATAATCTCACCAACCATGGCAGTGGTGTAGATGCGGAAGCTATCACCCAGGTGGTTCATCAATGTCCGTCATAGCACTATTTGAGCTCGATATCTCAACACTAATTATGAAGGGGATGATTTTTTTTGTGAGGGTAGGTGCTTAAGGGGTAGGATTTTAGGGGGTTGTAGGCTCCCCAAGTTGAAGGGATTTGGCCCCCCAAAGCTAGGGGTTTGGCGGGCCTCTTGACCCCCAATGGTGGGGTTCAGGGGCTGAAAAGATGCAGGAGGGAAGAGAGCTTGAGCTCTTGCAAGCACACACACACACTCACAAAACCCTAATAGAGAACACACAAGGTGAGAGGCTGAAAATCTTCTTCTTCTCTACTCAACACTCAACACTCCATATACAAGATAAGAGTACACACAATATGAAAGGTACTCAACCAATACATACACGGGTTCTCTATAGTGTGAACCCGACTAAATGAGCTGGCGCTATAACTATGCCAGTCTCTAGAATGGCTGTCACACAGCCTGTCATCCCACTGGCTGCATATCACCCAAGATCTCACCAACCATGCCAGTGGTGTAAGTGTGGGGCCTATCCCCCAGGCGGGTCATCAGTGCCCACCGCCTCACTAGATGAGCTCGATATCTCAACACTCCCCCTCGAGCTCAACTCCATCTCATGTACACCAAGCGAAGCCCTGAATCTGCGGAGCTTCTCTGTACCCAAGTGAAGATGTCAGCTACCTGATCCTCTGTGCTGACATAAACAAGGTCAAGATCTCCTGCCAAGACCTTCTTTGTGACAAAGTGGTAGTGGACCTCTATGTGCTTCGTAGGAGCATGAAAGACTGGGTTCCTGGCCAACTGTATACTGCTAATGTTGTCACAAAAAATGACAACTTGTCTATCCACTGATAGACCCAAATCTGCAAGTAGCTTTCTCAACCAAGCTACCTCACATGCTGCCATAGCAGCTCCTCTATACTCGGCCTCTGTACTGGATAGAGCAACCGTAGGCTGCTTCTTGCTGCTCCAAGTCACAGCATCACTCCCCAAAGAAAACATGAATCCACTGGTAGATCTTCTATCTGAGATACTACCAGTCCAATCAGCATCTGTGTACCCATGTACACATATCTCTGTCCCAGTCTCATAGAATAGTCCACAATGCAAAGTAGACTTCACATACCTCAGTATGCGTCTCACTGCTATTAAATGCGGTTTCCGTGGAACCTGTATAAACTGACTCACCAACCCAACAGCATAGCTCAAATCTGGTCTGGTGATCGTCATGTAGATCAAACTTCCTACTATGCTCCTGTACATAGTAGGATCCTCCAAGATCTCTCTTGAATCTGCACTCAACTTGCCATTTTGATCCAATGGCACAGAAATAGGCTTACAGCCTGTCATACCATACTTGGACAACATGTCCAAGCCATACTGTCTCTGCAGTAATCCAATACCATGTGGTGACCTAATCACTTCAATGCCAAAGAAATATCTGAGCTCCCCTAGATCCTTCATCTCGAACTTCTATCTAAGCAAGATCTTTACATCAAAGATCTCTGCATCATGGTCCCGCGTAATGATCAAGTCATCTACATAGATGACAACAAGCAGAACTCCTCTATCACCATGTCTCACATACAATGAGAAATCTGCATTGGCTACATGAAAGCCAATAGTGACAAGATATTCAGAAATCTTGTTAGACCATGCTCTTGGTGCTTGCTTTAAGACATACAAGGCTTTCTTCAACCTGCAAACATGCTCGTGGTGACCCACATCCTCATAACCAGGTGGCTGCAACATATACACCTCTTCTTGCAAATCCCCATGCAAGAATGCATTCTTTACATCCATCTGATGTAAAGACCATTGCTTTGACGCAGCCACTGCTATCACAACTCTCACCGTTGCCATCTTGGCAACTGGGCTGAAAGTTTCTTCATAATCAATCCCATATGTCTGCGCATATCCTTTGGCTACCAATCTAGCCTTGTACCTGTTTATGCTTCCATCACTGTTATGTTTAACTTTGTACACCCACTTGCATCCAATGGCTTTCTTGCCTTCAGGCAATTGCACTAAATCCTAAGTTTCATTTCCATATAGTGCATCCATCTCCTCATCCATAGCTTTCTCCCAACACACATTTCCAACAGCCTCATCAATGCATGTGGGCTCAACAACCTGCACAACCTTTGCCATATATGCATAGTGATGTGCCACATAACCATCATATGTAAATCTCTACACAGGGTTCTTCACTCTCCCTGATCTTCGCAGCTTTTCATTCATGGCTTCCATAGCCTTCTTTACACTAGGTGTTCTCATAGCTGGGATCCCAAGCTCCTCATCAAGGCTCATATCTTCACTCTCCCTGATCTTCGCAGCTTTTCATTCATGGCTTCCATAGCCTTCTTTACACCAGGTGTTCTCATAGCTGGGATCCCAAGCTCCTCATCAAGGCTCATATCTGAGCCACTAGACTCTCCATCAACATGAGAATGCCCTGCAGAAATGTCAGGCATACCAAGGGGCTCAATCACTTTCTCTTTTCCTTTACGTGATGTAGTAATCACATTTGCAGGACTGGTATTATGATGCAGCTTGCCACTCCATGGTCTATCAACAGACCCACTAGATGAGGACTCTCCTGGTCCACTCAAAGACTGTGATTGCTGACCTGCATTCTGTGCAACCACACTTCCACTCACATCAGCCCCAACAGCTTCTTTTTCAGCAGCATACCAGCTGCTCATCTCATCAAAGACAACATCCCTGCTTACCCTCAACTCACGTGTAGCAGGGTTATAACACCTATATCCCTTTTGCTCAAGGGAATATCCAATAAACACACATTTTTTAGCTTTCGGATCCAGCTTAGTTCTCAGCTCATCTGGCACATGCACATATGCAATGCATCCAAAGACTTTCAGATGAGACAAATTTGGTTTTCTGCCAGTAAACCTCTCCTCTGGAGTTACATCATGTATGGCTGCAGTTGGAGTCCTGTTCATGATGTATACTGCTGTAGAAACAGCCTCAGCCCAATAGCAATGCGGCATATTCTTCTCTTCCATCAATGCTCGCGCAATCTCAGCAATGTGCCTGTTTTTCCGCTTAGCAACTCCATTTTGCTGCGGAGTGTATCTGCATGTAAAGTGTCTCTGAATACCATTCTTCTTCAAAAATTCAGAGAACTCATTGGAGAAGTACTCTCCCCCTCCATCTGACCTTAGGCATTTGACATATTTCCCTGTTTGCTTTTCAACCAAAACTCTGAAATTTTGAAAGTGAGTGAACACCTCACTCTTCTCTTTCATGAAATATACCCACACTTTCCTTGTGTGGTCATCAATGAAAGTCACATAATACCTGCAGCCTCCCATAGATATGGTCTTCGTAGGACCCCATACATCTGAATGCACAATATCTAGTGCATTTCTGCTCACATATCTGTTACGTGGAAACACATGCTTTGTTTGCTTCCCAAATTGGCATGCTTCACATATTTTCTGCATACCTTCCACTTTAAATTTTGGCAGCCCTGTCACAATTCCTTTTGTCTGCATAGACTTCAATCTCTGCACATTTACATGTCCAATTCTTTTATGCCATATGTCTGTGTCTGCAACAACTCCTGAACCATTTGCAAACATTGCAGCACTCATTTCAGGCATGTCTACATTCAACGTAAACATTCTGCCCACTCTGTTGCCTTTTGCAACCAACCTGCACTTGTCTTTGAAGTCTTCGACATAACAACCATCGGGGTTAAACCGAACCTGCAACCCCTGCTCAATCATCTGGCCAACTGAAACCAGATTCTTTGTTATGTTCGGTACATGAAGTACATCTGCAAGGTACTTCACTTTGCCATCCTGCATAGACAATGGCACATCTCCAACATGGGCAATTGGATAAGCAGTGTCATCCCCTGTTTCCACAAAACCTGGTCTTTCCGGGTTTTTCATCTCCTTGAACCACTCCCCATGACTTGTCATGTGGTTCGAAGCGCCTGAATCCACATACCATACATTATCTTTTTGTGCTGCATCAACATTTTCAGACATGGCATTCACAACATGCTGCATAACAAACAACCTTTCATTATCCTCATTATTTCTGCTTGAGGATGCATAGTTGTTTTGCTGCACTTTCCCATTTTGCATGTCAGCTTGCTTCTTATAACATTCTGCCTGCACATGTCCAGGCTTACCACAATAATAGCATTCACGTGCATCATTATATTGCCTTTGCCAATTTCCACGGCCTCTTTGACTCCCCCTGCCTCTGAATTTGCCTCTTCCACCTGCGTGTTGTTGTTGTTGTTGTTGATTCTGGGACTGTTGTTGTTGCTGCTGCTGCTGGCCATAATTCTGATTACCTGTTCGGCCACCTCCTTGACCGCGTCCACGGCCTCCTCTACCTCGTCCTCTTCCTGAACTCGTGTAGAAGGCCTGTTGCTCTGAACTGTTTTTGCTTTGTGAAGACTGTTGGTCTTCACCCAAGTTCTTCTCTTCGATAATCAGCATAGACACCAAATCTGTAAAGTTGGGAATGTTTTCCCGAGTCTGAATAGACGTCTTGAACGCCTTGTATTGTGGCCCGAGACCACGTAGACAGACTTCCACCTTGTCATCATCATCTACTGACACACCAATAGATGCAAGGGATTCCACAATACCCTTTATCTTCAACGCATAGTCATTCACAGACATGCTCTTTTTCTCCACAGTATGAAGTTCATTCTTCAACTGTATCTTGCGTGCCTTGGTATTTGTTTCATAGAGCTTTACCAAGGTGTCCCACGCCTCCTTGGGGGACTTGGCATCCTGAATGTGCCCAATCATGGTGTCCTGTATACTAATGGATAGCCAATACATAACCTTCCTGGCTCCTTGGTTCCAGTCTTTAAACTCTTTCACATCTGCAGCAGTCGGATTTATATCCGGTATCTCCGGTGCCTCTTCATGCTCACCTTCTATGTAGTCCCAATAGCCTTTTCCCATTAGAAAATTTGTCAACCTCAACCTCCAAGCATGGAAGTTATTCTTGTCCAGCTTCTCAGCCACAATCTTTGTTATGCCATCATTAGATATCTTGCCAAACACACAATTTTACCAGAAACTGCACTCTGGTTTTTTCTGCACAAACTGCTATATTTTCTGCATAGTGGTACTGTAGTACTCTCAAATGTCACAACCAGTGACTTCAATGTGCATACATACACCCAATGGCAACTGTAGACCTCTTTGCAGCACCCACAGTGTCTGCACAGTCAATCTGTCTTCCTGCAGTTCTTAAAACAGAGTTCTGCAGAGAATCGATGACTTACCCGCAGTGCTCGAAATCGCCTGATTTCTGAAAAACGGAGGTCCAGATGCGCCCGAAACGCGTTTTTGGCCCAAAAATTATTATTCCGTAGGACTATATAGTTGCCCAATAGCTTTACTCCCGCGAAGAAAGCTCCTCAATCAGAGACCGTTTGCCGGTGCCTCCCGTAGAGCTCCCGACAAGGGTGTAGTCACCAACACAATAGGGAAGAGTAGTTGAAGCTCTTACCCTCGTACCGCTTCTTGTGGTTCTCTTGCTTGCAGCTCAGCCCTTAGCACAAACCAGGCTCTGATACCATGAAAAGATGCAGGAGGGAAGAGAGCTTGAGCTCTTGCAAGCACACACACACACTCACAAAACCCTAATAGAGAACACACAAGGTGAGGCTGAAAATCTTCTTCTTCTCTACTCAACACTCAACACTCCATATACAAGATAAGAGTACACACAATATGAAAGGTACTCAACCAATACATACGCGGGTTCTCTATAGTGTGAACCCGACTAAATGAGCTGGCGCTATAACTATGCCAGTCTCTAGAATGGCTGTCACACAGCCTGTCATCCCACTGGCCGCATATCACCCAAGATCTCACCAACCATGCCAGTGGCGTAAGTGTGGGGCCTATCCCCCAGGCGGGTCATCAGTGTCCACCGCCTCACTAGATGAGCTCGATATCTCAACAGGGGCCACCAAATAGGCCCCCGATGGCTGGGGTCAATTTGCATTGTGTGACATCACGAACTCATCATGGAGTCTGTCCACTTTGTTTTTAAAAATTCAATAGAAATCAAATCGACGTGCTAAGTGAAAGCCCGTTTTTGAAGTAGTAGTAACCCATTAGTTTCTTCCACAAAACGAGGTGTCCCCAAATCTACTCTCTTTATTATATTGGATATCTTCCATTAGATTAGTGTGGAAAATGAAATCCCATTTTCCTTTTCTTTTCTTGAAACATTTCTGTGTAGGGAAGAAGCAAGCAAAAAAATGCTGAGTATCTCCATCAAGATAACTCACAAGACTCTGCTTTTCGCATATTAACGGATCATTTATCTTCACTGTACTGTATTCTTCTTCCTTGATACCAACCACAATTTCTTCATCTTTGCCAAGGGCCTACGTTTTTCCCTTTCTCTTTGTTGCATCAAGAACCTATATTTTTTTGCGCATCTTCTTTATTTTTCCCTTCCTCTTACATTACCATCAATATCCCCTCTACATGTATATTGTCCTCTTTGATTCTTTGTCCTACTTTCAAACAAGCTATGATAAACCCCATTTGACTAATCTACTTATACTAATGCTGTTTGCCTATTATACAGGAACAATAAGCAATACCCCATTTGACTAATCTGCTTATACTAATGTTATTTGCCTATTATACAGGAACAATAAACAATACCCTAATGATTTCTCTCTCTTTATTCTTAACATTTAAAAGGTTTCCAAGTTCGTTTCTCTTAAAGCCACATGTATTTCCCAAAATAAACATTAAAGCATTCCTTTACTTATATCTATTTCTCACACATAACGCTCTTTCATAGTTCAGCTGATAACAATAAATAGCAATAGTCATAAAAAATAACCAGTAAGTGTTTATGGATCCTATTTTCTATAATAATCATTAGGAATAGACAACCTCAATATTACATACGTGTTTTAATATTGTTTGTTTCCAAAGTAGGTTCAGGGCTTGGTGGCTTCACATTGATTTGGAGCCTTCCATCTTCTTGGTGAATCTTGTTGCAGCTCCTTCCTCAAACATAAGTGACGATTTGTTGAATATTTTGTGTATGTTAAGGTTTTTTCTCAAGAGTGTTATAAGATTCCTCCATCTTTTGAGGTGTATAGGTGTAAGAACCTTCCCTTCTGATCTTATAATTATTTTCCTCTTTGAAATAAAAGAAATATCTTGTTTTACCCTGATTTGGCCTCGAGAGAGAAAATGTCTAGAGGGAGGTAATTCAAAATTGAGATATTTTTTGATATAAAAATCCTCCTAGTGTCTAAAATGGTTTCCCTTGAAACAAAAATTCAAAAAGAACTTTCTAATGTGCAATTGGAATTAATTGAAAATAGGTATAAAGGACCTTAGCCTAAGGGTCCAGATTCTCAGAAATTTTTGGACAATAAGATTAATCCAAGTGTTGGGATGAGATAAATCCAAAGAATAAAAGAAAATACCCAAAAATGAGTGAATGCTCACATAAGATGAAGAGTTGACTGAGTACAAGGTTTGTTAGTTAAAAATTAAGAGATATTAGTTAAAAAATGAGATATTTAGAGGAAATGATGCATTTTTGATACCTTAGTGTGGGGATCTCCCCTCATGAAGTAGGCACCTTTTTCTCATCATTATCCCTAATTTTTAATCAATAAAATGAGGTATTTTCATCTATCCTCTCTCTTGTTTCAAAACTAGATCCAAAAAATAAGATGAATGACCCAAAAATGGTCAAAAATTGACCAAACTGATCTGGAAACTAGACCCAAAAAAAAAGCTGAATGACCAAAAAATGGTTAAAATTGACCAAACTGATCTGGAAAATTCTAGAATCAGTTTGCTTGGTTAGAGGCTCACTTTTTCCTATAAATAGAAGCCTCTCTCTTTGTAAAAGCTTAATGGTGTATATGCACTGTTACTCTACTCGTGTCCTGAGCCATCTACATTAAATTTTTTAATAATTCAAATGTTTTTGGCCTAATCCTCCCCAAACTGAATTGGTGGCTACTCTTGCTTCAAACAAGAGTAGAATCCTCAATCCCTCAAGCCAAAGGAGAGCTTACAAGCTCCATCTAAGCTAATTTTCTTACTTTGTTTATTAATTTTTATGATTTCCAAATGATTGAATTAAATTCAAATGCTATGCCTTTGATGAAAAGGCCATCCCCTTCTCTTCTTTACATTCCAACCTTTCTTAATCCTAGAAAGATTAACTAAGTGATTAATTAAACTCTTCTTATTGTTTACTCTCTTGAATTTAGAAAATTGTGTAGATTAGAATTCTATAATTCTAAATTGGGTTAATTAAGTTGAATAAAGAAAGATAAAAATGAGAAATGGTCAGCCATACAAAGGAGGTTATGGCAAAATTTTTCCAGAATTTTGTGAAAAAGAAAGTTTGTTTTGTCCACCATGAAAGCCATACAAAGAGTGATCTACATCTGCCATATGAAAACCAATAGTGACAAGATACATCATGCCATGGTCGTGGAGCTTGCTTTAGTCCATACAAGGCCTTACAAAGCTTACATACATACTCTAGGTGACCTGTATCCTCAAAACCTTGTGGCTGATCCATGTACACCTCTTCTTGCAAGTCACCATATGAGAACACTTTTTTTACATCCATCTGATGTAAAAACGAGCCTTTAGCTGCAACCACCATAATCACAACTCTCATAGTTTCCATCTTTGCAAACTGGGGTAAATGTCTCCTCATAATCAATCCCATGTGTCTACACATATCATTTGGCTACCAATCTAGCCTTGTACAAACTTATGCTGCCATCATTGTTATGTTTCACCTTATACACCCACTTTACAACCAATAGCTTTCTTGCCTTCAAGCAGTGGCACCAAATCTTAACTCTCATTTTCATACAATGCATCCATCTCCTAATTCATACCTTTCTTTCAACACACATTTCCAATAGCCTCATCAAAACATGTGGGTTCTACAACCTACACAACTTTTGCCATATAAGCATAGTGATGTGCCACATAACCATCATAAGTCAACCAACACAAGATTTTTGACTCTTCCAGATCTTTGTAGCTTTGCATTCATGGCTTCCATAGCCTTCTTCACACCAGGTGTTCTCATTGCTGGAACTTGAAGCTCCTTATCAAGGCTCATCTCTAAGCCACTAGAATCTCCATCAACAAGAGAATGCCGTATAGAAATATCAGGCATACCAAGGGCTCAATCACTTTCTCTTTGCCTTTATGTAATGTACCAACTACATTTTCAGGACTGGTATTATGACGCAACCTACCACTCCATGGTCTATCAACAGAATTGCTAGATGAGAACTCCCCTACTCCACTCATCAATGACTGTGATTGCTAACTTGCATTCTCTGCAACCACATTTCCACTAACATCAGTCCCAACAACATCAGTTTTAGCAGCATATGAGCTACTCATCTCATCAAATACAACGTACCTGCTTACCGTCAATTCATGTGTAGCAGGATTATAACATCTATATCCCTTTTGGTCAAGGAAATACCCAATAAAGACACATGTTTAGCAGCATATGAGCTACTTATCTCATCAAATACAATGTACCTGCTTACCGTCAATTCATGTGTAGCAGGATTATAACATCTATATCCCTTTTGGTCAAGGGAATACCCAATAAAGACACATTTTTTTGCTTCTGGATCCAACTTAGTACGTAACTCATCTGGCACATGCACATATGCAATACATCCAAAAACTTTCAAGTGAGCTAAATCAAGTTTCGTGCTAGTAAACCTCCTCTAGAGTTACATCATGTATGGTTGTAGAGTAGGAGTTCTATTCATGATATAAACTGGTGTAGACATAGCCTCAGCCCAATAGCTATGCGGCATATTCTTCTATGCCATCAATGCTCGTGCTATCTATGCAATGTGCCTGTTTTTTTCACTCATCAGCAACTCCATTTTTCTGCGGAGAGTATCTATGTGTAAATTGTCTCTAAATGCCATTCTTCCATGCAAGAATTCAGAGAACTCATTGGAGAAGTATTCTCCCCCTCCATCTAACCTTAGGCTTTAACATGCTTTCCTATTTGTTTTTCAGTCATTACTCTAAAATTTTGAAAATGAGTGAACACTTCACTCTTCTCCTTCATGAAATACACCCACACTTTTCTCATATGGTCATCAATGAATGTTATGTAGTACCTGCAGCCACCCATAGACATAGTCTTCGCAGGACCCCATACATCTTAATGCACAACATCTAGTCTATTCCTTCTCACATTTATGTCATGGAAATACATGTTTTATTTGCTTCCCAAATTGATATGCTTTACAAACTTTCTACATACCTTCAACTTTAAACTTAAGTAGTCCTATCATAATTTGTTTAGTCTGCAAAGACTTCATTCTTTGCACATTTACATGCCCAATTATCTTACATCTTAATGCATAACATCTAGTCCATTCCTTTTCACATTAATATCGTGGAAATACATGTTTTATTTGCTTTATAAACTTTCTACATATCTTCAACTTTAAATTTAAGTACTCCTGTCATAATTTATTTAGTCTCCATAGACTTCATTCTTTGCACATTTACATGCCCAATTATCTTATGTCAAATGTCTATATTTGTAACAACTCCTAAACCATTTGCAAACATTGCAGCACTCACTTGAGGTATATTTACATCCAATATGAAACATTTTGCTCACTCTATTGCTTTTTTTGTAAGCAACTTGCACTTATCTTTAAAGTCTTTTACATAGCAGCCACCATCAGGGTTAAACCGGACCTGTAAACCTTACTCAATCATCGGGCTAACAGAAACCAAATTCTTTGTAATGTTCCTAACATGAAGTACATCTACAAGGTACTTCACCTTACCATCCTACATGAAAAATGACACATCCCCAACATGGGCAATTGGATGAGCAATGTTATCCCCATTGTTTCAAAACAGAACCTAGTCTTTCAAGACTCTTCATTTCCTTGAACCACTCACCATGACTTGTCCTGGTTCGAAGCACCTAAATCATCATACCATACATCATCCTTACATGCTGCCACATCATTTCCAGACATATCATTAATCATATGTTGTATAACAAATAACCTCTCATTATCCTCATTATTTTTGCTAGAGGATACATAGTTATTTTGTTGCACTTTTCCATTTTGCATGTCACGCTGCTTCTTATAGCATTATGCTTGCACATGTCCAGGCTTACTACAGAGTAAAAATAACCCCGTGTATCATTATGTTACCTTTGCCAATTGCCATGACCTTATTGGCTCTCCCTACCTCTAAACTCGCCTCTTCCACCTATGTGTTGTTGCGATTATTGTGATTGTTTCTGCTACTGACGATAATTCTGATTACCTGTTCACCCACCACCACCTTGGCCACATCACGACCTCTACTTGCACTTGTGTAGAAGGCCTGCTGCTCTCAACTATTTATGTTTTATGAAGACTGTTGATCTTTACCCAAGTTCTTCTCTTCAATGATCAACATTGATCTGTGAAGTTGGGAATGTTATCCTGAGTCTGAATAGACGTCTTGAACGCCTTGTATTGTGGCCTGAGACCACGTAGACACACTTTCACCTTATCATCATCATCAAAAGAAACACCAATTGATGCAAGGGATTCCACAATACCCTTTATCTTTAAAGCATAATCATTCACAGATATATTTTTCTTCTCCACCATAGTATGAAGCTCATTCTTCAACTGAATATTTCGTGCCTTGGTGTTGTTGGAGCTCTATATATGGCTCACTCTACCTAACTTGGTCTCACCTATATATATGTATCTTGTCCTTAATATGAATCAGTCTTTGGGAGCGTACATGATGTGTCTCTTGTCTCGTCTCTTGTCTCGTCTCTTTCTCTCTACATTTCAACATGGTATCAGAGCATCTATAAGGGAAGCATCTATGTCTTCTTGTTAAATTCATGATTATAATTTCATGTCTTACAAGATTGTTCTTTGATTATGTGTTGTCTACATGATTTTATAGCTTAACTTATTGTAATTAGAGTTGTTTCTTAATCGCGTCCTTAAAACCAAAACCTATCAAAAAAGTTTGTCAAACGGAGTTGTGAGTCAAAAGTTATGACACTTCAGGCAAACTGCATCTAAACAGCAAAACAGGTTCTTTGAATAAGCAAATAGGTTCTTTGTGTGAGCACACAGGTTTCGTCTTCGTCAAGCGTCTTTGTGAGCACACAGGTTTCGTGAACTCATTTGACTTCGACAAGTGTTGACAGATATTGGCCATTCTCCTCTTTCTAGTACACCCTTGCAGTGTGATAATCAGAGTGCTATTAGTCTTGCAAAAGACTATGTCCAACATAACAAGTCAAAACATATTGCTGTGCATTACCATTATGTTCGATACGAAGTACGCAAAGGCACTATCATGATTGAACATTGTCCAAGTGACCAGATGATTGCAGATATTCTTACCAAAGGTCTCAATGAGTCACGCTTCATTCTCTTGCGCTCAGAGCTTGGAGTTGCCTCGGGCTCACTCTTTCTAGATTAGGCTCTTTACTCTTATGGTAGCTTTGTACATATATCGTTGTAATCTTCTAGACACCATGCACTTTGCACATTTCACAATTGCACACTATGACCTCTTGGTCCTTTTGTATATTTGTACATAGATGCACAATGCACTTTCACATCATTACTTCTGGTTCATATTTTCACATTTGTATAGGGTCTTGGGTTTTTCCCTTATACTCCCGAAGGGTTTTTTCATCCATAGCTAGAGACCCTTGTTTGAGTGGGGGTGTTGGAGCTCTATATATGGCTCACTCTACCTAACTTGGTCTCACCTATATATATGTATCTTGTCCTCAATATGAATCAGTCTTTGGGAGCGTACATGATGTGTCTCTTGTCTCGTCTCTTTCTCTCTACATTTCAACAGGTGTTGGTTTCATACCACTTCACCAAGGTGTCCCATGCCTCCTTAGGTGACTTGGCATCCTGTATATGCCCAATCATGGTGTCTTGTATACTAATAGAAAGCCAATACATGAATTTCCTTGATCCTTGATTCCAATCCTTGAACTCTTTTACATCTATAACAGTTGGATTAATCTCTGGTATCTCTGGTGCCTCCTCATGTTCACCTTCAATGTAGTCCCATAATCTTTTTCCATCAGGAAATTTTTCAATCTAAACCTCTAAGCATGGAAGTTATTCTTTTCAAGATTCTTTGCAACAATTTGGTTTATTCCATCATTCATCATCTTTTTTGTAACACATATTTACCAAAAACAACACTCTTGTTTAACCTGCACAAACTGTTGTATTCTCTATAGCAGTACTATACTGCACCCAAATTGTCACAACCAATGACTTTACTTTGCATGCATACACCCAATGGAAACTTTGAGATCTATTTGCAGTACACACAGTGTCTGCACAACCAATCTCCCTTCCTGCTGGCAGTTCCAAAAATAGAGTTATGTAGAGAATTGAAACTTACCCGCAGTGCTTATGAACGCTTGCCAAACTGAAAAATAGAGGTCCATACGTGCTTGAAACGCATTTTTGGCCCGAAAAACTTAGTCCAATGGTGGGTAGTATAGTTTCCCTGTAGCTCTAATTCCATGAAGAAAGCCACTCAATAGGAGTTTATTTGTCGGTGCCTCTCCCGAAGAGCTCCCAACAAGGGTGTAGTAGCCAACACAAAGGGGGAAGAGTAGAAGAAGCTCTTATCCTCGTGCTGCTTCTTGTGCTTCTCTTGCTTACCGCTCAGTCCTTAGTATGAACCAAGATCTGATACCATGAAAAGATGCATGGGGGAGAAGAGAGCTTGAGCTCTTGCAAGCACGCACACACTCACACAAACCCTAGAAGAGAACACACAAGGTGAGAGGCTGAAAATTCTTCTTCTTCTTCACATAACCAAAGAGGTCTACCAAGAAGATAAAGTGACTAACACACATAATAGATTATATACAAGTGGTCCATAATGTGAACACGCTAAGAGGATTGGGTAGATGTGGACTAGTCAGTGTAGTCCAGTTGTAGAGTCTCTAGCGAAGATATGTCAATGCCAGCTACCAAGCCCGCCAATAATGTAAATGTCGAACGGTTATGCAGGCGCCTCGTGAGTGTCAGCTCATGTAAATCTTGACATATCAACATAGGACATCCAGAATGGTATAGAGTTTTTACCTCATTAAGTGCACTTCTACAAACAAAAAACTTGGCTGAGTAGGATCGGACAATTGGGGTAATGTTTTGGCTGCATGTTCATTGGTAGTTACAAAACACAGAACACTACTATGAAAAACTCCACGATGATGTTTGGCAATTTCTTATAGACAAGCCTCATGTTCTCATGTCCTCACACTTGGTCCGAGCTATTAAGTGTTTTTATCTACTTTGTACTTTTAGCTCCTACTTCATCCCATGTGGGTAGTTTTATTTCCACACTTGAAAGCATGGTTAGGTGGTACAAAATTCCACTATTTTAGTAGTTCTAGAAAATCAGTTTAGGATTCTTGAAAACCCCAAATAGAAAACCAAATAATCCAAAAATTGTTGTGATATCGAGCTCGTCTAGTGAGGCGGTGGACACTGATGACTAGGCCCCACACTTACACCACTGGCATGGTTGGTGAGATCTTGGGTGATATGCGGCCAGTGGATTCAGCCATTCTAGAGACTGGCATAGTTATAGCGCCAGCTCATTTAGTTGGGTTCACACTATAGAGAACCCTTGTATGTATTGGTTGAGTACCTTTCATATTATGTGTACTCTTATCTTGTATATGGTGTGTTGAGTGTTGAGTGAAGAAGAAGAAGATTTTTAGCCTCTCACCTTGTGTGTTCTCTATTAGGGTTTTGTGAGTGTGTGTGTGTGTGCTTGCAAGAGCTCAAGCTCTCTTCCCCCCTGCATCTTTTCATGGTATCAGAGCCTCGTTCGTGCTAATAAGGGCTGAGCTGCAAGCAAGAGAACCACAGGAAGCGGTACGAGGGTAAGAGCTTCAACTACTCTTCCCTATTTGTGTTGGTGACTACACCCTTGTCGGGAGCTCTACGGGAGGCACCGACAAACGATCTCTGATTGAGGAGCTTTCTTCGCGGGAGTAAAGCTATAGGGCAACTATTCTGTCCTATCGGACTATCCTCTCAGATAAAGTTTTTTGGGCTGAAAATGCGTTTCGGGCGCGTTTGGACCTTCGTTTTTCAGAAAGCATGCGATTTCGAGCACTGCGGATAAGATTCTCTGCAGAACTCTGTTTTAAGAACTACAAGAAGATAGATTGGCTGTGCAGACACTGTGGGTGCTGCAAAGAGGTTAATAGTTGCCATTGGGTGTATGTATGCACATTGAGGTCACTGGTTGTGACACTTGAGAGTACTACAGTACATTGAGGTCACTGGTTGTGACACTTGAGAGTACTACAGTACATTGAGGTCACTGGTTGTGTCACTGGTTGTGACACTTGAGAGTACTACAGTACCGCTGTGCAGAAATATAGTAGTTTGTGCAGGACAAACCAGAGTGCTGTTTCTGGTAAAATTGTGTGTCTGGCAAGATGTCAAATGATGTCACAACACAGATTGTGGCTGAGAAGCTTGATAAGAATAACTTCCATGCTTGGAGGTTCAGGTTGACGAATTTCCTGATGGGAAAGGGCTATTGGGACTACATAGAAGGTGAGCATGAAGAGGCACCAGAGATACCGGACATAAATCCGACTGCTGCCGATGTGAAATAATTTAAAGACTGGAACCAAGGAGCCAGGAAAGTTATGTACTGGCTCTCCATTAGTATACAGGACACCATGATTGGGCACATTCAGGATGCCAAGTCCCCCAAGGAGGCGTGGGACACCTTGGTAAAACTCTATGAAACAAATACCAAGGCACATAAGATACAGTTGAAGAATGAACTTCATACTGTGGAGAAAAAGAGCATGTCTGTGAATGACTATGCATTGAAGATAAAGGGTATTGTGGAATCCCTTGCATCTATTGGTGTGTCAGTAGATGATGATGATGACAAGGTGGAAGTTTGTCTACGTGGTCTCGAGCCACAATACAAGGCAGTCAAGATGCCTATTCAGACTCGAGAAAACATTCCCAACTTTACAGATTTGGTGTCTATGCTGATTATAGAAGAGAAGAGCTTGGGTGAAGACCAACAGTCTTCACAAAACAAAAACAATTCAGAGCAACAGGCCTTCTACACAAGTTCAGGAAGAGGACGAGGTAGAGGAGGCCGTGGACGTGGTCAAGGAGGTGGTCGAATAGGTAATCAGAATTATGGCCAGCAGCAGCAGCCGCAACAACAGTCCCAGAATACACAACAACATCAACAACAGTCCCAGAATACACAACAACAACATCAACAACACACAGGTGGAAGAGGCAAATTCAGAGGTAGGGGGAGTCAAAGAGGACGTGGAAATTGGCAAAGGCAATATAATGATGCACGTGAATGCTTTTATTGTGGTGGTAAGCGTGGACATGTGCAGGCAGAATGTTATAAGAAGCAGGCTCATATGTAAAATGGGAAAGTGCAGCAGAACAACTATGCATCCTCAAGCAGAAACAATGAGGATAATGAAAGGTTGTTTGTTATGCAGCATGTCGTGAATGCCAATGTTGAAGCACCACAAAAAGATGATGTATGGTATGTGGATTCAGGTGCTTCGAACCACATGACAAGTCATGGGGAGTGGTTCAAGGAGATGAAAAACCTTGAAAGACCAGGTTTTGTGGAAACAGGGGATGACACTGCTCATCCAATTGCCCATGTTGGAGATGTGCCATTGTCTATGCAGGATGGCAAAGTGAAGTACCTTGCAGATAATACCATATTGGGGAATATGGAAATTTCCCACAAGTTTGGGACATGTGGTCAAAACTTTGGATTTTCCATAACTTGAACACCATTAATCCAAAATGAGTGGTTTATGGCTCTTTAGATCCCATTTTTCAAGCGCTTTCCAATGATAGGTCACATGATAGGGCTTTAAGAAACTTACAAACATGTTATCCATGTCTCCCTTTTTTAGTATTCAAAAATGGGAATTGGGAGATTCCCAAATTCTCTAATATGGTGTTAGATGTACTTCACGTTCCGAACATAACAAAGAATCTGGTTTCAGTTGGCCAGATGATTGAGCAGGGTTTGTAGGTTCGGTTTAACCGTGATGGTGGTTGCAAAAGGCAAGAGAGTGGGTAGAATGTTTACGTTGAATGTGGACATGCCTGAAATGAGTGCTGCGATGTTTGCAAATGGTTCAGGAATTGTTACAGACACAGACATTTGGCATAAAAGAATTGGATATTTGAATGTGCAGAGAATGAAGTCTATTAAGACTAAAGGAATTGTGACAGGGCTACCAAAGTTTAAAGTGGAAGGTATGCAGAGAATATGTGAAGCATGCCAATTTGGAAAGCAAACAAAGCATGTATTTCCACATAACAGATAGGTGAGCAGAAATGCACTAGATGTTGTGCATTCAGATGTATGGGGTCCTACAAAGACCATGTCTATGGGAGGCTGCAGGTATTATGTGACATTCATTGATGACCACACAAGGAAAGTGTGGGTATATTTCATGAAGGAGAAGAGTGAGGTGTTCACTCACTTTCAGAATTTCAGAGTTTTGGTTGAAAAGCAAAGAGGGAAATATGTCAAGTGCCTAAGGTCAGATGGAGGGGGAGAGTACTTCTCCAATGAGTTCTCTGAATTTTTGAAGAAGAATGGTATTCAGAGACAGTTTACATGCAGATACACTCCGCAGCAAAATGGAGTTGCTGAGCGGAAAAACAGGCACATTGCTGAGATTGCGCGAGCATTGATGGAAGAGAAGAATATGCCGCATAGCTATTGGGTTGAGGCTGTTTCTACAGCAGTATACATCATGAACAAGACTCCAACTGCAGCCATACATGATGTAACTCCAGAGGAGAGGTTTACTGGCAGAAAACCTGATTTGTCTTATCTGAAAGTCTTTGGATGCATTGCATAAGTGCATGTGCCAGATGAGCTGAGAACTAAGCTAGATCCAAAAGCTGAAAAATGTGTGTTTATTGGATATTCCCTTGAGCAAAAGCGATACAGGTGTTATAACCCTGCTACACGTGAGTTGAGGGTAAGCAGGGATGTTGTTTTTGATGAGATGAGCAGCTGGTATGCTGGTGAAAAAGAAGCTTTTGGGGCTGATGTGAGTGGAAGTGTAGTTGCACAGAATGCAAGTCAGCAATCACAGTCTTTGAGTGGACCAGGAGAGTCCTCATCTAGTGGGTCTATTGATAGACCATGGAGTGGTAGGCTGCATCATAATACCAGTCCTGCAAATGTGATTAGTACATCACGTAAAGGAAAAGAGAAAGTGGTTGAGCCCCTTGGTATGCCTGACATTTCTGTAGGGCATTCTCATGTTGATGGAGAGTCTAGTGGCTCAGATATGAGCCTTGATGAGGAGCTTGGGATCCCACCTATGAGAACACCTGGTGTAAAGAAGGCTATGGAAGCCATGAATGAAAATCTGCGAAGATCTGGGAGAGTGAAAAACCCTGTGCAGAGGTTCACCTATGATGGTTATGTGGCACATCATTATGCATATATGGCAAAGGTTGTACAGGTTGTAGAGCCCACATGCATTGATGAGGCTATTGGAAATGTGTGTTGGGAGAAAGCTATGGATGAGGAGATGGATGCACTATATGGAAATGAAACTTGGGACTTAGTGCAATTGCCTGAAGGCAAGAAAGCCATTGGATACGAGTGGGTGTACAAAGTAAAACATAACAGTGATGGAAGCATAAACAGGTACAAGGCTAGATTGGTAGCCAAAGGATATGCACAGACATGGTGATAGAGGGGTTGTGCTTGTTGTCATCTATGTAGATGACTTGATCATTATGGGAGACCATGATGCAGAGATCTTTGATGTAAAGATCTTGCTTAGACAGAAGTTCGAGATGAAGGATCTGGGGGAGCTCAGATATTTCTTGGGCATTGAGGTGATTAGGTCACCACATGGTATTGGATTACTGCAGAGACAGTATGGCTTGGACATGTTGTCCAAGTATGGTATGACAGGCTGTAAGCCTATTTTCGTGCCATTGGATCAGAATGGCAAGTTGCGTGCAGATTCAGGAGAGATCTTGGAGGATCCTACTATGTATAGGCGCATAGTAGGAAGCTTGATCTACATGACAATCACCAGACCAGATTTGAGCTATGCTGTTGGGTTGGTGAGTCAGTATATGTAGGTTCCACGGAAATCGCATTTGGATGCATTGAGACGCATACTGAGGTATGTGAGGTCTACTTTGCATTGTGGACTATTCTATGAGACTGGGACAGAGATATGTGTACATGGGTGTTGCTTGCAAATGAGGATCAATACCAATACCAAGATGCAACAAAAACAATACTTAGGGCTCTTGAAAAGAGTTCCACTTTGTAGATGAATGTGGGAGAGGGTTTGATAATAATCCCACATGGGGACTTATGGGAGTCCTAGAATTTTTGTATAAAAGGTGGCTCATTTGAGAGCTTTACACACTTTGGGCTTAGTTCATGCAAGAGCTCCTTTGAGAGACCTACTCTCCCTCTTCTCCATAGAGGTGAAGACTCTTCTCTCACCCCATCTACATCATTGTATGAGGTTAATCTCTTCATTGAATCATTAGCAATGTCATGAGTCTTTCTCATCCTCTTCTCTAATCATTTTACTCTTATGCATGCTTTTAGTATTTCATTTTTGAGTACATGGATTGATTTGAAGCTTTCATGGAAGCTTGATGCTTGAATGTGTGCATGCTTGTAGGAAGATAGGAGTGGAGTGAGGTCTTTCTCTTTGCTTGAGTGCATAGTGATTGTATTCCTCTTGCTTGTGTTTGTGAATGAATGGATGTGAAGGAATGAGGACAAGTTGAGCTTGTGTGTATGGTTAGTCTAGTGTCAAGTGATGGTAGCCATGAGCATTCTCTCCATTTGTGGATAAGCTCTTGTGCACCGGTACGGGTCGAATCCCTAGCTCCGAAAGGGATGCAAATCCCATTGGAGTGAGCTATACTTGGATCGTACTCCTCTTACTACAAGAGAGAGGGTTTTCCGTCTCTCCATTGGCGCCGTTGCCGGGGAGAAGACTCAAATCCGGTTGAGAGTGTGTGGAAACCACCACTATTTCCTCTTTTGGTTGCAAAACCATTGAGTGATTAGATTAAGTTCGAGTGTGTGATCTCGGTGTGAGTGGATAAGGTTAGGATAAGAAAAAAACCATTGAGCGGTTGAGGTTTCTCCCGCATTGTTTTTTATGTTTCATTGCTTTTATGCTTTTTCAAGTACCATTCATTATGCTTACCTTCATTGTTTTTTGTCATTTCATTCTTTCATGCTTTTCGTTAACATGTAATTAGTATAAATAAATAAAAAGAAAAGAAGTGCGTTGCTAAGCTCTCCCATAGCTTATGCAAGCCCCATTGACTCCCAAGCAAGAAAGAAGAGAGATAGGAAGTGTTGGAGGCGACCTTCCTTTTGTTTTGTGTTGTTATTGTGTGGGGAGGTGTTTCCCTCGAGCATAGCAAAAAAAAAAAAAAAAATAGATATATATATACATATATATAGATCTATTTCATGCGGCTCTAAAACGGTGTTGGAAATGGCAGTGAAGACGGTTTAATATATATATATATATCCATATATATATATATATAAATATACAATGGAAAAATAGCTGCGCAGCAAAGAAAATATATATATATATATATATATATATTTATATATATATATATTTATATATATTTTAAGGCTTTGAAGGCAAAGTCGTGGAGGCGGCCAGTGAGGTGGCTGCGTGGCTGGCGAGAGGCGGCCAGGAGAAGTTGACGGCGGCCAGCACTGCAGTCGTGGAAGCGCCAAAGAGCTGCAGCAGTGGAAGAAGACGTCGACGGCAGCAAGGCAACGTCGACAGAGGCAGCAAGAAGGCGGCCTTTTTCTTTTTTAAAAAAAAAAACAAAAAAATAATAACTAAATCTATATATATATATATATATATATATATATATATATATATTTGCAGCGTTGACGGCGGCGTTGGCGCAGCGTCAGCAAAGAAAGAAGGCGGCGTTGGAAGAAACGAAGGCTGCTGGGCGGCGTGGAAAAGAAGGTGGCTCAGGCCGCTGAACACAGCGGAGAAGAACCTGCAGCGAGGAAGAGCAGCCGAGAAGGACCTGCATCGGGAAGAGTGGAGGTGGCGGTAAAGGCCAACGAGCTGGGACGTGGAGGCGACAGGCAAGAGAGTCGGCTGCTGTGGGCGAAGAGCGCAAGCCAGCAGTGGAAGAAGCCTGTAACACGGCAGCTGAGAGGAGAAAGGCAAGAGCGCAGAGTCGCTAAAGCTTGGAGAGGTCGGCAGCTGCAGTCGTGGAGGGAGCCAGCTGGCAACACGTGGAGGCGTGGAGCGGCGGCTGCTGGAGAGAGCCGTGTGAAGTGAAGAAGCTGTAGAAGGCGGTTGCTGCAGCTGCAGGGAGTGAAGGCGAACGGTGCGTCGTTGCAGAAGCCGCGTGGAGGCAGCTGGAGCCGGCGAGAAATCAGGCGAGCAAGCGGCGAGCGGTGAAGATAAGGTTAGTACCTTTTTTTTTAATTTTTAATTTTTAATTTTTTGTTAATTTTTTTTGTTTTTGCATTTTTTTTTTAAAAAAAATATTTCTTATTGAAAAAAAAAAAAGAGATTTTAAAAAAAAGAGATTTAAAAAAAAGAAAAAAAGAGATTTAAAAAAAAAGAGATTTAAAAAAAGAAAAAAAGAGATTTAAAAAAAGAAAAAAAAAGAGATTTAAAAAAAGAAAAAAAGAGATTACAAAAGAAAAGAAAAGAGAAAGAAAAAAGGAAAAAAAAAGAAAAAAAGAAAAAAAAAGAATAGTAGAAAATCTTAAAAAAAAAAAAGGAGAAAGAGGAAAAACAATTAATTTAAAAAAAAAAAAAAAATTTAAATCCATTGTTCCTTGTTTAAATTTTTGCATAATTAAAGTAGTTTGCATTTTAGAATTTTTGTAATTATTGCATAATCAGTAGATTTATATTTTTAGTTAGGCACGAAATTTATTAGTTAAAAAAAAATAAAAAATAAAAAAAAATAAATAAAAAAAAATTAGGAGTCCATATTGTTTGCATATTTTTTATTTCTGTAATTTTTAGCATATTTAGAGTAATTTGCATTGTTTTAAATTTTTGTAATATATATTTAAAAAAAAAAAAGAAGAAGAAGACAAAAACAAAACAAAACAAAACAAAAGGAAAAAAAGAAAAAGAAAAAGAAGAAAAAATAATTTTTATTTTTTGGAATCCATTGTAAATTATTTAAATTTCTGTACAAAATTTTGCATAAGCTAAGTAGCTTGCATTTTTTATTTTTTGTAACTGCATGCATAATTAGTAGACTTATAATTTTTTATTTTTTTGCACAAAAATTATTCATTTTATTAAAAAAAAAAACAAACAAACAAACAAACAAACAAAACAAACAATAAAAACCAACAAAAGGAGGAAAAAACAAACAAAAGAAAATTTTTGATTTTTTAGGAGTCTATTATTTTTTATTTTGTAGTTCTTCATTTTTTGCATAATTTAGTATTTTCTTGCATTTTTTTATTTTTGTAACTTTGTGCATAGTTAGTATTTTTTTAGTGTGATTCATAATTTTGTGTATAATATTTAAAAATAAAAAATAAAAAAAAATAGAAAAGAAAAAATCATAAAATCATAAAATCATTAAAAAATAAAAATAAAAATAAAATAAACAAATAGGATAGATAGTTACGCCACACATTTTCTTTTTTAGTTGTCTTTAGTGATTAGGTAGGAAAAAATATATATATATATACATATATATATATATATTTTTATTAAAAAAAAAAAAAACAAAACACAAAAACCAAAACCAAAAAAAAAAAAAAAACACACAAAAAAACCAAAACCAAAACAATTTGACCTTATGCACTTAAGGTCGGGACGTCTGATAAATTCTGCCATAGGACCTAGAGCACCTTCTCGAGTGCCTACTCAAGAAAGCGGGACCCAATCGGTAGGCAATTTGGCAGATATTGCTGAAACCCTATCAGAATCCCAATCCGATACCCTTTCCTCTAGAACAACTAGTTCATTGTCCATGGACAATCTAGGGCCATCAACTAGTCATCCCGTAGCCCAAAATAGGACACCCTCACGATCCTTTAATCCATTTGAGGCCGACACCATGGGGTTAACATTCAATGTGCGACTCCAATATGTCTACACAAATGCTCAAGGAGCTGAGATCTTTAGGGACCCACAACAACGGTACCTTGTTAAGATTGCCGACATATTCTCAGAACTTGATAGAGCACCTCTAGTCAATGACCAGGGTAACATGTACATGGGTGGAGATGGTGTTCGCTATGAAGTCACCTACCATCCAGAAAAGATAGACAAATTAGGGGAGCTCTCTAAAACAGAGTTTTTAGACATATCACAACTTTCCAGAGCGAGGGAGTCTCGAGATGACTGGCTCATCGAGCCGGACATGCCTGGACCTTCCAATGCCCAATCCTCAAAGCCATCCACCAGAGATGATTTACTTCTTGTAGACCTCAATTTGGACAAGGATAGGAAAGGTAAGTGTAAAATGGATCAGGGGGCTGAAAGCCAATGGGAGTTTGTACGACAAATTCCTGTGACGAAGGTTTTACAGGATGACCCACTTCAAGAGGTCTATAAAGATTCGTTAGAGGGATATTATGCCACAACTAAATCGCCAGAGTTGGATCTTCCTCTAGCCTATGTAGTGGTAGTTGAGAAGTGTGCAGGACACATGAACAGAATAGTAGATAAATGGTCAAATGAATACCGAACGTTAGATTGGAAAGAGATTAGGGAACTCACGTGGAAAGGACAACCATTATTCATGGAAGTGTTCTCAACACATACAGCCAAACCAGGAGAGACAGCCTTTCTTGGAGAAACTGTTGCTCCTCCCCTACGAGAGTTCACTAGAGAGGGACCTTCAACATCTAGGTGGACCACAGCTAGTAGTCTAACTCTAGCACCACGATATCGTCCTACACCAAATGTGCGACCACAGGTCACACCACCACAACAACATCTTTCCCACTATGACAATCGGATGAGAGGGGAGCCAACTCGGCCTCCTATAAGTGCACCTCCTGAAATGAGGGTGACAAGATCTTTAGAGGGGTTTGGTGAGGCTGGTAATAGGGCACCCACACCAATTTTGGAAACATGTGGACCATCTTTCCAAAGAGAGGAACAATTTCCACTGAGAGTGAGAGGCCGTAGGCCCTACGATGAGTATTCACGACAAGTAAGGCCATCAACTCTTCAGAAATTGGTTAAGAAATATGAAGGGTCGGGAGATCCATACGACCATGTAGCAGCTTTTAGGCAAGCAGTTCGAGCTGAGCAAGTTGCTGATAAGCATACTCAAATAGAAGGGTTTGGACTCACTCTTGAAGGAAAAGCCCTTGCTTGGTTTCAGGCATTAGAGGCTTCAGACAAAACTTCTTTACGAGTTTTGGAAGAGAGATTTATTGCTGCTTTTTCCTTGATGGGAATTCAACATGACACGGTAGCACACATCTACTCTTTCAAACAAGGTGCGAATGAGAGTGTTAGAGACTGTGTAAATAGAATGAAGCAGTACATTAATCGTTGCCCAGAAGATGAGAAACCCGCTCAAAGTCGATTAATTTCTCTCTTCTTAAAAGGCCTCAAAAATTCGACACTGCATACACATCTCTATGCGAAGAAACATACAAGTTTCAATGAGTGTTGCCATGATGCTATGGATTTCACCGATAACTTCAAGTTCCAGGATGGTTCTGGTCCTGAGGTTAAACCAAGAAATCAGTGGGGTGATGACCAAAGTTCAGGGTCTAGCGCGCTGGTAAATCCAGATCAAATAGCCAACCTAGTGCTAAGGAGATTAGGACAAACCTATCGTCCACCCATGCAGCCACAACAACAGCAGCAGAGAATGAGGAGTGTACTTCCTACAGGTCCTCATCTTTGTGGAGCATGTGGCGGTGACCATAAAACAGAGGACTGTAATACCTTTTCTCCTTTAGTTTCAAACCAACCCATGAAGAAGTGGTGCCAAGCCTGTGCTTGGGACTTTACTCATACCACCCAGGATTGTACTCGCATTGCGAGAATGAGACAGGAACGTGAGCAACCGAGGGGTGGAGTGGCTCCACAAATGTATCAACAGTATACTAGTTTTGAACGTAAGCCACCGATGACACAAGAACAAGCACGACCTGTTCTTGGTGCTCAACCTCCTGCTCCAGGGACTGCTCCTGTAAGGATTGTGGACTATGACAATTCAAATATGTGTAGAGAATTGGTAAACCCAGGATATGTGGAGGAAGAATATGTATCATATTCATCCAAAGAAAATATCTTTGAAAGTCCCGTATACCCAAACCAAGCACTGGTGGAGAGTCAACCAGGGGAACAAAACTCTTTAATGTTGCTAGGAGGCTACCAACCTAGGACTCCAGGCCCCTCAGGTCAATGGCAGCCAAGGAAAGTAGAGGCCAAACCAATGGGCCCCTGTTATGAGTGCGGAGAACCCCATTGGGCTCGTGATTGTCCACATCGCTCAAGGCAAGCATCTAGGTCCAATACAACAGTGCAACAGTTTCCACCAATAGAAAGATATTGTCTGGGGTGTTGTGTCGAACACTTCCCGAAAGATTGTCTATTGAAACCACATGAGGAGGGCAACTCTCAACCAAAGGTTTCACTTAACCTTGTAGGGGCAATTCCATCACCACCTTCATCTGAAAATGAGGATGTCGTGCCACTTAGAGTCATGACTCGATCACAGACACGAAATGCTGAAATACAAACTGATGAGACACCTCGAACTAGGGACGCAAAGACAAATCTAGTGGACAAGACCCTACAATCCAGTAGAAAAAAGACCACTAGGAGGAAGAAGAACCGAAACAAACAAACTAAAAGTACATCCACTAGTTCTCAAGAGACCTCTAAACAAAACATAAGGGATAAAACTTTTACATCCCAAGAAGTGCGTGAGGAACCTAAACCTGAGCCAAGTGCTAAACAAAATGAGGCTAGTACGACTGAGGATAGTTATGGGGGATCTGTTTTTGTGGATAAAGTGAATGAGACTCTAGATGCCATCATTGATGCTCATAGAAGTCGCATTGCAGCCTTATCTGAGCTACCCAAAAAGCTTCAAGAATACCCAAACCCTCGTGAAGAGAAGATCAATTTAGCTGTACATCGGCAACTCATTAGGGAAGCTCAGTCGATACTTGAGGGACCACCACCACCTATTCCTCGGGGCCCAACCTCTCTTAAGCCAACATTAGAAACTATACCGGAAGTGTCATCAAGTAGGGAAATGAAAAGTGAGTTCATTTCACAAGCTCAAAGCGAAAGATCGACACCAATTGACACTCCATTGAAAGAAGAAATTCTACCATCACCTAGCCTTGTCTTCCCATGCAATGATGAAATTATTGATGCTAATGAGGACATGGCAAATGACATGTGGGCCGCAGTAAATGAGAAAATTAATGAGAACATGTCTTCTGTTAGTTCGCCTCCATTCTCTGAGGTGGATTTTACCAGAGATTCGGAAAACAACTTTGGACGCCCAAGCATCCAGGAGGAAGGTCAAACAATTGTTTCTCCTAGAAGTAAGCATACAATGAAAACCTTACCATCCTATCTGGGAGAATATGAGAACTGTTCTCAAACCTTGAGGATACCCTCCATGCATAAAAGGTTGACTAAGGAGAAAGATATGAGTATGGTGCATGCTATTTTGTCAGCACCAGTGGCTTGTACCTTACCTTTGCTTGAATTGATAAAGCTTAAACCTGAGTTGTGGAATGATATTGCCACATGTTTGTCAGAGCAGGTATTGCTACAAAAGGGTCACCATGAGTGTACAATACACCCTGAGACAAAGCATGTAATGCCAGTTCCTATCAACAAAGTTGGAAAATTTTGTGAAGACGATCAGGGAAATGCTACCCTCCCATTGGAAGTGCGAAAAGTATCTTCAACTGCAATACTTGATAGTGGCGCAGGGGTGGGCATTGTAACAAGGTCCATTTGGGAAAAATGGGGCAAACCAGCTCTTAGGAGTACCAGGATGCGCTTGCAGCTAGCAGATGGAAGCTTAGAACATCCCCTTGGGCTGCTTGAGAACATATTGGTCACCACATGTGGGATTGAATATGAGCATACCTTTGCAGTGGTGGATTTTGGAAAGCATCCAAACTATGAAGTGATATTGGGTAGACCATTCATGCGACAATTTCAAATGATTCAAGATTGGGGATACAACTACTTGTACCTCAGACATGATTCTGTCATCACAAGGGTCAACCTAAGGAATCACTCGTATCGTGATGTAACAAGGTCTCCAATAGATGAGTTTGATTCTGCTTCATCCGAGGGCTCAAAAATTACATTGTCAGATGGGCGAGAAGATCTATGGATGTGTGGAGCCTCCTGTAGGGATTTCAACACTGAGAGACTTAAGGGTAATCGAAGTATATCAGACGAGGCATACATTCCACAACCCTTCCCTGAGCATTTAATTGATCCATTAGAATGGAGTCATGTCCTTGCAACATTATCGACATGTGCTTTACCAAAGCCAATTCAATTTTGTGACTCAGATGGATATGACATTATTCCTATACGAATGGTACAACCACATAACCTTCGAGATGATTTGTACTATAGGAATGCATCCACAACAGCTATGCATGACGAGGAAGTCTCAGTTGAGGATTTAACACTCAAATTTGTTAATGATGCTGATAACAAAGAGACACAAGCTCCAACACAAATAATGTGGATAATTGATGAGTACTCAAGTGAGGGCCATGGCTGGCATGTTCCAACTACTCTAGTTGCTGCTCAAAGAAGGCCAGGCAAGAAGGATTCATCAATGTGGCTACCCAAAGATGCGTACAAACTTGTCCCATCTATTCCAGTTGCTAAGCCTCTTAAGAAGCACATCATTTCCAAGCCTAAATCTCGAATTGTTACTCGATGGGTCCCAAAACGGGTTCTTAAAGCACAAGGTTACTATGAGGGTACAACAGCAATTTGGCTTCCAAAATGCCATGCTGAGCAAAGGGTAAAAGAGTGTATCCAAAAGATTCCAAAAGCCACCCTTGATTTTCCATATCAGTGGGTGCAAAAGAAATCAACACAAACTCTTCAAGAAAGGAAAGGTGGTTGTAATAGCACCTACAAATCTACTTGTGTTGATCTTCCTAAAACATGTATTGAGACACCTGTTGTCCCTATTTCTCCATGTTACACAATTCCATCATCAACTGGTGAACCTAAGACAAGTCCAAAGGAGTCTCATTTGAGCATAGATTCTGGTATTTCAATGCCTAAATCCTCTTATCTTGCTCAAATTCCTCGACATTTGATAAAATTCCCACCCAAGAAGGACACAACTAAAACCAAAGATAAGGCATTAACACTACAAATGAAGCTCTTTGGTCGATCAATGTTTGAATAGTGTAATTCCTTATGCCTTTAAAGAATTATGTTCTTTTTGAGATGATCCCCACCATCAGCGCAAGAGTGAACTCAGTGACTCCACAATAAGATCGACAAGCCAGGGCACTTTTCTCCCATTGGGTTTTTTCCCCTCGGCTATATTTGGTGATTGGCACCACTAACAAATTTTATTCTTTTGTTTTTTTCTTTGTTTGTTAATAAAACTTTGTGCAGAGATCTCAGCTTAAGAAGAGCATCAGATACGCCCCTACAGTCCACCTATCGTGCACACAAATTAGGAAGGGGGGAGATATGCTATGCCTACAGGGATCAAGGAGGAGCAATCTGCACAAAATCAGCAATTATTCAAGGCAAACGAACAACATCAACAGGGCACTACAACAGGTGTATGCAAATCTTAATCTTTATTTCTTTATGTGCTCTTATCTTTCGAATATATGGTTTGCATGTACACAATATTGGCTGGTTTGAGTTTTTGATTTGTAGTTAAAATGTGGTGAGTACATTCTAGAGTCTTAGAAAACTTAGTAAGAGATATTTCTATTCCAAGACAGTGTAGGATATATACCAAGGGAGTATGCCAAGTACTTATGTCTTCAAGGTATATTAGTTATCCCTAGTGGTAGTTATCTCTTAGATATGAGCTAGGTGCTAGGAGTAATAAATTTTTTTTTGAAAATATACCCTAAAAAGATATATATCTATATACAAGGTGAATTGCGACATGAAGTGTCTACCGCCATGCGAAGTGCTTGGTAGGACCTGGGGATGTCTCAGCACCTTGGGGCCGATGCCTTGGTTTCCATGGGGTAAACACTGATGTCTAGAAGCTTCAATAGAGGACCTTTGAGGAATCTATCGCCTTGATAGATGTTGGTAGGACTCGGGGGTACACTATGGGCCCTCGAAACCGATGCCCTCATCTTCAAGGGGTACTCCTTAGGTCATAAAAGAAAGAAAAAGGGTCTGTCGCCCTTGGGATACTTAGCGGTCTTTAGATTCTCTTGGCGGAGGTCTCTTGGCCATTGCTCGGGTCTCATGGGGATAGAACCTTAATCTTTATCACCTTCTACACACATATCAAAAAAAAAAAAAAAAAAAAACAACAACAACAAGAGAGAGCTCCAATCACCTTTGCTCATACTTAGGAGTAGGGTTGCCACTTAGGAGTAACTTACATACTGATAGGACATTGAGACTGCGGTCATAACCGGAGGTGTACAAAGACACTTGCCTTTGCATAGCATTATCTACTACCTAAGTCTCACTTTGACTAGTTTTTACTCACCTCTTTTAGTATTCATTAAAACTTTAATCAGCCTTGCACTTGTATGCTCACGTGTGTAATTATTATTGCTGATTTTGCTTTTCTTTTCTTTTTATCAATAAAGGACTTGACTTGCATCAATTGTTTTTTTGTTGCAGCTCTTGCTACTACCGCGCTCGAGGACGTGCGCAAAATAGGAAGGGGGGAGTGTTGCTTGCAAATGAGGATCAATACCAATACCAAGATGCAACAAAAACAATACTTAGGGCTCTTGAAAAGAGTTCCACTTTGTAGATGAATGTGGGAGAGGGTTTGATAATAATCCCACATGGGGACTTATGGGAGTCCTAGAATTTTTGTATAAAAGGTGGCTCATTTGAGAGCTTTACACACTTTGGGCTTAGTTCATGCAAGAGCTCCTTTGAGAGACCTACTCTCCCTCTTCTCCATAGAGGTGAAGACTCTTCTCTCACCCCATCTACATCATTGTATGAGGTTAATCTCTTCATTGAATCATTAGCAATGTCATGAGTCTTTCTCATCCTCTTCTCTAATCATTTTACTCTTATGCATGCTTTTAGTATTTCATTTTTGAGTACATGGATTGATTTGAAGCTTTCATGGAAGCTTGATGCTTGAATGTGTGCATGCTTGTAGGAAGATAGGAGTGGAGTGAGGTCTTTCTCTTTGCTTGAGTGCATAGTGATTGTATTCCTCTTGCTTGTGTTTGTGAATGAATGGATGTGAAGGAATGAGGACAAGTTGAGCTTGTGTGTATGGTTAGTCTAGTGTCAAGTGATGGTAGCCATGAGCATTCTCTCCATTTGTGGATAAGCTCTTGTGCACCGGTACGGGTCGAATCCCTAGCTCCGAAAGGGATGCAAATCCCATTGGAGTGAGCTATACTTGGATCGTACTCCTCTTACTACAAGAGAGAGGGTTTTCCGTCTCTCCAATGGGTACATGCTGATTGGGCTGGTAGTATCTCAAATAGAAGATCTACCAGTGGCTTCATGTTTTCTTTGGGGAGTGCTACTGTGACTTGGAGTAGCAAGAAGCAGCCTACGGTTGCTCTATCCAGTACAGAGGCCGAGTACATAGAAGCTGCTATGGCAGCATGTGAGGTAGCTTGGTTGAGAAAGCTACTTGTTGCAGATTTAGGTCTATCAGTGTGGATAGACAAGTTGTCATTTTCTGTGACAACATTAGCAGTATACAGTTGCCCAGGAACCCAGTTTTTCATGCTCGCACGAAGCATATATAGGTCCACTACCATTTCGTCAGAGAGAAGGTCTTGGTAGGAGAACTTGACCTTGTTTATGTCAGCACAGAGGATCAGGTAGCTGACATCTTCACCAAAGCATTGGGTATACAGAGAAGCTTCGCAGATTCAGGGCTTCACTTGGTGTACATGAGATGGAGTTGAGCTCGAGGGGGAGTGTTGAGATATCGAGCTCGTCTAGTGAGGCGGTGGACACTGATGACCCGCCTGGGGGATAGGCCCCCCACTTACACCACTGGCATGGTTGGTGAGATCTTGGGTGATATGCGGCTAGTGGATTCAGCCATTCTAGAGACTGGCATAGTTATAGCGCCAGCTCATTTAGTTGGGTTCACACTATAGAGAACCCTTGTATGTATTGGTTGAGTACCTTTCATATTATGTGTACTCTTATCTTGTATATGGTGTGTTGAGTGTTGAGTGAAGAAGAAGAAGATTTTCAGCCTCTCACCTTGTGTGTTCTCTATTAGGGTTTTGTGAGTGTGTGTGTGTGTGTGCTTGCAAGAGCTCAAGCTCTCTTCCCCCCTGCATCTTTTCAAAAATAAGGTAATAACTACTCATGTTTTGGTCGTTTCATGTAATCATGAAACGATATAAAGGTTCACTTTGTGCCACTTTTTCATGATGCCTTGAAATTTGCACACGCGAGAGACTCCATCCCTCAATTTTCTCAGACCCTTAATCACCTTCTTCAGCTTCAGCATTGTTTCCTCAACTCAATTCCCCCACACCATCACCGCCATATGAGGACTCCAACCAAGAAGAACAATCTTGAATCCTCTGCTCTACAGGCCCCGAAGCCAGGTATTTCCTTTGTTAACATTGAACCCTCAAGGTCATGGTGATGCATGTTTATAGTTTAAAATACAATGAGGATCCAAAGATGGAAATTAATGAGGAGGAATTTCCACCTAAGCCCATGTGGATGATTTAAAGTGTTTCTAACAAGTCAAAAGCACCTAGAAGTACCTTAAAGCATTCAGAAGTAACTTGTTCAAGTACCCTAAAGAATTTAGAAGCATCTAAAACCAATGACTTGTTGAAGTAGAAAAACCTAAGGCGACACAATTTTTAGGTACTTTCTACTGGTTCAAAACACCTAAAACCAATCACTTATGACGTAGTAAAAAGGATTGACAAGTATCCAAAAGCCAACACTTTTCCAGTCTTGATAAGCAGTGAAAATGTTGCTTTCAAGCAGTAAAAAGTACCACAAAGCAATCATTTTGCTACTACCTGAAAGCAGTGGAAAGCTCTAACAAGCACTCAAACCATTTAAGTTGTGAGAGAAGCTATGAAAATCATAAAATATAAAGAATAGAAACACGATAAAGCAACCATTTTTATTAGGAAACATATATGTAATGACTCCACAAGTGGCTTCAAATTCAATGTCTCATCATCCACTTCGTACTTGCAAAGCAGATCAATACACACAACAATTTCAACTTCAAGTTTCATTACTTGCTCTTCACAAGGCACAAAGTTGTGCTTCGAATCTTGTAATTATTGTCTAGTAGTTTCTAATCGCTGTCCTAAATGAAATGTAACACCATAGGTACTTGTGGTAAACTAGCATCTTCCCTTTCTTTTCTAGTCTACTAGTGCAAGTATCACACTATAGCTTATGGAACAATATAATGGTATAGTTTAAATATTTATGTAAAGTAAACTCACATTGTGGAAATAGCTTATGCTTGTAAATGCCTTGTTCTATGTACCTCATCAATGAGGGTGCAAGGGACCATAATTATGAGCCTTTGCCTAGTTGTTTGGGCCATTATGGTTGTGGACATTTATCTTTATCCTACTTCTCTTCCTTGCTTTCCTTGTTAGGTTAAACTCACTCACATTCACGAGACCAATTGCCCAGACTTCTATGTAATTTAAGCTTCTATGCATAGCTATTTATGGTGGTCTCAAAATTGTGATAGTAGCGCTTGCACCCATGTGATCATCAAATGGCTTGCAATGATTTTATACAAGCCCATATGGTTTTATTCAAGCTAGCTCATATATACAAATTAAAGCATGCATAATATCTTTTCATAAGGGCCATCATAAGAGCATGCATACATAAGAGATATGCATAGTCCCTTATGCAAAGTTTAAGAGCTATGCATACCACTAGAAGAATGAATAAATCATGTGAAAAGGTTGTCCCAGTGAACACAAGGGTGCTACATAGGAAGAAAATTCCTAGAATCTTAAGCGGCAATAATATTGATATACTATACTAGTGGAGTTACAATTGCATTTGTATACTCCTATTCAATTACTGCTTGATTTCTTCAAGAAAATTAAAACAATCAAGGCAAACCTACTAACTTCGTATATCGGTTATTTGATAGATCATAGGATTGAGAGAATCAAAAGAATTTTGTGTAAAGCTGTTTGAGAAAGAAAGCATTGTTGCACGTGATTTTTTAAGCGATGTATTGACCCTTTTTTTTATTTTTTATTAATGATGGACCTACAATGGTTAGCAGCAATAATATTGATATACTATACTAGTGGAGTTACAATTGCATTTGTATACTCCTATTCAATTACCGCTTGATTTCTTCAAGAAATTAAAACAATCAAGGCGAACCTACTAACTTCGTATATCGGTTATTTGATAGATCATAGGATTGAGAGAATCAAAAGAATTTTGTGTAAAGTGGTTTGAGAAAGAAAGCATTGTTGCACATGTGATTTTTCAAGCGATGTATTAACCCTTTTTTTTTATTTTTTATTAATGATGGACCTACAATGGTTAGTGGATAAATGAACAAGATATTAATGCATCAACACATTTTACACCTAACTTGACTTGCACAAAGAGGTGCAATCACATCAAGCTTGCAATATATATATATATATATATGTATATATATATATATACATGTATATATGTATATATATACATATATATATATGTATATTATATATATATATATATATATATACATATATATATGTATATTATACACATATATATATATGTGTATATATGTATATATATAATCTATACATATCTATATATATATATATATATTATACATATATATATATATGTATATATATATATGTATGTATGTATCTATATCTATTATTGATGAGCACAACGTGGATATCAGAGCGATTTTCGTTGGCACCTGCAACTCTGATGCTTTCTCTTCGTGGAATCAAATCGTTTTCTCTTTGAAATCAATCATTTTCTCTGACGCTGCATAAGATGATGACAAGCAGCCACAATCACCTACACACCAACCATAAAATTCATTCATTTGAGTTGCTGCATAAGGTCCGAAACAATCTACAAGGGTACACAGCCAAGAGCACTAGATTAAGCATCCGGAGGCGAGAAGGTTAGTGATCAAGATGTAATTAGATAAGTCTCTATTCTATCTATTATTGTAGGCACAAAATTAACCTTTTGCTTATCTTACCTTTTCTTTCATATGTTGCCTTTTCTTTCTTGCGATTGGTGAGCTAGGCTTATCGCAGTAGTGCAGGCTGTCATTGATGAGATTGGGTTCATGCTATAGCAATCAATGAAGTGTGAAAAGATACGTTTAGATAATGATTCAGCTATAATAAACAAATGGCTGAAACTAATCATGTTGATTCACATTTGACTATGGTACTAATTAATGTTAAAAATATTGGGACAAAGTGTTAAAAGCTACGTTTAGATAATAGAAAGTAGAATAGATAGTAATTTCCCTAATTTCTTGTTTAATAGAAATGTTAGGGCCTAGAATCCTTTTTTTAATTATTAAAATTTTCAAATTGATCATCATCAACGTGTTCATTGAACAAGCTCATGGAAAAAGCCATCAGCACAGTTGAAATGCACGATTGAGATGAACAAAACAGAAAATTGGGGACATGTACCGAAGCATGCTCTCTCTCAGATAAAGTTAAATAAAGCATGCTCTCTAGATAAAGTTAAATAATTAAAAAGTAGGTTTGGGTACTCCACAAGCCTTAGAAATATCTTTCTAAAACATTGAAAAGCCTTTCATAAGCGAGGTTTTTTAATTCAAATGCAAAAGACATGATTTGGGTGCACTATTGAATACTCCTTTCCCTTCATCTTATTACTTTTATGGTGTTATATTTTAAACCTAACATGCATTATGTTTGCTACTATAGTGACGTTATTATGAAGAGGTAGCTTGAGAGCAAAGGAAGCAACAATTTTGTGACTTTACATGTTACCCACCATTCATCAATAAAGAGCCATTTTGTGACATCAATAATATGTAATGTTTTTTTCATGCTGCCTCCTGAGACACCAATTGAACGTTATAATTATGGTGGTGAGTTATTATCTTTACGTGTTAATATACTCTTTTTTATAATTTTAAATTCTCCTAATTGAATATACTTTTTTTTAGCTTCTATGTCACAGTGGATTGGGGATATTGGATTTTGAACTGCTCAGTAAAAATTAGGAGATACCCTTTGCAAAACTGTTGAAACTTAGATTTTTGTTTAGGAAATTTACACTTCCAATTATGAATACTTACTATTCTCAAATTTCCAAAAACTTTGGTTGCATTTTTCTTTGTGTAAAAGTGATGAACTGCAGTCTCCAACTATGCATGGTGATTCTTAAAATCATTAGCATTATGTTTGTCTTTGCCTCTATAATTCACACTTGCGCTCTTAAGCTCTTAAACGCACATACAATTGTAATTACTTTATGTGTGTAAAAATATAAAAATTAAACACTATATATATTCTATTCCAAACAATGCTACAGCATCACGCACGAGTCCCGTAATAATATATATATATATATATATATATATAGAGAGAGAGAGAGGGAGAGAGAGAGAGAGACATGTTTTCAACACTTAAGGCCCGTAGCTAAGTTAAATTGTAGCACTACACATTCTTTGTAAAAAGACGAGAAAGCAAAGTTGCGTGCTGTGGATTCTGGCTCAAGCCTTGCATTGTGACAAGAAAGCACCAATGAAAACGATGGCATGCAAGAACACGTTACTCAGGGGCTACAAAACTCATTAATTACTACAACAAAGAAAGGATCAAAACGTCAAGCTTAGGAGGACTTGCGCCAAATGAAAATGATGGATTTCAAGAACACAAGTTATTCACGGGTCTTCAAAACTCTTGCTACAAGGGTAGAACGTCAAGCTTAGGATTCGCTCAGTTTATTCGTTTGGGAATCGTCTCTTTCTGATACCCTCGGCGACCTCTGCGAGCTTAGCTGGGTTTGGCAAGCACGCCGCAAGAGGGGAGCCTTCAAAGGCCTTCAGCCAGGCGTGAAAACGAGGCAGCTTCTCGAAGTCCCATTTAAGGCCTGCCACAGACTCCAATGCCGGCAGCCACACAACGAGGGGGGCCAACACCACATCAACAAAGCCCACTTGAGAGCCCCCGAAGTAAGGAAGCTCCTTTGCAAAGGCCCCTTCCAAGGTACTCAGATATCCCTTGCTTTCCTCTATAACTGCTCCAAACTCCTCCCTTGGCCCCCGAACAAGCTTCAACACAGCCTCAAGAACCTGTCCACCCACAATAATAACTAGAGGTCTTAGTTCAAGTGTATCTTCTCAATGCAAGATTAGCACAATATATTGGCTATAATAATTAGCCCCCGCCTTAAGATGCTTACCTTTTTATCACAGAAATCTGCCCAGAAACGAGCCATGGCCTTGTGGTAGGGGTCCTTGGGGAGCAAGTCGATGCCATGGGGGGAAGGGAAGGCCTCGTCGATGTACTCTACGATGATGAGGGATTCGCAGATGGGTTTGCCCTCGTGGAGGAGCACGGGGACCTTCTTGTGAACAGGGTTGGATTGCAGGAGGAGGGGGCTCTTGTTGTTAGGCCCAAGCTCTTGGGGAACGCTAGTGTAGGCGATGCCCTTGGCAGCGAGAGCCACATGAACGCGCATCACGTAGGGGCTGGGCCAAGCGTCCAGTAGCTGAACATCATGATTGTCTCCGGTGCTCGCCATGAAAGCTTGATATCTCTCCTCTCACGCTTCTACTGTAAAAGGAAATTAAGTGGATGAATGGCATCAACCCCTTTATAATAGATATTGGACGTCATCCACTACGTCACCTCCGTCCTTTTTCGCTATCAAGTCCAAGGTCGGTTGGTGGTTGTTGGTTGCCTCACGCATTGCGTTCATCCATTGTTTTTCAAGGGTTTATCCTTCACATTGCATAACACGCGAAGAAAAAAAAAATACCCTCCTCCCAACCTCTTTACATAGAAGTTCAAGTAGCATTCCTTTTCATGGGTTCGAAAATTATGACATTTCCTTTGCATGGGTTCGAAAATTATGACATTTTACAAAGACAATTTAATCAAGATGTGAATCCCCATGTATGGGTTACTTTTTAAGTATGAAACAAAGGAAAGTAACCAAAAACAAAGAGGTGTGATCGTAGTAGACCTCTTGTCCTTAGAATTATATATCTAGTCAAAAAAATTAATTTCCCTACTATATGCAATTAAAATCACAAATGCATAACTCTTCTTTTTTTTTTTTTGTTCCAACTAACCTCAAGCCCAAGATCCTCCTCCTATTGTTATCATTTCTCACTACCCCTTAGGCATTTTTTTAATCCACCTAGGTGGTGATGCCAAGGAAGCACCTTGTGGGGTTTTGAAAACCCATGACCTCTTGATCCTAGAAAATGACCTTTACCACTTGAGTTATCACTTCATTGGTAGAAATTCACAACTAGATTAGTATTTGTAAACTCATCAATCAACAATAAGGCATAGCTTTTAGGCCTTTTTATTAGTTTTTCAAGGTTTGAGTTCAGCACACAATAATACGATATATCCTAGAAAAAAATATTATTATTTTTGGCTAGTTTTTCAAGGCTTCAGTTTAACAAATAATCATACAATATATCCTATAATGATCTTATGACACCTTAGAGTAGAATTACTCAAACTCAAACACAAAAATTAATAGAACATAGACTTTTCACAAATTGAAGACCAAAACCTTACATAAACAATTCAACAAAATAGCATAAACCATTAAAGCTTGAAAATAGAGAAGAAGTGACCATCGATACATGGTTGGGTTCAATCTCCTCTGCGTGAGTAGGGTAAACAAGAGCTATCGCCATTATCTTACATCAAGGAGTATCTTACATCAAGGAGTCACGGTAGATACACCAAAGGGTCATACATTCAAGATATGAAGCAATAGTGTCCAAAGCTACAACTTGAACGGGCACTCGTAATGGTGTAACAGAGTATTTATGGCTATTCTCGTTTCACGAGCATGTGGTATAGCCAGTTAGGATGAAGTCCTAAGTGATGTACTTCGTGGATATATTATGAGAGTATTCATTGTAATAGCATTAGGCCTCTTATGAGCCTAAAGTGCCCAGCCGGCTATAGTTTAAGTGAGTGTGAAAACGTATGGCCATGTATATAAGTGAATTTCTCTCATAATACAACAGAATCTCCCATTGTGCAATTGAGTCCTGCTCTTTGCTAATCTCTCTCCCTAATGCATGCTAGTGAGTGTGTGTGAGTGAAGTGAGGTGAGAGGAGGGACGAGTACCCGTAGTTAGTGCAATGCGGCGGTGTAACAACGCTCACGGGAGGCTATTTTTTTTTTGAATTTAATAGTTCCGTGAAGTCCGGTTCACGATGTGAACCATTTTCTGCAACTTCACGGAACTAGAGTTCATGCCCAAAAGATTCACGTTCTTGAAAACCACGCGCGTGTCAAAAAAAATTGAATTTAATAGTTTTGTGAAGTCCTGTTTACGACGTGAACCATTTCTTACAACTTCACGAAACTAAAGTTCACGCCGAAAAGATTCACGTCCTTAGGAACCACACAAAAAAAAACAAAATTTATAAAACCCGTGAAGTCCGTCGGCATGAAAACGGGTCAGTCGGTTTTTTTTTTTAAAAAAAAGACTCTAGAAAACACCCCTGTTTGGACGCTTGTATCTCCTAAATCGTATATCCAATGAAGGCACTCTAGGGCTCATCGAAAAGATGACACCAAGCTCTTCGACTTTGGACTTCACCGTCCAATGTAAAAATCAACCATTTTGGCCTTCGACCAGCTGCCTCAAAAATTAAGGCAAAAAGCAGTCAAACCACGAAAATTCGTAAAAAAACGTGCAAATGACGACAAGTTATATTCGAGATACTTTTTTAAGTTCTAAACGACAAAATCATGGACGACTCAGGAAAACAAAGTTGTAGTACTCCAAAAATACTACAGCTCCCTCATACAGAGTTTTTCAAAATTTCTCAGAAATGTGCTGCGATACAGGGAAAAAATGCTTAAATTTTTTTTCCTTCTTGAGACAGTGATGGAAAATAGGTTTTAGGACCTCCTCTTCCATCTGGGAAGTTACTAGCATATGCTTTTTCCAGAAAATTATCTCTAAGAGGTCGTTCACGTGCGTATAGCACCTAAGCTATTTAGGGCTAAAACGGGCACCTGTTTAACCCAACGAAGTGAACGCCTAGTCTCTTAAGGCTGTAATGGGCTATGAGAAAATATAAAAAGCCAAAAAAAAAGAATTTGTGTTTGCTCATTAAGGAGCACTTAGGCACTATGATATGGTTATGATGGAGGGATTACCCGGGATCACACAAGGACTGAACCCAATGGTTGACATCTTCAAGCCATTGAGATCCATGCTGCAAATGCACCTCCGGATACCATTGGCTATGCCTATAACAAGTGTGTCGTCGGGTTTTACACCCCCTATCACTTCGATCCCACCAGGCTTTGGTCCCTTACCTAACATCTCCCAAAAATCTTATAAGTACAAATCCTTTCATGGGGGATGCCCACACCTTGGACATGCTGACTAGTCTAGAAAGGGGGGTAGCCCAAGGACTCAGTGAGTCTCTTCCAACAAGAGCACACATACAGTTTGAGTGACTCATATAGAAATACCGCCGTACAAATTTTTAAAATTATGAGTAAATACGATGGAACAACAGATCTTGTTCAATTCATTCAAATGTTTGAACAAAGATGTGAAGCCTTTGGAAATCTCAACTATCCCACCAAGATACATGCGTTGAACCTATGCTTAGAGGGAAAAGGTAGTCGATGGTTCAACACATTGATACCTGTGCCGATCAAGACCAACTTCAAAACCTTGAAATCAGCCTTTATACATGGCTTTTCCAAACAAGGTGATCGGTGGAGTGTGTTGAGATATCGAGCTCAACTAGTGCTACAACGGACATTGATGACTCGCCTGAGTGATAGCTTCCGCATCTACACCACTGGCATGATTGGTGAGATTATGGGTGATATGTGGCCAGTGGGATGATAGGCTATGTGATAGCCATTTTGGATTACTAGAGACTGGCATAGTTATAGCGCCAGCTCATTTAGTCGGGTTCACATTATGGACCGACCCCTTGCATGTTGTTAGTAGTTGAGTACTAACCCATATAGTGTGTACTCTTATCTTTATGTTATGTTGGTTGAGTAGAGAAGAGAAAGATATAAGAAAATTCTGCTATCCATCTCTCTCTTGTGTCTTGCTCTCTCTTGTGTGTGTGTGTTTGCTTGCTAGGGTTTGAAGCTCTCCCTCTCCCCCACATTCTCTTTATGGTATTAGGACCTGGCTCGTGTGAGAGCTAAGGAGGCAAGTAAGAGGCAAGAATAAGCAAGGAAGGAAGCGGTACTACACGGGTAAGAGAACCATCATCTCTTTCCCCTTCTTGGCTTAGGTACAACACCCCCTTAGTATAGCTTTGGGAGCTACACATCTCTGATTGAGGAGCTATCTTCATGGGAGCAGAGCTAGGTTTATTATCCTAATGGATAAAACTTTTCAGCCAGATTCGCATTTCGAGTGCGTTACGGGCCCTATTTTGTCACTGGAGGGGGTATTTTTGTAGTTTTCTTGAAGTTTTGGTAAAGAACTATTTCTACTTGAAATCTGGTTATTGCAATGCAGCAGTGCATTTTGAAAGTGCATACAAGGTTTTCACATGTATTTTTGATATACTGGGTGTATGTACATGTACTCTGGTCACATTCGGTGACACACATGCTGTGCTAAAGTACCGCTGCTCCAACATACAGAAGTTGTCTGTTTGTAGGTTATTTGATTGCTGTAAAAAAACATGTCTAATTAAGTTAATCAGATTGTTAGTGAGAAGCTGAATAAGAATAACTTCTATGCCTGGAAGTTCATAATGACCAATTTCCTAATGGGTAAAGGATTTTGGGATTATGTAGAAGGAGACAATGAGGAGCCTCCAGAGTTATCTGAGGAGAATGCCACTCCTGTAGATATAAAGGCATTCAAGGATTGGAATCAAGGTGCAAGAAAAGTCATGTACTGGCTTTCAATTAGTGTCACAGACACTATGATAGAACACATACATGATGCAAACACTCCAGAAGTTAAGAATGTGGTTCAGATGTTCGAGATTAACACAAAGGTAAGGAAGTTGCAGTTAAAGCAAGAGTTGCATACTGTAGACAAGAAAAGCATGTCCATCAATGAATATGCCTTAAAGATCAAGGGCATTGTTGAATCCCTTGGGTCTATCAATCTATCAGTGGAGGATGATGATTTGGTGAGTGTCTATCTTAATGGGCTTGGCAAAGAGTACAAGCCATTCAAGACCTCCATTACAATTAGGGAGAATATTCCCAGCTTTTGGGACTTGATATCTATGCTAATCATAGAAGAAAAGGATTTAGGTGAGGATTCTTCTTCACAAAGCAAGAACACATCGAAACAGGCCTTCTACTCTAATTCAGGTAGAGGTAGAGGTAGAGGCCATGGTCGACGCCAAGGTGGTGGCGGCCCACAAGGAAATCAGAATTCTGGACAAAAACAGTCCAATGATTCATAGCAGTAATCATACACACAGGTGAAAGAGGCCAGTCTAGAGGCAGAGTCTAGAGGCAGGGGGAGCTAAAGAGGCCGAGACGGTTGGCAAGGAAATCAAAATGCAAATAGCATATAGAGTGCTATTACTGTGACAAACCAGGACACATGGCAAAGGACGTGCAAAAAGTAGAATGACATTAAAAGTGGAAAGTTGTAGGCAACTATACATCATCTAGCAAACATGGAGGTGATGACAGAAGTGAGCAGCTCTTTGTGATGCAGCACATGCTTAGTTCCATAACAAGGGATGCGTTAGGATCTCCAGATATATGGTATGTGGATTCTAGCACCTCTAACCGCATGACCAGTCATGCTAAGTGGTTTAGAGATATGAAGAAAATGGAAAAAATAGATACTGTAGAAATAGGTGATAATGTACTTCATGTTTCAAATATTACAAAGAACCTGGTTTCTGCTGGACAAATGGTTGAGGGGTCTTCAAGTGAGGTTTAATCCTCAAGGATGTTTTGTGGAAGACTTCAAAAGTAAGTGTCGCTTGGTTGCAAAGGGTAACAGAAATGACAAGATGTTTACTTTGGATGTGAACATGTCTGAGATAAAGGTAGCCATGTTTGTGCATGGAACAGGTGTCATTGTTGATATTGACATATGGCACAAGCGCATTGGTCATGTGAATGTATAGCACTGAAGTCTATGCAGGCCCAAAATATTTCGAAAACCCCCAAATTGCAAGCAAAGCAAAATGCCCAATTTTTTCAATTTGTCCTGAAATTGAGAAATCCCCCAAATTGCACCGGCAATTTTCCTTTGAATTTGACTTGCACAGAAGTGTCTGCAAAATCTGCATATGACCTGCACTGGAATGGCTGCAAATTTTGTATTTGGGTTTGATAAAAAATGTGTACTAGGAATACCTCATACGTGCAGAGTGTGCGCGGGGGAGCACACAGTTGAATAGAGTTGACAATGGGACCCGGCGGAGCTGTGCAGAGTTGCAGGTGTCGAGGAGGTCTGCAGAGCTGCAGATGGGGCTCAGGTACCACTTGGAGCTTCAGGTGCATGCACGTGGCAGCCAGGTGGAACCGTGCAGAGCTGCAGGTGTCGAGGACAGCTGCAGTTGTCGAGGAGGCCTCAGAGCGTGGGCATTGAGCAGGCGTCGAACCATCCAGAGGCGGGCGTTGTGCAGGTGTCGGGTCCCAGTGAGAGGCGCAAACACGCGTAGGGAAGCAGTACGAGTAGGGCGCACGGCGCTGGAGTCGGGCAGGGTCCGCCCCGACGGGCTTGGACTAGCGAACAGAGGCAAAGGGCGAGCGCGCAGGTTCGCAAGGGCCTGGAGTCGTTGGCGCAGGACGGACGGCGATCGGAGTAGGAACGGCGACGGTGGGTTGAGACGGAGCAGAGACGGCCGGACATGTGAGATCCCCCTGTTCCACCACGCAACGGATTCGGGTACTAGCAGCGGAAGTAGCACATCATGCGTGGGTAGGGGTCTCACACTCGGGGCCTCGTCCACGGATATCCGGACAAAAGACTAATCCGTCGGTTTTTCCAAAACCAGACCCGGAAAAACTTCCCTTATCCGGAAAGCACGGGCGATTCCACCAGGATAATTTTTACTCTAACGTAGTCAAAACTCTTACTGATCAAACAGATCCGACTGCATCTATAAAGATACTTGGTCAGATCAAGGAAGAAACTTGCACTTGGATCATTGAGATCAACGCTTTTTTCCCCACCAAGGAGGCACAGCCGTTGATTCCTATCCATAGAACAATTACTATCCGAGATTTACTTTATCTATCGTAATAACAGAAATTGAGTCTCGATTTACGGATCCATCAGTCCAGCCTAACCCCATCCGATCCCATGGGTTAGCCAACCGCCCAACCACTGTAGTGATGGGATCCAATTTGGAATTTGGTTAGGTTTTGTCCCGGGTACCAAGGAAAAGAGTTCCAAGGCCCCCTAGCCGGAAGTTCATGCAAACATAAAATTAGGCACACCACTTACACACCCAATATGAAATTGTCTTTTTCTTAGCATCAGCTAACTTTAAAACAATCCTTTAATGAAACCATAGTACCACTGATCACTCACAGTCTTCCAAATTATCCGATTGATTCTCAAATTTTCCATCATTCCTTCATCAGAGTATCTATGGCATCATTGGCAACTAGAACGCTCACCACCTGACCACTCAGGGGCCGTTTCTATAGTTCCTAGCCCATAATACTCGGCAATATAATCACTTATCAAGATGGACTCTCGTTGAAGATCAGCAAGATCAACCAACAGATCCATATAAAAGAGCCATGGACTCATCCGTTGAGGACCAGCAAGGTCAGTCAACCAGATCCATGCCCGGTTTCACAAAACAACTCTTACTCCTTGTTCCAATATCTTCCTCGACGCACGCGTGGGTATCCTAGGCGACCCAGAGCCCGAGCACCGTATGGTCAGCACCCTCTAGGATCCTTCGCAGGTGACCTAGCGCTTCACTCATAGGCCGCTTCCTTGGTCCCTCATCCACCGTACCGGAAGCTCACCATTTTAATCGAACCGAGGCTGGTCAAGACCTCGGTCGACCTTGCTACGCGAGACGTCCTCCATTGACTCTCCGTCAGCAGTTGCAACTTTATCAGTTAGGTCTCCACGACCTTAATCACAAGACGGTCAAAATGCTTCCCCAGCATTCTTGACATAAAACAGCCATTTACAAACAGCATTTACAAACAGTTTACAAATACAGTTTCTATATTAACTCTCATTTTTCCACATTGTTCCTCATTAATCCACATTACTTATTCCACATTCCATGTATATGTGTAATCATCCAATCACCTCCTTTTTCCATCTCTTCACTTCAGATTCCTTCACATCACATATCATATATTCACATCCATATCCACATCCATACATCCACATCCACATCCACATTCACATCCATACATCCACATCTACATGCTTATCTCCATTTTCACATCCTCATTTATACATCCACATCCCATATCCACATTCATACATACACATCCATATCCACATCCACATCCACATCCACATTCACATCCATGCATCCACATCTACATGCTTACCTCCATTTTCACATCCTCATTTATACATCCACATCCCATATCCACATTCATACATACACATCCATACATCCACATCCACATCCACATACATACATACATCCACATCCACATTCCACATTCACATCTATACGTCCACATCTACATTCACATTCACATACATCCACATCCACATTCCCATACATCCACATCTATACATCCACATTCCACATTCACATCTACATTCACATTCACATACATCCACATCTACTTCACATTCACATACATCCACATCCCCATTCCCATTCACATCTATACATCCACATCTACATCCACATACATACATACATCCACATCTATACATCCACATTTCACATTCACATCTACATTCACATTCACATACATCCACATCTACATTCACATTCACATACATCCACATCCACATTTCCATTCACATCTATACATCCACATCCATTCACATCTATACATCCACATCTACATCCACATTTACATCTATGCATATACATCTTCATGCATATATCCATTTTCATGTTCATACATCCACACTCCCATCTCCATATCCACACATCCACATACATTCCCATTTATATAACCCCATATACCTTCACATCTAATCTTTTACATCACATCCATTCTCGCCCTATCACAACCCATATACATCTTATCCTATCACATACACTTCTTACCTCATCCCCCCATACACATCTTAATTCATCTTATCACATCCTAACTTATTTCATAAGCATCTTATCACCTCTTATCACACCTCTTATCACATCCTATCACTTTCCATACGCATCTTATCAATTCTTATCACATCTCATACACCTCTTATCACATCTTATCACATTTCATATCTTTTTTTTTTTTTATAAAGAGAATTCTTTTATTTGATATAAGATTTCTCTACACATTTATTTATACATAAATTCCATTTAAGGAGACTAACACTTTCGAAATTAAAATCAATCTTTTATGCATCTTCTTATGCATGATTTCAATTTGGTAGGGAATTATACTTTTAGAATAAAAGAATTTCTCTTATGCATCTAAGTTAAGCATAAAATCCATTTATGAGAAAAATCATACTTTTAGTATAAAAAGAATATCTTTTATGCATACCTATATGCATGAAATCCAATATGATAAAAGTAACACTTTTGATATAAAAATTTTTCCTTTATGCATACTTCTATGCATGAAAATTAAAAATGATAAAAGTAACACTTTTGATATAAAAATTTTCTTTTATGCATACTTTTATGCATGAAAATTAAAAATAATAAAAGTAACACTTTTGATATAAAAATTTTTCCTTTATGCATACTTCTATGCATGAAATAAAAATGGTAAAAATAACACTTTTGATATAAAAACTTATCCTTTATGCATAATATTAAAATTCAATTTCCCCATGATTGTAATGAAATTCTTTCAATTAATCTAGGATGATAATTCCTAGAATATGGTAGGAAGTCCTCTTTTTATGCTTTGAATGAAATTATTTTATGCATAATTTTTATAAAAATTTTGCCATAGCTCCGCTGCTATGACTGATAAATCTCAATTTTTCTAAGGGATAATGCTTATCATTAAGAAAATAATTAAAATAATCTCTAATTGGATTATCAATCCATAATGGATTGAATCATTAATATACATAAACTAAAAGCATAGAAAAAAGCCATTAATTTGGCCTCAAGCATAGCTTAATCTTGGGTTAAGGAAAAGCTTTATGAAAAGCTTGATTTGGATTGAGAACGGTTCATGAGTATGACCATTTCTTGAGTGAGAGAGAGAATTTACATAAAAATCATTAGAATTTAAACATAAATGAAAATTAACTTCAATAGCATTATGTAACTCTTCACTACTATTCAAACTTCAATAGCATTAAAAAAAAAACCATACCAATTAAACTTCTCAAGCTTGAGAGGGGTTGAGAAGAGAGAAACATTGAGAAATTATAGAAAGATCAATATTCACTAATTACCTTACAACTTGCTTGATTCTTTGTTCACGGTAGAGGCCCCCAACCAATCAATTGGTTAAGTATGTTGATGGAGCCACTAATGGGGATTGAAGAAAGAGGGAAGCTCCAAAAACTAGTGAATTATTAAATGAATTCACAGTTTCTGGCTTAGGTGGAGTAGAGTAACGATGCATAAACACTATATATTTTTCAACAAGGGGGAGGCTTCTATTTATAGAAAAAATTGAGCTCCTAACCAAACAAACTGATTCTAGAATTTTCTAAATCAGTTTGGTCAATATTTGACCATTTTTAGATCAGTTAAGCTAACTTTTTGGAACTAGACTTGAATGAGGAGAGAGGAGAGATGAAATATCTCAATTTTTATGAGTTTAAAACTCATTCAAGCATGTGAAATATGCACCTCCTTTAAAGAACTCCCCTTCCTTACATATGTGTCATAATGGAATCATTTTAATATTGCTCATAGTTTTTTTTACTAATAAACCTTGTACATTTTCAACTCTTCATCTTATGTGAAATATGCACCTCCTTTAAAGAATTCCCCTTCCTTACATATGTCATATTTTTAATATTGCTCATAGTTTTTTTACTAATAATCCTTGTACATTTTCAACTCTTCATCTTATGTGAAATATGCACCTCCTTTAAAGAATTCCCCTTCCTTACATATGTCATATTTTTAATATTGCTCATAGTTTTTTTACTAATAATCCTTGTACATTTTCAACTCTTCATCTTATGTGAAATATGCACCTCCTTTAAAGAATTCCCCTTCCTTACATATGTCATATTTTTAATATTGCTCATAGTTTTTTACTAATAAACCTTGTACATTTTCAACTCTTCACCTCATGTGAGCATTTACTCATTTTTGGGTATTTTCTTTTTACAAGTTGGATTTATCTCCTCCCTACACATGGATTGATGCTATTGGTCCATAGGAACCTTAATTGGACCATAGTCTAAAGATTTCTGAAAATCTAGACCCTTAGGCTAAGGTTCTTTATAGCTATTTTCAATTAATTCCAATTGCACATTGGAAAATTCTTTTTGAATTTCTGTTTCAGGGGAACTCATCTGAATTAGAAGAGATATTTTTCTATCCAAAAATATTCAAAATCTGAATATTCTCTCTCTAGAATATTTTTCTCTCTCTAGGCTAAAACAGATAGAAACAAGGTCTTTATATTTCTGAAGAGGGATTGATTACAAGGAAAGATACTAGACATCAAAAAGGGGGTGGGGGAGGAATCTTACATTCTACCCCACTTAAAAAACGCGAGATGTCCTCATCTCGCAACTTGTGATAATTTCGCAAGATTCACGAATATGAGACTTAGAGAAAAATTTTAATCAAGATTAACCACCAAGAAACGTCTTAAAGAGAACAAGATTCAAAATAAGAACAAGATTTAAACTTTATTCATTCTCGGAACTTATACAGTAAAGATAGAAGAACTCTTTACACTTCCATAAGCCCGTCCATCATATGATCACAAAAGCAGTCCTCACAAGCTGCACAAGTATAAGGTAACTCATCTATGGGAATGATTCTGTGGGTTATTGCTGCGCCTATCTCAGTGGTATGAGGTGTTCTAACAAAAGGACCTCTGAGAGGCAAGCCAAAAACGGGGTAAAGGCATATCTTCTCATGAGGAAGAAAACACGCCAGTAAGAAGACCCGCTCAGAAAACCCAGGATGCCTTGATCTCATGACGCAGTAGTATCGGGGACCCAAACCCAAAGCTTCAATAACCATGGCCAAGCGGACATTGTTACGAAAGTGCTGCTGACCCCAGGGTGTTACCCTAGTTATGTCTTGATAGGTCCGCCATTTTGTCTGCGCTACAGAAGTTCCCAAGTGAGGGAAAAGTGAGCGCTCATACTGCTCTATAAAATCTTTCTTCACAGACTCCCTTGCGTCTTGAAGGTGAGAAATCATTAGGGATAAAACTAGTTCTTGTTGCCAAGCCATGAAGGAGATTAAGAAAGAAAGGAGATCGATGGAAGTAAGATTACTGTGAGCGACAAGTAAAAGTTACGACTTATATAAAGGAAGGAGCTAGCGTAACTTAGAAGCCAACGGTAACTTGCCACTGAAGTTTTACCGTCTTTCCATGATTTGGGTTTGACACATTTTTCTATAGAAGGCATTGAGAATTTTGAGATGAAGAGATAAAAGAAGCTTGTAGGCTAAGTCACCTACTTTCATTGAATTCAGATATAAGGCTCACAATATTTGGGGGATAACTTCATATACTCCCCAAGAGATAAAGAACTTCTTTTGGGCCGTACTCGAATGAAGACTAAAACCTTGATATCCAAAACATCGATTCTCACTTCTGAACTCATTGTTCTGAATCCTTAAAACAGCGTGACTCTTGAGAAGTATTCTAGGGAAAGGGTCTTCCTTTTTTTAAACAGAATCTTTCTTTTATTTTTGAGAGGGAATAATTTTAAGATCAAAAAGGGAGATTCTTACTCCTGTATGCCTCGAAGGTTGGGGAGGAATCTTACATTCTACCCCACTTAAAAAGTGCGAGATGTCCTCATCTCGCAAGGTAGAGGACAACTCTTTTTCTTAACATCCAATTTTATTTTGGGGTTCCTTATATTCTGGTCAACCCAACAGAACACTGGGATAAATATCCCTTATATAGAACTCATCATTAATATTCAGATCATATCATTCATATCTTTAACATGATAATGGTCCATTAGACCGAAAAATTTTCTTCTGAACATTCCTCCACGGAAATTTCAGTCAAGCAAGTTCTCAATTTGTCATCCCTTAACTTGATCTACTGATCAAGTGTTAACAGTAACAATTTGACAGCACAACCCACTAATCTCATAGTGATTTGCTGAATTCATTATCATCATTCCAGTTATGAATATCATTACTGGGACTCGTCCCATTCATCCTCATTGTGGTTTTGTTCAGATTTTTATATTTCAACTAATTTCAGAAATTATCATTTTTCAATCAGAATTTTCAATCAGAATCCAATTCAATTCATCAATTCTCAAACAGAATTAAAAATCATATCAACCACATTCGAATTCATCATCTGGATAGCATTAACGCTTATAATTTCAAGTCTTAGATTTACTCGTATATACTGTCAGTAAAGAGCTGCAGTATACTCTCGGTATATACGGGTAGTCACGGCCCTTGGAATTATAAGGTAAATACCATCATGTCTAGGCCTCAAGCAAGTCAAGGATTCTATATAATTGCGGTACTTCCATCTGAAGACCCAATTACCAAATTACGAATTTCAATTTGAATATCAAATTGTATGAATTATATCACACAATTACAACCTTTTTGTGTTTCTTGATAAATTTCTGACCTATTTGTCTTCTCAATTGATCTTTATTAACCAAATGCTCTGATACCAACTGTGAGATCCCCCTGTTCCACCACGCAACGGATTCGGGTACTAGCAGCGGAAGTAGCACATCATGCGTGGGTAGGGGTCTCACACTCGGGGCCTCGTCCACGGATATCCGGACAAAAGACTAATCCGTCGGTTTTTCCAAAACCAGACCCGGAAAAACTTCCCTTATCCGGAAAGCACGGGCGATTCCACCAGGATAATTTTTACTCTAACGTAGTCAAAACTCTTACTGATCAAACAGATCCGACTGCATCTATAAAGATACTTGGTCAGATCAAGGAAGAAACTTGCACTTGGATCATTGAGATCAACGCTTTTTTCCCCACCAAGGAGGCACAGCCGTTGATTCCTATCCATAGAACAATTACTATCCGAGATTTACTTTATCTATCGTAATAACAGAAATTGAGTCTCGATTTACGGATCCATCAGTCCAGCCTAACCCCATCCGATCCCATGGGTTAGCCAACCGCCCAACCACTGTAGTGATGGGATCCAATTTGGAATTTGGTTAGGTTTTGTCCCGGGTACCAAGGAAAAGAGTTCCAAGGCCCCCTAGCCGGAAGTTCATGCAAACATAAAATTAGGCACACCACTTACACACCCAATATGAAATTGTCTTTTTCTTAGCATCAGCTAACTTTAAAACAATCCTTTAATGAAACCATAGTACCACTGATCACTCACAGTCTTCCAAATTATCCGATTGATTCTCAAATTTTCCATCATTCCTTCATCAGAGTATCTATGGCATCATTGGCAACTAGAACGCTCACCACCTGACCACTCAGGGGCCGTTTCTATAGTTCCTAGCCCATAATACTCGGCAATATAATCACTTATCAAGATGGACTCTCGTTGAAGATCAGCAAGATCAACCAACAGATCCATATAAAAGAGCCATGGACTCATCCGTTGAGGACCAGCAAGGTCAGTCAACCAGATCCATGCCCGGTTTCACAAAACAACTCTTACTCCTTGTTCCAATATCTTCCTCGACGCACGCGTGGGTATCCTAGGCGACCCAGAGCCCGAGCACCGTATGGTCAGCACCCTCTAGGATCCTTCGCAGGTGACCTAGCGCTTCACTCATAGGCCGCTTCCTTGGTCCCTCATCCACCGTACCGGAAGCTCACCATTTTAATCGAACCGAGGCTGGTCAAGACCTCGGTCGACCTTGCTACGCGAGACGTCCTCCATTGACTCTCCGTCAGCAGTTGCAACTTTATCAGTTAGGTCTCCACGACCTTAATCACAAGACGGTCAAAATGCTTCCCCAGCATTCTTGACATAAAACAGCCATTTACAAACAGCATTTACAAACAGTTTACAAATACAGTTTCTATATTAACTCTCATTTTTCCACATTGTTCCTCATTAATCCACATTACTTATTCCACATTCCATGTATATGTGTAATCATCCAATCACCTCCTTTTTCCATCTCTTCACTTCAGATTCCTTCACATCACATATCATATATTCACATCCATATCCACATCCATACATCCACATCCACATCCACATTCACATCCATACATCCACATCTACATGCTTATCTCCATTTTCACATCCTCATTTATACATCCACATCCCATATCCACATTCATACATACACATCCATATCCACATCCACATCCACATCCACATTCACATCCATGCATCCACATCTACATGCTTACCTCCATTTTCACATCCTCATTTATACATCCACATCCCATATCCACATTCATACATACACATCCATACATCCACATCCACATCCACATACATACATACATCCACATCCACATTCCACATTCACATCTATACGTCCACATCTACATTCACATTCACATACATCCACATCCACATTCCCATACATCCACATCTATACATCCACATTCCACATTCACATCTACATTCACATTCACATACATCCACATCTACTTCACATTCACATACATCCACATCCCCATTCCCATTCACATCTATACATCCACATCTACATCCACATACATACATACATCCACATCTATACATCCACATTTCACATTCACATCTACATTCACATTCACATACATCCACATCTACATTCACATTCACATACATCCACATCCACATTTCCATTCACATCTATACATCCACATCCATTCACATCTATACATCCACATCTACATCCACATTTACATCTATGCATATACATCTTCATGCATATATCCATTTTCATGTTCATACATCCACACTCCCATCTCCATATCCACACATCCACATACATTCCCATTTATATAACCCCATATACCTTCACATCTAATCTTTTACATCACATCCATTCTCGCCCTATCACAACCCATATACATCTTATCCTATCACATACACTTCTTACCTCATCCCCCCATACACATCTTAATTCATCTTATCACATCCTAACTTATTTCATAAGCATCTTATCACCTCTTATCACACCTCTTATCACATCCTATCACTTTCCATACGCATCTTATCAATTCTTATCACATCTCATACACCTCTTATCACATCTTATCACATTTCATATCTTTTTTTTTTTTTATAAAGAGAATTCTTTTATTTGATATAAGATTTCTCTACACATTTATTTATACATAAATTCCATTTAAGGAGACTAACACTTTCGAAATTAAAATCAATCTTTTATGCATCTTCTTATGCATGATTTCAATTTGGTAGGGAATTATACTTTTAGAATAAAAGAATTTCTCTTATGCATCTAAGTTAAGCATAAAATCCATTTATGAGAAAAATCATACTTTTAGTATAAAAAGAATATCTTTTATGCATACCTATATGCATGAAATCCAATATGATAAAAGTAACACTTTTGATATAAAAATTTTTCCTTTATGCATACTTCTATGCATGAAAATTAAAAATGATAAAAGTAACACTTTTGATATAAAAATTTTCTTTTATGCATACTTTTATGCATGAAAATTAAAAATAATAAAAGTAACACTTTTGATATAAAAATTTTTCCTTTATGCATACTTCTATGCATGAAATAAAAATGGTAAAAATAACACTTTTGATATAAAAACTTATCCTTTATGCATAATATTAAAATTCAATTTCCCCATGATTGTAATGAAATTCTTTCAATTAATCTAGGATGATAATTCCTAGAATATGGTAGGAAGTCCTCTTTTTATGCTTTGAATGAAATTATTTTATGCATAATTTTTATAAAAATTTTGCCATAGCTCCGCTGCTATGACTGATAAATCTCAATTTTTCTAAGGGATAATGCTTATCATTAAGAAAATAATTAAAATAATCTCTAATTGGATTATCAATCCATAATGGATTGAATCATTAATATACATAAACTAAAAGCATAGAAAAAAGCCATTAATTTGGCCTCAAGCATAGCTTAATCTTGGGTTAAGGAAAAGCTTTATGAAAAGCTTGATTTGGATTGAGAACGGTTCATGAGTATGACCATTTCTTGAGTGAGAGAGAGAATTTACATAAAAATCATTAGAATTTAAAAATAAATGAAAATTAACTTCAATAGCATTATGTAACTCTTCACTACTATTCAAACTTCAATAGCATTAAAAAAAAAACCATACCAATTAAACTTCTCAAGCTTGAGAGGGGTTGAGAAGAGAGAAACATTGAGAAATTATAGAAAGATCAATATTCACTAATTACCTTACAACTTGCTTGATTCTTTGTTCACGGTAGAGGCCCCCAACCAATCAATTGGTTAAGTATGTTGATGGAGCCACTAATGGGGATTGAAGAAAGAGGGAAGCTCCAAAAACTAGTGAATTATTAAATGAATTCACAGTTTCTGGCTTAGGTGGAGTAGAGTAACGATGCATAAACACTATATATTTTTCAACAAGGGGGAGGCTTCTATTTATAGAAAAAATTGAGCTCCTAACCAAACAAACTGATTCTAGAATTTTCTAAATCAGTTTGGTCAATATTTGACCATTTTTAGATCAGTTAAGCTAACTTTTTGGAACTAGACTTGAATGAGGAGAGAGGAGAGATGAAATATCTCAATTTTTATGAGTTTAAAACTCATTCAAGCATGTGAAATATGCACCTCCTTTAAAGAACTCCCCTTCCTTACATATGTGTCATAATGGAATCATTTTAATATTGCTCATAGTTTTTTTTACTAATAAACCTTGTACATTTTCAACTCTTCATCTTATGTGAAATATGCACCTCCTTTAAAGAATTCCCCTTCCTTACATATGTCATATTTTTAATATTGCTCATAGTTTTTTTACTAATAATCCTTGTACATTTTCAACTCTTCATCTTATGTGAAATATGCACCTCCTTTAAAGAATTCCCCTTCCTTACATATGTCATATTTTTAATATTGCTCATAGTTTTTTTACTAATAATCCTTGTACATTTTCAACTCTTCATCTTATGTGAAATATGCACCTCCTTTAAAGAATTCCCCTTCCTTACATATGTCATATTTTTAATATTGCTCATAGTTTTTTACTAATAAACCTTGTACATTTTCAACTCTTCACCTCATGTGAGCATTTACTCATTTTTGGGTATTTTCTTTTTACAAGTTGGATTTATCTCCTCCCTACACATGGATTGATGCTATTGGTCCATAGGAACCTTAATTGGACCATAGTCTAAAGATTTCTGAAAATCTAGACCCTTAGGCTAAGGTTCTTTATAGCTATTTTCAATTAATTCCAATTGCACATTGGAAAATTCTTTTTGAATTTCTGTTTCAGGGGAACTCATCTGAATTAGAAGAGATATTTTTCTATCCAAAAATATTCAAAATCTGAATATTCTCTCTCTAGAATATTTTTCTCTCTCTAGGCTAAAACAGATAGAAACAAGGTCTTTATATTTCTGAAGAGGGATTGATTACAAGGAAAGATACTAGACATCAAAAAGGGGGTGGGGGAGGAATCTTACAGGACAGGAGCGCCGCTGGACGGACGGAGTGGGTGCTGGAGTGTCGCTGCCGGTTGCAGAGGCGGTGCCGCCCGTGAGGCTGGGCGGAGGTGGTGGGCCCGCCCGTTTCAGGTGGTCGGACGGTGGAGTAGCGAGACAGAATCGACAGACGGACGGCGACGGAAAAACATAGCGCCGGCGGAATTTCGCAGGCTTTTCTACAGATTCTCCATAGGCACTACTCCAGGGCCAGCTCCCAGCTCTAATACCAAATGTTGGGTGTTGGACTCACACACTCACACACACAAACCTGCACATTAGGGTTAGGTGCAGGGTAGAATAGCTCACACACAGAAGAGAGAGAGAGAGAGAGAGAGAGAGAGAGAGAGAGAGAGAGAGAGAGAGAGAGAGAGAGAGAGAGAGCCAAAAGTGTGGTATCCACAAAATGCAAGTCAACCCTTGCATGTGTGCCACATCCATATAATATAGAAGTACAAAATATTATATGTTAGAGTGTCCTTTCACACTTGATGTCCAAGGGGAAAAACCACATGGGAAAAAGTGCCCTTGGTTAAGCCCTGTTCACACATAGCACTACCATAGTGAGCATATGTCTATAGATACTTATTTTGCTCCTCTAGAGGAACATAACCTCCAGTAATGCCTGCTTTAGCCTTTTCATAAGGGGTTTTCTTCGGCTTAGATTCTTTATCTTTCTTACCCCCTGAACTGGAGCTATTACTACCGTCCTTCTTAGCATCTGTTAGGATCCAATCCACGAATGAATTGCTCCATCTTGGCCTGCACAGATAGCCCTAATTGCTGTGCTAAAGTAATAACCTTGCCGGAAAACTGAAGCACTGGGGACCGTTCTGTCTGAGTCCATAGAACTCATCTGCCAGACCGGTCATGTACTAGGGCGGGAGGAATCTGGTCTTCAGGTCATGGACAAAGGTATCCGAGCTAAAAGCTGTGACACCTGTGGTTTGGTCTATATAAAGATTAGACCAATGCTGCCACCAAGTGACTGCCTCATGAGTGAGATGGGGAGCCGCTACGTGGACTCTATCCTGAGAATCTGTGATTCTAGCTAATGGAAAATGAGCAGTAAATTGATGAATAAATTGATTTACTGCTAAATGATCACACTTACCATCATACTCACTGAAATTAGGTTGACTGTGAATGACGGTAGTTGATGCTGCGGACTGCTGGTTGATGGCACCTGAGGGGGGGGATGTTGAAGAGAGGTGCTGGTATCTAAGATGAATGGCCTCCTTTTCCCTTTGGTGCTCGAGTAACATACGTTCTCGATCGAGCTCTCGTTGGTGCTCCTCCCGAGCGGCGACTTCAGCCTGACGCTGGTCTTCGTCGATGTGTTGGGCTTCCTCATAGTCCAGTTTTTTGCTTTGATTTGTTGTTTTCTAGCTTCTGCTTCTACTTTTTCTTCTCTCCTTCGGGCCTCATATTCTCTCCTTTATTTTTCCATCTGAAAGAAGAGGGAGATGTAGTCAGGGGCTACTGGAGGCGGAGGAGGACGTGCTGCTGTTGCCTCCAAGAGTTGGAGACGCTCCATGAGCAGCTGGTTCTCATGAGCAGCTGGTTCTCATGAGTAGCTATGGTGTCTGCGGTAGTCGGAAGAGCAAGGTCTCCTTCGGGGGAGGCGTCTTCCGGCCGATGAGTACTCTCTCCTGTAGACATGATGCTGAAGTCGGTAGTCGTGCCGAAACGTAATTTGAACATCCAAGGATGCCCTCACACTAGGATACAGTGTGTGTGGACAAGTTGAATCTGATACCAATGTAACATGCAGGGATACAGTGTGTGTGGACAAGTTTAAGTCTTCGTATTGGAGGATCCTGTCACACAAATGCTCACACCGTCTTCTGTATCCTGAGTTTCGCGAGTTTAGCAATCCACTTTAATACTTCAAACTTATGAGAGATATGAGAGGGAGAGATGAGAACTGTACACCGTATGGGGTCCCAAATTACCCACTGAAGGGCCCCCTATCCCGTTACCAAGATAGAATTTGCTTTATTATCTTTAAAGAGACTGACGGTGTGACTACGGTAAGCCAAATGCAAGATCTCTGAAGACGAAGTGTTGGGCTGAACTGTACACTGCTGTAGAAACACCAAAGATGTTCAATCTCGAGCCTATGCACTCTTCCCAATGGAATGAGGGAGGGATCCAAAGCTAGGGTTGAGAGAGGGGCTGTTTGGGACTGTTCTAGACTGAGTATGAATGCTGTAAATGAATGTGAATGCTGTGTTTTACCTTCACCAAGAGGCTGGAGCAAAACGATGATACGATGAATGCTGAAAACTGTATGGATGCATAAAACACAAGGTTTACTGATGGCTGAATGCTGAGAATTGCTGCGTTTGCTAATGGAGGGCTGAATGCACAAGCGTTGATGCTCCTCTTGCTGTAGGATGAGATGCTTCTCCAAAACGCATGGACTGAAGTGGATGCAAGGCTGAATATGATGCGCTTGAATGCTCTTTGCTGAATATGAATGAATGAATGAATGATTATGCAAGTGATCTATTTATATGGGCTATATGAGCTAGTCGGCTGGCTACTGAGCTGGCCAATTGCTCATGTCCAATAAATAATACATAAATGTGTATAAAATGCTGAAAATGCTAGGAAAAATACCAGAAAAATCCTAGTAAAATCGGCAGTTTACGTGCAAGTACACTCTAAAATAGAATGGTGTTGTAGAAAGGAAAAAAAGGCACATTGCAGAAGTGGCATGTGCCTTGATGGCTGAAAAGAATATGCCACATTACTTTTGGGCAGAATCAGTGGCAACTACTGTGTACGTTATGAACAGGACACTCACTACCAACTGTTCATGGTATGACTCATAAACAGAAGTTTACAGGCATAAGACCGGATGTGTCTCACTTGAGAGTGTTTGGGTGTCTTGCATATGTACATATTCTTGATGAAGTGAGAACAAAGTTAGATCCAAGGCAGAGAAATGCATCTTCATTGGTTATGCTATGGAGAAAAAAGGTTACAGATGCTATAACCCTACCACTCATGAGATGCGAGTAAGCAAAGATGTTGTCTTTGATGAGATGAGTAGCTGGTATGCACTAGTAGTGAAGGCAATAGAAGATGTAGGTGCAAGAAGTGCTGATGTTGCACCACATGTACAACAGCAATCATAGGTGCTGAGTGGACATGGGGAGTCCTCGAGCAGTGGATCCAATGTTAGCCCATGGTCAGGAAGGTTGAGAAATGATGCAGGTACACATGTATCACGGAAAGGGAAGGAAAAGGTAGATCAACCTTTTGTGCCTGATCTATGACCAGGTCACTCATATGTGGATGGTGACTCTAGTGGCTCTAAGCAGAGCCTTGATTAGGAGCTTAGCATTCCGTCTGTGGTTACTCCTAGTGTAAGGAGAACCAGGGTTGTTTTGAGGGCACCTGGCAATGATCTAGGTGTACGCAGGTCTAGGAGGGTTAGATACCCTATTGAGAGATATGATGGATATACACTCCATCATTATGCTTACATGGTAAAAGCAATAGAGGAAGTTGAGCCCACTTGCTTTGAGGAAGAAATTGGAAATAAGAAAATGGAAAGATGCCATGGATGAGGAGATGGCAGCATTGGATGCAAATGCAACATGGGAGTTAATGTCTTTGCCGCCTAAGGAAAAGAATAGATGTAAGAGGGTGTATAATGACAAGCACAATGCTGATGGTTCAGTGTGCAGGTACAAGGCAAGATTGGCTGCCAAGGGCTATGCGCAGACTTATGGCATAGACTATGGAGACATTTAGCCCAGTTGCAAGAATGGGAGCTATGAGAGCTGTCATTGCTATGGCTGCAGTGAAGGGTTGGTCTTTACATCAAATGGATGTAAAGAATGCTTTCTTGCATGATGATTTTCACAAGAAGAAGTGTACATGATACAACCACCGGGTTATGAGAGTGATGAACATCCAGATTTTGTGTGCATGTTACGCAAAGCCTTGTATGGCTTGAAGCAGGCACCCAAAGCATGGCCAAACAAGATCAGGGAGTATTGGATCTCAGATATCCAATGTAGATTTTTCACTATATGTGAAAAAGACAGATAGAGGGATCATGCTATTAGTCATCTATGTGGATGACTTGATTATCACTAGTGATAGTGATGCAGACATACCTGATGTTAGGATGCTTTTGATGCAGACATACCTGATGTTAGGATGTAAGATTCCTCCCCAGCCTCTCAAGATGTCCAGTGTCTTTCCCTGTAATCAAATCCCTCTTTAGAAATATAAAAGATCTTGTTTTTACCAGTTTTAGCCTAGAGAGAGAAAATCTTCTAGAGAGTGGTAATTTAGTTTTTAAAAATTTTTGGATAGAAAAATACCTCATCTTATTAAAATAAGCTCCCCTGAAACAGAAGTTCAAAAATATTTTCAGGTGCATTAGAAATTAAGTATAATCTGTTCAAGAGGCATTATCGTGGGGAGTGAAGATTTTTTCAAAATTTTAAATTAAGGTTCCTATATGGACCAATAAGATTCATCCAAATGTAGGGAGGAGATAAATAAAAGAATAAAAGATAAATCCCCAAAAAAATGAGTAAATACTCACATAAGATAAAGAGTTGACTAAAGACAAGGTTAATAGTTAAAAAAGAGAGTAAATACTCACATAAGATGAAGAGTTAACTAAGGACAAGGTTAATAGTTAAAAAATAGAGATATTTAGGTGAAATGATGCATTTTTGACACCTCAGTATGGGGGGATTCCCCTCATGAAGGAGGCGCCTATTTCACATGCTTGAATGAGTTTTAAACTCCCAAATAATGAGATATTTTTATCTCTTCTCTCTCCTATTTCAATTAGATCCAAAAAGTGAGTAAAACTGACCCAAAATGGTCAAAAATTGACCAAATTGATCTGGAAAATTCTAGAATCACTTGGCTTGGTTAGAAACTCACTTTTTCCTATAAATAGAAGCCTTCCCTATTGTTGAAACTCAAAATGTTGGGTGATTAAAGGTGGTCAAAAGATTCTCTAGAAGATGCCTTTTTGTACTTATCATTCCCAAAAAGGGGGGGGGGGGGAGTTTTTGAAATTTTGGACATCCATAACTTCTACATATGAGCTCAAAATTTGTCGGAGATTAGAGATCTAGAATCTACTTGCTGAGCTCTTTCCATAGATATGTCACATGATATGGTTTTGCCCACTCAATTTTAAATTCAATTCTGGTGGGAAATTCTGAAATTCAAACTTCTAACCATTTGAAGAATAAGAAGGTATCTAAAGTCAAAGAAACTCAACATTTTAACAAAAAGTCATTAAAATCATAATATGGCAGATTAAAGGGCCCCTATAGACCTCAACCTTCCCCTAATGGTTCCATTGTGACAGTGTATGTCAGCTTGATTTTTGTGGAGCTAATCCATTCCAAGGATCCCGTCAAAAACTCCCAGAGGTAAGACTTTGAACTGACAGTTGGTTACATTACCATCTACATTGAACTGGATAAGATCTGTCTCATGGTGGTGGTGAGTGAAAAGAATCTTCCCACTGGCCAATTCAACTTGCATAGGTTTCCCTGATTTCTATTCTAAGACTAGGTTACGCAAGCATCCAGGGGAAATGAATGAATGAGAACTGCTGAATCGCTCAAACGCTTAAAAGGCTTACCCTAATACTCTGCTGGAGTATGGATGAGACTGAGAACTGATGGTTAGGCCCTTGGTTTTCAACTGCAGCATAGATCTGCCCTCTTTCCTCTTCTACTACATCTGAAATTATGACTACTCTGGCTGCAACAGTCTGAGGCGAAACTCTTTCTCTTTGGTTACCCCAGTTCTCGAAAGGAGTTCTGAGGTTACTCTGAACAGAGGCAGATGGCTGAGCTGGAGTTCTTCTGGGGTTACCCTGGCTTGGGTGAGATGGACCTTGATTGGACTGGTATGAAAGGGTTGGTCTCTGAATTCGGGGTCTTTGACTTCCCTGTCCCCTTGACATGGCAGGAGTCGGGCAGTCTTTCAGTTGGTGACCAAAACCTTGGCATCCAAAACATCGGTTTTCACTTCTGAGTTCATCCTTTTGATTTCTTAAAAGAGGTGGGGATCCTGAGAAAGTATTCTGGGGGAAGGGTCTTCCTTCACTTCGGAATCTTCCTGCATCCTGATTTTGATTCGGGCCTTGCTGCCTCTTCGGGGGTGGAAAGTTTGCAGTACTTCCCTGGGCTTGGAATCTTTTAAAGTTAGAGGGTGCAGGCTTTGGTGGGACCTTTACTACAAGGGCTTTGGCAAAATCTTTTGCCATTCTTACTGCTTCAGCCATGGACACTGGCTTGGCATTTTGACCAGTGTTTCCAAGGGTTCGTTCATTCCCGGAATGAACCTGGCCATGAGTTGTTCTTCATCTAGAGGTGGTGAATATTTGAGTAGAAGAGCAAAGGCCTGGTGATATTCTTCGATGGTCTTGCTCTCTTGCTTTAGCTCTAAGAATTCATTCATTTTGATTTCCAAAAATCCAAGGGGACAAAATCTCTTTCTTAAATAGGTTTTTAGGTCGTTCTAGGACTGAGTATTTCTGTCCAGACGGTTGGTGTCACAGTGGTTCCTCCATGCTACCCTAGCTGTTTCCACTATTTTCAGCCGGGCAAGAGCCATTTTTCTCCGCTCATTGTAGCCTGTGATGTCAAAATATTCTTCCATGGCTTCCACCCATTTCTCCACGGCCTCGCCAAGGTTCTCCCCTTCTCCTTTGAAGGGTCCTAACTGAGTCCTATGAAGAGCCTTGCGAACATCAGGGTCAAGCTCGTCCTCTTCAGAGAGAGGGTCTGGCTGATGGCCACGGTTTTCTCGTCTCATGTTTCCTCGTCTCATGATTCTGTCAAAAATTTATATATTATTAAATTTTTAGTTTGATATCATCCACGAGATCCTAAGACTTAAGAGGTTCGAAAAACAATTTCTTAAACAAGACAATGATCTTATTGGAGATCTATGACATATGTCGGATAACAGATTTTTGTTTATCAGATCGTCCGTAAACAATCACTTATATAACAGGGAATTTTTTTCTCCAGAAAACATTTCTATATTTATATAAAAGTTGCAATATGTACATAGAGCAGCTTGGCTCCAGAATCACCGCCTCATTCATAATCGCATAAAGAAGCGAAACTGTGAAGAAGACATACCATGGTACACACAATTCATTACACAAAGAGGTGCTCTAATTCTATTTCTCGGGATAAAGCGGCTAAGAAGTCTAAAAAATCGGCGTGAAGTTCTGAAGTTCCTGGGTGAATGATCACAGAGTAGAACCTGCTGAACAAGTCCTAGTCTTATCAGAATCATGGCCAAGGAAATATTTTGCCTGAGCCTCTGACGCTGTGACTGGTACTGACGTTAATACACCGTCCTCCACAGAACCACATATACCGACGTCGCTAAGAGAATCAGGAAAGTAAAGACTCTTAAAATGGTGAGCGAGTCTCACTCTGCTCATTCGGGTCGTAGCAGAGTTGATGAGGTGATCAAATGCAAAAGCTATCATATCCTGACTCCGAGAGAGTCCAAGAATCCCAGATAGGTTCGGGGTGTCCATCTATAAATTTCCAATTTAATTTATAAGTTTTCAATTTTTGAAGTTCATTCTCATAGTATTAACAAGCGAAAAACATTTCTTTCCCAGATTTCTATTAAAAATTTAGGCAATTTTTGCTCTGATACCAACTGTGAGATCCCTCTACCCCCTCCGCACACCGGACTCCCGATAGCTGACAGGCGGAAGCAGCCCCCTCGTGCGCGTGGCAGGGTTTCTCACTCGGGGCCTCGCCCACGAATGTCCAGGCACGAGACTAGGCTGGTGGTCACTCTGAAAACCAAAACCAGGAAAATTTTCCATGCCTGAAAAGCAGGGATGATTCCACCTTTTTGAATTTTCTTAACGAATTATTTTCTAACGAGATCAACTCCAAACTATCCTTCACCTGAATAAACCAGATAGAAGGAAACTATCACTGATATAATTTGATCATCTGAGTAAAATCAATGCTTTTTTCCTAATCAAGATCAGGCAGCACAGCCGTTGATCCACTCAATTGAGAAATTTATCAAGAAATTAACTAGCTACTCGAATCCTAGCGTGATCCTAAGATTTTTTAGTTTGATTATTAAAACTCCACTGATTCCAGCCTAACCCCATCTGGCCCATGGGTTAGCCACCACCCTGCCACCACTGGAATCGGTAGATCCAAACAAGTACTCACCCACCCATAATTGAAATGCCTTTCTTAACTTTAGCTTTAGAAAATAGATACGCACACACTCCTCTTTAAAACTTTAATATAAAAATAATCCATTAACAAAACAGATATGATCATAGATTTCATAATTCAAAATTTTCATTCAATCCCTTGTTTACAGAACGAGTACCACTCTGGACTCTTTGTTGGGACCAGCTGGTCAGCAACGAGATCCAGTAAACAGATTACAATAATCACTTCGTCAACATATATATATATCTTCCTCAACATACGTATGGGTGTCCTAAGCACCGCGAGCCCATGCATCGCCTGGTCAGAACCCTCCCAGGATCCTCCTTAGGTGTCCTGGCACTTCACTCAGGGACCGCTTCGTCGGCCCTCGCCCATCGTACCGAAAGCGCACCATTTTTCACCATACCCAGGCTGGTCAAGACCTGGGCAGGTTTTTGCCGCATGAGTTGTCCCTCGAACACTCCCCGCCAGCTGTTGCAACCGAACTTCCCTTAGATAAACATATATGCCAAATGCTCCCTTCAGTATTCTGGCGTAAGATAGTCCTTTAAGAAAACAGGGTTTCTATGCAAGTTTTCAGTTTAGATTTTGTTTGAAAACCATGAATAATCTTAAATCCGTATCCCAATACTTCTAGATCCAGGTCTGAATTCCAAACAGAATTCCTCGAATTCTGTTAACTTGATCCTTAGGTCAAAATCAAAAGTCTTAACTTAGTTTCAGATTCGGTGGGGGATTTGAGTACCTTTTTCCTAAACTCGGCACATCGTCATTGATTGAAATTGATGAAGGAATTAGGTCTTGGTCAATAGTCAGAATCAGAGTTTGGGTCTGGAAAGGTTCTTCCTAAACTATCTTTCTCGAAAGGTACTATTAAAAATTCTCTTTTTCTAAATTTCGTTGGTGACAAATATTTGCTTACAGATTTATAAAACATGAATTTCTTATGAGGAATCAAATAATCATTTATCTCGATCTCCGACTTCGATAATTTAATTTACCATCTTAGTGAATATGAAACGGTAGCATTTCTTCTCATAGATTATTTACTTATTCATTTTACCAATTTTTTTGGACATTAAACAGAGGATTAAGGAGAACCCTTATTTAATTATAAAGATTCTATATGCATCTTATTACGCATAAAATCCAATTCTGATGAATGTCACACTTTTATCATCATAAAAATCATTTATGTTGAAAATCACTCTTTTATCATGAAAGAATTTCATTTATGCATATGTTAATGCATAAAAACCATTTATGATGATAATCACACTTTTAATATAATAAAAATATCTTTTATGCATAGGTTTATGCATAAAAATCATTTATGATGAAAATCACGCTTTTAATATAAAAAATATATCTTTTATGCATAGGTTTATGCATAAAAATCATTTATGATGAAAATCACACTTTGAATATAAAAAATATCTTTTATGCATAAAAATCATTTATGATGAAAATCACACTTTTAATATAAAAAAATATCTTTTATGCATATGTTTATGCATAAAAATCATTTATGATGAAAATAACACTTTTAATATAAAAAAATATCTTTTATGCATATGTGCATAAAAATTATTTATGATGAAAATAACACTTTTAATATAAAAACATATCTTTTATGCAGATGTTTATGCATAAAAATCATTTATGATGAAAATCACACTTTTAATATAAAAAAATATCTTTTATGCATAAAAATCATTTATGATAAAAATCACACTTTTAATATAAATTTTTTTTAATGCATATGTTTATGCATAAAATCATTTATGATAAAAGTAACACTTTTATAATAAAAAAATATTCTTTTATGCATAAAAATCAATATGATGAAATTAACTTTTATGCCTTATTTTAAGCATAAAAAATCCATAATGAAGAAAGTAACACTTTCATAATAAAAAAATTATCAATAAGTATCTTTCATAGATTTTAATTCTATTGAAAATCATTCTTTTATAAAAATTAATCAATATGCATCTTTCTATGAGAATGACACTTTTAGAATACTCTAACGATGGGGATTACTCTTTTGATTAATAAAAGATGAAATTTATTTCACAAATTTTCAAAAACTTTTGCCATAACCTCCTTTGTATGGCTGACCATTTTTCAAATTTTAACTTACTAAAATTAATTAGAAGTTCACCAAGAGTATTTAAATCATTCTAAAGTAAACATTTTCTACTTATTTAAGAGAAACATTATGAAAAACTTGATTTTATTCATTAATCAATCATCTAGGATAAGAATGGTTGGATTTACTAAAGAAGAGAGGGGAATGCCTTTTTTCAAATGAGGCATAACATCATTTGCAATTTAGAGAAGACAAAAAATAAAAAACCATAAAAAACCATAAAATGAATGGAAAAGAGAAGAATCTCCAACTTACTAAAAAATTTGAGAGCTTTCCTTTGGATTTATGGTTTGAGGGTTCTACTCTTGTTTGGAAACAAGAGTGGCCACCAATCTTTTGGAAGAGGAAAGGTCAAAAACTAATGAATTATGAGTAAAATTTATTGTTTTTGGCACTTGGGAGAGGCAGGGTAACAGTGCAAAACACTATTGAGTTTCAACAAAGGGGAAGGATTATATTTATAGAAAAAAGTGAGCTTCTAACCAAGCCAACTAATTCTAGAATTTTCCAGATCAATTTGGTCAATTTTTGACCATTTTTGGGTCAGTTTTGCTCACTTTTTGGATCTAGTTGAAACAGGAGAGAGGAGAGATAAAAATATCTCATTATTTGGGAGTTTAAAACTCATTCAAGCATGTGAAATAGGCACCTCCTTCATGAGGGGAACTCCCCCATACTGAGGTGTCAAAAATGAATCATTTCACCTAAATATCTCTCTTTTTTAACTATTAACCTTGTCCTTAGTCAACTTTTCATCTTATGTGAGTATTTACTCATTTTTGGGAGATTTTTCTTTTATTCTTCTATTTATCTCCTCCCTACATTTCGATGAATCTTATTGGTCCATAGGAACCTTAATGTAAAATTTCAAAAAAATCTTCACCCCTAGGATAATGCCTCTTGAACAGATTATACTTAATTTCTAATGCACCTTCTGAAAATATTTTTGAACTTCTGTTTGAGGGAAACTTATTTTAATAAGATGAGGTATTTTTCTATCCAAAATTTTTTGAAAACTGAATTACCACTCTCTAGAAGATTTTCTCTCTCTAGGCCAAAACTGGTAAAAACAAGATCTTTTATATTTTTGAAGAGGGATTTGATTACAGGGAAAGATGTTGGACATCTTGAGAGGCTAGGGAGGAATCTTACATTCTCTCCCACTTGAAAAATGCGAGAGGGATTTGATTACAGGGAAAGATGCTGGACATCTTGAGAGGCTAGGGAGGAATCTTACATTCTCTCCCACTTGAAAAATGCGAGATGCCCTCATCTCGCAAACTGGGGGTAATCCCGCAACAAATCGGCTTCATTCTCCCAGGTGGCATCTTCAAAAGGATAGAACTTCCATTTTACCAATAATTCTCTGAGAATTGTGTTCCTGAGAATCTTTTCTTGAACATCAAGAATTTCTTCAGGTTGGAGTTCCATCTGTCCTTGGGTTGAAAAGGTTAGGATTTCATCATCAAGTACATGATTTGGGCTTGGCACATATTTCTTTAGAAGGCTTACATATGAAATACATTATGAACTTTGAGATGAGGAGGGAGAAGAAGCTCGTAGGCTAAGTCACGTACTTTCTTAGTAATCAGATTTGGTCCACAATATATGGGGGATAACTTCTTGTACTTCCCAAGAGATAGAGAACTTTTGGGCCGTACTCTAATGAAGACCATATCTGCTTCTTCAAACTTTCTGTCTGTCCTCTTCTTATTTGCATACTGCTTCTGTCTATCCTGGTGTGCAGCTTTTATATCTTTACGAATTGACAACATCTGCTGCTCCATGTCATCAAGCATCTGTCTGGACATCTTGACCCTAGTCAATGGGTCAGACCAAGTTAATGGAGTTAAGCAATCTTGTCCATACAAAGCTTTGAAAGGAATCATCCCAATACTTCTCTGATAAGAAGCATTGTAGGCGAACTCGACTAGGTGTAGATAGCTTAGCCACTTCTTGGGTACCCTGCCAGCATGACCAAAGTATATCTTCGATTACTTGGTTTACCCTTTCAGTTTGACAATCGGTCTCAGGGTGATGAGCTATGCTGAGATCCAAGAAAGTTCCCACTGCTTCAAAAAATGCAGTCCAAAACCTTGAAGTAAATTTGGGATCTCGATCACTTACTATTCTCCTGGGTAGGCCATGCAATCTGAAGATTTCTTTGAGGAACACTCTGGCCACATCCACTGCAGTGTAGGTTTCTTTTACTAGGATCAGATGGGAAACTTTGGTTAGTCTATCAACTACCACGAAAATGGAGTTGTAACCTGATTGCACTAAAGGTAATCCAGTAATAAAGTCCATATTGATACATTCCCACTTCATCCCAATGGATGTAACTTCCCAGGAATTTTTACTCTTTCAGCTTTGACTTTCTGGCATGTCAGACATTGACGTACATGATTCAGTACATCCTTTTTCAAACCAGGCCAAAAAAAGCTTTTCTTTACAAACATGTAGGTTTTGATGAAACCTAGATATCTTGCTATAAGGCTATCATGGGCTTCATTCAGAATTTGATCCTTGGTTCCCTCATCATTGGGAATGCATAGCCTGCGATTATAATACATAATGCCATCATCCAGGCTGTACCCTTGAACCTTGTTCAACTCCTATGGAGTTTTGCTTTCCTGCATAAGTAAGGTAGCAATAGAGCCAAAGAATCTATCTTGCATGATCTTCTCTCTTGCTTCAATAATCAAAGGATTTGATATTACAGTAATTGCAAGCAAGGAGGCTTTTCTGCTGAGGGCATCTGCTACCACATTTTCTTTGCCTGGGCGGTACTTGATTTCAAAATGAAATTCCTACAGGGTCTGCATCCACCTTCTTTGGCGCATGTTGAGGTCCTTCTGAGTAAAGATCCACTTTAAGCTCTGATGATCTGTCATTAAAGTGAATCTTTTTCCCAGTAGGTAATGTCTCCACAACTTTAAGGCATAGACTACTGAAAGTAATTCCAGGTCGTGGATAGCATAATTCCTCTCATGCGTTCTGAGTTTTCAGGATTCATAGGCCACTGCATGACCTTCCTGCATGAGTGCACCTCCTAGGGAAAAACCACTTGCATCAGTTACTACCTCAAAGGGTAGAGAGAAATCTGGCAGCTTCAGAACGGGATTGGATACCAAGGCGGTCTTCAGCTTATCAAAAGCACTCTGGCACATGGCAGACCACTGAAATGGGGTATTCTTTTTGAGAAGGTTAGTCAGGGGGGAAGCTATGAGAGCATACTTTGGTATAAAAATTCTATACCAACCAGTCAATCCCACGAATCCTCTGACTTCTTTCACTGTCTTTGGTTCAGGCCAATCTATGACTGCCTGGACTTTCGCGGAATCTGGAGAAATTCCATCTTTGGCCAAGTATTCAATGTGGTCGGGAGAGAAAGTGCATTTGCTCTTTTTGGCAAAGAGTTGGTGCTTCCTTAGAATCTCAAGGACTTTTCAGACATGAGTCTCATGGTCAGCTGCATTCTTTGAGTAAATCAGAATGTCATCAAAGAAAACTAGAACAAAATCATCCAAGTATTCTCTGAGGATGTCCTGTATTAGGCAATTGAATGTAGCTGGGGCATTAGTTAATCCGAATGGCATGACAGTAAATTCATAATTCCCATGGTGAGTATTGATGGCTGTTTTCGGTATATCTTGATCATTGATCCTGATCTGGTAATACCCCGATTTGAGATCTATCTTTGTGAAGATCTGGGCTCCATTTAGCCTGTCTAGAAGCTCATAATTTCTTGGGATAGGATGCTTATTCTTAACTGTCAGCTGATTTAGACCTCTGTAATCCACACAGAGTCTAAGCATTCTATCTTTCTTTTTCTGAAAGAGAACTGGCGCACCCTAGGTGAAACACTGGGTCTTACAAACCCTTGAATTATATCACACAATTACAACCTTTTTGTGCTTCTTGATAAATTTTTGACATATTTGGCTTCTTAGTTGATCTTTATTAGCCAATTGGCTCTGATAAATAGATTTTTCTTTATCCGATCGTCCGTAAACAATCACTTAAATAAAAAAATATTTGTATATTTATATACAAGTTATAATAAGTACATAGAGTGGCTCGGCTCCAAAATTCAAAATCTCCTCGAGAGACGCATAAGACGACGGTAGTACTGGGCCATAGTCATGCCCTGTTACATAATTTCTCTAATTGCGAAGGGAGCTATTGTTTTCTCCTTAGGGATAAATCGACTAAAGAGTCTATAAACTCGGCAAGCAAGTCTGAAATTTTGAGGCGTTGAATGATATAGAATGACACCACGCGTCATTTTCAGCTTTATCAAAATCATGGCCAATGAGAGGTTCTGCCTCAGCATTGCATGCCGGTTGCAAGAGGCGTGGATATATAGCCCTACAAACCACTTATGCTGTTGTCTCTCCACTAGGTTAGGAAAATATAATTCCTCGAAATGGCGTACGAGCCTTGCTCGGCTTGTTCGAGTTGAAGCGGAAGAGATGAGATGCTCGAAGGCAAATGCAATCATATCTTGAGACTGGGTGAGGTCGGGAATACCAGATAAATGGGGAACTTCCATCTATAAAAATAATTTCTTTGATTACAATTTCTTCATTAAAGGAGCTTACGGAATGAAAATACATTATGAAAATGCTATTTCTGAATTCTTATTAATAATTTCAGATAAGAATTTAATTATCCTTATTAGCTTTCAATTTGGCTCTGATACCAATTGTAAGATCCCTGTTCCCACCGAGCAACGGATTCGGGATACTAGCAGCAGAAGTAGCACTTCTCGTGCGGGACAGGGGTCCCACACTCGGGGCCTCGCCCACGGATATCCGGACAAGAGACTAATCCGTCGGTTTTTCCAAAACCGAACCCGGAAAAACTTCCTTCACCCGGAAAGTACGGGCGATTCCACCAGGATAACTCTTTACTCTAACGTAGTCAAGACCATTACTGATCAAGCTGATCTGCCGACTGCACCTATAAAGATACTCGGTTAGATCAAGGAAGAAACTTGCACTTGGATCATTGGGATCAATGCTTTTTTCCCCATTAAGAGGCACAGTCGTTGATTCCTATCCATAGAACAAATACTATCCGGGATTTACTTTATCTATCGTAAACAGAAATTGAGTCTCGATTTACGGATCCATCAATCCAGCCTAACCCCATCCAGTCCCATGGGTTAGCCAACTGCCCAACCACTGTAGTGATGGGATCTAATTAAGAATTTGGTTAGGTTTTGTCCCGGGTACCAAGGAAAAGAGTTCCAAGGCCCCCTAGCCGGAAGTTCATGCAAACATAAAACTAGTCACACCACTTACACACCCAATATGAAATTGCCTTTTTCTTAGCATCAGCTAACTTTAAAACAATCCTTTAATGAAACCATTATGTCACTGATGACAATCCTCATAGTCTCTGGTTGAATCCTTATTTCCAGTCATTCATTCATTGGTATACTTATGGCGTCATTGGCAACCAGAACACTCACCACCTATTCACTCAGGGGCTTTTACCATAGTTCCTAGCTCATAGTAACCGGCAATATATTCATATAACAGAATGGAATCTCCATGGAAGATCAGCAAGATCAACCCACAGATCCATATGAAAGAGCCATGGACTCATCCGTTGAGAACCAGCAATGTCAATCAACCAGATCCATGCCCGGTTTCAGAAAACAATCCTTATTCTTTATTCCAATATCTTCCACGACGCACGTGTGGGTATCTTCGACGACCCAGAGCCCGAGTACTGTATGGTCAGCACCCTCTAGGATCCTTCTCGCAGGTGACCTAGTGCTTCACTTAGAGGCCGCTTCCTTGGTCCCTCATCCACCGTACCGGAAGCTCACCATTTAAATCGAATCGAGGCTGGTCAAGACCTCGGTCGACCTTGCTACGTGAGAGGTCCTCCATTGACTCTCCGTCAGCAATTACAACTTTAACAGTTAGGTCTTCATGACCTTAATCCACAAGACGGTCAAAATGCTTCCCCAGCATTCTTGACATAAAACAGTCATTTACAAACAGTCACAAAATACAGTTTCTAAATCGAACTCTCGTCTTTCCACATTATCCCTCCTTAGTCCACATTAATTATTCCACATTCCATTCAATGTGTACTCATTCTCATCCATTTCCTCATATCGATGACACATTAATTCATATACACATTCACATTCACATCCATACATCCACATCTACATACATACATCCATTTTTACATCCTCATTTATACATCCACATCCCATATCCACATTCATTTTTACATCCTCATTTATACATCCATTTCTCATCCATTTCCTCATATCGACGACACATTAATTCATATACACATTCACATTCACATCCATACATCCATTTTTACATCCACATCCCATATCCACATTCATTTTTACATCCTCATTCTCATCCATTTCCTCATATCGACGACACATTAATTCATATACACATTCACATTCACATCCATACATCCACATCTACATGCATATATCCATTTTTACATCCTCATTTATACATCCACATCCCATATCCACATTCATTTTTACATCCTCATTTATACATCCACATCCCATATCTACATTCATACATACACATCCATATCCACATCCATACATCCACATCCACATCCACATTCACATCCATACATCCACATTTACATGCTTACCTCCATTTTCACATCCTCATTTATACATCCACATCCCATATCCACATTCATACATCCACATCCATACATCCACATCCACATGCATACATCCACTATCACGTCCTCATTCATACATCCACATTTACATGCTTACCTCCATTTTCACATCCTCATTTATACATCCACATCCCATATCCACATTCATACATACACATCCATACATCCACATCCACATGTATACATCCACTATCACGTCCTCATTCATGCATACATCCACTATCACGTCCTCATTCATACATCCACATCCTCATTCATACATCCACATCCACATACATACATACATCCATATCCACATTCCCATTCACATCTATACATCCACATCTACATCCACATACATACATACATCCACATCCACATTCCACATTCACATCTACATCCACATTCACATATGTCAGGTGTTTTTCTGAGAGGAGTTTCGGGCTTGTGTACATACGTGTGCATGGTGTGAATGAAAACTTGGCCGTGGAATGCCTTGCCAAGTGTACAGGGTGGATGGATTTGGTAATGGGTTTGCAGGCCTGTCCGGAAGTGGTCTACTATCAGCTTCAAGTGACTCAATGACACCCTCATCCTTTGCTTTGTACCAACTAGCAAGTGGTCTACTATCAGCTTCAAGTGAATCAATGACACCCTCATCCTTTGCTTTGTACCAACTAGCAAACTCATCAAACACCACATCTCGTGAGATAACCACTTGTCTAGTTTGTGGGTTGTAACATTTGTATGCCTTTTGATCCTGTGCATATCCAACAAACAGACACTTTTCTGCCTTAGGATCCAACTTCCTCCTCCTCTCATCAGGCACATGTACATAAGCTATGCATCCAAACACTTTGAGGTGTCCAATGTCTGGCCTAAAACCTGTAAGTCGCATCTCTGGTGTACTTCCATGTATGGCTGCTGTAGGTGTCTTATTCAATATATACACTACAGTAGCACAAGCTTCTACCCAATAATAATCTGCCATGCTCTTTTCATTGAGCATTGCCGTGGCCACTTCACAAATGACTCTATTCTTTCTCTCAGCCATACCATTTTGTTGAGGTGTATACCTGCAAGTCAATTGTCTTCTTATACCATGCTTTCTCAAGAAATACTCAAAAGCATTTGAGGTGTATTCACCACCTCCATCTTGTTGAGATTCAAGCTCGATGTCAGTGTGAGCCAGCTATGCTATGTGCGGGCAGATTAGGTAGGAACATGTGTGAGACATAAATGACCGCGTGTCCAGCTGGTCATAGTGTGTGGACATTAGCTAGGGTTAGTAGAGTGTGGACACAACTCAGTGTGTGTTGTGTGGATTATGGATTATGGCATTATGCAGTGTGTGAGAGTGGAGATGGTTTCTCTCTATGGTTAGGGTTTGCAATATACATTAGGGTTTGCTCCTGTGTGTGTGTCTCCTCCCCCTCTACCGTTCTTTCAACATGGTATCAGAGCCTTGTACTGTCTATTAGGGTTTATGAGTGAGTGAAGAGAAGAGGGAAAAGAAGCTGTGAAGAGAAGCTGTGAAGCTTGCCATTGGAGGTGTGAAGCTTGGAGCACACCAATTCTTATTAGATTTGAGAGCTTGGCCTACCGGGTAAGGTCCTCTAAACATCCTTGAGCGGATTGCAAGTGATACAGGCAAAAACAAAGCAAATCAAAGCAAAGAAAAATTTTGGTTTTTTGGAAGCTTTCCATTAAAGCTTGGGAACATTGATGTATGGTGGAAATACATGTAAATCTGGCAAAAGACATATGTATTTGACAAAGAGGGATGTATTGGCAACTCCTATGCAAGCCCTAAACTCACTTTGGAGCAATTTGGATGCAAATGAATGTATGAAAATCTCTGGTTTTTGAGCTCTCACAAAACAGAGAAAAATGAGTCAAAAATTGAAGCATTTGGAGCATATCTTTGGTAAAAATTCAACCATTGGTGGATTGCACACATACCCAAGTGTGTTGGGCACCTATATTCATCATCAAATAGCATTACAACCCTTCCCAAAGCTCTCTACAGCAGGCGGCGCTGAATTTACAGAGAAACAGAGTATTTTTTTCACTTTTTTGGTACGAGGAGGTTGATTACTACTTGTGTGGTTGACATATTTCACAACTTCTTTAGCAATTGGTTGCTATACACTTTGGAGAAGAGGGCTATGTGATTGGTTTGGTCAATTATGCCTAATTGAGCTGGGAATGAGCTGATTAAAACAGGCTGTCCACTGGTTGCAAAGAAATAGGGTCAAGCATTTAATCCTTGGTCTTATACAATTGGACAAATTCCTCTTACATGGAGTTGATGGACACTATTGATAAGCTAATGAATGTCTGGTTGCTCAATTTGGACAAATATTGAAGAAATTAGAGCCATTTTCCTACTGGTTTTTCTGGTTTTTCCCAAAACAGAGAAAGGGGTTTTCAAAAATTGATATGTACACATGTCAGATGGTGTTGATACTCTACATTGAGGTTGTTTAGGTGTCAATGCAAGTTGTACATACTTGATTGCACCACTACATTGTGATTTGGAGCCGTGGAAGCGCATCAAAATAGGGTATCTCGGACTACGTGAGTCAGTTCATCTTGGATGATTACAGGTTGATTTTCTACATCAAATTTGGAGTTTGTTGGCTACCTTGGAGTATCTGGAATATTCATTCAAGTGTGGTTGAGCTGAGGAAGGCTCATTTACAGATTTGAAGTGTGCAGAAGGTGTATGCATTGAGCAAACATGTCGGATAATCCAGTTCAGATTGTTGGTGAAAAGCTGGATAGGAAGAACTTCCAGGCATGGAAGTACATGATAAAAAGTTTCTTGAAAGGAAAAGGATTTTGGAATCTCATTATAGGTGCTGAGCCAGAGCCTGAGCTACCTCGACAACCTACACAGCAGCAGCTTATTTCTCATAAGCAATGGTCAGAGAGAGCATTCAAAGTGCTGCATTATCTGTCTATATGTATTTCTGATGCTATGCTCATACACATACAGGATGCTGAGAATCCCATAGATGCATGGGATACTTTGGTCAAGATGTTTGATACAGATACGAGTGCTCGCAAGTCTCAGTTGCGATAGCAAATACACAATTTGAAAAGGAATAAAAGGAGCATACATGATTATGTGCAAGAAATCAAGAAGTTTGCAGATGCATTGGCCACAATAAATTTCCCCATGCCTGATGATGATTTGGTGGATATTACCTTGCGTGGTCTTGGCAAGGAATACAAATCTTTTGATACATCTATCTGAGTGAGGAGTACAGGTTTACCAGACTTCGATGAGTTGGTTTCACTCTTGCTGGTTGAGGAAATCAAACTCAGTGATTCATTTCTGGATGCATCTTTTAGCCATGATGATAATGGCAGAAATCAGGCTTTCTTCGCAGAGAGGCTTTAGAGGCAGGGGGAGATTCACATCACGTGGACGTGGTGGTAATGGTCGTGGATGGCAGGATAGGCCTCCACAACAGAATTTTCAGCCTTCATATGGTGCTCGAGGTGGTCGTGGATATGCACCTCAGAGAGGCAGAGGTAACCCCCGTGGAAGAGGACGTTGGCAAGGCCAACAAAATTCTATGCAAGATGTTGAATGCCATTATTATGGGAAATATGGTCATATGGCGAGAGATTGTTTCCGCAAACAGAATGATTTGAGAGGGGGTAGAGCACAATGTGGTGGTCATTATGGTGGAAATTATGCACAACATGGTGGTGGAAACTATGCATCAACCAGTAATGATGGCACTGCAAATCATTTGTTCGCCATGAAACATGTTGTTGGATCAATGATGACAAATGCTGAGAATGATGATACATGGTATATGGATTCTGGAGCATTAAACCATATGACATGTCATGGTGAATGGTTTGAGCATATGAAGCCTATGGATGTAAAAGGCTATGTGGAAACAGGAGATGATACTCAGCATGCCATTACACATGTTGGTAGTGTACCATTGGTCATGCACAATGGTCAAACAAAGTCTATGTCTGATGTGTTGTACGTGCCCTCTATCACAAAGAGCTTGGCCTCAATTGGTCAAATGGTGGAACAGGGATTATAGGTTCGCTTCAACGAGCATGGTTGCTTCGTTGAGGACTTTAAACATGGTTGTAGAGTCATTGCTAAAGGCAAGAAAGAAGGCAGATTGTTTAAGCTGGATGCTGGAATTCCTGAGCTAAAATCAGCCATGTTCTCTAAAAGCAGGAATGTGGTACAGGACATTGATATGTGGCATAAGAGGATTGGACATGTCAATATACAGAGATTAAAGAACATGCAAACAAGAGGCATTGTCAGTGGATTGCCTAGGCTCAAATATGATGGACATATGCATGTTTGTGAAGCCTATCAGTTTGGAAAGCAGGCAAGGTTGAGGTTTCCTAGAGAAGGAAATATGGGTAGTAGGCCACTTGAGATCGTACATAGTGATGTATGGGGTCCTGCACAAAACCCATCTATCAAAGGCAGTTTATACTATGTGACATTTATAGATGATTTCAGCAGGATGACATGGAAATACTTTCTGAGAGAGAAGAGTGAAGTATTGGAAAAGTTCATGGATTTCAAAGCTTTTGTAGAAAAGCAATATGGCTGTTGGATTAAATGTTTGAGAACAGATGGAGGTGGTGAATACACCTCAAAAGCTTTTGATCATTTCTTGAGGAAGCATGGAATAAGAAGACAGTTGACTTGCAGGTATACACCTCAGCAGAATGGTGTGGCTGAGAGAAAGAATAGAGTCATATGTGAAGTGGCAAGGGCGATGCTTATTGAAAAGAGCATGCGAGATTACTATTGGGCAGAAGCATGTGCTACTGCAGTGTATATACTGAACAAAACACCTACAGCAGCCATTCATGGAAGCACGCCAGAGATGCGGCTTACAGGTTACAGGCCAGACATTGGATATCTCAAAGTTTTTGGATGCATAGCTTATGTACATGTGCCTGATGAAAGAAGAAGGAAGTTGGATCCTAAGGCAGAGAAATGTGTGTTTGTTGGATATGCACAGGATCGAAAGGCATACAAATGTTATAACCCTCAAACTAGACAAGTGGTCATCTCACGAGATGTGGTGTTTGATGAGCTTGCTAGTTGGTACAAAGCAAAAGATGAGGGAGTCATTGAGTCACTTGAGGCAGATGTGCCTGTGAACTTGCCACAAGCAAGTTCTAGTTCTACTACTATGTCTGGGCCAGCAAGCTGAGAGTAGCAGTGTACGTCCATGGTCAGGACGTTTGAGGCATGAGAGTGTGAGCACTGGGAGTAGTGCTATGGATAAAGGAAAGAAGAAGGTCGAAGGAATTGGAATCATAGGTTATGAGTCATCTAGTTCAGAGAGTTTGGATGAGGAGCTTGGCAAACTTGTTTTACGCACACCTGGTGCTAGGTAGGATAGATATGTGCCACCACATGCTAGAGTTACAGGTGTACAGAGTGACCCGCATGCATTGCAGAGATCCCAGAGGATCAGATATCCCGTTGATAGATTGACATATCGAGATTTTGCTATGCACTATGCATATATGACATCTATGGTGAAGCATGTGGAACCTACATGCTATACAGAGGCTATTGGAGAGCATGTATGGGAGAAAGCAATGGATGTTGAGATGGACGCATTGGTCCATAATGACACATGGGACTTGGTTGCATTACCAAAGGACAAGAATGTTATTGGATGTAAATGGGTTTACAAAGTGAAGTGAAAATCTGATGGTTCTATTGAGAGACATAAAGCAAGATTGGTAGCAAAGGGTTATGCACAGACCCAAGGTTTGGACTATGATGAAACCTTTAGTCTAGTGGCTAAGATGGGCACAGTGAGAGCAGTCATGTTGCTATGGCTGTAGCTAATGGCTGGGAAATGCATCAAATGGATGTCAAGAATGCATTTCTAAATGGAGATCTACAAGAGGAAGTGTACATGGCACAGCCAGAAGGGTATGTACACCCAAGATATCCCACTCACGTATGCAGGTTGAAAAAGGCATTGTATGGTCTGAAGCAAGCACCTCGTGCTTGGAGTGATAAGATGAGCAGATATCTTATCTCACTTGGTTTTCAAATTTCTACAGCAGATTCTTCACTCTATGTGAAGAAGACAGAGCATGGGATTGTTTTACTCGTCATCTATGTGGATGACTTGATTATCACAGGTGATCATGGTGCAGATGTGATGCATGTCAAGAAAGCTTTGAGTGGGCAATTTGACATGAAAGATCTTGGTGAGTTGAGATACTTTCTTGGAATCGAAATGATCAAAGATCATGCAGGTACATGGTTAGTACAGAGTCAATATGCATTGGATATGTTGGCAAAGTATGGCATGACAGGGTGTAAGCCTATGAGTACACCTTTGGAACAAAATGTGAAGTTGCGGGCTGATAATGGCGAGGAGTTGGATGATCCTTCTATGTACAGGAAGATGGTTGGTAGTCTCATATACATGACTATCACACGCCCGGATTTGAGTTACGCTGTGGGGCTAGTGAGCCAGTTTATGCAGAGCCCCAGGAAACCACATTTGGATGCAGTGAGACGTATCATGAGATATGTGAAAACCACTGCACATTATGGTCTATTTTATGAGAGTGGTAAAAGCTTGGACATACATGGCTACACACATGCTGATTGGGCAGGTAGCGCATATGACAGGAGGTCTACTAGTGGTTATGCTTTTACACTTGGAAGTGCCATGGTGAGTTGGAGTAGCAAGAAGAAACCTACAGTTGCTTTATCCAGTACAGGGGTGCAGCCATTGCTACTTGTGAGGCTATATGGTTAAAGAGTCTCTTGACAGATTTATGTGAGCGTATTGATGGCAAAGTTGTCATTCATTGTGACAACATGAGCAGTATACAGTTGGCAAAGAATCCAGTGTTTTATGCGAGGACCAAATACATAGAGGTCCATTATCACAGAGAAAAGGTGCTGGATGGTACAGTTGATCTTCAGTATGTGAAGACTGATGAGCAGGTGGCAGATATCTTTACAAAGACACTTAGCAGGGAGAAGTTTGAATACTTCCAGACTATGTTGGGAGTACATGGGATGAGCTTGAGGGGGAGTGTTGAGAGTCTTGATATCCCAAGCTCATCTACATCTTCATCGGTAGTACATCATGAGCTTGAGAGGGGCTGTTGAGATTCAAGATCGATGTGAGTGTGAGCTAGCTATGCTATGTGCTGGCAGATTAGGTAGGAACATATGTGAGACATAAATGACCGCGTGTCCAGCTGGTCATAGTGTGTGGACATTAGCTAGGGTTAGTAGAGTGTGGACACAACTCATAGTGTGTTGTGTGGATTATGGATTATGGCATTATGCAGTGTGTGAGAGTGGAGATGGTTTCTCTCTATGGTTAGGGTTTGCTATATACATTAGGGTTTGTTCCTGTTTGTGTGTCTCCTCCCCCTCTACCGTTCTTTCAACACATCTGTCCTCAAACATCTAATCCAAGAACCATATTGCTTTTCTGCAAAAGCATTGAAATCCATAAACTTTTCCAACACTTCACTTTTCTCTCTGAGAAAGTATATCCATGTCATTCTGCTGAAATCATCAATGAATGTCACATAATATAAATTGCCTTTGATAGATGGGTTTTGTGCAGGACCCCATACATCGCTATGTACTATCTCAAGTGGCCTGCTACTCATGTTGTGCCTTCATTAGGAAACCGCAACCTTGCTTGTTTTCCAAACTGACAGGCTTCACAAACATGCATATTCCCATCATACTTGAATCTAGGCAGCCCACTAACAATGTCTCTTGCCTGCATGTTCTTTAACCTTTGTATATTGACATGTCCAATCCTCTTATGCCACATATCAATCATTAGGGAAAAAGGGAGCTCATTTTGGGGCCCTGTAAGAAATTCACTATTTTTTGATTTATTTCTCTCCTAAAAGACCTAAAAATAATAAAATATGGAAAAATGGCTCAGAACTGTCAGTAAGGACTACCGAACTGTCAGTTCAAAAAAGAATAAGATAATCTTTTGTCTAACTAACACGATTTTGCATTAAATATCTCCTTAGTTTTTTTTTGTTTCCCGAAGATTTCGCATCTCTTTTGACGACGTGTGCATGCCTCTCATAAAGAATCCATCAGTGAACTTAATGATTATATGGATACCACCACACTTCCACGATTCATGTTACAAAAAAACTATGAGATTGACAAGCAAACTTTGCAACCTCAGAAGCACAAAAAATGGCCGATACTAGTGAGTCACAATCTCAGAAAGAAGCGATTACACCATCTTCACATCGACTTAGAAGAACAATATGCTCCAGCACAAAAAAGACGAAAGGATACGGTGCTAAATGCTCAACAACGGGAAAATATGAGAAGAGAAGGGCTCCAACATATTGACTTATGGTGCGATGGAAGCATATATCCAAAATGTCTAGTAAAAAACTCTACGCCTCCATTTGTCAATCCAACCACACTACTGAGGTTTGCGGGCGATGGACAAAATGGACTTCTTGGTTATATTTCAGCACAGTCTGCATTTGCAAAAACATATAAAACGATGTACCTATAAGAAAAGGGGGCCAGGATTCAAGAGATAGCCATTCGTGCAAAATTGGAGCAGCAGTTGTTGCAGAATGAAATTGAGGAGCATTCAAAGAGTAAAAAAGAGTTGACAAGATTGAGAAGGAAGAGAACCGTGCTTGGAGACAGACAATGAAGCAGGAAGATTAAAAACATTACAAATTTGAAGGCTGGGACTGGTGGATGCAAGCGAAGAATTTAGGAAGCAAGGCTAGTTTGTAATTTTTCATTTTTTATAGTCAAAAATGCTCTCAAATGACTATATCTATTTTGTCCATTAATGCAAAACAAGATTGGAAGTGTTGAATAATATAGGCATATTGTGTTGTTACTATAGGAAACTATTGGAGCCTGCAAAAGAAAATATGGATCCCTACCTTCTTCCAGTTAAACAAATGAAAGGATTGCTTTCTTGTGGTGTAGCAAAAGGTTTGATTGAAGAAAAAAAATACAAAACAATCAAACGCAATGTTGTAGAGGACTTTATATCCAATAATCAAGTTGATGGTACTACAATCCAAGAGGCTCTTGATGTTAGTGGAGTTAGCAGGAAGGGATATAGTTCGATTTTCCATGCGATATCCTCAACTTTGAGAGATCAAAGGATTAAACGAGTTTTACTACCAAATCCAGCAACCGTGTGGAAGATAAGAGGTCATTTGAATGAAAGTATAAATGAGTTTATTAGACAATATATCCATATTGAAGAAATATTTCATGGTTGTGGTAAAGGAACCACCATGTATGACCCTTGGAACAATATATTTGTAGATCTACAACAACTTCAAAGAAGAATGGTCGAGTTTTATGGAATAACATTTGAAGAGTGCAAAGGCATTTTGAAATTTGTTATCAAACTGGATGAGTGTGAGGTTGTAAAGGAAAAGAAAATGGAAAGGATTACTATTACATTGATGAATGGAGCACTTGATACATCATTGACTGAAGCGAGTTCGAAGTATTTTAGTGTGCAGTCGGAGAAACACATATGGTGGTTAGGCTCGTTCCAAGTATAATCATTTTTTGTTTTGTACTTGATTTTAGTCAATGTTTTCAAATCTTTTATAGTAAGACTTTTGTTTTCTATAATCACAGGTGAAGACAGAAGACCATGAAACACTAGATTGGGTGTTTCACCACACGGAAATACCAAGAATAATTAAAAGACAAGTGCAAGGAGAGAATCTCCATGTTGCAGGAAAAGGTGATTTTCAAGTAGAGTGGCACATGGCGGGGGATCTTAAAACACTTAAGTGCATGTATAACGTTAGTAAAGGAGGTAACTCAAAGTCTCCTTGTCTTTACTGCAAAGAATCAGCTCAAGTAATGGATTCCAAATGGTGGAAGAGAGCACCTAATAGAGATAAAGTTGACCTGACTTCAAGGCCATTCTTGACATTCCACTATGTAATGTTCACATATGCACATTGCATGCTCTATGTCGAATTATTGGGAAATTGGTATTTTTGTATATTGGATTTGCTTGGAAACTCCGTCCCGAAAGAAATAGAAAGGATGCTCTTCATGCATTGGAAAAAGTGTTATCCGATATAGGTCTGCATGGAGGTGATGTTCATATCACAAAGGATTAGGAAGGTCATGTCCACCTAAAACCCTAGACAAACATTTAAAGAAGTAAACAATGGCTTCTCCATTGTTGCTCAAATGCCTATGGTAAATCAAGATCTTAGCACTGCCTAGATCATGAATATAATGAGCTAGGCTTGACATTTTGCCAAACCCAGCCGGCCTGCTTCCACTTGTTCTCTCGAGGAATGTGTCATCCTCAATTTGTAGCTGCCACGTATTAAAAGATTGGAGTGAGACAATAATACACAACTACAAAACATTTAAACACAAGATAAAGCATTTGAAGTAATAAGATCATACCTTCTCATTTTCATCAGCAACAAGAAGTTCATCTTTCCAAAGATTTATTCCTCTCCCCTCTAGTCCAGCCTCTTCTTTAAGCTTTCCCTTGTGAAGTGCTGAGAGATTCATAGCTTCTTGGGTGAGCTGGAAGGCAGCTTCATCTAGCTCTTGGAAATTTTCAGCCTCTTTGAAACAAATAGTAAGGGCCTCTATAGGATCAAAAGTTGTTTCCAAAGCTAGTAGTGAATGGTCATCCTCCATGCCAACCTCCTTGTCAAGCCTTGAAGCCTGGGCAATAAGGGAAATGGCATAGTCCTCCCTCAAATTGAACATACACTCTATATCATGGAGGAAAACATAATCTTTACCACCAATCAAGACACCTGGAAGCATGGGCACTGCATAGTTGCTGCTCTGAACATCAAAATCTTCAACTGGCTGTGCTGCCCTAAGAGATTCAGGCCTCAGTTGAACAAGGTCAAGAGCAGCCACTTGCAGCCCCTCATCCTCGAGGTTGATATCTTCTTCCTGCTCTGCCATATCTGTTGCCACAGGAATATCCTCTTTTTCCTCCGCTACAGATATATCTTCTTCTTCAGTCTCCTGCCCTTGCTCTTCTAGAGATTGCTGATGTAAGACAATGTACATAAGGAATGCCATGGTTTCCTCAAGCACTCTACACTTTTTGGTGTGCAAGTTACAGCTGAATTTATATTCCTCAGGCAGGCTGTCAAATCTTCTATTCACATGGTACCTCAGCCTGTCAATGGAGACAATATGATTTATATGCACAAAAACCTTTTCACCTTCCACAATTCTTCCTGCCTCTATCAGTTGTTTGAAGGTATCCCAATGGTCTGAAAGAAAATCTCTATGATGCTCCAATACAAATCATAGTGAACTCCCTGTTGAAAATACTGTGGTATATGTGGAAGTTCCTCTGAGCCTTGCACTTGTGAAGAAAGTCAAATAGGAGCAAATCTGGAGATTTGTCCTCTTCTGGTTCCCTTTGTTTTGAAAGGGAAGACTCACCTTTCTGCTCCAGTCTCTTGCTTTTGCTTGAACAAAAATTTATATATCATGAATTCTATATGCTGACATATGCAATCAGGGAATGTATAGGATATCACCAAACAACTCTCTTCATGAGCACACATGAATCACCTGGTGATTGCTGTGGTCTGAGTATAGCAGCAGAAAAGTCCAGCTTCCTCTTGAAAGGAGGGGCCTGAGAATCAACTGTTCCAAAGCAAAAACTTTTCTCATCATCAAGAAAGAAATCCCCAGGGACATAGAAAGCAAAACAATGAGGAAGAAGTGAACACAAGAATTTGCAAGAAAACGCGATGCAGGGCCATTTGGAAAATGTCAAGTACTCTCCTCGCATTTTGTTGCAAATTCTCCATTTCTATTGACATCCATCTCCAATCAAATGCTAGGAACATCTTACAGTGTTCTGGACAGTAAATGATACTAGGAGGAATTCCCTAGGGCAAAAGAGAGCAAAACAAAGAGGAAGAAATGAAAACTAAAACTAATATAAGAATTTGTAGGAAAACGTGATTTAGGCCATTTGGAAAATGTAAAGCACTCTCCTCGCATTTTGTTGCAAACTTCTAAGTCCTATTCATATCCATCTCTAATCAAATCCTAGGGTGATGTACCAGATTCCTAGGCAGTAAGATTCAAGAATTCTATAGATGGAAGAAATATATATCAAAAAACATTGAAAAGAATATAGATCTCTAACCTTTCTTTTCCTCTTCCATACTGTTGGTGATTCTCCTGCTCTCTTCCAAACTTGAGCTGCAGCCTAGGTAACCTGGAGATCTGGCAGTGGTAGTAGTCTTCAAGCAGGTTGCAGAGTGGATGGAGTGTGTTGGGTAGGAAGTGATCAGAGGGGGAAGGAAAAGGATGATGGGAGGGTGCTGGCAGGGATGGAAGACGGGGAGGGAAGAGTGTTAATGGATCTGATTATGAAATCATGATTGGCACAATTTCCAAGGCAAAAAGTGACTTTCAAACGTGTCAAATTTCAAATTCCAAAAGATCTGGGTGGGACCTACACGTGTTAAAAAACGACTACATTCCACACGTGTGGTATTTATTAGCTACTTTATTTGTATTTTGCAATAATCTATTCACTCCTGTTTAATCTCTCCTAACTCAGCTCTCTTGCCTCTCTACCTCCCTACTCTACACCATCAGCATCTTGACCAGGAGCACAGGTTCATCCCCAGCACAGGGTACTCATCACCAGCACAGCACACCTACAGATAGCTTCCAGGTCAGTAAGACACTCTATATCCTTTTCTTCTTGTTTAATAGTATATTAGGGTAAGGTACTGAGTGATGTGATGTAGCTTAGATATTATGATAACTATTATATGCATTCCTTAGCTTTTTCCACTGCAAAGAGAAGCAGGAAGACTTTTGAATTGGGCTTATTGAGTGAAAGCTTGATCACTTCTTGCCTTCTATAGACTCAATCCATCTTGCACCAAGTTGGAAACACACTGAAATGACTAAAGGCATGCTCCAGTATGCTGCCTCAAGAATTTGCAGTAAAACGCGAGGAGGGGGCTTTAGGAATCTCAAACAGTCCAAATCGCATTTTGTTGCAAATTTAAAACTGCTGCTTCATCCACCCCTATCATTGTGATTTTGTGTCTTTCTAGGCTATTCAAGGCTGTATACTCCTTGCATAAACTCAATCCATATTGTTTGTAGTTGTAAAGACAGAGAATTCACTGTAGGAATGTAATAGCATGTTGTTTCAAGTATTTGCAGGAAAACGCGATGGTGAGCTGTTAGGAATTTCAAATTATCAAAATCGCATTTTGTTACAAATTTATAAATGTTGCTTTATCCACCTTGTCATTGCCTTCTTGTATCATTCCATGTTCTCCATGGCTGTAATCTTTTTCCATTGCTTTGTATGCAGCTTTTCAGAGAGTGATGGCAAGAACCAAGGCAACTGCAAGGAGGGTTGGCAAGGGGCCAGGGCTTGCAGCAGAGCAGCAGCTAGGGCAGATATCAAGGAATCTAGTGTGCCTCAGGGAAGAGTTGCACATGGCAGGAAGGGGAAGCCAATGAGCCTGCTCCAGCAAAAGTCCAAGATATTGAGACATTTTGCAGGTGTGCTAAAGGAGATCAGGACGTAACAAAAAGCTATAGGCTTTGCAATCCCCAAGGCACCTTTTCAGAGACTAGTGAGAGAAATATGTGATAGTTGGCACCTTGGTTTCAGGTGGAACAGGACTGCCATTCTTTCCTTACAGGAAATGGCAGAGGATTACTTGGAGAAATACTTTGAAGATGCAATGCTTGTAGCAGCCCATGCTCATAGGGTAACTCTGATGGCCAAAGACTTCAACACTTTGTCCAGAGTGAGATGGAGGTATGACAAGCTGGTCCATCCTATGGAATGGCAGGACATAAAAATGAGAGACATATTATTAATTCCACCTACAAGAAAATTGAAGGTAGATAAGGTGAAGGTTGTTGAAGTAACCCACTCAAAGAGCACCAGAGGGAAAGCTGCTTATGGGGAGTCACTGAAGTAGCAAATAGAAGAATCCAAATCTGCTAGACTGTACAGATGGAGCTGCAGATACAGAGAAGGTTGCAAGAGCTGGGCCCTAACATAGTTGTCCATATTGAAGATGAAACTTCAGAGAATAATTTTGACTTGACAAAACCATTCTTGGCAGCATTGGCTCATAAGAATGAGTATTGCTTAGATACTATCATTCTTGCAATGCTCTAGTAAGTGTCTTTTATTTTACATTTGTTTGCAAAACAATCCTTATTGTACCTCCTCCTTTACACCCTACCCTAATTATTGTTTTGTCCAATGTAGCATGATGAGAAGCTGGCTGAACCAATGCTGTACAGCATACAGTTCATATTATTGATCCTGCCATTTCCTTCAAGTTAAGAGATCCAAAGGAAACTCCCATGGATATTTCCAATTGGTTCAGACACTGTGATTTTGATCATGTCGATATTTTGCTACTTCCATTCCATAACAAGTATGTGGGTGACTGCTTCTTTTGGGATTTTTCTTCAAGATTGAGAACTCTTGTAGCCTTTGATTTCTTAATGCTTTTTTCCTTATGCAGTGACCCCACTGGAGCTTTGCTTCTATTGACATCTAGCAGAAGCAATGCTTTTTATTGAACTCTCTTAGAAACACACACAAAGAGGTGAAATTGAAAGTGGTTTGTGTGCTATTTTTAACTTTAAACTTCATTATTTTGATTTAATGCACACTAACTGAATTATATGTACTGCACTTGTATTAGAAGGCTTCTAGATGCATTGGATCATTGTCCTCCTAATGTCAATCTTTTGGATTCAATAGAGCCAATAGATTTAGAGATAGAAAGTCGTTCCCTCTACTGATGTCTATTTCATGCTATGCCTTTGAACTTATTGAATAATTTTATTTTGTTCAAATATTAACAGTTTCTAACATATCTTTCCAACTATCCAGACACCACAACAAGATGATTCAAGTAGCTGCACGGCTGGAGAGTGCTGATTAGTGCCAAATATATACTTTCAAGCTATTTTGAGATAGGACAGCCAGAGCTTGTAAGAAAAAATAATTTTCATTTAGCTTCAAAAAATTTGATATTGGTACAAAGTGTTCTAAATCATCATATCTCATTGCAGATGAGAGAAGATAGCTTCAGCTCGAACTATGTATATAGTTTCAGAGCTGATATAATTTGAAAGTTTTTGAAGTATGCCTTCCCCAAACCTATTGTACCAGCTACTATCGAGTTGGGTGAGAGCTCTAAAGTCCGAGAAGGTGTCATACACCTTGATGACACAGATGATGCGGATGTGGTGCCACAGGAACAAGGACCTAGTGCTGATGAGGAGAAGCCACAAGAACAAGGACCTGCTCTGCTGCTGATGTTATTGAGGAGATGATGGAGCAGCAGCAAGCAGATGGTCCAAGGGTAGTAGAGGAGACAATGGAGTAGCACCAAGAGACTGTACACGACAGGATGGAGCAGCAGAGAATAGATTCTCCAAATAAAGATGATACGGTGAGCTTGGACCATGTAGAGCAGCCTCTAGATCAGCCTGTAGAAAAATAGAAAGTTGTTGTCAAGAATATGTTCTACATATATAATTAAACACTTCTGTACACAATTTTACTTTATTGAATATAATACCTTTGTTTATGGAGTGTGTGTTATCTCAATTTTCAGTGTCTTTGCATTTTATAATATAATACCTTTGTTTATGGAGTCTGTGTTATCTCAATTTTCAAATTTTCAATGTCTTTGCATTTTATTGAACTCTCTCTTCTTTTGAGCACCTGCAAAAAAGCAATATGAAACAATAGGGTAAAGTAAACTAATAGTAGTGCTTAATGAGACTAGGATAAGTCAGATGGTATACCTTCTTATAATTGTAGATAAATAAAAAGTCCTTTGAAATAGAACCTTCTGTCTCAAATAGAATGTCATTGCGCAATTGAGCTAGGGAGGAACATTGTCTTAATGAGATATTGACTAGCACATCACCATTCTCAACAAGATCAATATTAAGAAGTTTATTTTCTGCACCAAAAGAATCTTCATCTTGATCCATTGGGACTAGTTTTGTACCTAGCATTTGACTGCGCTTATAATAAAAAGAAAAAATAAAATTTTGTGATGCAACCATGTACTTCAGTTGCATAGAAGGCTGGACAACCTCACAAAACACTGAACTACATGTCTTCTTATCCCAACCTTTATCCAAAAATTATGGCATGCATGCCAGACTTGTTGCTTTAACTGTGAACATGTATTGTTTTTGAAACCTTCACTGGAAAGGTATTAAACAAGTCTACAAAAACTGTGAGAGGCATGCATAAAGAAATTTTTATTATCCTTGTGGCAATATTGGGCCTTAGAGCTTTCTGTACTTCTTTGAAAAGCTTGGCCCTATATGCCTCTGTAACACTAAAATGTGGGAGAGGCCAATCCACTGAATTCCATGCCGGAAGGTCTTGTTTTCTTAACACACCATGTGTGTTTGCATTGTCCGGCAACTGATAAAAATGATCAGTAAAAAATATACCGGATTGAGCTAGCTCTGCTGCACATCGACCTTGGTATTGTTGTTCTCCTATCGATCCATGCAAAACATCTATAAATCCCAGAATACAATCGATGTTTTGCCATGTCTCATACGATGAAGGGTATAAATCTGAAATAAAATAACACAAGAATGTCAATAAGCAAAGAAAGAAAGCTTTATCTTAAAAATCCATACACCTCATAAAGAACAAAACCACAATAGAAAAATATACAATTAGGCCTGTGTTGCTGAAGATCATTTGGATAGTCTCGCAAGACAAGTTCTTTATGCATATACACATGCTGAATCAAAACTTCTTTCACCGATATCTTCCCTCTGGTGATTTTAAAATCTCGTACTCTTCCCTTCCATGATGCCAAGAAAATGTTTTTTGTCTGGGGTCTCTTTCTTTTTCTAGGTTGCATGAGCACCCATGCTCCTTTCGAAACACTTAACCTTTCCCAAGTTCCTTCCGTTTTGACTGTACTTGAATTATCTACCAAAGAAATAGAAGAAGCAGGTCGACGGGGTAAGGATGTGTGGTATAATTCTACCTTCATAGCATTATCATCCACAAAGCATCTTCCACAAGAACGGCCATAGTTTTTATTCACCATGGAGACCTTGTGAATCTGTAACCACAGCAAAGTAATGTAAACAAGATAACAAAGTGAAGTTTCAAGAAAGAGAAAATGGGCAGACAGACAGTTGACAAGAAACATCTTACTCTAAGCCAAACAGGATCAAGGGAGCAGTTTTGGAAAAGAAGAGGCTGCTGCACAATGAGGCAGTGGTGTAGAATGGTAGACCTTTCGAAGGAAAGGCAGCACAACATTTCAAAGTTCAAAGGAAGGTGGAAGCGGGAAGACCCTTGTCAGAGAAAATGTCAGACTAGATTCTATCTTCATGTCCAAAGATCTTGTGAGAATAAAAAACCAATCTCCACATTAATGTAGCACGCTTGTACCTACATAAAATATTGTTTCTTTTATCTATTTTCTCTTATTTTTGTGAATTTCCAACGTTACGTTGGCCCTCTATTCATTGGTTGAGAGCTTATTTTTTCAAACCGTAAAAGGCTCCAAAATGAGCTCCCTTTTTTTCTAATGGTCCTGTACCACATTTCTGCTTTTAGAGAACATGGTTGATTTTAACTCAGGAATTCCAGCATCCAGCTTAACTTACAACCTGCCTTCTTTCTTGCCTTTAGCAATGACTCTACATCCATGTTTGAAATCCTCAACGAAGCAACCATGCTCGTTGAAACAAACCTGTAATCCCTGTTCCACCATTTGACCAACTGAGGCCAAGCTTTTTGTAATCAAAGGCACATACAATACATTTGACATAGATTTTGTTTGACCATTGTGCATCACCAATGGTACACTTCCAACATGTGTAATGGCATGCTGAGTATCATCTCCTGTTTCCACATAGCCTTTCACATCCATAGGCTTCATATGCTCAAACCATTCACCATGACAAGTCATATGGTTTGATGCTCCAGAGTCCATATACCAAGTGTTATCATTTTCAGCATTTGTCATCATAGATCCCACAACATGTTTCATGGCAAACAAGCCATCATTACTACTTTGATGCATAATTTCCACCATGTTGTGCATAATTTCCACCATGTTGTGCTTTACCCCCTCTCAAATCATTCTATTTGCGGAAACAATCTCTTGCCATATGACCAAATTTCCCACAGTAATGGCATTCCACATCTTGCATAGATGTTTGTTGGCCTTGCCAACGTCCTCTACCACGAGGAGTACCTCTGCCTCTCTGAGGTGCATATCCTGCTGTGGTGACCTGTCCTGCCATCCACGACCATTACCACCACGACCACGTGATGCAAATCTCTCCCTGCCTCTAAAACCTCTTTGTGAGTAGAAAGCCTGATTTCTGCCATTATCATCATGGCTAGTAGATGCATCCTGAAATGAATCACTGAGTTTGACTTCCTCAACAAGCAAGAGTGAAACCAACTCATCAAAGTCTGGTAAACCTATACTCCGAACCGAGATGGATGTATCAAAAGATTTGTACTCCTTGCTAAGACCACGCAAGGTAATGTCTACCAAATCATCATCAAGCATGGGGGCATTTATTGTTGCCAATGCATCTGCAAACTTCTTGATTTCTTGCACATAATCATGGATGCTCCTTCTATTCCGCTTCACATTATGTATTTGTTGTCTCGCAAACTGAGACTTGCAAGCACTCGTGTCTGTATCAAACAACTTCACCAATGTATCCCATGCATCCTTGGGGTTCTCAGCATCATGTATGTGTATGAGCATAGCATCCGAAACACATATAGACAGATAATGCAACACTTTGAATGCTCTTTCTGACCATTGCTTATGAGCGATAACCTGCTGTTGTTGTGTAGGTTGTCGAGGTAGTTCCGGCTCTGGCTCAGCACCTGTAATGAGATTCCAAAAACCTTTTCCCTTCAGAAAACTTTTGATCCTGTACTTCCATGCCTGGAAGTTCTTCCTACCAACAATCTGTACTGGATTATCCGACATATTGCTCAATGCAAATAACACCTTGCGTACACTTCCAAATCTGTAAACGAGCCTTCCTTAGCTCAACCACACTCCGATGAGTATTCCAGATACTCCAAAGTAATCAACAAACTTCAAATTTGATGTAGAAAATCAACCTATATGCATCCAATGAACTGACTCACACAGTCCAAGATACCCTGCTTTGATGCGCTTTCCAAGGCTCCAAATTGCAATGTAGTGGTTCAATCAAGTATGGGTAACTTGCATTGACACCTAAACAACCTCAATGTTGAATATCAACACCAACCAACATGTGTACATATCAATTTTATCAAACCCCCTTCTCTGTTCTAAGAAAAACCAGAATAACCAGTAGTAAATTTGCTCTAATTTCTTCAATCCTTGTCCAAATGAGCAACCAGGCATTCATTAGCTTAGCAATGATGTCCACTAACTCCATGTAAAAGGAATTAGACCAATTGTTTAAGACCAGTGGAGTAATTGATCGATTAAACTCACTCTGTTTCTTTGCAACCAGTAGTAGATAGCCTGTTTAATCAGCTCATTCCTAGCTCAATTGATTTTAATTGATCAATCCAATCATATAGCCTTCTTCTCTAGTGTGTGTAGCAACTAATTGCTAAACCAATTTTGAAGTTAATCAAGCACCCAAGTTGATTTTGGTCCTCCGCTCAGTAAAAATAGTGAAAAATACTATGTTTCTGCTGTCCAGCCTGCTCTCCTGAGGGATTTGGGAGTGTTTAAAGTGCTAATTGATGATGGGATTAAGTCCCCAACACACCTAGGTAAGTGTGTAACCAATCAATGCTTTGATTTTTGCCAAAAACATGCTCCAAATGCATCAAACTTTGACTTCCTTTTCTCTGTTTTGTGAGAGCTCAAAAACCAGTAAATTCCACTCATTCAAATGCATCCAAATTGCTCCAAAATCAGTGTAGCGCTTGTACATGAGTTGCCAATACATTCCTTCTTGTCAAATACATGTTTTTTGCCAGATTTACATCTATTTCCACCATACATCAGTGCTTCCAAAAACCAGAATTTTTCTTTGCTTTGAGTTACCCTAATTTGCTTTGTTTTTGCCTGAATCACCTGCAATCCGCTCAAGGATGTTTAGAATACCTTACCCGGTAGGCCAAGCTCTCAGATCTGATAGTAATCGGTGTGCTCCAAGCTTCACAGCATCAATGGCAAGCTTCACAGCTTTTCTTCATAGCTTCTTCTCCCTCTTCTCTCACTCACTCATAAACCCTAATAGACAGCACAAGGCTCTGATACCATGTTGAAAAATAGGTAGAGGGAGAGGAGACACACACACAGGAGCAAACCCTAATGTATATTGCAAACCATAACCATAGAGGAAAGCCATCTCCCTACTCACACAAATGCATAAAGCCATAATCCATAACACACACAACACACTATGAGTTGTGTCCACACACATCTAACCCTAGCTAATGTCCACACACTATGACCAGCTGGACGCGGTCATTTATGACTCACACATGTTTCTACCTAACATGCCAACACATAGCATAGCTGGCTCACACTGACATCGAGCTTGAATCTCAACAGAGGACGTGCATGATTTAGGAAGGGGGGAATGTTCGAGGGGAACACTCACGGGAACACGGATTATGGAAGGAGGCCAGAAGCAATTAATGCGAGAAAGCGGGATTGTAGCCATGGGAACATAAAGACGCACATAATTTTTTCATATTTTTGTGCCGAAGTACAATGTAAATCGTTTTAGGCCAATGTGGGTTCTAAATGAGAGTTCTAAGTGTATTAAGCAAGGCTCACTTATGGGGTTGTTCGCTCATGTGTGAAAGAGGCCTAGGGTTAGGGTTAGTGACATCTCTATAAAAGAGATGTTAGCTAAAGAAAGGGGATATTTTTTGGCCATTCTCATAAGCTATTGAGTGAAGCTCTTGAGCTCTCAAGCTATGGCAACTCTCTAACTCTCTCTCTATTGTACTCTAATGAGCATCAAGCTCCAATGAGTATAGCTCCACTTCTTTCTCTTAATCTGTTTTAGCATCATTGAAGTAGATTAATCTATGATTAGTTGAATGCTTCTTTCTTTCTCTTGTGTATGCATGCTTGTAGTGTGTGTGTGTGTAGTCTCCATTGATGCAAGCTCTTGCCCACTTCATTGGCAATGAGTTATATTCATGGATAGACTCTCTCTATGAGCTTGTGGGTTTGTGAATGTTACATTCTATGCTTGCTTAAGCTTGTGGGTTAGTAGATGCATGCTTATGGGTTTGCTGGCATTAGCGAAAGCTAAGATTTAATCAATGTTTGAATGGGATTAAGAGATTGCCATGCATTGCTTATTCTCTTGATTAGTGTAGTGGATTTAAGGGATTGAGAGATTGATTGAGGTGTTGAATGGTTGAATCGTCAAGTGGTGGTTCGTGTATGTGAGCTCTCCCTCAAGGGATAAGCCTTCATGCACTAATCGGGTCAAGTCCTTGGATTGACATTGTGTTTCTTAACACATTTTTTGATCGGTAGTACTCTATGAGCACTATATTGCACGGTAGAGAGAACCGCTCTACAGTTGCCTACAACTTTCTACTTTTAATGTCATTCTACTTTTTGCACTAGTCCTTTGCCATGTGTCTTGGTTTGCCACAGTAATAGCACTCTATATGCTATTTGCATTTTGATTTCCTTGCCAACCGTCTCAGCCTCTTTGGCTCCCCCTGCCTCTAGACTGGCCTCTTTCACCTATGTGTATGATTGCTGTTGTGAATCATTGGACTGTTTTTGTCTAGAAATCTGATTTCCTTGTGGGCCGCCACCACCTTGGCGTCCACCACGGCCTCTACCTCTACCTCTACCTGAATTAGAGTAGAAGGCCTGTTTCGATGTGTTCTTGCTTTGTGAAGAAGAAACCTCACCTAAAGCCTTTTCTTCTACGATTAGCATAGATATCAAGTCCCAAAAGCTGAGAATATTCTCCCTAACTGTAATGGAGGTCTTTAATGGCTTGTACTCTTTGCCAAGCCCATTCAGATAGACACTCACCAAATCATCATCCTCCCCCACTGATAGATTGATAGACCCAAGGGATTCAACAATGCCCTTGATCTTTAAGGCATATTCATTGATTGACATGCTTTTCTTTTCCACAGTATGCAACTCTTGCTTTAACTGCAACTTCCTTGCCTTTGTGTTAGTCTTAAACATCTGAACCAGATTCTGAACTTCTGGAGTGTTTGCATCATGTATGTGTTCTATCATATAGTGTCTGTGACACTAATTGAAAGCCAGTACATGACTTTTCTTGCACCCCTGATTCCAATCCTTGAATGCCTTTATATCTACAGGAGTGGCATTCTCCTCATATAACTCTGGAGGCTCCTCATTGTCTCCTTCTACATAATCCCAAAATCCTTTACCCATTAGGAAATTGGTCATTATGAACTTCCAGGCATAGAAGTTATTCTTATTCAGCTTCTCACTAACAATCTAATTAATTTCATCAGACATGTTTTTCTACAGCAATCAAATAACCTACAAACAGACAACTTCTGTATGTTGGAGCAGCGGTACTCTAGCATAGCATGTGTGTCACCAAATGTGATCAGAGTACATGTACATACACCCAGTATATCAAAAATACATGTGAACACCTTGTCTGCACTTTCAAAATGCACTGCTACATTGCAATAACAAGATTTCAAGTAGAAATAGTTCTTTACCCCAAAACTTCGAGAAAACTACCAAAAATACCCCCTCCAGTGTGACAAAACAGGGCCCGTAACACACCCGAAACGCGAATCTGGCTGAAAAGTTTTATCCATTAGGATAATAAACCTTCCTTCTTGTAGCTCTGCTCCCACGAAGATAACTCCTCAATCGGAGATGTGTAGCTTCCAAAGCTATACTGAGGGGTTGTTGTACCTAAACCAACAAGGGGAAAGAGATGATGGTTCTCTTACCCGTGTAGTACCGCTTCCTTCCTTGCTTATTCTTGCCTCTTACTTGCCTCCTTAGCTCTCACACGAGCCAGGTTCTGATACCATAAAGAGAATGTGGGGGAGAGGGAGAGGGAGAGCTTCAAACCCTAGCAAGCAAACACATACACACAAGAGAGAGTAAGACACAAGAGAGAGATGGATGGCAGAATTTTCTTATATCTTTCTCTTCTCTACTCAACCAACATAACATAACTATAAGAGTACACACTATATGGGTTAGTACTCAACTACTAACAACATGCAAGGGTTGGTCCATAATGTGAACCTGACTAAATGAGCTGGCGCTATAACTATGCCAGTCTCTAGTAATCCAAAATGGCTATCACACAGCTTGTCATCCCACTGGCCACATATCACCCATATAATCTCACCAACCATGCCAGTGGTGTAGATGCAGAAGCTATCACTCAGGCGAGTTATCAATGTCCGTCGTAGCACTAGTTGAGCTCGATATCCTAACATACTCCACCGATCACCTTGTTTGGAAAAGGTTTTGAAGTTGGTCTTGATCGGCACAGGCATCAATGTGTTGAACCATCTACTAGCTTTTCCCTCTAAGCATAGGTTCAACGCATGTATCTTGGTGGGATAGTTGAGATTTCCAAAGGCTTCACATCTTTGTTCAAACATTTGAGAATTGAACAAGGTCTGTTGTTCCGTCGTATTTACCCATAATTTTAAAAATTTATACGACGGTATTTCTATATGAGTCACTCAAACCGTATGTGTGCTCTTGTTGGAAGAGACTCACTAAGTCCTTGGGCTACCCCCCTTTCTAGACTAGTCAGCATGCCCAAGGTGTGGGCATCCCCCAGGAAAGGATTTGTACTTATAAGATTTTTGGGAGATGTTAGGTAAGGGACCAAAGCCTGGTGGGATCGAAGTGATAGGGGGTGTAAAACCCGATGACACACTTGTTACAGGCATAGCCAATGGTATCCGGAGGTGCATTTACAGCATGGATCTCAATGGCTTGAAGATGTCAGCCATTGGGTTCAGTTCTTGTGTGATCCCGGGTAATCCCTCCATCATAACCATATCACAGTGCCTAAGTGCTCCTTAATGAGAAAACACAAATTCTTTTTTTTTTGGCTTTTTATATTTTCTCATAGCCCATTACAGCCTTAAGAGGCTAGGCGTTCACTTCGTTGGGTTAAACACGTGCCCGTTTTCAGCCCTAAATAGCTTAGGTGCTATACGCACGTGAACGACCTCTTAGAGATAATTTTCTGGAAAAAGCATATGCTAGTAACTTCCCAGATGGAAGAGGAGGTCCTAAAACCTATTTTCCATCACTCTCTCAAGAAGGAAAAAAATTTAAGCATTTTTTCCAAAAGGAAGTTTGAGGGAGTTCCAAAAGGAAGTTTGAAAAACTCTGTATGAGGGAGTTGTAGTTTTTTTGGAGTACTACAACTTTGTTTTCCTGAGTCGTCCCCATGATTTTGTCGTTTAGACCTTAAAAAAGTATCCCGAATATAACTTGTCATCATTGTATACGAATTTTTGTGGTTTGACTGTTTTTTGCCTAGATTTCCGAGTCAAATTTTGAGGCAGCTGGTCGAAGGCCAAAATGGTTGATTTTTACATTGGACAGTCGAGTCCAAAGTCGAAGAACTTGGTGTCATCTTTTCGATGAGCCCTGGAGTGCCTTTATTGAATATATGATTTAGGAGATACGAGCCTCCAAATAGGGGTGTTTTCTAGAGTCTATTTTAAAAAAAAAATCGACAGACCCGTTTTCATGCCGACGGACTTCACGGGTTTTATAAATTTTATTTTTTTTGGTGTGGTTCTTCCCGAGGACGTGAATCTTTTGGGCGTGAACTTTAGTTTCGTGAAGTTGTAAGAAATGGTTCACGTCGTGAACTTGACTTCACGGAACTATTAAATGCAAATTTTTTTGGCACACGCACGGTTTTGGAGAACGTGAATCTTTTGGGCATGAACTCTAGTTTTGTGAAGTTGAAAATGGTTCACATCGTGAACCGGACTTCACGGAACTATTAAATTCAAAAAAAAATTAGAGTCTAGTGGGAAATACGAAATTCCCTTTTGGGGGGGATATTTTTTTAATTTAAAATGAAAGGGATATGGGTATTTTTCCAAAAAGGTAAGTGGGAATAAAAAAAATCAACCTTTTTAATGACACCCCTTACACCCTTCATAAACGACTCCCAAAATGGACAAACTGACAACTCATGAGCATCTACTCATTAAATGCTCATTAGTCTTAATGAGTTATGTAAAAAAAGTAATTAAGAATTTATCCTTTCTCTAATCTTTCCCTCTTTTACATTAATCAAAGACTTTAATTAACCACTGATCCTGAATTAATTCACAATGAGCACATCATTGGAGCAAGGGGATGCTAATCTGAGCTATTCTACACCAAATCTCACACAAATCACCATCAAATCCACATCTTTTTCATGGAAAACCATTAATCAAGATAATGGGCAATGGGTTATGTGTAGATTAAAGGACAAAAAAATGGAAAAAGCCAAGGGATGGCTCCTCGACAGCGGTGCCAAAAATGTTATGGTTCACCCTAACCCTCCTTGAAACACATCCAAAAAGAGATTACCTGGTGAACCGCAACTTTCGTGAGAATCTTTCCAATGGTCGAGCTTGTAACCCTTGACGTTTCCAAGCTGTACCACTCCTTAAGAAGCAATTCCACCGTGCCTCCCGCGAGCATTGTTACACCGTCGCATTGCACTATGGGTACTCGCCCCTCCTCTCACCTCACTTCACTCACACACACTCACTAGCATGCATTAGGGAGAGAGATTAGCAAGAGTAGGACACAATGGGAGAGTCTGTTGTATTATGAGAGAAATTCACTTATATACCTGGCCATAAGTTTTCACACTCACTTAAACTATAGCCGGCTGGGCACTTTAGGCTCATAAGAGGCCTAATGCTATTACAATAAATACTCTCATAATATATCCATGAAGTACATCACTTAGGACTTCATCCTAGCTTACTACCACACGCTCGTGAAATGGGAATAGCCATAAATACTCTGTTACACCATTACGAGTGCCCGTCCAAGTTGTAGCTTTGGACACTATTGCTTCATATCTTGAATGTATGACCCTTTGGTGTATCTACCGCGACTCCTTGATGTAAGATAATGGCGGTAGCTCTTGTTTATCCTAGAATTGGGTTAACACTTTCTAAAACATGAATTTCTTATGAGGAATCAAATAATCATTTATCTCGATCTCCGACTTCAATAATTTAATTGAATTTTCTCGTTTTACCATCTTAGTGAATATGAAACGGTAGCATTTCTTCTCACAGATTATCTACTTATTCATTTTACCAATTTTTGTGGACATTAAAGAGAGGATTAAGGAGAACCCTTATTTAATTATAAAGATTCTATATGCATCTTATTATGCATAAAATCCAATTCTGTTGAAAGTCACACTTTTTATCATCATAAAAATCATTTATGTTGAAAATCACTCTTTTATCATGAAAGAATTTCATTTATGCATTATGCATAAAAATCATTTATGATGAAAATCACACTTTTAATATTAAAAAAGAATCTTTTATGCATACGTTTATGCATAAAAATCATTTATGATGAAAATCACACTTTTAATTTAAAAAATATATCTTTTTTGCATAGGTTTATGCATAAAAATCATTTATGATAAAAATCACACTTTTAATATAAAAATTTATCTTTTATGCATATGTTTATGCATAAAAATCATTTATGATGAAAATCACACTTTTAATATAAAAAAAACATCTTTTATGCATAAAAATCATTTATGATAAAAATCACACTTTTAATATAAAAAATATCTTTTATGCATAAAATCATTTATGATAAAAGTAACACTTTTATAATAAAAAAATATTCTTTTATGCATACTTTTATGCATAAAAATCAATATGATGAAAGTAACTCTTTTGTAATTAAAAAAAATACTTTTATGCCTTATTTTAAGCATAAAAATCCATAATGAAGAAAGTAACACTTTCATAATAAAAAAATTATCAATAAGTATCTTTCATAGAATTTAATTCTATTGAAAATCATTGTTCTATAAAAATTAATCAATATGCATCTTTCTATGCATGAATGAGAATGACACTTTTAGAATACTCTAACGATGGGGATTACTCTTTTTGATTAATAAAAGATGAATTTTTTTTCACAAATTTTGAAAAAAATTTACCATAACCTCCTTTGTATGGTTGACCATTTTTCAAATTTTAACTTACTAAAATTAATTAGAAGTTCACCAAGAGTATTTAAATCATTCTAAAGTAAACATTTTCTACTTATTTAAGAGAAACATTATGAGAAACTTGATTTTATTCATTAATCATTCATCTAGGATAAGAATGGTTGGATTTACTAAAGAAGAGAGGGGAATGCCTTTTTTCAATGAGGCATAACATCATTTGCAATTTAGAGACGACAAAAATCGTAAAAAACCATTAAAAACCATAAAATGAATGGAAAAGAGAAGAATCTCCAACTTACTAAAAGGAATTTGAGAGCTTTCCTTTAGCGGCTTGATGGTTTGAGGGTTCTACTCTTGTTTAGAAACAAGAGTGGCCACCAATCTTTTAGAAGAGGGAAGGTCAAAAACTAATGAATTATGAGTAAAATTCATTGTTTCTGGCACTTGGGAGAGGTAGGGTAACAGTGCAAAACACTATTGAGTTTCAACAAAGGGGAAGGCTTCTATTTATAGGAAAAAATGAGCTTCTAACTGTGAGGTGAAAAAAAGAAACAAACACTAGGCCTCTATAGCCTTCCACCTCGCAACTTTGGAATACAACAACAATATGGGGGCACCAGAGACGATATCACACACATCTCATTACACTCAACTCACTCTCAACCTATGGGAATGGCCAGGTCATCGAGGCCGGAGCTCGGCGGCTCAACGTATCCTCTCCTGCAGTCGAAACCATAGACAATGGGACACCACAATCCCCAACACAACACACACTTTCTTCACACTTCACCCTTCCCAAACCACCCACAAAATCACTCCTTCCATTAAACACATAGACAAGAGCCCACACAGGTTGCCATCCAAAATTGAACTCACACACATACCCACAGCTTGCCTCTTCTTTGCTTCAGCACCTTCACATGTTGGCACCACAGTCCTTGCAGCCACAGCCAGCTAAAAAATTCATGAACCTTGCGCATCCAGCTTTTCCTTACCAGCCCGTCGCCAAGGCCACCCTCTCTAGCTGCGCTCCTCTGTCTTGGCCTGTAGCCACCTCTGCAGCACAGCTGACGACCAACCCTTCGCTGTACTCAGACGGCTCCCCTTGCCTTCCGTCTATCCCCGCTATATCACCAGCCAGGCGTCCTTTTCGAACAAGGCGGCTACTCCACCAGTCGCCTGCAGCTTCCGCTACTTGCACGCTTATCCTTAGCGCCTTCTCTTCCACAAGGCGGCCACACTCTTCACGCTCTCCCACCTTGCGTGTCTGCCGAATCCCCAGCCAGCTCTGCAGCACCCGCTAGTGACCTCCAGCACAAGGCAGCCACCCTTACACGTCTGTGCCTCGGCACCCACACATGCGAGAACCCACAGATCCTTCGCCTCTGCACTTCGCTTGTCGAGGCGACCACTTCTCCTCACCAGGCTGCTCCCATGCGGCGCACTGCAGACTCTTTTTGCTTCACTTACCAGGCGGCTCTTTACACAAGGTGGCCACACCTTGAATCTTCGCCAGCTTCTTGACGATCACGCTGGCAGCCAAAAAAAACTTCCATGTGGCCTCCTACAAGCTGGCCACGTGGATATCATTTTTTTTAAAGCCTTAAGGATGGCCACCAATACTAAGAGGGCTCCTCCTTTCCTTATGCTTCGGGTCATCACGCCGCGCCCACTACTTTTCCAAACAAGAGCTGCCCACAAGCTTAGAATCATCAGTATCATAATTACCAAACACAATCATTCCCCATGCTCCAAAAGCGGCCTCTCTTCCGAATGAGTCGGTGCCCCGCATTTAGCAACCACCCGGACACCACACTGCTGTAATAAAAAACTTCCAAACTCAAGCATCTGCTCCAAAAAAAACAATACGCATGTACCAGCTCACTGCAAAACCACCCACTCTGTACATTTGCCAGGGCATTAAGGGAAAGCTTATTCACAAACCACGCATCCCATACGTACATAGACTCAAAACACCTTTTAGATTTTTGCCTGACATGCTTTGCCAACCCCCCAGCCTGCTAGAGCATTCATGCTCAGCAGAAAACAAGAACTTGCATTCATATTCCTAGATCAAACGGCCAAAGTTGTATCACCCAACTTAACATCATAGCATACCACATCCACCCATATGGGTCAAAGACCATCCTTTTAAATTCACCATGCCAGCATAAAGGCTCTTGAAAGAACAAGGACTGATCAATACACTGCCACCACTTGAGAAGATAAGCATCCTCAACATCTGCATGCAAACCATGTCCAAAACGCATAGACCACCATTCAACTTTAACATCCAAGAGTACCTGTTTTGACCATATATCCATCTTTTTCATTGAAAGCTTCTCCTTTATCACCACACCATTCTCACCCATAGTAGCTAAAAACCCCTTTGTAACATCCTCATCACACATCCTATCCTCTTTGTCTAAAACTTTGGTCGATTCCTGCTTCAAAGCATCACATAAGTGATAACCCACAAGGCATAGACTCATCTGTCTAACCTGTTGTATGGTAGCACTCATCATCAAATTCAAGACCACTTGTGAACACCATCCTCTAACTAAAGCATACAAGGGAGCATTATCTTTCCTGTCCAAAGTCACATCAAAGCAATCATCCATAACATTCTTGTCTATGCCCATCCAAGTTTCATCTTCATGCATAAGATCCATATCACTTGGCTCATTAGACAAGGAAACATCCACAGCATCAATCACATTCTCACAATCATAAACATGCTCATCCAAGAAGTCCGCAATGACCTGCTCCTCTTCATTCTTCAAAGCAATCAGCTCATGGTCCACATCTTGTCCACACATATAAGCACTCACATCATCATCCTCAAGTGAAAAGCTCTCTACCCTGTCCTCCTTGGTAATGGTTTGTATAGAAGAATCATCAAAACAAATATCATTATAAAAAGCATCTTTTTCATTGGCCAAAAGAATCTGCTTACCCTCCCACATGGGTGTGTCACCACACATATGTTCAACATCCGCAGCCACAATCAAGTCATCACCAAAGAGCATTCCAAATTACTTTCCACAATAGCATCGACATTCGATTGCAAGGACATCTCTTCCTCTACACAAATTAGCACATCCATCTCTTCATTCGGCATAATAATATCTTCGACACACCCATGTGGGAGGGTAAGCAGATTCTTTTGGCCAATGAAAAAGATGCTTTTTATAATGATATTTGTTTTGATGATTCTTCTATACAAACCATTACCAAGGAGGACAGGGTAGAGAGCTTTTCACTTGAGGATAATAAACCTCAGTGGGGGCACCAAAAAGATGTGAGGTGAAAAAAAGAAACAAACACCAGGCCTCTATAGCCTTCCACCTCGCAACTTTGGAATACAACAACAATATGGGGGCACCAGGGAGTGGCCAGGTCCTCGAGGCCGGAGCTCGGCGGCTCAACGTATCCTCTCCTGCGGTAGCCGAAACCATAGACAATGGGGCACCACAATCCCTAACACAACACACACTTTCTTCACACTTCACCCTTCCCAAACCACCCACAAAATCACTCCTTCCATTAAACACATAGACAAGAGCCCACACAGGTTGCCATCCAAAATTGAACTCACACACATACCCACAGCCTGCCTCTTCTTTGCTTCAGCACCTTCACATGTTGGCACCACAGTCCTTGCAGCCACAGCCAGCTAAAAATTCATGAACCTTGCGCATCCAGCTTTTCCTTACCAGCCCGTCTCACGCCAAGGCCACCCTCTCTAGCTGCGCTCCTCTGTCTTGGCCTGCAGCCATGGCCTGCACCAACCCTTCGCTGTACTCAGACGGCTCCCCTTGCCTTCCGTAACCACCTCTGCACCAACCCTTCGCTGTACTCAGACGGCTCCCCTTGCCTTCCGTCTGTCCCCGCTATATCACCAGCCAGGCGTCCTTTTCGAACAAGGCAGCTGCTCCACCAGTCCCCTGCAGCTGCCGCTACCTGCACGCTTACCCTTAGCACCTTCTCTTCCACAAGGCGGCCACACTCTTCACGCTCTCCCACCTTGCGTGTCTGTCGAATCCCCAGCCAGCTCTGCAGCACCCGCCAGCGACCTCCAGCACAAGGCGGCCACCCTTACACGTCTGCGCCTCCGCACCCGGTGCTTCACACATGCGAGAACCCACAGCTCCTTTGCCTCTGCACTTCGCTTGTCGAGGTGACCACTTCTCTTCACCAGGCTGCTCCCATGCGACGCACTGCAGACTCTTTTTACTTCACTTACCAGGCGGCTCTTTACACAAGGCGGCCACACCTTGAATCTTCGCCAGCTTCTCGATGATCACGCTGGTAGCCAAAAAAAACTTCCATGTGGCCTCCTACAAGCTGGCCACGTGGATATCATTTTTTTTATAAAAGCCTTAAGGATGGCCACCAATACTAAAAGGGCTCCTCCTTTCCTTATGCTTTGGGTCATCACGCCGCGCCCATTACTTTTCCAAACAAGAGCTGCCCACAAGCTTAGAATCATCAGCATCATAATTACCAAACACAATCATTCCCCATGCTCCAAAAGCGGCCTCTCTTCCGAATGAGTCGGTGCCCCGCATTTGGCAACCACCCGCACACCACACTGCTGTAATAAAAAACTTCCAAACTCAAGCATCTGCTCCAAAAAAAACAACACGCATGTACCAGCTCACTGTAAAACCACCCACTCTGTACATTTGCCAGGGCATTCAGGGCAAAGCTTATTTGCAAACCACGCATCCCATACGTACATAGACTCAAAACACCTTTCAGATTTTTGCCTGACACTAACCAAGCCAACTGATTCTAGAATTTTCCAAATCAGTTTGGTCAATTTTTGACCATTTTTCATACAATTTGATATTCAAACTCAAAATTTGTAAATTAGTAATTGGGTCTTCAGATGGAAGTACCGCAATTCTATGGAAGCTTGACTTGCTTGAGGCCTAGACATGATGGTATTTACCTTATAGTTCCAAGTATCATGACTACCCGTATATACCGAGGGTATAACTGCAGCTCTTTACCGGCAGTATATACGAGTAAATCTAAGACTTGAAATTATAAGCATTAATGTTATCCAGATGATGATTTCGAATGTGGTTGATATGATTTTAATTTTGTTTGAGAACTGATGAATTGATTTGGATTCTGATTGAAAAATGATGATTTCTGAAATTTAGTTGAAATATAATAACCTGAGCAAAACCACAATGAGGATGAATGGGACGAGTCCCTATGATGATAAATGATGATAATGATTTCAGCAAATCACTTTGAGATTAGTGGATTGTGTTGTCAAATTGCTGCTGTTAATACTTGACACGGATGATCAAATTAAGGGATGTCAAATTGAGAACTTACTTAACTGAAATTCCCGTGGAGGAATGTTCAGAAGGAAAATTTTCGGTCTAATGGACCATTATCGTGTTAAAGATATGAACGATATGATCTGAATGATTTGTTATTTAATGATGAGTTCTATATAAGGGATATTTATCCCCGTATTCTGTTGGGTTGACCTGAATATAAGGAACCCCAGAATAAATTGGATCTTAACAAAAAGAGTTGTTCTCTACTTTGCGAGATAAGGATATCTCGCACTTTTTAAGTGGGGTAGAATGTAAGATTTCTCCCCCTCTCTAAATAAAAGAAAGATTCTGTTTAAAAAGGGAAGACACTTTACCCAGAATACCTTCTCAGGAGCCCACCTGTTTTAAAGATTCAGAACGATGAATTCAGAAGTGAGAACCGGTGTTTTGGATGCCAAGGTTTTGACCATCAGTTAAAAGACTGCCCGACTCCTACCATGAAAAGGGCACTGGGAAGTCTAGAACCCAAATTCAGATACCAATTCCTTCATACCAATCTAATCAGGGTCCGTCTCTCGGACAAGATTGCTTAACTCCATTAACTAGGTCCGACCCATTGATTAGGGTCGAGATGACCAGTCAAATGCTTGGCAACTTAGAGCAACAGATGCAAGCAATTCATAAAGATATAAACGCTGCCCAAGATCGACAGAGACAATATACAGATAAGAAGAGGACAATCAGAGAATTCAAAGAAGCAGTTATAGTCTTCATTTGAATACGGACCAAAAGAATTTCTTTATCTCTAGGGGAGTATAAGTAGTTATCCCCCAGATATTGTGGACCAAAGAAAGTAGGTGACTTAGCCTACGAACTTCTTTTATCTCTTCATCTCAAAGTTCTTAATGCCTTCTATAGAAAAATGTGCCAAACCCAAATCATGGAAAGATGGTAAAACTTCAGTGGCAAGATACCGTTGGCTTCTAAGTTACACTAGCTCCTTCCTTTATATAAGTCGTAACTTTTACTTGTCGCTCACAGTAATCTTACTTCCATCAATCTCCCTTCTTCTTAATCTCCTTCATGGCTTGGCAACAGGAATTAGTTTTATCCATGATGATTTCTCACCTTCAAGACGCAAGCGAGTCTGTGAAGAAGGATTTTATAGAATAGTATGAGCGCTCACTTTTTCCTCACTTGGGAACTTCTGTAGCTCAGACCCAATGGCGGACCTATCAAGATATAACTAGGGTAACACCCTGGGGTCAACAGCACTTTCGTAACAATGTCCGCTTGGCCATGGTTATTGAAGCCTTGGGTTTGGATCCCCGATACTACTACGTCATGAGATCAAGACTGTAAGATTCCTCCCCAGCCTCTCAAAATGTCCAGCATCTTCCCCTGTAATCAATCCCTCTTCAGAAATATAAAAGACTTGTTTCTAACTATTTTAACTTAGAGAGAGAAAATATTCTGGAGAGAGAATATTTAGATTTTTAATATATTTGGATAGAAAATTATCTCATCTTATTAAAATAAGTTCCCCTGAAACAGAAATTCAAAAAGAACTTTCCAATGTGCAATTGGAATTAATTGGAAATGGGTATAAAGGACCTTAGCCTAAGGGTCTAGATTTTCAGAAATTTTTGGATTATGGTCCAATTAAGGTTCCTATGGGCCAATAGCATCAATCCATGTGCAAGGAGGAGATAAATCCAATTTGTAAAAGAAGATACCCAAAAATGAGTAAATGCTCACATAAGATGAAGAGTTGAAAATGTACAAGGTTTATTAGTAAAAAACTATGAGCAATATTAAAAAGAAGATACCCAAAAATGAGTAAATGCTCACATAAGATGAAGAGTTGAAAATGTACAAGTTTTATTAGTAAAAAACTATGAGCAATATTAAAAATATGAGATATTCTGGGTATCCAAAAATGAGATATTTTGGGTATCCAAAAATGAGTAAATGCTCACATAAGATGAAGAGTTGAAAATGTACAAGGTTTATTAGTAAAAAACTATGAGCAATATTAAAAATATGAGATATTTTGGGTATAATGATTCCATTTTGATACATATGTAAGGAAGGGGAGTTCTTTAAAGGAGGTGCATATTTCACATAAGATGAAGAGTTGAAAATGTACAAGGTTTATTAGTAAAAAACTATGAGCAATATTAAAAATATGAGATATTTTGAGTATAATGATTTCATTTTGACACATATGTAAGGAAGGGGATTTCTTTAAAGGAGGTGCATATTTCACATGCTTGAATGAGTTTTAAACTCATAAAAATTGAGATATTTCATCTCTCCTCTCTCCTCATTCAAGTCTAGTTCCAAAAAGTTAGCTTAACTGACCTAAAAATGGTCAAATATTGACCAAACTGATTTAGAAAATTCTAGAATCAGTTTGTTTGGTTAGGAGCTCAATTTTTCCTATAATGAAAAGCCTTCTCCTTGTTGAAAAATATATAGTGTTTATGCATCGTTACTCTACTCCACCTAAGCCAAGAACTGTGAATTCATTAATAATTCACTAGTTTTTTGGAGCTTCCCTCTTTCTTCAATCCCCATTAGTAGCTCCATCAACATACTTAACCAATTGATTGGTTGGGGGCCTCTACCGTGAACAAAGAATCAAGCAATTTGTAAGGTAATTAGTGAATTTTGATCATTTTCTATAATTTCTCAATGTTTCTCTCTTCTCAACCCCTCTCAAGCTTGAGAAGCTTAATTGGAATGGTTTTTGAATGTTATTGAAGTTAATTGATGAATGGTAGTGAAGAGTTACATAATTTGATGAATGCTATTGAATTTAATTGATTAATGATAGTTAAGAATTACATAAAAATCCATTTATGCTTAATTCAAATGGTTTTTATGAAATTTCTCTCTCTCACTCAAGAAATGGTCATACTCATGACCCATTCTCAATCCAAATGAAGCTTTTCATAAAGCTTTTCCTTAATCCAAGATTAATCTATACTTGAGGTCAAATTAATGGCTTTTTTCTATGCTTTTAGTTTATGTATTTCATGAATATTGATGATTCAATCCATTATGGATTATTGATCCAATTAGGAATCATTCTAATTATTTCTTAATGATAAGCTTTATCCCTTAGAAAAAATTGAGATTTATCAGTCATAGCAACGGAGCTATGGCAAAATTTTTATAAAAATAACGCATAAAATAATTTCATTCAAAGCATGAAAAGAGGACTTCCTACCATATTCTAGGAATTATCATCCTAGATTAATTGAAGATATTCATAGAGAAATTGATTTTTATATTATGCATAATTGATTTTCATGCATAGAGGTATGCATAATAGATTATTATTTTAACATAAAAGTGTTACTTTTATCATAATTAGATTTCATGCATAGAGGTATTCATAAAAGATTATTATTTTAATGTAAAAATGTTACTTTTAGCACAATTGAATTTCATGCATAGAAGTATGCATAAGAGTTGATTATTTTATTATAAAAGTGTTACTTTTATCATAATTGTATTTCATGCATAGAGGTATGCATATAAAAGTTGATTATTTTATTGTAAAAGTGTTACTTTTATCATAATTGAATTTCATGCATAGAAGTGTGCATAAGAGTTGTTTATTTTATTATAAAAGTGTTACTTTTATCATATTTAGATTTCATGCATAGAGGTATGCATAAACGTTGATTATTTTATTATAAAAGTGTTACTTTTATCATAATTGGATTTGATGTATAGAGGTATGCATAAAAGTTAATTATTTTATTATAAAAGTGTGACTTTTATCATATTTGAATTTCATGCATAAAGGTATGCATAAAAGTTGATTATGTTATTATAAAAGTGTTACTTTTATCATATTTGGATTTCATGCATAGATGTATGCATAAAAGATGATTATTTTATTATAAAATTGTTACTTTTATCATAATTGGATTTCATGCATAGAGGTATGCATAAAAGTTGATTATTTTATTATAAAAGTGTGACTTTTAACATATTTGGATTTCATGCATAAAGGTATGCATAAAAGTTGATTATTTTATTATAAAAGTGTGACTTTTATTATATTTGAATTTCATGCATAAAGGTATGCATAAAAGTTGATTATTTTATTTTAAAAGTGTGACTTTTATTATATTTGGATTTCATGCATAGAGGTATGCATAAAAGATATTCTTTTATACTAAAAGTGTGATTTTCATCATAAATGGATTTTATGCATAACTTAGATGCATAAGAGAAATTCTTTTATTCTAAAAGTGTAATTCCTACCAAATTGAATTTATGCATAAGAAGATGCATAAAAGATTGATTTTTATTTCAAAGGTGTTAGTCTCCTTAAATGGAATTTATGCATAATTAAATGTGTCTTATATCAAATATAAGAATTCTCTTGTATTCTATAAAAAGATATGAAATGTGATAAGAGGTGTATGAGATGTGATAAGATGTGATAAGATGCGTATGGGAAGTGATAGGATGTGATAAGAGTTGTATGAGATGTGAAAAGATGTGATATGTGTGTGAGATGTGATAAGATATGATAAGAGGTGTATGAGATGTGATAGAATGTGTTAAGATGAGTTAGGATGTGTTAAGATGTATATGGGATGTGTTAGGACGAGAATGGATGTAATATGGTTGTATGAATGTGATGTGGATGTATGCATGTAGATGTGTATATATGTATGTGGATGTAGATATGGATGTATAGATGTGAATGGGAATGTGGATGTGGATGTATGAATGTGAATGTGGATGTGGATGTGGATATGGATGTGTATGTGTATGAATGTGGATATGGGATGTGGATGTATAAATGAGGATGTGAAAATGGATGTATGCATGTAAATATGGATGTATGCATGTAGATGTGTATGTATGTATGTGGATGTAGATGTGTATGGATGTAGATGTGGATGTATAGATGTGAGTGGGAATGTGGATGTGGATGTATGAATGTGAATGTGGATGTGGATGTGGATGTATGGATGTGGATATGGATGTGTATGTGTATGAATGTGGATATGGGATGTGGATGTATAAATGAGGATGTGAAAATGGATATATGCATGTAGATGTGGATGTATGGATGTGAATGTGAATGTGTATGTGAATTAATGTGTCGTCGATATGAGGAAATGGATGAGAATGAGTACACATTGAATGGAATGTGGAATAAGTAATGTGGACTAAGGAGGGATAATGTGGAAAGACGAGAGTCCGATTTAGAAACTGTATTTTGTGACTGTTTGTAAATGACTGTTTTATGTCAAGAATGCTGGGGAACCATTTTGACCGTCTTGTGGATTAAGGTCATGAAGACCTAACTGTTAAAGTTGCAACTGCTGCTGACGGAGAGTCAATGGAGGACGTCTCGCGTAGCAAGGTCGACCGAGGTCTTGACCAGCCTCGGTTGGATTTAAATGGTGAGCTTCCGGTACGGTGGATGAGGGACCAAGGAAGCGGCCTATGAGTGAAGCGCTAGGTCACCTGCGAAGGATCCTAGAGGGTGCTGACCATACGATGCTCGGGCTCTGGGTCGCCGAAGATACCCACACGTGCGTCGTGGAAGATATTGGAACAAGGAGAAGAGTTGTTTTCTGAAACCGGGCATGGATCTGGTTGATTGACATTGCTGGTCCTCAACGGATGAGTCCATGGCTCTTTTATATGGATCTGTGGGTTGATCTTGCTGATCTTCCACGGAGATTCCATTCTATTATATGAATATATTGACAGTTACTATGAGCTAGGAACTATGGAAAAGGTCCCTGATGAGTGAACAGGTGGTGAGCATTCTGGTTGCCAATGATGCCATAAGTATACCGATGAATGAATGACTGGAAATAAGAATTCAACTAGAGACTTTGAGGATTGTCATTAGTGACATAATGGTTTCATTAAAGGATTGTTTTAAAGTTAGTTGATGCTAAGAAAAAGACAATTTCATATTGGGTGTGTAAGTGGTGTGACTAGTTTTATGTTTGCATGAACTTTCGGCTAGGGGGCCTTGGAACTCTTTTCCTTGGTACCTGGGACAAAACCTAACCAAACTCTAAATTGGATCCCATCACTACAGTGGTTGGCTAACCCATGGGATCGGATGGGGTTAGGCTGGACTGATGGATCCGTAAATCGAGACTCAATTTCTGTTACTACGATAGATAAAGTAAATCCCGGATAGTAATTGTTCTATGGATAGGAATCAACGGCTGTGCCTCTTGATGGGGAAAAAAGCGTTGATCCCAATGATCCAAGTGCAAGTCTCTTCCTTGATCTGATCGAGTATCTTTATAGGTGTAGTCGGATCAGTTTAATCACTAATGGTCTTGACTACGTTAGAGTAAAAAGTTATCCTGGAGGAATCGCCCGTGCTTTTCGGATAAGGGAAGTTTTTCCGAGTTCGGTTTGGAAAAACCGACGGATTAGTCTTTTGTCCGGATATCCGTGGATGAGGCCCCGAGTATGGGACCCTGTCTCGCGCATGAAGTGCTACTTTCGCTGCTGGTACCCCGAATCCGTTGCATGGTGGGGATAGGGATCTCATAGTTGGTATCAGAGCAGGTTTAAAACTAATACGGATAAGCAAATTCTTATCATAAATTGATAATAAAAATTCAAAAAAAAGCATTTTTCATAATGTATTTTCATTCCGTAAGCCTCTTAAATGAAGAATTTTTAATCAAAGAATTTTTTTTATAGATGGAAGTTCCCTACTTATCTGGTATTCCCGACCTCACCCAGTCTCAAGATATGACTGCGTTCGCCTTCGAACATCTCATCTCTCCCGCTTCAACTCAATCAAGCCGAGCAAGACTCGCACGCCATTTCGCGGATTTATATTTTCCTACCCCAGCGGAGAGAATACAGCATAAGTGGTTTGCAGGGCAATATGTCACGCCCCTTGCGATCGCCGTACAATGCTGTGGTAGAATCTCTCATTGACTATGATCCTGTTAAAGCTGAAAATGGTGTGTGGTGTCATTCTATATCATTCGACGCCTCAAAATTTCAGAATTTCATGTCGAATTTATAGACTCCTTAGTCGATTTATCTCTAAGGAGAAAATAATAACTCCCTTCGCAGTTAGAGAACTTATGTAACAGGGCATGACTATGGCCCAGTATGGTCCTCTTATATGTCTTCCGAGGAGATTTTGAACTCAGAGCCGAGTTGCTCTATGTACATATTATAACTTTTATATAAATAAAGAAACATTTTCCGGTGAAAAAAAATCATCTTGGATAAATGATTGTTTATGGCGGACGACCTGTCGCTGATTTTTTTTTCCTATGGGCCAATAGCATCAATCCATGTGTAGGGAGGGGAAAAATCCAATTTGTAAAAGAAGATATCCAAAAATGAGTAAATGCTCACATAAGATGAAGAGTTGAAAATTAACAAGGTTTATTAGTAAAAAACTATGAGCAATATTAAAAATATGAGATATTTTGGGTATCCAAAAATGAGTAAATGCTCACATAAGATGAAGAGTTGAAAATGTACAAGGTTTATTAGTAAAAAACTATGAGCAATATTAAAAATATGAGATATTTTGGGTATAATGATTCCATTTTGACACATATGTAAGGAAGGGGAATTCTTTAAAGGAGGTGCATATTTCACATAAGATGAAGAGTTGAAAATGTACAAGGTTTATTAGTAAAAAACTATGAGCAATATTAAAAATATGAGATATTTTGAGTATAATGATTCCATTTTGACACATATGTAAGGAAGGGGAGTTCTTTAAAGGAGGTGCATATTTCACATGCTTGAATGAGTTTTAAACTCATAAAAATTGAGATATTTCATCTCTCCTCTCTCCTCATTCAAGTCTAGTTCCAAAAAGTTAGCTTAACTGACCTAAAAATGATCAAATATTGACCAAACTGATTTAGAAAGTTCTAGAATCAGTTTGTTTGGTTAGGAGCTCAATTTTTCCTATAAATAGAAGCCTCCCCCTTGTTGAAAAATATATAGTGTTCATGCATCGTTACTCTACTCCACCTAAGCTAAGAACTGTGAATTCATTAATAATTCACTAGTTTTTTGGAGCTTCCCTCTTTCTTCAATCCCCATTAGTAGCTCCATCAACATACTTAACCAATTGATTGGTTGGGGGCCTCTACCGTGAACAAAGAATCAAGCAATTTGTAAGGTAATTAGTGAATTTTGATCATTTTCTATAATTTCTCAATGTTTCTCTCTTCTCAATCCCTCTCAAGCTTGAGAAGCTTAATTGGAATGGTTTTTGAATGTTATTGAAGTTAATTGATGAATGGTAGTGAAGAGTTACATAATTTGATGAATGCTATTGAAGTTAATTGATTAATGATAGTTAAGAATTACATAAATTTTCATTTATGCTTAATTCAAATGGTTTTTATGAAATCTCTCTCTCTCACTCAAGAAATGGTCATACTCATGACCCATTCTCAATCCAAATGAAGCTTTTCATAAAGATTTTCCTTAATCCAAGATTAATCTATACTTGAGGTCAAATTAATGGCTTTTTTCTATGCTTTTAGTTTATGTATTTCATGAATATTGATGATTCAATCCATTATGGATTATTGATCCAATTAGGGATCATTCTAATTATTTCTTAATGATAAGCTTTATCCCTTAGAAAAAATTGAGATTTATCAGTCATAGCAGCGGAGCTATGGCAAAATTTTTATAAAAATAACACATAAAATAATTTCATTCAAAGCATGAAAAGAGGACTTCCTACCATATTCTAGGAATTATCATCCTAGATTAATTGAAGATATTCATAGAGAAATTGATTTTTATATTATGCATAATTGATTTTCATGCATAGAGGTATGCATAATAGATTATTATTTTAACATAAAAGTGTTACTTTTATCATAATTAGATTTCATGCATAGAGGTATGCATAAAAGATTATTATTTTAATGTAAAAGTGTTACTTTTAGCACAATTGAATTTCATGCATAGAAGTATGCATAAGAGTTGATTATTTTATTATAAAAGTGTTACTTTTATCATAATTGTATTTCATGCATAGAGGTATGCATAAAAGTTGATTATTTTATTGTAAAAGTGTTACTTTTATCACAATTGAATTTCATGCATAGAAGTGTGCATAAGAGTTGATTATTTTATTATAAAAGAGTTACTTTTATCATATTTGGATTTCATGCATAGAGGTATGCATAAAAGTTGATTATTTTATTATAAAAGTGTTACTTTTATCATAATTGAATTTCATGTATAGAGGTATGCATAAAAGTTGATTATTTTATTATAAAAGTGTGACTTTTATCATATTTGAATTTCATGCATAAAGGTATGCATAAAAGTTGATTTTTTTATTATAAAAGTGTTACTTTTATTATATTTTGATTTCATGCATAGATGTATGCATAAAAGATGATTATTTTATTGTAAAAGTGTTACTTTTATCATAATTGGATTTCATGCATAGAGGTACGCATAAAAGTTGATTATTTTATTATAAAAGTGTGACTTTTAACATATTTGGATTTCATGCATAAAGGTATGCATAAAAGTTGATTATTTTATTATAAAAGTGTGACTTTTATTATATTTGAATTTCATGCATAAAGGTATGCATAAAAGTTCATTATTTTATTTTAAAAGTGCGACTTTTATTATATTTGGATTTCATGCATAGAGGTATGCATAAAAGATATTCTTTTATACTAAAAGTGTGATTTTCATCATAAATGGATTTTATGCATAACTTAGATGCATAAGAGAAATTCTTTTATTCTAAAAGTGTAATTCCTACTAAATTGGATTTATGCATAAAAGATTGATTTTTATTTCGAAGGTGTTAGTCTCCTTAAATGGAATTTATGCATAAATAAATGTGTAGAGAAATCTTATATCAAATATAAGAATTCTCTTGTATTCTATAAAAAGATATGAAATGTGATAAGATGTGATAAGAGGTGTATGAGATGTGATAAGAGGTGTATGAGATGTGATAAGATGTGTATGAGATGTGATAAGATGCGTATGGGAAGTGATAGGATGTGATAAGAGTTGTATGAGATGTGAAAAGATGTGAAAAGATGTGTATGAGATGTGATAAGATATGATAAGAGGTGTATGAGATGTGATAGAATGTGTTAAGATGAGTTAAAATGTGTTAAGATGTATATGGGATGTGTTAGGACGAGAATGGATGTAATATGGTTGTATGAATGTGATGTGGATATATGCATGTAGATGTGTATGTATGTATGTGGATGTAGATGTGTATGGATGTAGATGTGGATATATAGATCTGAGTGGGAATGTGGATGTGGATGTATGAATGTGAATGTGGATGTGGATGTGGATGTATGGATGTGGATATGGATGTGTATGTGTATGAATGTGGATATGGGATGTGAATGTATAAATGAGGATGTGAAAATGGATATATGCATGTAGATGTGGATGTATGGATGTGAATGTGAATGTGTATGTGAATTAATGTGTCGTCGATATGAGGAAATGGATGAGAATGAGTACACATTGAATGGAATGTGGAATAAGTAATGTGGACTAAGGAGGGATAATGTGGAAAGACGAGAGTTTGATTTAGAAACTGTATTTTGTGACTGTTTGTAAATGAATGTTTGTAAATGATTGTTTGTAAATGACTGTTTGTAAATGATTGTTTTATGTCAAGAATGCTGGGGAACCATTTTGACCGTCTTGTGGATTAAGGTCATGAAGACCTAACTCTTGAAGTTGCAACTGCTGACGGAGAGTCAATGGAGGACGTCTCCGCGTAGCAAGGTCAACCGAGGTCTTGACCAGCCTCGGTTTGATTTAAATGGTGAGCTTCCGGTACGGTGGATGAGGGACCAAGGAAGCGGCCTATGAGTGAAGCGCTAGGTCACGTGTAAAGGATCCTAGAGGGTGCTGACCATACGATGCTCGGGCTCTGGGTCGCCGAAGATACCCACACGTGCGTCGTGGAAGATATTGGAACAAGGAGAAGAGTTGTTTTCTGAAACCGGGCATGGATCTGGTTGATTGACCTTGCTGGTCCTCAACGGATGAGTCCATGGCTCTTTTATATGGATCTGTGGGTTGATCTTGCTGATCTTCCACGGAGATTCCATTCTATTATATGAATATATTGCCGGTTACTATGAGCTAGGAACTATGGAAAAGGCCCCTGAGTGAACAGGTGGTGAGCGTTCTGGTTGCCAATGATGCCATAAGTATACCGATGAATGAATGACTGGAAATAAGGATTCAACTAGAGACTTTGAGGATTGTCATCAGTGACATAATGGTTTCATTAAAGGATTGTTTTAAAGTTAGTTGATAAGGCAATTTCATATTGGGTGTGTAAGTGACTAGTTTTATGTTTACATGAAACTTCCGGCTAGGGGGCCTTGGAACTCTTTTCCTTGGTACCCGGGACAAAACCTAACCAAATTCCAAATTGGATCCCATCACTACAGTGGTTGGGTGGTTGGCTAACCCATGGGATCGGGGATGGGGTTAGGCTGGACTGATGGATCCGTAAATCGAGACTCAATTTCTGTTACTACGATAGATAAAGTAAATCCCGGATAGTAATTGTTCTATGGATAGGAATCAACGGCTGTGCCTCTTGATGGGGAAAAAAGTGTTGATCCCAATGATCCAAGTGCAAGTCTCTTCCTTGATCTGATCGAGTATCTTTATAGGTGCAGTCGGATCAGTTTAATCACTAATGGTCTTGACTACGTTAGAGTAAAAAGTTATCTTGGAGGAATTGCCCGTGCTTTCCGGATAAGGGAAATTTTTCCGGGTTCGGTTTGGAAAAACCGACAGATTAGTCTTTTGTCTGGATATATGTGGTGGACGAGGCCCTGAGTGTGGGACCCTGCCTCGTGCATGAAGTGCTACTTTCGCTGCTGGTACCCCGAATCCGTTGCATGGTGGGGATAGGGATCTCACAAAGACATCTTGGGTTTTCTGAGCGGGTCTTCTTACTGGCGTGTTTTCTTCCTCATGAGAAGATATGCCTTTACCCCGTTTTTGGCTTGCCTCTCAAAGGTTCTTTTGTTAGATCACCTCATACCACTGAGATAGGTGCGGCAATAACCAACAGAATTATTCCCATAGATGAGTTACCTTATACGTGCGCAGCTTGTGAGTGCTGCTTTTGTGATCATATGATGGACGGGCTTATGGAAGTGTAAAGAGTTCTTCTATCCTTACTGTATATGTTCCAAGAATGAATAAAGTTTAAATCTTGTTCTTGTCTTGACCCTTACTCTCTTTGAGACTTTTTATTTCTGGTTAATCTTAGTTAAATCTTTCTCTAAGTCTCATATTCGTGCATCTCGCGAAATTATCCCAAGTTTGCGAGATGAGGACATCTCACATTTTTCAAGTGGGAGAGAATGTAAGATTCCTCCCCAGCCTCTCAAAATGTCCATCATATTCCCCTGTAATCAATTCCCTCTTCAGAAATATAAGAGATCTCGTCTCTGCCTGTTCTAACATAGAGAGAGAAAATATTCTAGAGAGAGAATATTCAGATTATGAATATTTTTGGATAGAAAAATAACTCATCTTATTAAAATAAGTTCCCCTGAAAAAGAAACTCAAAAAGAACTTTCCAATGTGCAATTAGAATTAATTGGAAATGGATATGAAGGACCTTAGCCTAAGAGTCTAGATTTTCAGAAATTTTTGGATTATGGTCCAATTAAGGTTCCTATGGGCCAATAGCATCAATCCATGTGTAGGGAGGAGATAAATCCAATTTGTAAAAGAAGATACCCAAAAATGAGTAAATGCTCACATAAGATGAAGAGTTGACTATGTTCAAGGTTTATTAGTAAGAAACTACGAGCAATATAAAAAATATGAGATATTTTGGGTATCCAAAAATGAGTAAATGCTCACATAAGATGAAGAGTTGAAAATGTACAAGGTTTATTAGTAAAAAACTATGAGCAATATTAAAAATATGAGATATTTTGGGTATAATGATTCCATTTTGACACATATGTAAGGAAGGGGAGTCCATTAAAGGAGGTGCATATTTCACATGCTTGAATGAGTTTTAAACTCAAAAATAATGTGATATTTTTATCTCTCCTCTCTCTTGAACCAAACCAAATCAAAATGGAACCAAATTGAATCAAAAAGTAACCAAACTAGGTCCAAATCTAGTCCAAATTCAACCAAACTGAATTTGGAAAATTCTAGAATTCAGTTAGCTTTGGTTAGAGCTTCCCTCTCCTATAAATAGAACATTTTACTATACTAGAGTTATGCTGAAATAATGCTAATTTCTACTATTCTCTAAAATTCTCTCCAAATTGAAGAAATTGGAGCTTCCCTCTTTCTTCAATCCCCATTGGTGGCTCCATCAACATACTTAACCAATTGATTGGTTGGGGGCCTCTACCGTGAACAAAGAATCAAGCAATTTGTAAGGTAATTAGTGAATTTTGACATTTTCTATAATTTCTCAATGTTTCTCTCTTCTCAACCCCTCTCAAGCTTGAGAAGCTTAATTGGAATGGTTTTTGAATGCTATTGAAGTTAATTGATGAATGGTAGTGAAGAGCTACATAATTTGATGAATGCTATTGAAGTTAATTGATTAATGATAGTTAAGAATTACATAAATTTCCATTTATGCTTAATTCTAATGGTTTTTATGTAATTTCTCTCTCTCACTCAAGAAATGGTCATACTCATGACCCATTCTCAATCCAAATGAAGCTTTTTATAAAGCTTTTCCTTAATCCAAGATTAATCTATGCTTGAGGCCAAATTAATGGCTTTTTTCTATGCTTTTAGTTTATGTATTTCATGAATATTGATGATTCAATCCAATATGGATTAATGATCCAATTAGGGATCATTCTATTTATTTCCTTAATGATAAGCTTTATCCCTTAGAAAATTTGAGATTTATCAGGCATAGCAGCAGAGCTATGGCAAAATTTTTATAAAAATTACGCATAAAATAATTTCATTCAAAGCATGAAAAGAGGACTTCCTACCATATTCTAAGAATTATCATCCTAGATTAATTGAAAGATATTCATTGTAATGATAGAGAAATTAATTTTTATATTATATGTAATTGATTTTCATGCATAGAGGTATGCATAAAAGATTATTATTTTAACATAAATGTGTTACTTTATCATAATTAGATTTCATGCATAGAGGTATGCATAAAAGATTATTATTTTAATGTAAAAGTATTACTTTTATCATATTTGAATTTCATGCATAGAGGTATGCATAAAACAAGATTATTTTATTACAAAAGTGTTACTTTTAGCATAATTGAATTTCATTCATAGAGGTATGCATAAAAGATGATTATTTTATTACAAAAGTGTTACTTGTAGCATAATTGAATTTCATGCATAGAGGTATGCATAAAAGATGATTATTTTATTACAAAAGTGTTACTTTTAGCATAATTGAATTTCATGCATAGAGGTATGCATAAAAGATGATTATTTTATTGTAAAAGTGTTACTTTTATCATAATTGGATTTCATGCATAGAGGTATGCATAAAAGTTGATTATTTTATTGTAGAAGTGTTACTTTTATCATATTTGGATTTCATGCATAGAGGTATGCATGAAATCCAACTTTTATGCATACCTCTATGCATAGAGGTATGCATAAAAGTTGAATATTTTATTATAAAAGTGTTACTTTTATCATATTTGGATTTCATGCATAGAGGTATGCATAAAAGTTAATTATTTTATTGTAAAAGTGTTACTTTTATCATATTGGATTTCATGCATAGAGGTATGCATAAAAGATATTCTTTTTATACTAAAAGTGTGATTTTCATCATAAATGGATTTTATGCATAACTTAGATGCATAAGAGAAATTCTTTTATTCTAAAAGTGTAATTCCTACCAAATTGAATTTATGCATAAGAAGATGCATAAAAGATTGATTTTAAATTTAAAAGTGTCATTCTCATCTAAATTGAATTTATGCATAGGAAAATGCATAAAAGATTGAAATTTAATTCAAAAGTGTCATTTTCATTTAAAATGAATTTATGCATAGGAAGGTGCATAAAAGATTGATTTTCACTTCGAAAGTATTAATCTCCTTAAATAGAATTTATGCATAAATAAATGTGAAAAGAAATCTTATATCAAATATAAGAATTCTCTTGTATTCTATAAATAGATATGAGATGTAATAGGATGTAATAAGAGGTGTATAAGATGTGATAAGAGGTGATAAGATGCTTATGAAATAAGTTAGGAGGTGATAAGATGAATTAAGATGTGATAAGATGTGTATGGGATGAGGTTAGAAGTGTATGTGATAGGATAAGATGTATATGGGTTGTGATAGGGCGAGAATAGATGTGATGTAAAAGATTAGATGTGAAGGCATATGGGGCTATATGAATGGGAATGTGGAAATGGATGTATGTATGTGGATGTGTGGATGTGGAGATGGGAGTGTGGATGTATGAATGTGAAAATGGATGTATGCATAGATGTGAATGTGGATGTATGTGAATGTGGATGTAGATGTGGATGTATAGATGTGAATGTGGAATGTGGATGTGGATGTATGTATGTATGTGGATGTAGATGTGGATGTATAGATGTGAATGGGAATGTGTATGTGGATGTAGATGTGGATGTATAGATGTGAATGGGAATGTGGATGTGGATGTATGTGAATGTGGATGTAGATGTAAATGTATAGATGTGAATGTGGAATGTGGATGTGGATGTATGTATGTATGTGGATGTAGATGTAGATGTGGATGTATAGATGTGAATGGGAATGTGGATATGGATGTATGTATGTATGTGGATGTGGATGTATGAATGAGGACGTGATAGTGGATGTATGCATGTGGATGTGGATGTATGGATGTGGATATGGATGTGTATGTATGAATGTGAATATGGGATGTGGATGTATGAATGTGAATATGGGATGTGGATGTATAAATGAGGATGTGAAAATGGAGGTAATCATGTAAATGTGGATGTATGAATGAGGACGTGATAGTGGATGTATGCATGTGGATGTGGATGTATGGATGTGGATATAGATGTGTATGTGTGAATGTGGATATGGGATGTGGATGTATAAATGAGGATGTGCAAATGGAGGTAAGCATGTAAATGTGGATGTATGGATGTGAATGTGGATGTGGATGTGGATGTATGGATGTGGATATGGATGTGTATGTATGAATGTGGATATGGGATGTGGATGTATAAATGAGGATGTAAAAATGGATGTATGCATGTAGATGTGGATGTATGGATGTGAATGTGAATGTGTACATGAATTAATGTGTCGTCAATATGAGGAAATGGATGAGAATGAGTACACATTGAATGGAATGTGCAATAAGTAATGTGGACTAAGGAGGGATAATGTGGAAAGACGAGAGTTCGATTTAGAAACTGTATTTTGTGACTGTTTGTAAATGACTGTTTTATGTCAAGAATGCTAGGGAAGCATTTGGACCGTGTTGTGGATTAAGGTCATGAAGACCTAACTGTTAAAGTTACAACTGCTAATGCGGAGAATCAATGGAGGACGTCTCGCATAGCAAGGTCGACTGAGGTCTTGACCAGCCTCGGTTTGATTTAAATGGTGAGCTTCCGGTATGGTGGATGAGGGACCAAGGAAGCGGCCTATGAGTGAAGCGTTAGGTCACCTACGAAGGATCCTAGAGGGTGCTGACCATATGGTGCTTGGGCTCTGGGTCGCCGAAGGTACCCACATGTGTCGTGGAAGATATTGGAATAAAGAATAAGGATTGTTTTCTGAAACCGGGCATGGATCTGGTTGATTGACCTAGCTGATTCTCAACGGATGAGTCCATGGCTCTTTTATATGGATCTGTGGGTTGATCTTGCTGATCTTCCACGGAGATTCCATTCTGTTATATGAATATATTGCCGGTTACTATGAGCTAGGAACTATGGAAAAGGCCCCTGAGTGAACAGGTGGTGAGCGTTCTGTTGCCGTTGCCAATGATGCCATAAATATACCGATGAATGAATGAATGACTGGAAATAAGGATTCAACCAGAGACTATGAGGATTGTCATCAGTGACATAATGGTTTCATTAAAGGATTGTTTTAAAGTTAGCTGATGCTAAGAAAAAGGCAATTTCATATTGGGTGTGTAAGTGGTGTGACTAGTTTTATGTTTGCATGAACTTTCGGCTAGGGGGCCTTGGAACTCTTTTCCTTGGTACCCGGGACAAAACCTAACCAAATTCTTAATTGGATCCCATCACTACAGTGGTTGGGCGGTTGGCTAACCCATGGGACTGGCTGGATTGATGGATCCGTAAATCGAGACTCAATTTCTCTTTACGATAGATAAAGTAAATCCCGGATAGTATTTGTTCTATGGATAGGAATCAACGGCTGTGCCTCTTAATGGGGAAAAAAGCGTTGATCCCAATGATCCAAGTGCAAGTTTCTTCCTTGATCTGATCGAGTATCTTTATAGGTGCAGTCGGCGGATCAGCTTGATCAGTAATGGTCTTGACTACGTTAGAGTAAAGAGTTATCCTGGTGGAATCGCCCGTACTTTTCGGGTGAAGGAAGTTTTTCCGGGTTCGATTTTGGAAAAACCGACGGATTAGTCTCTTGTCCAGATATCCGTGGGCGAGGCCCCGAGTGTGGGACCCCTGTCCCGCGCGAGAAGTGCTACTTCCGCTGCTAGTACCCCGAATCCGTTGCTCGGTGGGAACAGGGATCTTACATTGTCTCATTACCTCGGCCTATCAACCCTAAAGGGGTACAAATATTCATGGGACATTGTGGCTATTATCGTCAATTCATCTACATGTACGATGTCCTAGCCAGACCATTATATGCTCTTCTTGTAAAGTTTAATTGGACTGACGAGTGTGAGGAATCCTTTGAAAAGCTGAAGCAAGCATTAGTGTCTGCACCCATCTTACGGGCACCAGATTGGAACCAAATCTTTCATGCCCATATTGATGCTTCAAACTTTGCAATTGGATGTATTTTTGCTCAATTGGGAGAACATAATAAGGATTTCCCAATCTCATATGCTAATCGACAGTTGAACAATGCTGAGAAGAATTATACCAGAACAGAACGAGAAGGTTTGTCCATGATATATGCAGTGAAAAAGTTTTGCCAGTGACCTTTTGGCAAACAAATTTATATTTTTTGTGGACCATCAAGCACTGCTATATTTGGTGAATAAGCCTTATGCAACTGGAAGGATTGTGAGGTGGTTTGTCATCCTTCTTGAGTTTGATTTTGAAGTGGCAGTCCGAAAAGGAACAACTCATCTTAGGGTAGATCATTTGTCTCGAATCACCTCTGGAGAAGCTCCTGTGGGTGTGGATGATGATATGTTAGATTCAACACTTTTCCTTGTAGAGACATCTCTTAAATGGTTTGAACCCATCTTAGAAATTTTGACAAGTGGGCAGATACAACTAGCGGGTCCTAATGTAGACCTATGGCGACCATTCAAGTTTATCTCAGGGAAATTAAATCGTCAGGGTCATGATGGAGTGTTGCGGCTTATACCTAACCCTGACCAAATATGAGGAGATCTTGGAATGGGCACATGAGGGTATTGGTGGAATCCATGCATCAGCTACTACTTGTGTGCGACGTATAACTCAAGATGGGAAATGGTGGCCTACCATGCATGCGGATGCTGAAAAATTTGTTCGTAACTATGCTTCATCTCAAATTCAACAACCAATTCATAATGTCACATTATTCCAAATTGCAATGACACCAAGTTGGAGCAAGTATATTGTGGACTATCTTCAGCATGGTCATACTGATCGAGCAATTCCTAAATATCGAAAGCATGCTATTGAAGTTGAAGCGACCAACTATATGCTGATAGAGGGCCAAATCTACAAGAGGGGCAAGGATGGCAACTTGCACATGTGTGTATATGAAGCTGACTACTTGAAAATCTTGACTCATGCACATGCAAGTGTTGGGGGTGGACACTTTTCGGGCAATACCACAACTAAGTTGATTAGGTGGTCTAGGCTTTGGTGGCCAACCTTACAAATGGATGCCAAAGAATATGTAAAACGTTGTGACGATTGTCAAAGGACCAAACTTCACATCACAAAGGACAATATGCCATTGCGGCCAATGTTAAGCACACGTGCTTTTGCCAAATGGGGTATTGATTTTGTCGGTCCCGTTAAACCTCCAGCTCATCACACGCATGCCGAATATATTATAGTCGCAACTGACTATTTGACAAAATGGGTAGAGGCAAAGGCTACAGTCAAAAATGATGCCAGAACCACATCCAAGTTCTTGTATGAGTACGTGTCTACACGCTATGGCTTACCTATTGAAATCGTTAGTGATCACGGTGTGCACTTTGTGAATGAGGTCATAGAGTTTTTACTTCAAGAATTTATGGTAATTCACAAGCGTTCTGCACCCTATCATCCCTAGACCAATGGTCAAGCTGAGAGTACTAACAAGATTCTCTGCACAGCACTCACAAAGATTGTTGAGGGACATAGGACTGATTGGGAGCAAAAGTTGCACTCAGTTCTTTGGGCATATAGAATAGCCTATAAAACATCTGTGGGGGCACAACCCCATTTGAGCTTGCTTTTGGGCTAGATGCAATTCTTCCCATTGAATTTCTTGTACCTACTCTACGGTTGCTAAATAATTGGACTGGACTGGTCATGAGCTTTCTCAATGCATTGATGAATTGGAAAAGCTTGATGAGACCCGCTTATTGGTGGTAATGGGAATGTATGCCGAGAAGAGGAGACAAAAGCAATGGTATGATCGAAATGTAACAACTGGCCGATTCAAAAAAGGGGACCTTGTGCTCTTGTATACACTTAAGAAGCATAAGCGAAAGCTCAAGAAACGTGGCCTAGGACCGTTTGGGATTAATGAGCCTACTCCTAGTGGTGCAGTGCATTTAGAGACACTAGAAGGTGAGCAAATGCCTAACTTCATTAATGGAAGTCGTCTCAAGAAATACAATGAACCATTAACTGAAGCCATGCTTTAACAAACGCATGCTGCCCACACACGGAAAGAAGCACATGACCTACTTAAACGTCAGGCTCAAGAAGAAGCTAAAGCTAGAGTTGCAAAAGCCAAGGAGCGTCGCAAGGCTTCTATGTTGACCTTACAGTTGGCTACTGATGAACAATATGTCGATCCTTTCAATATTCACGTGTGCCTTCATCTTCATGAGACTACCTACTTTGTCTCTGCCTTAATTGACTCTCGTGCAGATTATAATGTTCTCTCATTTGACACATGGGTAGCCTTGGGACAACCAACACTTGTGCACATTCGTATTGACTTACGAAGCTTCTCGAGTGAAGATAACCCTATAGAGGGAAAATGTGTCATTATTATGTCCATTCAGGATCACCAGATGTCAATTCCCTTTTATGTGGCTAGTAAGTCCAAGGCAGTGGTAGAGGTTGTTCTTGGTCGATCATGGTTAAGTGCTACCAATTGTTCATTAGATTGGAAGAATAGACAATACAAACTGCAAATTGATTCTGATTGCATCTTGGGATCTGCTACTCCATGAGTTTTATCATGTCAAAAGGGTGGTAGTTCTACCTTACACAACCCACTTTCAACATCTGCTCTTCAAGCTCCAAGACAAATGATGTGGATAATCGATGAGTCCTCAAGTGAGGGCCATGGCTGTCATGTTCCAACTACTCTAGTCACTGCTCAAAGAAAGCCATGCAAGAAGGAATTGTCAATTTGGCTACCCAAAGATGCGTACAAACTTGTACCATCTAGCCTAGTTGCTAAACATCCTAAACAGCATATCTTTTCCAAGCCTAAGCCTCAGATTGTTACTCATTGGGTCGTCCCAAAGCATGTTCTTAAAGAACAAGGCTATTATGAGGGTGCAACAACACTTTGGCTTCCCAAATGCCATGGTTTGCTAGAGCCAGAAGAGTGTATCAATAAGATTCCAAAAGCCACTCTTGGTTTTTCATATCAGTGGGTGCAAAGGAAATCAACACAACCTCTTCAAGATAGGATAGGTGGTTGTGATAGCACCTACAAATCTCCTTGTGTTGACCTTCCCCAAACATGTATTGAGTCACCACTTGTCCCAACTTCTCCTTGTTACACAATTCCACCATCAACTTGTGTACCTAAGACAAATCCAACTTTACATGAGTCTCCTTTGAGCATAGATTCTAGTACTTCATTGCCTAGATCCTCTTATCTTGGTCAAATTCCTCGATAATTGCTATCCTTCCCACCTCTTAAGAAGGACATACCTAGAACCAAAGATAAGGCATTAACACTACAATTGAAGCTCTTTGGTAGATCAGCGTTTGAATAGTCTCAATTTTACTAATGTGGTTCCTTCTGCCTTTACAGGATTGTGTTCTTCTTGAGATGATCTTATCTACATTGTTTTTGATAGGGATTGTAATGATGGATATGAGTGTATACAGTTTAAAGTTTCTAAATTTCATTGTTCTATGCCCAGATACCTCCTGATGGATACTTGGCAAGATACATGTCCACCATGCATTTACCTTGATATTACTCAATCTGAACATCACGAGGGTTATAGTGCTCCACCTTTTCAAACTCATTCTAGGTACTTTTATGCTCCCTTAGGTGAAATTTGCTGTGGGCGTCACTTTGTCACTTTATTCTATCAACAGTATCATCCATTTCCACATTGTCAAGAGTGTGCACGACTCGTATTAGGGAAACCTAAGATTTAATCAATGTTTGAATGGGATTAAGAGATTGCCATGCATTGCTTGTTCTCTTGATTAGTGTAGTGGATTTAAGGGATTGAGAGATTGATTGAGGTGTTGAATGGTTGAATCGTCAAGTGGTGGTTCGTGTATGTGAGCTCTCCCTCAAGGGATAAGCCTTCATGCAATAATCGGGTCGAGTCCTCGGATTGACATTGTGTTTCTTAACACATTTGTTGAGATCGGTAGTACTGTATGAGCACTATATTGCACGGTAGAGAGAACCGCTCTACAATGGCGCCCTTGTCAGTAACTTGCTCGCTCGAACTGCTTGCCTAAATGCTACTACATGGTCATATGGATCTCCCGACCCTTCGTACTTCTTTACCAGTTTCTGAAGAGTTGATGGCCTTACTCGTCTTGAATACTCATCATCAGGCCTACGGCCTCTTACTCTCAGTGGTTCCTCTCTTTGGTAAGGTGGTCCATATGCATCCCAAATTGGTGTGGGTCCCCTATTACCTGCCTCATCAACCCTCTCCAAAGATCTTGTTACCCGCATTTCAGGAGGTGCATTTATGGGAGGTGCATTTATGGGAGGCCGAGTTGGCTCCCCTACCCTTCGATTGTCATAGTGAGAGAAACGTTGTTGTGGTGTGATCTGTTGTCGCACTTTTGGTGTAGGGTAATATCTTGGTGCTAGAGTTGGGCTACTTGCAGTGGTCCACTTTGATGTTGAGGGTCCCTCTCTAGTGAACTCTCGTAGGGGAGGAGCAACAGTTTCTCCAAGAAAGGCTGTCTCTCCTAGTTTAGCTGTATTAGTTGAGAGCACTTCCATGAATAATGGCTGTCCTCTCCACGTGAGCTCATGAATCTCCTTCCAATCTAAGGTTCGGTATTCATTGGCCCATTTATCAATGATTCGGTTCTTGTATCCACCAGCAAGCTTCTCGACTACCACCACAAGTGCTAGAGGAAGATCTAGCTCTGGCAATCTAGTTGTTGCATAATATCCTTCTAAAGAGTCCTTATAGACCTCTTGAAGTGGGTCATTCTGAAAGACCTTTGTCACTGGAATTTGTCGTACAAACTCCCATTGGTTCTCAGCCCCCTGATCCATTTTGCTCTTGCCTTTCCTGTCCCTTTCCAAATTTAGATCTACAAAAAGTAAATCATCTATGGATGGCTTTGAGGACTGGGCATTGGATGGTCCAGGCATGTCCGGCTCAATGAGACAATCATCTCTAGACTCCCTTGCTCCGGAAGGCTTTGATAAATCTAGGAACTCACTCTCCTAATTTGTCTACATTCTCTGGATGATAGGTGACTTTGTAGAGCGAACATCACCTCCACCCATGTACATGTTACCCTGGTCATTGACTAGAGGTGCTCTATCAAGCTCCGAGAAAAAGTCTGCGATCTTAACGAGATACCGTTGTTGTGGATCCCTAAAGATCTCAGTTCCTTGAGCATTCGTATAGACATATTGAAGTCTCACATTGAGTGGTAACCCCATGATGTCGGCTTCAAATGGATTAAAAGATCTTGTGGGTGTCCTATTTGGGGCTAAGGGATGACTATTTGACGGCCCTAGATTGTCCATAGACAATGAGCTAGTTGTCCTGGAAAGGGTATCAGATTGGGATTCGAAAAAGGTTTCAGCAATATCTGCCAAATTTCCTACCGATTGGGTCCCACTTTCCTACGTAGGTACTCTAGAAGGTGCCCTAGACCCTATGGCAGTGTCTATATGACGTCCCGACCACAATTGCATAAGGTCAAATTTAAAGTTTTTTTTTTTAATCCAAAAATTTTCAAGTTGGCTCAAACTTTGCCAGAACCCATTTTGAACCCCCTCGAACACATTAGGCCAAAAAATAGCGTATTTTTCAGGATCGAAAATCGCCTAAAATTTACCAGTTTCCCATACTGACTCACTATGGGAAAAATGGTTCCAGGACCGAAATTTCGACGATGGGTGTTTTCTAACTCCTCTCGAAAAGTTAACCTCCCAATTTTTTGCGGCAGAAAATGAAAAATTTTCCAGACTCCTTTTTTTTTGCACCCCTTTACCCGGTGCGGTGGCTGTCTTTATGGTGCAGTGTGTGGGCCTCTCCGCACGGTGCGCTGTTCACGCACAGCCACCTTCTTTTATTATTATTATTATTTTTTTGAAGTGCGTGTGCAGTGAACTCAATGCGTGTGCAGCTATGAGAATTGCAGCGAATTCAATTCATGTGCAGCTGTGACATTTGCAACAAATTCAATGCGTGTGCAGCTATGAGATTTGCAGAGCGAATTCAATGCGTGTGCAGCTGTGAGGTTTGCAGCGAATTCGAAATGTTCAATCTTCATGTGTGTGTACAAATTTTAGTTTCTCTACAGGTGCAGGTTTAACAGAGAACTAAAATGCAGGTTTAATAGAGATTTAAAATGCACAAAATCAAAGATGCAGAAAACTAAAATGCAGGTTTAATAGAGATTTAAAATGCACAAAATCAAAGATGCAGAAAACTAAACAAAGCTAAGAATAGAAAATAAAAGGAACATGCAAAAAACTGAAACTGTAAAAATTATCCTTGACAGAATGACACAAATGCAAAAACAAGCCTCTCTCTTTCGCACACAAATTGAAATTGGCAGGTTTAGCGCCTACCTCCAATCCTTCCCGTGTGTTGAATCCTTGTCCTGACCTCAAGGGAGAAGCGTAGCTAGCCAATCGCACTCAAATTGCAAGACAAGTAAAGAGAATTTAATAACAGATTAGTCTTAAATAAGTACCAAAATTAGTCCCAAAGCCTGCTCTCTTATCCAACAGTTTTGCAACCGATTGGAGCTTAACAAGGAGTGGTAGTGTGTGTATGGTGCTCAACTTATGTAGGCACATGGACATTATTGTGTTACATATATAAAAAAATGAGATATGAATGAATTGTTAATGTGTTCTATATGAGTTTAATAACAGATTAGTCTTACATAAGTACCAAAATTAGTCCCAAAGCCTGCTCTCATATCCAACAGTTTTGCAACCGATTGGAGCTTAACAAGGAGTGGTAGTGTGTGTATGGTGCTCAACTAATGTACGCACATGGACATTATTGTGTTAAATATATGAATGAGATATGAATGAATTGTTAATGTGTTCTATATGAGTATCTTTATCCTTTGATTCTTTGGGGAGCCGACCTATTTAGAGAACCCCAGAATCAGTTGAATCAAGAATCAGATTGAATCATAAATAAAGAGACTTAACAAGAATTTTCGTATTGATAGGAACATGGATCGAGGTCGTCGTGGTAGAAATGTTAACCCCCAACTCGATGAAGAAGAGCTCGACCTGGATGTTTGTTGTAAAACTCTTTATAGTTCACACCCTGGTCCCTTCAAGGGTGAAGGGAAACAATTAGGTGAAATTGTAGAAAAGTGAATTGAAGCCATGGAGGAATATTTTGAAATAATTGGCTACAATGAGAGAAGCAAGATGGCTCTCGCCAGGTTAAAGATTGTGGAAACGGCCAGGGTTGCGTGGAGGAATCACTGCGAGACAAACCATCTCGACCGAAATACCCAAACTTGGACGGATCTCAAGGCTTACCTCAGAAAGAGGTTTTGTCCCCCAGGATTTCTTGAAACTAAGATGAATGAGTTCTTGGAACTAAAAACACCATATTAGAGAATTTGGGAATCTCCCAATTCCCATTTTTGAATACTAAAAAAGGGAGACATGGATAACATGTTTGTAAGTTTCTCAAAGCCCTATCATGTGACCTATCATTGGAAAGCGCTTGAAAAATGGAATCTAAAGAGCCATAAACCACTCATTTTGGATTAATGGTGTTCAAGTTATGGAAAATCCAAAGTTTTGACCACATGTCCCAAACTTGTGGGAAATTCCCATATTCCCCAATATGGTGTTTAAAGCAAGAAAACCGGACAATTGAAGAGTACCATCAGGCTTTTTCCCTTCTCCTTCGGGGAATGAACGAGCCATTGGATACTTTAGTCAAGAATGCAAAACCTATCTCAATGGCCGAAGCAGTAAGAATGGCGAAGGATTTCACCCCAAAGCCTTTGATGTCAAAGTCCCACCAAAGCCAGTACCATCACCTTTCAAAAGGTTTTTATTCCCAGAAGGTGATTCCAACCTTCCTCCGCCTAAGAGATATCAAGGTCAAACCCAGAATATGGGAAGTTACAGAATGGAAGAAATGTCCTTTTCCCGAAACTCAATTCCCTGGATTTTAACTTCAAAATTTCCACCCTTGAACAAGAGAGTGAAATGCTATAACTGTCAAGGATTTGGACAAGAGAGTGAAATCCTTCCCGTGTGTTGAATCCTTGTCCTGACCTCAAGGGAGAAGCATAGCTAGCCAATCGCACTCAAATTGCAAGACAAGTAAAGAGAATTTAATAACAGATTATTCTTAAATAAGTACCAAAATTAGTCCCAAAGCCTGCTCTCCTATCCAACAGTTTTGCAACCGATTCGAGCTTAACAAGGAGTGGTAGTGTGTGTATGGTGCTCAACTTATGTAGACACATGGACATTATTGTGTTAAATATATGAATGAGATATGAATGAATTGTTAATGTGTTCTATATGAGTTTAATAACAGATTAGTCTTACATAAGTACCAAAATTAGTCCCAAAGCCTGCTCTCCTATCCAACAGTTTTGCAACCGATTGGAGCTTAACAAGGAGTGGTAGGTTGTGTATGGTGCTCAACTAATGTAGGCACATGGACATTATTGTGTTAAATATATGAATGAGATATGAAGGAATTGTTAATGTGTTCTATATGAGTATCTTTATCCCTTGATTCTTTGGGGAGCCGACCTATTTAGAGAACCCCAAAATCAGTTGAATAAAAAATCAGATTGAATCATAAATAAAGAGACTTAACAAGAATTTTCGTATTGATAGGAACATGGATCGAGGTCGTCGTGGTAGAAATGTTAACCCCCAACTCGATGAAGAAGAGCTCGACCTGGATGTTTGTTGTAAAACTCTTCATAGTTCACACCCTGGTCCCTTCAACGGTGAAGGGGAACAATTAGGTGAAATTGTAGAAAAGTGGATTGAAGCCATGGGCAAAAAGATTTTCAGAAGGTGCATTAGAAATTAAGTATAATCTGTTCAAGAGGCATTATCCTGGGGGTGAAGATTTTTTCGAAATTTTAAATTGAGATTCCTATGGACCAATAAGATTCATCCAAATGTAGGGAGGAGATAAATAGAAGAATAAAAAAAAAATCCCCCAAAAATGAGTAAATACTCACATAAGATGAAGAGTTGACTAAGGACAAGGTTAATAGTTAAAAAAGAGAGATATTTAGAAGTAATGATGCATTTTTGACACCTCAATATGGGGGAATGAAAAGATGTAGGGGGGAAGAGAGCTTGAGCTCTTGCAAACATACACACACTCACAAAATCCTAATAGAGAACACACAAGGTGAGAGGCTGAAAATCTTCTTCCACTTCACTCAACACTCAACACACCATATACAAGACACCATATACAAGATAAGAGTACACACAATATGAAAGGTACTCAACCAATACATACACGGGTTCTCTATAGTGTGAACCCAACTAAATGAGCTGGCGCTAACTATGCCAGTCTCTAGAATGGCTATCACACAGCCTGTCATCCCACTGGCCGCATATCACCCATGATCTCACCAACCATGCCAGTGGTGTAAGTGTGGGGCCTATCTCCCAGGTGGGTCATCAGTGTCCACCGCCTCACTAGACGAGCTCGATATCTCAACACTCCCCCTCGAGCTCAACTCCATCTCATGTACACCAAGGGAAGCCCTGAATCTGCGAAGCTTCTTTGTACCCAATGCTTTGGTGAAGATGTCAGCTACCTGATCCTCTGTGCTGACATAAACAAGGTCAAGGTCTCCTGCCAAGACCTTCTCTCTGACGAAATGGTAGTGGACCTTTATATGCTTCGTGCAAGCATGAAAGACTGGGTTCCTGGTGGCCAACTATATACTGCTAATGTTGTCACAGAAAATGACAACTTGTCTATCCACTAATAGACCCAAATCTGCAAGTAGCTTTCTCAACCAAGCTACCTCACATGCTGCCATAGCAGCTCCTCTGTACTCGGCCTCTGTACTGGAGAGAGCAACCGTAGGCTGCTTCTTGCTGCTCCAAGTCACAGCAGCACTCCCCAAAGAAAACATGAAGCCACTGGTAAATCTTCTATCTGAGATACTACCAGCCCAATCAGCATCTGTGTACCCATGTACACATATCTCTGTCCCAGTCTCATAGAATAGTCCACAATGCAAAGTAGACCTCACATACCTCAGTATGCGTCTCAATGCATCCAGATGCAATTTTCGTGGAACCTGCATAAACTGACTCACCAACCCAACAGCATAGCTCAAATCTGGTCTGATGATCGTCATGTAGATTAAGCTTCCTACTATGCGTCTATACATAGTAGGATCCTCCAAGATCTCTCCTGAATCTGCACTCAACTTGCCATTCTGATCTAATGGCACGGAAATAGGCTTACAGCCTGTCATACCATACTTGGACAACATGTCCAAGCCATATTGTCTCTGCAGTAATCCAATACCATGTGGTGACCTAATCACCTCAATGCCCAAGAAATATCTGAGCTCCCCCAGATCTTTCATCTCGAACTTCTGTCTAAGCAAGATCTTTACATCAAAGATCTCTGCATCATGGTCTCCCATAATGATCAAGTCATCTACATAGATGACAACAAGCACAACCCCTCTATTACCATGTCTCACATACAGCGAGAAATCTGCATTGGCTACATGAAAGCCAATAGTGACAAGATATTCAGAAATCTTGTCAGACCATGCTCTTGGTGCTTTTTTTAAGCCATACAAGGCTTTCTTCAACCTGCAAACATGCTTGGGGTGACACATCCTCATAACCAGGTGGTTGCAACATATACACCTCTTCTTGCAAATCCCCATGCAAGAATGCATTCTTTACATCCATCTGATGTAAAGACCATTGCTTTGATGCAGCCACTGCTATCATAACTCTCACTGTTGCCATCTTGGCAACTGGGCTGAAAGTTTCCTCATAATCAATGCCATATGTTTGTGCATACCCTTTGGCTACCAATCTAGCCTTGATTATACCTTGTATTAGTAGTTATATTTGTTTGGATTAACTCTAAAAGATTTTTTCATGATTTTTTACCATTGTTTAGCCATTGTTTTTGGACATGTTCCTTAATTTCCTTTAATGGCTATAATCTAAGTTCAAAGTGTGTTTCACCTTTGACACTTTTCATTGATAATTTATTTTGCATATTTTTTAAGTGTGGTTTGTGCTTAATTTCTTAAGCCTAAGACAAATTCTATCATGGGTTAGTTGATCTGTTTGTTTTGGTGGATTTTGATGGATGTTCTTCAAGTTTTATTTGGACTCATCAGATTCTGCCTAGATCACTTATGTCTAGGGGTTTTTTAATGAGTGCTACACACATGTGTTTTCACTTGCTTACTTTGGAGTTTTGCTTGAATGACACCAGATTCATATACTCCATATTGATGAGTTGGCTACTAATTTTAATGCTTCTTTTGGCATGATTAATGACCATTAGATGGCATGCATTGATTGTTATGATCAACTATGGTTTTCATGGATTCGAGGAGCTTCTATGCTTTTATCCATGGTTTTATAAGGATCTTTTGATCTCTTGGATAATTTCATGTGCTTTGAAGGTAGCATTTGCCTTCGTTTTTTAAACATAATTTTGGACTATGTTCCTTGTACTCTTGTACATATTCCAACTTGGATACCTAGTTGCTTATATATCTAGGTGAGTTATTTTTCTACCCCAGCTTTATTGTGTTTATTGGGTAGTTATCATTAGAAAGGTGCCAATAATTCAAATTCTTTTCTAATGATGTACTCGGAAAGAGTTATTCCTTGATGTAGTCTCAGGTATGTAGAGACACATTTTAGTATGTGAAAGTCTGGGATAAGGCCATCTTGTTTCTTTTATAAAGGATTTTATTCATATCTCCTAGACGTTATACTAGGGAGTTTCAAATTAATAAGGTATGTATAGGTGGTATCATGGTGGTATGGGACGCTAGCGATTTCTCACATATATTATCTTATGGGATAATTTGGGCTCAAGATTGTTGCTTTGCTTACATCACTTGGCATGTTGACCTCAACATTCAAAGACAGCCTTATTTTCTGAATTCACTAGAAGTTATAGTGTAGGCATTCTCTCTAGATAAACTTCTTTTATCTATAGCCTGCATGTATTGTTGAGTGTAATCTCATCGGCATTTTCACTTGTTGAAATCTCTTTCTTTAAAGTTCACCGAGTTTATCTTATTGTGTTGGGATTAAGCAGCCTGAATAACTAATAAGCCTCTACTTCAATCCCTTGTAATCATTCTATGTTTTTGAATACAAGAAAATATTATTTTTCCTTGTTTGGCCTAGTGAGATAAAAACTTCTAGAGAGTGGTAAATCAATATTGGGATATTTTTGGATAAGTAAATTCTACAAATATCAAAAAAATATTTCCCTGAATTAGAAAATCAAAAATAGATTTTCCAAGGTGCAATTGGAATTAATTAAAAATGATTTAGAAGACCTTAGCCTAAGGGTCAAGATTTTCTGAAAGTTTTGGATTAAGGTTTCTATGGACCAATAAGATTAATCCAAGTGTTGGGATAAGATAAATCCAAAGAATAAAAGAAAATACCCAAAAATGAGTAAATGCCCACATAAGATGAAGAGTTGGCTAAGTACTAGATTTAAAAGTTAAAAATTATGAAGTATTAATAAAAAAATGAGATATTTTGGAGTAATCATTCATTTTTGACACATTGGTAAGGAGAAGGGGGCCCTCCAAGGAGGTGCCTATTTCACATGTGTGGATGAGATTTAAACTAAACAATAATAGGATATTTTTATCTCTCCTCTCTCCTGGATCAAACCAAATCAAAAAGGGAGCCAAATTGGTCCAAATTCAGCCAAACTGAAGCTGGAAAATTCTAGAACTCAATTGGACTCAGCAATTAGTGGCCTCCCTCACCTATAAATAGACCCTCATTCTTTTGTATTCTCATCTGTGAACTAAACTATGTCGTATTACTCTAAGATAAGCTTATTTTCTATTATCCTCTAAAAAAATCCTCTACAAATTGAAGAGATTGGAGCTTATCTCTCTCCTCAATCTTCCTTGGAGTCTTCATTAACATACCAAACCAATTGATTGGTTGGGGGCCTCTACTTTGATTAAAGAATCAAGCAATCTAGGAGGTAAAGTGTGGTTTATGGTCTTTTTTTTTAATCTCCAAATTTTTCTCTCTTCTTAACCTCTCTCAAGCTTGAGAAGCATTCACTTGAATGGCTTTTTAATACAATTGAAGTTCTTTAATGAATTGTAGTGATAAAACACATAAATTTCCATTTATGCTTAAATTATAATGTTTTTTTAAAATCATTTCTCTCTCTCCCCCAAAGAATGGTCATTCCTATGACCTATTCTATATCCAAATGAAGCTTCTCATGAAGCAATTCTCTAATCTAAAAGTAATTTCTATGCGAGGCCAAATAACTGGCTTTAACTAAAAGTAATTTCTATGCGAGGCCAAATACTTTTATGCTATTTAATTCATGGAAAAATTAGGAAACAAGTCCATAATTGGATATTGATCCAATTAATGGTTATTCTATCATATGATATTACTAAACTTTATGTTTTCAAAATTATTGAGAATTATCAATAATAACAGCGGAGCTATGGTAAAATTTCTAAAAAATTAACACATAAATCATTTTCATTCATAATATGAAAAGAGGACTTCCTACCATATTCTAGGATTAATCATCCTAGATTAATTGAATGATTCTCATTATAACCATGGAAAATTTAATTTTTATGTTTATGCATAAATAGTTAATTAGGAAAAAGAGAAATTTTTAGTCATTCATTTTTATGTTAAAAGAGTATTCCCCATGAAAATGGAAATCCATGTATTCCAATGAAGTAAGAGAAAAATAAGGATGCTAAAATAATGTATATTTTATTTAAAAATCAAAGAAAGATTTTAGTTAAATTTATCTTTTTGCATAGATAAATTTAAATGATGAAAGAGGAGTTTTCACCATATTGGAATTCAAATATTTAAATGAGGAAAGTGTAATTCCTAGTGTAAAGGAATTAATAAAAAAATTTATTTAAATTTTAAGAGAAAATTTAGTTAAATTTATCTTTTTTCATAGATAAATATAAATGATGAAATAGGAATTCCCACCATATTGGAATTCAAATATTAAAATGAGGAAAGTGTAATTCCTAGTGTAAAGGAATTAATGGAGATTTTTCTTTAAATTTTAGAGAAAATTTATTTAAATTTATCTTTTTGCATAGATAAGTTTAAATGATGAAAGAGGAATTCCCACCATATTGGAATTCAAATATTTAAATGAGAAAAGGAAAATTTTTAGCTTAATGGAATTAATGGATATGTAATTTTTAAGAAGAATTTTAGATAGATTTAATTTATGTCAAAAGAGAAATTCCCATAATAATTGGATTGCACTCATTAAATGAGAAAAAGAGAGATTTTAAGTTTATTCAAAAAAATAGGTATTGGTATTTAGTTAAAAGAAGAATTTTTATGATATTTAAGAAAATATGGGTTTGAATTAAATCTTAGTGTCAAAAGATGAAGTTCCACCATAATTCTACCTAATGAGTTAAGGTTGAGAAATAATGTGATAGAAGGGATATCTTTGGATATTTTAATTGGTAAAATCACTAAATGGAGATTTACCCAAAACTAGATGTTTATCTGAAGGGAATCCTTGTAGAACTAAATCGAATGAATTTGGTTAGACTACGAGAGGGACGGACAGTAAACCTACTTGTCCATCTCTCGATCTGAATCAAGTAAAAACTTTATGACCAATTCCAATTTCTAATCGCAAAGAATAGACTACCGGAACTAAACTAGTTTTTCCTGACCGAACTCACCACAAGAATCTAGCTGGACAATCAAATTGAATGATGGGTAGGTTACCCTGATGAGAGATCAAGGATCCTCATTATTTATGAAACTTGGAATTATGGAAAAATGGTTTCGAAACCATTCTCAAATTGGAATTTTACTTGCATTGGAACCTTTGTTTTTCTATTCAAAGGACTGTTTTACGCTAGAATGCCGGAGGAAGCATTTGGCTTATGGTTTTCTAAGAGGAGGTTCGTTGGAACAGCTGGGGTGGGGAATCGTCAAGGGACATCACTCACGACAAAGCCTGCCGAGGTCTTGAGACCAGCCTTGGTACGGTTAAAATGGTGTGCTTTCGGTATGATGGGCAAGGACCGACGAAGCGGTCCCTGAGTGAAGTGCTAGGAAACCTAAGGAGGATCCTAGAGGGTTCTGTCCAGGCGATGCATGGGCTCGTAGTTTGCTAGGACATCCATGCGTACGTTGAGGAAGATTTCGAATGAACTAAAAGGAACCAAATTTTTGGGAACTGAATTTTGATACTGGATCTTGTTGGTTGGCCAATTGGTTTTCAATGGAGAGTCCAGAGAATATTATTGTATTACAATGGACTCAAAATTTTAGAAAATGATGATCAGAAATATTATGATTTCTATTGAAGGATTGTTTTAAAGCCAATCAAATCTGTTATAAATGGTAATTTCATATTGGGTGTGTACGTGGTATGCCTACCTTAATTTTTACATGAATCGCCAGCTAGGGAGCCTGGGAACTCTTTTCCTCAGTACCCGGGCAAAAACACAATCAAATCTTTATAAAGAAATCCCACCAATACAGTGGTCGGCGGGTGGTTGGCTAACCCATGGGCGGGATGCTGGATCGGAGGATTCCTGAGAAATAACTAGATACGATTAGTTACGTTAATTAGTTTAAATCTTGAGAAGACCTTGTTCTGTGGGAGGGGATCAGCGACTGTGCCTCGTAAATGAGGAAAAAAGCGGTGACTCCATGGACCAAGTGCAAGTCTCTTCTTGATCTAACTATGTGACTTCAGGTTTGGTCAGATCAGTTTAACTAGTTAAGACTTTGACTCGTTAGAGTAATTCCCCTGTTAGAAGATTTTTCCCATGGCGGAATCGCCCCTGCCTTCTGCGCAAGGGGAGTCTTTCGGGCCCAGTCTCGGAGGGACCTCCCGGGCTAGCCTCTCGTCCCGGACATCCGCGAGCGAGGCCCAGAATGTGGATCCCTGCCCTGCGCGGGAGGCCGACGCTGCTTCCGTCCACTGCGTGCCAGATCGGTGCTGCAGAGGGGGCAGGGACCCCACAACTGGTATTAGAGCTTTATTGAAAGCTAATAAGGATAAACAAATTCCTATCAGAAATTGATAACTAAGAAAAAACATTTTTCATAATGTATTTTCATTTTGCAAGTCTCATTAATAAAGAATTTTTAATCAAAGAAATTATTTTTCTAGATGGAAGTTCCATACTTATCTAGTGTTCCTGACCTCACCCAGTCACAAGACATGACTGTGTTCTTGACCTCACCCAGTCACAAGACATGACTGTGTTCCTGACCTCACCCAGTCACACAAGACATGACTGTGTTCACCTTCAAGCATCTCATCTCTTCCACTGCAACTCGAACAAGTCGAGTCAGACTCGCCGCCATTTCAAGGATTTATATTTTCCTGACCCAGGAGAGAGACCACAACATAAGTGGTTTTTGCAGGGCAGTATGTCCACCCCTCTTGCGAAGAGCGTGCAATGCTGAGGCAAAACCTCTCATTGACCATGATGCTGATGAAGCTGAAAGTGGTACATGGTGTCATTCTATATCATTCAACGCCTCAAAATTTCAAACTTTCATGCCAAATCTACAGACTCCTTAGTCCCTTTATTCCTAAGGAGAAGATAATAGCTCCCTTGGCAGTAAGAGAACGTTTGTACCAGGCATGGCTATGGTCTAGGACCACCGTCTTATGCATCTCCCGAGGAGATTTTGATTTCTGGAGCGGAGCTGCTCTATGTACATATTGCAACTTTTATATAAATAAAGAAATGTTTTCTGGAGAAAAAATCCCTGTTGTATAAGTGATTGTTTATGGACGAACTGATAAAGAAAAAATCTGTTATTGGACATATGTCATAGATCTCCCCCCAATAAGATCATTTATCTTGTTTTAAGAAATTGTTTTTCGAATCCCTTAAGTCTTAGGATCTCGTGGATGATATCAAAATAAAAATTTAATAATATATCATTTTTTACAGAATCATGAGATAAGGAAAGCGTGGCCATCAGCGAAACCCTCTCTCTGAAGATGATGAGCTTGACCTCGACGTTCGCAAGGCTCTACATAGAACTCAACCAGGACCCTTCAAAGGAGAAGGGGAGAACCTGGGCAAAGCTTTGGAGAAATGGGTGGAAGCTATGGAAGAATATTTTGACGTCACATGCTTTAATGAGCAAAGCAAAATGGCTCTTGCCAGGCTAAAAATAGTGGAAACAGCCAGGGTAGCATGGAGGAACCATTGTGACACCAACTGTCGTGTGACAGGAATACTCAGTCCTGGAATGACCTTAATTTAAGGAAGAGATTTTGTCCACATGGGTTTTTGGAAACCAAAATGAACGAATTCTTAGAGCTAAAGCAGGAGAGCAAAACCATTGAGGAATATCACCAGGCCTTCGCTCTTCTACTCAAATATTCACCACCTCTAGATGAAGAGCAACTCATGGGGAATGAACGAGCCCTTGGACACACTAGTTAAGAATGCCAAGCCAATGTCCACGGCTGAAGCTGTCAGAATGGCGAAGGACTTTGCCAAAGCCTTCATCGTGAAAGTCCCGCCAAAGCCAGCTCCCTCATCCTTTAAAAGTTTCAAACACTCGGAAGTTCTTCCAACTTTCCACGTCCAAAGAGTCACCAAGGTCCTAACCAGAATGTGGAGACGGGAAGCTTCAGAAATGAAGGAAGACCTTTCCCGCGAAGTACATTCTCAGGAACTCCGACTCTCTCGAGAATGCAAAGGGAAGGGCTTCGAAGCGAGAACAAATGCTTTGGATGTCAGGGATTTGGGCACTAACACAAGGATTTTCCATCTCCTTCGGTGGGCCAAGGAAGCCAGTGTCCTCGATTTTAGAGACCGACTCCTTCATATAAGTTCAATCAGGGTCCCGCGCGCCAAAATCAAGGTAACCCAAGAAGAGTGCCAGCTCAGCCTACAGCCTCCATGCAAAGCAGTCTCCGCACTCCCTCCCAGAATTGGAATAACCAAAGAGAGAGAGTTCCACCTCAGACTTCAGTAGCCAGAGCAATCACCATAGCTGAGGAAGTAGAGGAAGAGAAAAGACAAATCTATGCAGCAATAGAGCATCAGGGGAATAACTGTCAATTCTCAGTCCTCCAAACTCCAGTAGAGTACCAAGATAAGCAATGTAAGATTCCTCCCCCAATCCCCTTTTGATGTCTAGCATCTTCCCCTCTAATCAATCCCTCTTCAGAAATATTAAGCAATCACCATAGCTGAGGAAGTAGAGGAAGAGAAAAGACAAATCTATGCAGCAATAGAGCATCAGGGGAATAACTGTCAATTCTCAGTCCTCCAAACTCCAGCAGAGTACCAAGGTAAGCAATGTAAGATTCCTCCCCCAACCCCCTTTTGATGTCTAGTATCTTCCCCTCTAATCAATCCCTCTTTAGAAATATAAAGACCTTGTTTCTAACTGTTTTAACCTAGAGAGAGAAAATATTCTAGAGAGAGAATATTCAGATTTGTAATATTTTTGGATAGAAAATTATCTCATCTTATTAAAATAAGTTCCCCTGAAACAGAAATTCAAAAAGAACTTTCCAATGTGCAATTAGAATTTATTGGAAATGGGTATAAAGGACCTTAGCCTAAGGGTCTAGATTTTTAGAAATTTTTGGATTATGGTCCAATTAAGGTTCCTATGGGCCAATAGCATCAATCCATGTGTAGGGAGGAGATAAATCCAATTTGTAAAAGAAGATACCCAAAAATGAGTAAATGCTCACATAAGATGAAGAGTTGAAAATGTACAAGGTTTATTAGTAAAAAACTATGAGCAATATTAAAAATATGAGATATTTTGGGTATCCAAAAATGAGTAAATGCTCACATAAGATGAAGAGTTGAAAATGTACAAGGTTTATTAGTAAAAAACTATGAGCAATATTAAAAATATGAGATATTTTGGGTATAATGATTCCATTTTGACACATATGTAAGGAAGGGGAGTTCTTTAAAGGAGGTGCATATTTCACATAAGATGAAGAGTTGAAAATGTACAAGGTTTATTAGTAAAAAACTATGAGCAATATTAAAAATATGAGATATTTTGGGTATAATGATTCCATTTTGACACATATGTAAGGAAGGGGAGTTCTTTAAAGGAGGTGCATATTTCACATGCTTGAATGAGTTTTAAACTCATAAAAATCAAGATATTTCATCTCTCCTCTCTCCTCATTCAAGTCTAGTTCAAAAAGTTAGCTTAACTGACCTAAAAATGGTCAAAAAGTGACCAAACTGACTTGGAAAATTCTAGAATCAGTTTGTTTGGTTAGGAGATCAATTTTTCCTATAAATAGAAGCCTCCCCTTGTTGAAAAAAATATAGTGTTTACCCATTGTTACTCTACTCCACCTAAGCCAAGAACTGTGAATTCTTTAATAATTCACTAGTTTTTGACACTTCTCTCTTTCTTCAATCCCCATTGGTGGCTCCATCAACATACTAAAACAATTGATTGGTTGGGGGCCTCTACCGTGAACAAAGAATCAAGCAATTTGTAAGGTAAGTATGATGAATTTTGATCTTTTCTATAATTTCTCAATGTTTCTCTCTTCTCAACCCCTCTCAAGCTTGAGAAGCTTAATTGGTATGGTTTTTGAATGCTATTAAAGTTAATTGATTAATGATAGTAAGAAATTACATAAATTTCCATTTATGTTTAATTCTAATGGTTTTTTCTCTCTCTCACTTAAGAAATAGTCATACTCATGACCCGTTCTTAATCCAAATGAAGCTTTTCATAAAGCTTTTCCTTAATCCAAGATTAATCTATGCTTGAGAACAAATTAATAGTTTTTTTATCTATGCTTTTAGTTTATGATTATTTTTTATTTAATCCATTAAGGGTTAATGATCCAATTAGGGATCATTCTAATCATTCCCTTAAAGATAACCTATCTTTTAAAATAATTGAGATTTATTAGTTATAGTAGCGGAGCTATGGCAAAAGTTTATAAAAATTTACATAAGAGATAAATATTTTGTTATAAAAGAGTTACTTTTAGCATAATTGAAATTCATGCATAGAGGCATGCATAAGAGATGAATATTTTATTATAAAAGAGTTACTTTTAGCATAATTGAAATTCATGCATAGAGGTATGCATAAGAGATGAATATTTTATTATAAAAGAGTTACTTTTAGCACAATTGAAATTCATGCATAGAGGCATGCATAAGAGATGAATATTTTATTATAAAAGAGTTACTTTTAGCACAATTGAAATTCATGCATAAAGGTATGCATAAGAGATGAATATTTTATTATAAAAGAGTTACTTTTAGCACAATTGAAATTCATGCATAGAGGTATGCATAAGAGATGAATATTTTATTATAAAAGAGTTACTTTTAGCATAATTGAAATTCATGCATAGAGGTATGCATAAGAGATGAATATTTTATTATAAAAGAGTTACTTTTAGCATAATTGAATTTCATGCATAGAGGTATGCATAAGAGATGGGTTAGGATGTGATAAGAAGAGTTAAGATGTGATAAGATGTGTATGGGATGAGATAAGAAGTGTATGTGATGAGATAAGATGAATATGGGTTGTGATAGGGTAAGAATGGATGTGATGAAAAAGAATAGATGAGAAGGCGTATGGGGTTATATGAATGGGAATGAGGAAATGGATGGATGTATGTGGATGTATGGATGTATGCATGTAGATGTGAATGTCTGCATGTGGATGTGGATGTATAAATAAGGATGTGAAAATGGATGTATGTATGTGGATGTGGATGTATAAATAAGGATGTGAAAATGGATGTATGTATGGATGTGTATGAAGAATAATGAAGGTGAATGTGTATGGAAAATAATGTGTCGTTGATATGAATGAATGGATGAGAATGAGTACATATGAAGGGAATGTGGAATAAGAATGTGGATTGAGGAGGGATAATGTGGAAAGATGGAATTCGATATAGAAACTGTATTTTGTGACTGTTTGTAAATGATTGTTTTATGTCAAGAATACTGGGAAAGCATTTTGACCGTCTTGTGATCAAGGTCGTGGAGACCTAACTGATAAAGTTGCAACTGCTGACGGAGAGTCAATGGAGGACGTCTCGCGCAGCAAGGTCGGCCGAGGTCTTGACCAGCCTCGGTGCGATTAAAATGGTGAGCTTCCGGTACGGTGGATGAGGGGCCAAGGAAGCGGCCTATGAGTGAAGCGCTAGGTCACCTGCGAAGGATCCTAGAGGGTGCTGTGCTCGGGCTCTGGGTCGCCGAGGATACCCACGCGTGCGTCGAGGAAGATATTGGAACAAGGAGTAAGAGTTGTTTTCTGAAACCGGGCATGGATGTGGTTGACTGACCTTGCTGGTCCTCAACGGATGAGTCCATGGCTCTTTATATGGATCTGTTGGTTGATCTTGCTGATCTTCAACGAGAGTCCATCTTGATAAGTGATTATATTGCCGAGTATTATGGGCTAGGAACTATTATGGCTCTTTATATGGATCTGTTGGTTGATCTTGCTGATCTTCAACGAGAGTCCATCTTGATAAGTGATTATATTGCCGAGTATTATGGGCTAGGAACTATTGAAACGGCCCTTGTGTGGACAGGTGGTGAGCGTTCTAGTTGCCAATGATGCCATAGATACTCTGATGAAGGAATGATGGGAAATTGAATCAACCGGATAAATTGGAAGATTGTGATCAGTGATTCTATGGTTTTATTAAAGGATTGTTTTTGGTTGAATCTGTAAAAAGGCAATTTCATATTGGGTGTGTAAGTGGTGTGACTAGTTTAATAATTGCATGAACTTCCTGCCTAGGGGGCCTTGGAACTCTTTTCCTTGGTACCCGGGATAAAACCTAACGAAATTCCTAATTGGATCTCATCACTACAGTGGTTGGGCGGTTGGCTAACCCATGGGATCGGCGGATGGGGTTAGGCTGGACTGATGGATCCGTAAATCAAGACTCAACTTTTGTTATTACAATAGATAAAGTAAATCCTGGACAGTAATTGTTCTATGGATAGGAATCAACGGCTGTGCCTCTTGAATGGGGAAAAAAGCGTTGATCCCAATGATCCCAGTGCAAGTTTCTTCCTTGATCTAATCAAGTATCTTGAAGATGCAATCGGATCAGCTTGATTAGAAATGATCTTGACTACGTTAGAGTAAAAAGTTTTCCTGGTGGAATCACCCGTGCTTTCCGGTAAAGGAAAATTTTTCGGGTTCGGTTTTGGAACAACCGACGGATTAGTCTCTTATCCGGATATCCGTGGGTGAGGCCCCGTATGTGGGACCCCTGTCCCGCGTGAGAAGTGCTACTTCCGCTGCCAGTATCCTGAATCCGTTGCTCGGTGGGAACAGGGGGGATCTCACAGTTGGTATCAGAGCATTTGGTTAATAAAGATCAACTGAGAAGACAAATATGTCAAAAATTTATCAAGAAACACAAAAAGGTTATAATTGTGTGATATAATTCATACAATTTGATATTCAAACTGAAATTCGTAATTTGGTAATTGGGTCTTCAGATGGAAGTACCGCAATTATATAGAATCCCTGACTTGCTTGAGGCCTAGACAGGATGGTATTTACCTTATAATTCCAAGGGCCATGACTACCGTATATACCGAGAGTATAACTGCAGCTCTTTACTGACAGTATATACGAGTCAATCTAAGACTTGAAATTATAAGCGTTAATGCTATCCAGATGATGATTTTGAATGTGGTTGATATGATTTTTAATTCTGTTTGAGAATTGATGAATTGATTTGGATTCTGATTGAAAATTCTGATTGAAAAATGATGATTTCTGAAATTTATTTGAAATATAATGAAACCACAATGAGGAGGAATGGGACGAGTCCCTGTGATGATATTCATAACTAGAATGATGATAATGAATTCAGCAAATCACTATGAGATTAGTGGGTTGTGCTGTCAAATTGTTACTGTTAACACTTGATCGGTAGATCAAGTTAAGGAATGACAAATTGAGAACTTGCTTGACTGAAATTCCCATGGAGGAATGTTGAGAAGGAAATTTTCGGTCTAATGGACCATTATCATGTTAAAGATATGAATGATAAGATCTGAATGAATTGTTATTTAATTATGAGTTCTATATAAGGGATATTTATCCCAGTATTCTGTTGTGTAAGATTCCTCCCCCAACCCCCCTTTTTGATGTCTAGTATATTCCCCTGTAATCAATTCCTTTTCTGAAATATAAGAGATCTTGTTTGTGGTGGCTGTTTTAACCTAGAGAGAGAAAATATTCTAGAGAGAGAATATTCAGATTTTGAATATTTTTGGATAGAAAAATATCTCTTATAATTCAGATGAGTTCCCCTGAAACAGAAATTTAAAAGGAATTTTCCAATGTGCAATTGGAATTAATTGGAAATAGGTATAAAGAACCTTAGCCTAAGGGTCTAGATTTTCAGAAATCTTTAGACTATGGTCCAATTAAGGTTCCTATGGGCCAATAGCATCAATCCATGTGTAGGGAGGAGATAAATCCAAATTGTAAAAAGAAAATACCCAAAAATGAGTAAATGCTCACATGAGGTGAAGAGTTGAAAATGTACAAGGTTTATTAGTAAATAAACACATATGTAAGGAAGGGGAGTTCTTTAAAGGAGGTGCATATTTCACATAAGATGAAGAGTTGAAAATGTACAAGGCTTATTAGTAAAAAAAACTATGACACATGTGTAAGGAAGAGGAGTTCTTTAAAGGAGGTGCATATTTCACATAAGATGAAGAGTTGAAAATGTACAAGGTTTATTAGTAAAAAACTATGAGCAATACAATTTTGACACATATGTAAGGAAGGGGAATTCTTTAAAGGAGGTGCATATTTCACATGCTTGAATGAGTTTTAAACTCATAAAAATTGAGATATTTCATCTCTCCTCTCTCCTCATTCAAGTCTAGTTCCAAAAAGTTAGCTTAACTGACCTAAAAATGGTCAAAAAGTGACCAAACTGACTTGGAAAATTCTAGAATCAGTTTGTTTGGTTAGGAGCTCAAATTTTCCTATAAATAGAAGCCTTCCCTTGTTGAAAAAGATAGAGAGTCTTATGCCTTGTTACTCTACTCCACCTAAGCCAAAATATATAGTCTCTTATGCTTGTTACTCTACTCCACCTAAGCCAAAATATAGTCTCTTATGCTTGTTACTCTACTCCACCTAAGCTAAAATATATAGTGTCTTATGCTTTGTTACTCTACTCCACCTAAGCTAAAATATATAGTGTCTTATGCTTTGTTACTCTACTCCATCTAAGCCAAAATATATAGTGTCTTATGCTTGTTACTCCACCTAAGCCAAGAACTGTGAATTCTTAATAATTCACTAGTTTTTGACACTTCTCTCTTTCTTCAATCCCCATTGGTGGCTCCATCAACATACTAAACCAATTGATTGGTTGGGGGCCTCTACCGTGAATAAAGAATCAAGCAAATCATAAGGTAAGTATATTGAATTTTGATCTTTTCTATGATTTCTCAATGATTCTCTCTTCTCAACCCCTCTCAAGCTTGAGAAGTTTAATTGGTAAGGTTTTTTTAAATGCTATTGAAGTTAATTGGTGAATAGTAGTGAAGAGTTACATAATTTAATAAATGCTATAGAAGTTAATTTCCACTTATATTTAAATTCTAATGGTTTTTATAATTTCTCTCTCTCACTCAAGAAATGGTCATACTCATGACCCATTCTCAATCCAAATGAAGCTTTTCATAAAGCTTTTCCTTAATCCAAGATTAAGCTATGCTTGAGGCCAAATTAATGGCTTTTTGCTATGCTTTTAGTTTATGCACATTGATGATTCAATCCATTATGGATTGATGACCCAATTAGAGACCATTCTAATTGTTTTCTTAATGATCCAATTAGAGACCATTATGGATTGATGACCCAATTAGAGACCATTCTAATTGTTTTCTTAATGATCCAATTAGAGACCATTATGGATTGATGATCCAATTAGAGACCATTCTAATTATATCCTTAATGATAAGCTTTATCCCTTAGAAAAAAATTGAGATTTATCAGTCATAGTAGCGGAGCTATGGCAAAATTTTTATAGAAATTACGCATAAAATAAATTCATTCAAAGCATAAAAAGAGGACTTCCTACCATATCCTAGGAACTATCATCCTAGATTAATTAAAAGAATATTATTATGCATGGAGATATGGATGTTTGCATGTAGATGTAGAGGTATGGATGTGAGTGTGAATGTGGAGGTGGATGTATACATGTAGATGTAGATGTATAGATGTAGATGTGGATGTGGAGGTGGATGTATGCATGTAGATGTAGATGTATAGATGTAGATGTGGATGTGGAGGTGGGTGGATGCATGTAGATGTAGATGTATAGGTGTAGGTGAGAATGGAGATGTGGATGTATACATGTAGATGTAGATGTATAGATGTAGATGTGAATAGAGATGTGGATGTATACATGTAGATGTAGATGTATAGATGTAGATGGGAATGGAGATGTGGATGTATACATGTAGATGTAGATGTATAGATGTAGATGTGAATGGAGATGTGGATGTATGCATGTAGATGTAGGTGTATAGACGTAGATGTGGATGTAGAGGTGGATGTATGCATGTAGATGTAGATGTATAGATGTGGATGTGAATGTGGAGTGGATGTATGTATGTAGATATAGATGTATGGAGGTGAATGTGAATGTGGATGTGGATGTATGCATAGGGATGTAGATGTATGCATGTAGATGTGAATGTATGCATATAGTTGTGGATGTATGGATGTGAATATACGATTGTGATGTGAGGGAATCTGAAGTGATGAGATGGAAATGATGTGATGGGATGAGTATACATATAAATGGAATATGGAATAAGTAATGTAGATTGAGGAGGGATAATGTGGAAAAATGAAAGTTAAAATAGAAATTGTATTGTAAACTGTTTGTAAATACTGTTTGTAAATGCTGTTTGTAAATGATTGTTTTATGTCAAGAATGCTGGGGGGAGCATTTTGACCGTCTTGTGATTAAAGTCGTGATGGTAAAGTTGCAACTGCTGACGGGGAGTCAATGAAGGACGTCTCGCGTAGCAAGGTCGGCCGAGGTCTTGACCAGCCTCGGTGCGATTAAAATGGTGAGCTTCCGGTACGGTGGATGAGGGGCCAAGGAAGCGGCCTATGCGTGAAGCGCTAGGTTACCTGCGAAGGATCCTAGAGGGTGCTGACCATACGGTGCTCGGGCTCTGGGTTGCCTAGGATACCCACGCGTGCGTCGAGGAAGATATTGGAACAGAGTTGGAGTTGTTTTCTGAAATCGAGCATGGATCTGGTTGATTGACCTTGCTGGTCTTCAATGGATGAGTCCATGGCTCCTTATATGGATCTGTTGGTTGATCTTGCTGATCTTCAACGAGAGTCCATCTTGTTAAGTGATTATATTGCCAAGTATTATGGGCTAGGAACTATCGAAACGGCTCCTGAGCGTTCTAGTTGCCAATGATGCCATAGATACTCTGATGAAGGAATGATGGGAAATTAAGAATCAATTGGATAAATTGGAAGATGGTGATCAATGATACTAGGGTTTTATTAAAGGATTGTTTTAAACTGGTTGAATCTGGTTGAAAAAGGCAATTTCATATTGGGTGTGTGAGTGGTGTGACTAGTTTTATTTTGCATGAACATCCGGCTAGGGGGCCTTGGAACTCTTTTCCTTGGTACCCGGGACAAAACCTAACCAAATTTTTAATTGGATCTCATCACTACAGTGGTTGGGCGGTTGGCTAACCCATGGGATCGGATGGGGTTAGGCTGGACTGATGGATCCGTAAATCGAGACTCAAACTTTTGTTTTTACGATAGAAAAAAAAATAAATCCCGGACAGAAACTGTTCTATGGATAGGAATCAACGGCTGTGCCTCTTGAATGGGGAAAAAAGCGTTGATCCCAATGATCCAAGTGCAAGTTTCTTCCTTGAACTGACTAAGTATCTTATAGATGTAATCGGATCATCTCGATCAGAAATGATCTTGACTACGTTAGAGTAAAAAGTTATCCTGGTGGAATCGCCCGTGCTTTCCGGTAAAGGAAGTTTTTCCGGGTTCGGTTTTGGAACAACCGACGGATTAGTCTCTTATCCGGATATCCGTGGGCGAGGCCCCGAGTGTGGGACCCCTGTCCCGCGCGAGAAGCGCTACTTCCACTGCCAGTACCCCGAATCCGTTGCTCGGTGGGAACAGGGATCTTACAGTTGGTATCAGAGCATTTGGTTAATAAAGATCAACTGAGAAGATAAATATGTCAAAAATTTATCAAGAAACACAAAAAGGTTATAATTGTGTGATATAACTCATACAATTTGATATTCAAACTGAAATTCATAATTTGGTAATTGGTTCTTCAGATGGAAGTACCGCAATTATATAGAAACCCTGACTTGCTTGAGGCCTAGACATGATAGTATTTACCTTATAATTCCAAGGGCCGTGACTACCCGTATATACCGAGAGTATACTACAGCTCTTTACTGACAGTATATACGAGTAAATCTAAGACTTGAAATTATAAGCGTTAATGCTATCCAGATGATGATTTCGAATGTGATTGATATGATTTTTAATTCTGTTTGAGAATGGATGAATTGATTTGGATTCTGATTGAAAATGCTGATTGAAAAATGTTGATTTTTAAAAATTAGTTGAAATATAATGAAACCACAATGAGGGGGAATGGGACGAGTCCCTGTGATGATATTCATAACTAGAATGATGATAACAAATTCAGCAAATCGCTATGAGATTGGTGGGTTGTGCTGTCAGATTGCTACTGTTAATACTTGACCGGTAGATCAAGTTAAGGGATGTCAAATTGAGAACTTGCTTGACTAAAATTTCCGTGGAGGAATGTTCCGAAAGAAACTTCTCGGTCTAATGGACCATTATCGTGTTAAAGTTATGAATGATATGATTTGAATGAGTTGTTATTAGTTCTATATAAGGGATATTTATCCCAGTATTCTGTTGGGTTGACCAGAATATAAGGAATCCCAGAATAAAATTGGATCTTAAGAAAAAGAGTTGTCCTCTACCTTGCGAGATGAGGACATCTCGCACTTTTTAAGTGGGGTAGGATGTAAGATTCCTCCCCAGCCTTCGAGGTATACAGGAGTAAGAATCTCCCTTTCTGATCTTATAATTATTCCCTCTCTAAAATAAAAGAAAGTTTCTGTTTAAAAAAAGGAAGACCCTTTCCCTAGAATACTCTCAGGAGTCCCACCTGTTTTAAGGATTTAGAATAATGAGTTTAGAAGTGAGAATTGGTGTTTTGGATACCAAGGTTTTGGTTTTCATTCGAATACGGCCCAAAAGAAGTTCTTTATCTCTTGGGAAGTATAAGAAGTTATCCCCCAGATATTGTGATCCTTATATCTGAATTCAATGAAAGTAGGTGACTTAGCCTACAAGTTCTTTTATCTCCTCATCTCAAAATTCTTAATGCCTTCTATAGAAAAATGTGTCAAACACAAATCATGGAAAGACGGTAAAACTTCAGTGGCAAGTTACCGTTGGCTTCTAGGTTATGCTAGCTCCTTCCTTTATATAAGTCGTAACTTTTACTTGTCGCTCACAGTAATCTTACTCCCATCAATCTCCTTTCTTTCTTAATCTCCTTCATGGCTTGGCAACAGGAATTAGTTTTATCCCTGATGATTTCTCACCTTCAAGACGCAAGAGAGTCTGTGAAGAAAGACTTTATAGAGCAGTATGAGCGCTCACTTTTTCCTCACCTAGGAACTTCTGTAGCGCAGACCAAATGGCGGACCTATCAAAACATAACTAGGGTAACACCCTGGGGTCAGCAGCACTTTCGTAACAATGTTCGCTTGGCCATGGTTATTGAAGCTTTGGGTTTGGGTCCCCGATACTACTGTGTCATGAGATCAAGGCATCTTGGGTTTTCTGAGCGGGTCTTCTTACTGGCGTGTTTTCTTCCTCATGAGAAGATATGCCTTTATCCCGTTTTTGGATTGCCTCTCAGAGGTCCTTTTGTTAGATCACCTCATACCACTGAGATAGGTGCGGCAATAACCAGTAGAATCATTCCCATAGATGAGTTACCCTATACTTGTGCAGCTTGTGAGGACTGCTTTTGTGACCATATGATGGACGGGCTTATGGAAGTGTAAAGAGTTTCTCTATCTTTACTGTATAAGTCCCGTGAATGAATAAAGTTTAAATCTTATTCTTATTTTGAATCTTGCTCTCTTTAAGACTTTTCTTGGTGGTTAATCGTGATTAAAATTTTTCTCTAAGTCTCATATTCGTGCATCTTGCGAAATTATTCCAAGTTGCGAGATGAGGACATCTCGCGTTTTTTAAGTGGGGTAGAATGTAAGATTCCTCCCCCAACCCCCCTTTTTGATGTCTAGTATATTCCCCTGTAATCAATTCCTTTTCTGAAATATAAGAGATCTTGTTTGTGGTGGCTGTTTTAACCTAGAGAGAGAAAATATTCTAGAGAGAGAATATTCAGATTTTGAATATTTTTGGATAGAAAAATATCTCTTATAATTCAGATGAGTTCCCCTGAAACAGAAATTTAAAAAGAATTTTCCAATGTGCAATTGGAATTAATTGGAAATAGGTATAAAGAACCTTAGCCTAAGGGTCTAGATTTTCAGAAATCTTTAGACTATGGTCCAATTAAGGTTCCTATGGGCCAATAGCATCAATCCATGTGTAGGGAGGAGATAAATCCAAATTGTAAAAAGAAAATACCCAAAAATGAGTAAATGCTCACATGAGGTGAAGAGTTGAAAATGTACAAGGTTTATTAGTAAATAAACACATATGTAAGGAAGGGGAGTTCTTTAAAGGAGGTGCATATTTCACATAAGATGAAGAGTTGAAAATGTACAAGGCTTATTAGTAAAAAAAACTATGACACATGTGTAAGGAAGAGGAGTTCTTTAAAGGAGGTGCATATTTCACATAAGATGAAGAGTTGAAAATGTACAAGGTTTATTAGTAAAAAACTATGAGCAATACAATTTTGACACATATGTAAGGAAGGGGAATTCTTTAAAGGAGGTGCATATTTCACATGCTTGAATGAGTTTTAAACTCATAAAAATTGAGATATTTCATCTCTCCTCTCTCCTCATTCAAGTCTAGTTCCAAAAAGTTAGCTTAACTGACCTAAAAATGGTCAAAAAGTGACCAAACTGACTTGGAAAATTCTAGAATCAGTTTGTTTGGTTAGGAGCTCAAATTTTCCTATAAATAGAAGCTTTCCCTTGTTGAAAAAGATAGAGAGTCTTATGCCTTGTTACTCTACTCCACCTAAGCCAAAATATATAGTCTCTTATGCTTGTTACTCTACTCCACCTAAGCCAAAATATAGTCTCTTATGCTTGTTACTCTACTCCACCTAAGCTAAAATATATAGTGTCTTATGCTTTGTTACTCTACTCCACCTAAGCTAAAATATATAGTGTCTTATGCTTTGTTACTCTACTCCATCTAAGCCAAAATATATAGTGTCTTATGCTTGTTACTCCACCTAAGCCAAGAACTGTGAATTCTTAATAATTCACTAGTTTTTGACACTTCTCTCTTTCTTCAATCCCCATTGGTGGCTCCATCAACATACTAAACCAATTGATTGGTTGGGGGCCTCTACCGTGAATAAAGAATCAAGCAAATCATAAGGTAAGTATATTGAATTTTGATCTTTTCTATGATTTCTCAATGATTCTCTCTTCTCAACCCCTCTCAAGCTTGAGAAGTTTAATTGGTAAGGTTTTTTTAAATGCTATTGAAGTTAATTGGTGAATAGTAGTGAAGAGTTACATAATTTAATAAATGCTATAGAAGTTAATTTCCACTTATATTTAAATTCTAATGGTTTTTATAATTTCTCTCTCTCACTCAAGAAATGGTCATACTCATGACCCATTCTCAATCCAAATGAAGCTTTTCATAAAGCTTTTCCTTAATCCAAGATTAAGCTATGCTTGAGGCCAAATTAATGGCTTTTTGCTATGCTTTTAGTTTATGCACATTGATGATTCAATCCATTATGGATTGATGACCCAATTAGAGACCATTCTAATTGTTTTCTTAATGATCCAATTAGAGACCATTATGGATTGATGACCCAATTAGAGACCATTCTAATTGTTTTCTTAATGATCCAATTAGAGACCATTATGGATTGATGATCCAATTAGAGACCATTCTAATTATATCCTTAATGATAAGCTTTATCCCTTAGAAAAAAATTGAGATTTATCAGTCATAGTAGCGGAGCTATGGCAAAATTTTTATAGAAATTACGCATAAAATAAATTCATTCAAAGCATAAAAAGAGGACTTCCTACCATATCCTAGGAACTATCATCCTAGATTAATTAAAAGAATATTATTATGCATGGAGATATGGATGTTTGCATGTAGATGTAGAGGTATGGATGTGAGTGTGAATGTGGAGGTGGATGTATACATGTAGATGTAGATGTATAGATGTAGATGTGGATGTGGAGGTGGATGTATGCATGTAGATGTAGATGTATAGATGTAGATGTGGATGTGGAGGTGGGTGGATGCATGTAGATGTAGATGTATAGGTGTAGGTGAGAATGGAGATGTGGATGTATACATGTAGATGTAGATGTATAGATGTAGATGTGAATGGAGATGTGGATGTATACATGTAGATGTAGATGTATAGATGTAGATGGGAATGGAGATGTGGATGTATACATGTAGATGTAGATGTATAGATGTAGATGTGAATGGAGATGTGGATGTATGCATGTAGATGTAGGTGTATAAACGTAGATGTGGATGTAGAGGTGGATGTATGCATGTAGATGTAGATGTATAGATGTGGATGTGAATGTGGAGTGGATGTATGTATGTAGATATAGATGTATGGAGGTGAATGTGAATGTGGATGTGGATGTATGCATAGGGATGTAGATGTATGCATGTAGATGTGAATGTACGCATATAGTTGTGGATGTATGGATGTGAATATACGATTGTGATGTGAGGGAATCTGAAGTGATGAGATGGAAATGATGTGATGGGATGAGTATACATATAAATGGAATATGGAATAAGTAATGTAGATTGAGGAGAGATAATGTGGAAAAATGAAAGTTAAAATAGAAATTGTATTGTAAACTGTTTGTAAATACTGTTTGTGAATGCTGTTTGTAAATGATTGTTTTATGTCAAGAATGCTGGGGGGAGCATTTTGACCGTCTTGTGATTAAAGTCGTGATGGTAAAGTTGCAACTACTGACGGGGAGTCAATGAAGGACGTCTCGCGTAGCAAGGTCGGCCGAGGTCTTGACCAGCCTCGGTGCGATTAAAATGGTGAGCTTCCGGTACGGTGGATGAGGGGCCAAGGAAGCGGCCTATGCGTGAAGCGCTAGGTTACCTGCGAAGGATCCTAGAGGGTGCTGACCATACGGTGCTCGGGCTCTGGGTTGCCTAGGATACCCACGCGTGCGTCGAGGAAGATATTGGAACAGAGTTGGAGTTGTTTTCTGAAATCGAGCATGGATCTGATTGATTGACCTTGCTGGTCTTCAATGGATGAGTCCATGGCTCCTTATATGGATCTGTTGGTTGATCTTGCTGATCTTCAACGAGAGTCCATCTTGTTAAGTGATTATATTGCCAAGTATTATGGGCTAGGAACTATCGAAACGGCTCCTGAGCGTTCTAGTTGCCAATGATGCCATAGATACTCTGATGAAGGAATGATGGGAAATTAAGAATCAATTGGATAAATTGGAAGATGGTGATCAATGATACTAGGGTTTTATTAAAGGATTGTTTTAAACTGGTTGAATCTGGTTGAAAAAGGCAATTTCATATTGGGTGTGTGAGTGGTGTGACTAGTTTTATTTTGCATGAACATCCGGCTAGGGGGCCTTGGAACTCTTTTCCTTGGTACCCGGGACAAAACCTAACCAAATTTTTAATTGGATCTCATCACTACAGTGGTTGGGCGGTTGGCTAACCCATGGGATCGGATGGGGTTAGGCTGGACTGATGGATCCGTAAATCGAGACTCAAACTTTTGTTTTTACGATAGAAAAAAAAATAAATCCCGGACAGAAACTGTTCTATGGATAGGAATCAACGGCTGTGCCTCTTGAATGGGGAAAAAAGCGTTGATCCCAATGATCCAAGTGCAAGTTTCTTCCTTGAACTGACTAAGTATCTTATAGATGTAATCGGATCATCTCGATCAGAAATGATCTTGACTACGTTAGAGTAAAAAGTTATCCTGGTGGAATCGCCCGTGCTTTCCGGTAAAGGAAGTTTTTCCGGGTTCGGTTTTGGAACAACCGACGGATTAGTCTCTTATCCGGATATCCGTGGGCGAGGCCTCGAGTGTGGGACCCCTGTCCCGCGCGAGAAGCGCTACTTCCGCTGCCAGAACCCCGAATCCGTTGCTCGGTGGGAACAGGGATCTTACATGTTGGGTTGACTAGAATATAAGGAACCCCAGAATAAAATTGGAACTTAAGAAAAAGAGTTGTCCTCTACCTTGCGAGATGAGAACATCTCGCACTTTTTTAAGTGGGGTAGAATGTAAGATTCCTCCCCAATCTTCGAGGTATACAGGAGTAAGAATCTCCCTTTTTGATCTTATAATTATTCCCTCTCTAAAATAAAAGAAAGATTCTGTTTAAAAAAGGAAGACCCTTTCCCTAGAATACTTCTCAAGAGTTCCATCTGTTTTAAGGATTCAGAACAATGAGTTCAGAAGTAAAAATCGGTGTTTTGGATACCAAGGTTTTGGTCTTCATTCGAGTACGGCCCAAAAGAAGTTCTTTATCTATTGGGGAGTTTAAGAAGTTATCCCCCAGATATTGTGAGCCTTATCTGAATTCAAAGAAAGTAAGTGACTTAGCTTACGAGCTTCTTTTATCTCCTCATCTCAAAGTTCTTAATGCCTTCTATAGAAAATTGTGCCAAACCCAAATCATGGAAAGACGGTAAAACTTCAGTGGCAAGTTACCGTTGGCTTCTAAGTTACGCTAGCTCCTTCCTTTATATAAGTCGTAACTTTTACTTGTCACTCACAGTAATCTTACTCCCATCAATCTCCTTCTTTCTTAATCTCCTTCATGGCTTGGCAACAAGAATTAGTTTTATCCATGAGGATTTCTCACCTTCAAGACGCAAGCGAGTCTGTGAAGAAGGATTTTATAGAACAGTATGAGCGCTCACTTTTCCCTCACTTGGGAACTTCTGTAGCTCAGACCAAATGGCAAACCTATCAAAACATAACTAGGGTAACACCCTGGGGTCAGCAGCACTTTCGTAACAATGTCTGCTTGGCCATGGTTATTGAAGCTTTGGGTTTGGGTCCCCGATACTACTGCATCATGAGATCAAGATATCTTGGGTTTTCTGAGCGGGTCTTCTTACTGGCGTGTTTTCTTCCTCATGAGAAGATATGCCTTTACCCTGTTTTTGGCTTACCTCTCAGAGGTCCTTTTGTTAGATCACCTCATACCACTGAGATAGGTGCGGCAATAACCAACAGAATTATTCCCATAGATGAGTTACCTTATACATGCGCAGCTTGTGAGTGCTGCTTTTGTGATCATATGATGGACGGGCTTATGGAAGTGTAAAGAGTTCTTCTATCTTTACTGTATATATTCCAAGAATGAATAAAGTTTAAATCTTGTTCTTGTCTTTAATCTTACTCTCTTTGAGACTTTTCTTGGTGGTTAATCTTTATTCGTGCATCTTGCGAAATTATCCCAAGTTGCGAGATGAGGACATCTCACGTTTTTTAAGTGGGGTAGAATGTAAGATTCCTCCCCCAACCCCCTTTTGATGTCTAGTATCTTCCCTTGTAATCAATCCCTCTTCAGAAATATAAAGACCTTGTTTCTAACTGTTTTAACCTAGAGAGAGAAAATATTTTAGAGAGAGAATATTTCGATTTTTAATATTTTTGGATAGAAAATTATCTCATCTTATTAAAATAAGTTCCCCTAAAACAGAAATTCAAAAAGAACTTTCCAATGTGCAATTAGAATTTATTAGAAATGGGTATAAAGGACCTTAACCTAAGGGTCTAGATTTTCAGAAATTTTTGGATTATGGTCCAATTAAGGTTCCTATGGGCCAATAGCATCAATCCATGTGTAGGGAGGAGATAAATCCAATTTGTAAAAGAAGATACCCAAAAATAAGTAAATGCTCACATAAGATGAAGAGTTGAAAATGTACAAGGTTTATTAGTAAAAAACTATGAGCAATATTAAAAATATGAGATATTTTGGGTATCCAAAAATGAGTAAATGCTCACATAAGATGAAGAGTTGAAAATGTACAAGGTTTATTAGTAAAAAACTATGAGCAATATTAAAAATATGAGATATTTTGGGTATAATGATTCCATTTTGACACATATGTAAGGAAGGGGAGTTCTTTAAAGGAGGTGCATATTTCACATAAGATGAAGAGTTGAAAATGTACAAGGTTTATTAGTAAAAAACTATGAGCAATATTAAAAATATGAGATATTTTGTGTATAATGATTCCATTTTGACACATATGTAAGGAAGGGGAGTTCTTTAAAGGAGGTGCATATTTCACATAAGATGAAGAGTTGAAAATGTACAAGGTTTATTAGTAAAAAACTATGAGCAATATAAGAAACCCCAGAATAAATTGGATCTTAAGAAAAAGAGTTGTCCTCTACTTGGCGAGATGAGGACATCTCGCACTTTTCAAGTGGGGTAGAATGTAAGATTCTTCCCCCAGCCTTCGAGGTATACAGGAGTAAGAACCTCCCTTTCTGATCTTATAATTATTCCCTCTCTAAAATAAAAGAAAGTTTGTGTTTAAAAAAGGAAGACCCTTTCCCTAGAATACTTCTCAGGAGTCCCACCTGTTTTAAGGATTTAGAACGATGAGTTCAGAAGTGAGAATCGGTGTTTTGGATACCAAGGTTTTGGTTTTCATTCGAGGTCGGTTCAAAAGAAGTTCTTTATCTCTTGGGGAGTATAAGAAGTTATCCCCCAGATATAGTGAGCCTTATATCTAAATTCAATGAAAGTAGGTGACTTAGCCTACGAACTTCTTTTATCCCCTCATCTCAAAGTTCTTAATGTATTTCATAGAAATATGTGCCAAACCCAAATCATGGAAAGACGGTAAAACTTCAGTGGCAAGTTACCGTTGGCTTCTAAGTTACGTCAGCTCCTTCCTTTATATAAGTCGTAACTTTTACTTATCGCTCACAGTAATCTTACTTCCATCGATCTCCCTTCTTCTTAATCCTTCATGGCTTGGCAACAAGAATTAGTTTTATCCATAATGATTCCTCACCTTCAAGACGCAAGCGAGTCTGTGAAGAAGGATTTTATAGAACAGTATGAGCGCTCACTTTTCCCTCACTTGGGAACTTCTGTAGCTCAAACCAAATGGCGGACCTATCAAAACATAACTAGGGTAACACCCTGGGGTCAGCAGCACTTTCGTAACTCATGCATAGAGGTATGCATAAGAGATGAATATTTTATTATAAAAGAGTTACTTTTAGCATAATTGAAATTCATGCATAGAGGTATGCATAAGAGATGAATATTTTATTATAAAAGAGTTACTTTTAGCATAATTGAAATTCATGCATAGAGGTATGCATGAGAGATGAATATTTTATTATAAAAGAGTTACTTTTAGCATAATTGAAATTCATGCATAGAGGTATGCATAAGAGATAAATATTTTATTATAAAAGAGTTACTTTTAGCATAATTGAATTTCATGCATAGAGGTATGCATAAGAGATGGGTTAGGATGTGATAAGAAGAGTTAAGATGTGATAAGATGGGTTAGGATGTGATAAGAAGAGTTAAGATGTGATAAGATGTGTATGGGATGAGATAAGAAGTGTATGTGATGAGATAAGATGAATATGGGTTGTGATAGGGTAAGAATGGATGTGATGAAAAAGAATAGATGAGAAGGCGTATGGGGTTATATGAATGGGAATGAGGAAATGGATGGATGTATGTGGATGTATGGATGTATGCATGTAGATGTGAATGTATGCATGTAGATGTGTATGCATGTAGATGTGAATGTATGCATGTGGATGTGTATGTATGGATGTATGTATGTGGATGTGGATGTATAAATAAGGATGTGAAAATGGATGTATGCATGGATGTGTGGATGTATGCATGTGGATGTGTATGTATGGATGTATGTATGTGGATGTGGATGTATAAATAAGGATGTGAAAATGGATGTATGCATGGATGTGTATGAAGAATAATGAAGGTGAATGTGTATGCGAAATAATGTGTCGTTGATATGAATGAATGGATGAGAATGAGTACATATGAAGGGAATGTGGAATAAGAATGTGGATTGAGGAGGGATAATGTGGAATAAGAATGAGGATTGAGGAGGGATAATGTGGAAAGATGGAATTCGATACAGAAACTGTATTTTGTGACTGTTTGTAAATGATTGTTTTATGTCAAGAATGCTGGGAAAGCATTTTGACCGTCTTGTGATCAAGGTCGTGGAGACCTAACTGATAAAGTTGCAACTGCTGACGGAGAGTCAATGGAGGACATCTCGTGCAGCAAGGTCGACGAGGTCTTGACCAGCCTCGGTGCGATTAAAATGGTGAGCTTCCAGTACGGTGAATGAGGGGCCAAGGAAGCAGCCTATGAGTGAAGCGCTAGGTCACCTGCGAAGGATCCTAGAGGGTGCTGACCATACGGTGCTCGGGCTCTGGGTCACCCAGGATACCCACGCGTGCGTCGAGGAAGATATTGGAACAAGGAGTAAGAGTTGTTTTCTGAAACCGGGCATGGATCTGGTTGAGTGACCTTGCTGGTCCTCAACGGATGAGTCCATGGCTCTTTATATGGATCTGTTGGTTGATCTTGCTGATCTTCAACGAGAGTCCATCTTGATAAGTGATTATATTGCCAAGTATTATGGGCTAGGAATTATTGAAACGGCCCCTGTGTGGACAGGTGGTGAGCGTTCTAGTTGCCAATGATGCCATAGATACTCTGATGAAGGAATGATGGGAAATTGAATCAACCGGATAAATTGGAAGATTGTGATCAGTGATACTATGGTTTTATTAAAGGATTGTTTTTGGTTGAATCTGTAAAAAGGCAATTTCATATTGGGTGTGTAAGTGGTGTGACTAGTTCTTTAATTGCATGAACTTCCTGTTGAGATATCGAGCTCTAGTGAGGCAGTGGACACTGATGACCCGCCTGGGGGATAGGCCCCGCACTTACACCACTGGCATGGTTGGTGAGATCTTGGGTGATATGCGGCCAGTGGGATGACAGGCTGTGTGACAGCCACTCTAGAGACTGGCATAGTTATAGCGCCAGCTCATTTAGTCGGGTTCACACTATAGAGAACCTGTGTATGTATTTGGTTGAGTACCTTTCATATTATTGAGTACTCTTATTCTTGTATATGGTGTGTTGAGTGTTGAGTAGAGAAGAAGAAGATTTTCAGCCTCTCACCTTGTGTGTTCTCTATTAGGGTTTTGTGAGTGTGTGTGTGTGCTTGCAAGAGCTCAAGCTCTCTTCCCCCCTGCATCTTTTCATGGTATCAGAGCCTGGTTCGTGCTAAGGGCTGAGCTGCAAGCAAGAGAACCACAGGAAGCGGTACGAGGGTAAGAGCTTCAACTACTCTTCCCTATTGTGTTGGTGACTACACCCTTGTCGGGAGCTCTACGGGAGGCACCGGCAAACGATCTCCGATTGAGGAGCTTTCTTCACGGGAGTGAAGCTATAGGGCAACTATACAGTCCTACGGACTACAATTTTCGGGCCGAAAACGCGTTTCGGGCGCGTCTGGACCTCCATTTTTCAGAAAGCAGGCGATTTCGAGCACTGCGGGTAAGTCATCGATTCTCTGCAGAACTCTGTTTTAAGAACTGCAGGAAGACAGATTGACTGTGCAGACACTGTGGGTGCTGCAAAGAGGTCTACAGTTGCCATTGGGTGTATGTATGTGCATTGAGGTCACTGGTTGTGACATTTGAGTGGACTGCAGTACCGCTGTGCAGGAAATACAGCAGTTGTGCAGAAGAACCAGAGTGCTTGGCAAGATGTCAAATGATGGGATAACTCAGATTGTGGCTGACAAGCTGGATAAGAATAACTTCCATGCTTGGAGGTTCAGGTTGACGAATTTCCTGATGGGAAAAGGTTATTGGGACTACATAGAAGGTGAGCATGAAGAGGCACCGGAGATACCGGATATAAATCTGACTGCTGCAGATGTGAAAGAGTTTAAAGATTGGAACCAAGGAGCCAGGAAAGTAATGTATTGGCTTTCCATTAGTATACAGGACACCATGATTGGGCACATTCAGGATGCCAAGTCCCCCAAGGAGGCGTGGGACACCTTGGTAAAGCTCTATGAAACAAATACCAAGGCACGTAAGATACAGTTGAAGAACGAACTTCATACTGTGGAGAAAAAGAGCATGTCTGTGAATGACTATGCGCTGAAGATAAAGGGTATTGTGGAATCCCTTGCATCTATTGGTGTGTCAGTAGATGATGATGACAAGGTGGAAGTCTGTTTACGTGGTCTCGGGCCACAATACAAGGCGTTTAAGACGTCTATTCAGACTCGGGAAAACATTCCCAACTTTACAGATTTGGTGTCTATGCTGATTATCGAAGAGAAGAGCTTGGGTGAAGACCAACAGTCTTCACAAAGCAAAAACAGTTCAGAGCAACAGGCCTTCTACACGAGTTCAGGAAGAGGACGAGGTAGAGGAGGCTGTGGACGCTGTCAAGGAGGTGGCCGAACAGGTAATCAGAATTACGGCCAGCAGCAGCAGCAACAACAACAGTCCCAGAATCAACAACAACAACAACACGCAGGTGGAAGAGGCAAATTCAGAGGCAGGGGGAGTCAAAGAGGACGTGGAAATTGGCAAAGGCAGTACAATGATGCACGTGAATGCTATTATTGTGGTAAGCCTGGACATGTGCAGGCAGAATGTTACAAGAAGCAAGCTGACATGCAAAATGGGAAAGTGCAGCAAAACAACTATGCATCCTCAAGCAGAAATAATGAGGATAATGAAAGGTTGTTTGTTATGCAGCATGTTGTAAATGCCATGTCTGAAAATGTTGATGCAACACAAAAAGATAATGTATGGTATGTGGATTCAGGCGCTTCGAACCACATGACGAGTCATGGGGAGTGGTTCAAGGAGATGAAGAACCCGGAAAGACCAGGTTTTGTGGAAACAGGGGATGACACTGCTCATCCAATTGCCCACGTTGGAGATGTGCCATTATCTATGCAGGATGGCAAAGTGAAGTACCTTGCAGATGTACTTCATGTACCGAATATAACAAAGAATCTGGTTTCAGTTGGCCAGATGATTGAGCAGGGGTTGCAGGTTCGGTTTAACCCTGATGGGTGTTATGTTGAAGATTTCAAAGACAAGTGCAGGTTGGTTGCAAAAGGCAACAGAGTGGGCAGAATGTTTACGTTGGATGTAGACATGTCTGAAATGAGTGCTGCCATGTTTGCAAATGGTTCAGGAGTTGTTGCAGACACAGACATATGGCATAAAAGAATTGGACATGTAAATGTGCAGAGATTGAAGTCTATGCAAACAAAAGGAATTGTGACAGGGCTGCCAAAATTTAAAGTGGAAGGTATGCAGAAAATATGTGAAGCATGCCAATTTGGGAAGCAAACAAAGCATGTGTTTCCACGTAACAGATATGTGAGCAGAAATGCACTAGATGTTGTGCATTCAGATGTATGGGGTCCTACAAAGACCGTATCTATGGGAGGCTGCAGGTACTATGTCACTTTCATTGATGACCACACAAGGAAAGTGTGGGTATATTTCATGAAGGAGAAGAGTGAGGTGTTCACTCACTTTCAGAATTTCAGAGTTTTGGTTGAAAAGCAAACAGGGAAATATGTTAAGTGCCTAAGGTCAGATGGAGGGGGAGAATACTTCTCCAATGAGTTCTCTGATTTTTTGAAGAAGAATGGTATTCGGAGACAATTCACATGCAGATATACTCCGCAGCAAAATGGAGTTGCTGAGCGGAAAAACAGGCACATTGCTGAGATTGCGCGAGCATTGATGGAAGAGAAGAATATGCCGCATTGCTATTGGGCTGAGGCTGTTTCTACAGCAGTATACATCATGAACAGGACTCCAACTGCAGCCATACATGATGTAACTCCAGAGGAGAGGTTTACTGGCAGAAAACCAGATTTGTCTCATCTGAAAGTCTTTGGATGCATTGCATATGTGCATGTGCCAGATGAGCTGAGAACTAAGCTGGATCCGAAAGCTGAAAAATGTGTGTTTATTGGATATTCCCTGGAGCAAAAGGGATACAGGTGTTATAACCCTGCTACACGTGAGTTGAGGGTAAGCAGGGATGTTGTCTTTGATGAGATGAGCAGCTGGTATGCTGCTGAAAAAGAAGCTGTGGGGGCTGATGTGAGTGGAAGTGTGGTTGCACAGAATGCAGGTCAGCAATCACAGTCTTTGAGTGGACCAGGAGAGTCCTCATCTAGTGGGTCTGTTGATAGACCATGGAGTGGCAGGCTGCGTCATAATACCAGCCCTGCAAATGTGATTAGCACATCACGAAAAGGAAAAGAGAAAGTGGTTGAGCCCCTTGGTATGCCTGACATTTCTGCAGGGCATTCTCATGTTGATGGAGAGTCTAGTTTCTCAGACATGAGCCTTGATGAGGAGCTTGGGATCCCAGCTATGAGAACACCTAGTGTAAAGAAGGCTATGGAAGCCATGAATGAAAAGCTACGAAGATCAGGGAGAGTGAAGAACCCTGTGCAGAGATTTACATATGATGGTTATGTGGCACATCACTATGCATATATGGCAAAGGTTGTGCAGGTTGTTGAGCCCACATGCATTGATGAGGCTATTGGAAATGTGTGTTGGGAGAAAGCTATGGATGAGGAGATGGATGCACTATATGGAAATGAGACTTGGGATTTAGTGCAATTGCCTGAAGGCAAGAAAGCCATTGGATGCAAGTGGGTGTACAAAGTTAAACATAACAGTGATGGAAGCATAAACAGGTACAAGGCTAGGTTGGTAGCCAAAGGATATGCGCAGACATATGGGATTGATTATGAGGAAACTTTCAGCCCAGTTGCCAAGATGGCAACGGTGAGAGTTGTGATAGCAGTGGCTGCGTCAAAGCAATGGTCTTTACATCAGATGGATGTAAAGAATGCATTCTTGCATGGGGATTTGCAAGAAGAGGTGTATATGTTGCAGCCACCTGGATATGAGGATGTGGGTCACCCCGAGCATGTTTGCAGGTTGAAGAAAGCCTTGTATGGCTTAAAGCAAGCACCAAGAGCATGGTCTGACAAGATTTCTGAATATCTTGTCACTATTGGCTTTCATGTAGCCAATGCAGATTTCTCATTGTATGTGAGACATGGTGATAGAGGGGTTGTGCTTGTTGTCATCTATGTAGATGACTTGATCATTACGGGGGACCATGATGCAGAGATCTTTGATGTAAAGATCTTGCTTAGACAGAAGTTCGAGATGAAGGATCTGGGGGAGCTCAGATATTTCTTGGGCATTGAGGTGATTAGGTCACCACATGGTATTGGATTACTGCAGAGACAGTATGGCTTGGACATGTTGTCCAAGTATGGTATGACAGGCTGTAAGCCTATTTCTGTGCCATTGGATCAGAATGGCAAGTTGAGTACAGATTCAGGAGAGATCTTGGAGGATCCTACTATGTACAGGAGCATAGTAGGAAGTTTGATCTACATGACGATTGCCAGACCAGATTTGAGCTATGCTGTTGGGTTGGTGAGTCAGTTTATGCAGGTTCCACGGAAACCGCATTTGGATGCTGTGAGACGCATACTGAGGTATGTGAAGTCTACTTTGCATTGTGGACTATTCTATGAGACTGGGACAGAGATATGTGTACATGGGTACACAGATGCTGATTGGGCTGGTAGTATCTCAGACAGAAGATCTACCAGTGGATTCATGTTTTCTTTGGGGAGTGCTGCTGTGACTTGGAGCAGCAAGAAGCAGCCTACGGTTGCTCTATCGAGTACAGAGGCCGAGTATAGAGGAGCTGCTATGGCAGCATGTGAGGTAGCTTGGTTGAGAAAGCTACTTGCAGATTTGGGTCTATCAGTGGATAGACAGGTTGTCATTTTCTGTGACAACATTAGCAGTATACAGTTGGCCAGGAACCCAGTCTTTCATGCTCGTACGAAGCACATAGAGGTCCACTACCATTTCGTCAGAGAGAAGGTCTTGGCAGGAGACCTTGACCTTGTTTATGTCAGCACAGAGGATCAGGTAGCTGACATCTTCACCAAAGCATTGGGTACAGAGAAGCTCCGCAGATTCAGAGCTTCGCTTGGTATACATGAGATGGAGTTGAGCTCGAGGGGGAGTGTTGAGATATCGAGCTCTAGTGAGGCGGTGGACACTGATGACCCGCCTGGGGGATAGGCCCCGCACTTACACCACTGGCATGGTTGGTGAGATCTTGGGTGATATGCGGCCAGTGGGATGACAGGCTGTGTGACAGCCACTCTAGAGACTGGCATAGTTATAGCGCCAGCTCATTTAGTCGGGTTCACACTATAGAGAACCTGTGTATGTATTTGGTTGAGTACCTTTCATATTATTGAGTACTCTTATTCTTGTATATGGTGTGTTGAGTGTTGAGTAGAGAAGAAGAAGATTTTCAGCCTCTCACCTTGTGTGTTCTCTATTAGGGTTTTGTGAGTGTGTGTGTGTGTGCTTGCAAGAGCTCAAGCTCTCTTCCCCCCTGCATCTTTTCACTTCCGGCTAGGGGGCCTTGGAACTCTTTTCCTTGGTACCCGGGACAAAACCTAACCAAATTCCTAATTGGATCCCATCACTACATTGGTTGGGCGGTTGGCTAACCCATGGGATCGGCGGATGGGGTTAGGCTGGACTGATGGATCCGTAAATCGAGACTCAACTTTTGTTATTACGATAGATAAAGTAAATCCTGGACAGTAATTGTTCTATGGATAGGAATCAACGGCTGTGCCTCTTAAATGGAAAAAAAAGCATTGATCCCAATGATCCAAGTGCAAGTTTCTTCCTTGATCTGATCAAGTATCTTGAAGATGCAATCGGATCAGCTTGATCAGAAATGATCTTGACTACGCTAGAGTAAAAAGTTTTCCTGGTGGAATCACCCGTGCTTTTCGGTAAAGGAAATTTTTCCGGGTTCGGTTTTGGAACAACCGACGGATTAGTCTCTTATCTAGATATCCGTGGGTGAGGCCCCGTATGTGGGACCCCTGTCCCGCGCGAGAAGTGCTACTTCCGCTGCCAGTATCCAGAATCCATTGCTTGGTGGGAACAGGGGGGATCTCACAAGCAATTCAAGCTTTTGATTGATTCAGGTAGTACTCATTCTTTTATTTCCCGAGGATGTCTGCGTAAATTAGTCCTAAATAAAAAATCAGGGAAACCGATGCAAGTGGAATTAGCCAGTGGGAAGATTCTTTTCACTCACCTTGAGACTGACCTTATTCAGTCCTACCCCTAGGATTATATGATGGAATCCTTGGAATGGATTGGCTCCAAAAGAATCAAGCTGACATGTCACAAAGGAACCATCTCTTTCCTTGACCTTCACGGGAATAAAGTTCAAGGAATTGGAATTTTTGCATCCCCAATGCTACAATTAGTCAAGGCTTCCAAATTATTAAAAGGGCTCAGAAAGACGCAAGCTGTGTATGTCGTTAAAATGAATCCAGTAGACATAAAATGCAAGGCTAAAGAACCAGAGTGGTTAAGTGAGTATGCAGATGTGTTTCCTGAAGAGCTGACTAAGATGCCTCCATCTCGTGAAGTATATCATGAGATCGAATTAACCCCCGGAGCTCAGCGCGAGTAGCCCAATGTGCATACAAAATGCGAGTCCCTAAAGCCATAGAACTTAAGGAACAGTTAAGACAACCATTAGAATAGGGATTCATTAGACCCAGTGTGATGGGATTTCTCTTGACCTCGCAAAGATCCAGTAGTCGTAGAATGGCCAGAACCCAAGTAAGTAAAGGAAGTCAGAGGATTCCTAGGGTTAACCGGATGGTATAGGATCTTTATACCTAGGTATACTTAGATAGCATCCCCCTTAACTAACCTTCTCAAGAAGAGTACACTTTTTCAGTGGATTGCAATGTGTGTGAGTGCCTTTAACTAGCTAAAGATAGCCTTAGTAACCAACCCTCTTCTTAAATTGCCAGATTTTACCAAACCCTTTGAGGTAGTTATGTTGAGATATCGAGCTCGTCTAGTGAGGCGGTGGCCACTGATGACCCGCCTGGGGGATAGGCCCCACACTTAAACCACTGGCATGGTTGGTGAGATCTTGGGTGATATGCGGCCAGTGGGATGACAGGCTGTGTGACAGCCATTCTAGAGACTGGCATAGTTATAGCGCCAGCTCATTTAGTCGGGTTCACACTATAGAGAACCCGTGTATGTATTTGGTTGAGTACCTTTCATATTGTGTGTACTCTTATTCTTGTATATGGTGTGTTGAGTGTTGAGTAGAGAAGAAGAAGATTTTCAGCCTCTCACCTTGTGTGTTCTCTATTAGGGTTTTGTGAGTGTGTGTGTGTGCTTGCAAGAGCTCAAGCTCTCTTCCCCCCTGCATCTTTTCATGGTATCAGAGCCTGGTTCATGCTAAGGGCTGAGCTGCAAGCAAGAGAACCATAGGAAGCGGTACGAGGGTAAGAGCTTCAACTACTCTTCCCTATTGTGTTGGTGACTACACCCTTGTCACGAGCTCTACGGGAGGCACCGGCAAACGATCTCTGATTGAGGAGCTTTCTTCGCGGGAGTAAAGCTATAGGGCAACTATATAGTCCTATCGGACTGTAATATTCGGGCCGAAAACGCGTTTCGGGCGCGTCTGGACCTCCATTTTTCAGAAAGCAGGCAATTTCGAGCACTGCGAGTAAGTCATCGATTCTCTGTAGAACTCTGTTTTAAGAACTGCAGGAAGACAGATTGACTGTGCAGACACTGTGGGTGCTGCAAAGAGGTCTACAGTTGCCATTGGGTGTATGTATGCACATTGAAGTCACTGGTTGTGACATTTGAGAGTACTACAATACCGCTGCAGAAAATACAGCATTTGTGCAGGAAAAACCAGAGTGCAGTTTTTCTGGTAAAATTGTGTGTTTGGCAAGATGTCTAATGATGGCATAACACAGATTGTGGCTGAGAAGTTGGATAAGAATAACTTCCATGCTTGGAGGTTCAGGTTGACGAATTTCCTGATGGGAAAAGGCTATTGGGACTACATAGAAGGTGAGCATGAAGAGGCACCGGAGATACGATATAAATCCGACTGCTGCAGATGTGAAAGAGTTTAAAGACTGGAACCAAGGAGCCAGGAAGGTTATGTATTGGCTATCCATTTTTAGTATACAGGACACCATGATTGGGCACATTCAGGATGCCAAGTCCCCCAAAAGGAGGCGTGGGACACCTTGGTAAAGCTCTATGAAACAAATACCAAGGCACGTAAGATACAGTTGAAGAATGAACTTCATACTGTGGAGAAAAAGAGCATGTCTGTGAATGACTATGCGTTGAAGATAAAGGGTATTGTGGAATCCCTTGCATCTATTGGTGTGTCAGTAGATGATGATGACAAGGTGGAAGTCTGTCTACGTGGTCTCGGGCCACAATACAAGGCATTCAAGACGTCTATTCAGACTCGGGAAAACATTCCCAACTTTACAGATTTGGTGTCTATGCTGATTATCGAAGAGAAGAACTTGGGTGAAGACCAACAGTCTTCACAAAGTAAAAACTGTTAAGAGCAACAGGCCTTCTACACGAGTTCAGGAAGAAGACGAGGTAGAGGAGGCCATGGACGTGGTCAAGGAGGTGGCCGAACAGGTAATCAGAGTTATGGCCAGCACAGCAACAACAACAACAGTCCCAGAATCAACAACAACAACAACACGCAGGTGGAAGAGGCAAATTCAGAGGCAGGGGAGTCAAAGAGGCCGTGGAAATTGGCAAAGGCAATATAATGATGCACGTGAATGCTATTATTGTGGTAAGCGTCGACATGTGCAGGCACAATGTTATAAGAAGCAGGCTGACATGCAAAATGGGAAAGTGCAGCAAAACAACTATGCATCCTCAAGCAAAAATAATGAGGATAATGAAAGGTTGTTTGTTATGCAGCATGTCGTGAATGCCATGTCTGAAAATGTTGATGCAGCACAAAAAGATAATGTATGGTATGTGGATTCAGGCGCTTCAAACCACATGACAAGTCATGGGGAGTGGTTCAAGGAGATGAAAAACCCGGAAAGACCAGGTTTTGTGGAAACAGGGGATGACACTGCTCATCCAATTGCCCACGTTGGAGATGTGCCATTGTCTATGCAGGATGGCAAAGTGAAGTACCTTGCAGATGTACTTCATGTACCGAACATAACAAAGAATCTGGTTTCAGTTGGCCAGATGATTGAGCAGGGTTTGCAGGTTCGATTTAACCCTGATGGGTGTTATGTTGAAGATTTTAAAGACAAGTGCAGGTTGGTTGCAAAAGGCAACAGAGTGGGTAGAATGTTTACATTGAATGTAGACATGCCTGAAATGAGTGCTGCGATGTTTGCAAATGGTTCAGGAGTTGTTGCAGACACAGACATATGGCATAAAAGAATTGGACATGTAAATGTGCAGAGATTGAAGTCTATGCAGACAAAAGGAATTGTGACAGGGCTGCCAAAATTTAAAGTGGAAGGTATGCAGAAAATATGTGAAGCATGCCAATTTGGGAAGCAAACAAAGCATGTGTTTCCACGTAACAGATATGTGAGCAGAAATGCACTAGATGTTGTGCATTTAGATGTATGGGGTCCTACGAAGACCATATCTATGGGAGGCTACAGGTATTATGTGACTTTCATTGATGACCACACGAGGAAAGTGTGGGTATATTTCTTGAAGGAGAAGAGTGAGGTGTTCACTCACTTTCAGAATTTCAGAGTTTTGGTTGAAAAGCAAACAGGGAAATATGTAAAGTGCCTAAGGTCAGATGGAGGGGGAGAGTACTTCTCCAATGAGTTCTCTGAATTTTTGAAGAAGAATGGTATTCGGAGATAGTTCACATGTAGATACACTCCGCAGCAAAATGGAGTTGCTGAGCGGAAAAACAGGCACATTGCAGAGATTGCGCGAGCATTGATGGAAGAGAAGAATATGCCGCATTGCTATTGGGCTGAGGCTGTTTCTACAGCAGTATACATCATGAATAGAACTCCAACTGCAGCCATACATGATGTAACTCCAGAGGAGAGGTTTATTGGCAGAAAACCAGATTTGTCTCATCTGAAAGTCTTTGGATGCATTGCATATGTGCATGTGCCAAATGAGCTGAGAACTAAGCTGGATCCAAAAGCTGAAAAATGTGTGTTTATTGGATATTCCCTTGAGCAAAAGGGATACAGGTGTTATAACCCTGCTACACGTGAGTTAAGGGTAAGCACGGATGTCGTTTTTGATGAGATGAGCAGCTGGTATGCTTCTAAAAAAGAAGCTGTTGGGGCTGATGTGAGTGGAAGTGTGGTTGCACACAATGCAGGTCAGCAATCACACTCTTTGAGTGGACCAGGAGAGTCCTCATCTAGTGGGTCTGTTGATAGACCATGGAGTGGAAGGCTGCGTCATAATACCAGTCCTGCAAATGTGATTACTACATCACGTAAAGGAAAAGAGAAAGTGGTTGAGCCCCTTGGTATGCCTGTCTCATGTTGATGGAGAGTCTAGTGGCTCAGATATGAGCCTTGATGAGGAGCTTGGGATCCCAGCTATGAGAACACCTGGTGTAAAGAAGGCTATGGAAGCCATGAATGAAAAGCTGCGAAGATCAGGGAGAGTGAAGAACCCTGTGCAGAGATTTACATATGATGGTTATGTGGCACATCACTATGCATATATGGCAAAGGTTGTGCAGGTTGTTGAGCCCACATGCATTGATGAGGCTATTGAAAATGTGTGTTGGGAGAGAGCAATGGATGAGGAGATGGATGCACTATATGGAAATGAGACTTGGGATTTAGTGCAATTGCCTAAAGGCAAGAAAGCCATTGGATGCAAGTGGGTGTACAAAGTTAAACATAATAGTGATGGAAGCATAAACAGGTACAAGGCTAGATTGGTAGCCAAAGGATATGCGCAGACATATGGCATTGCTTATGAGGAAACTTTTAGCCCAGTTGCCAAGATGGCAACGGTGAGAGTTGTGATAGCAGTGGCTGCTTCAAAGCAATGGTCTTTACATCAGATGGATGTAAAGAATGCATTCTTGCATGGGGATTTGCAAGAAGAGGTGTATATGTTGCAGCCACCTGGTTATGAGGATGTGGGTCACCCTGAGCATGTTTGCAGGTTGAAGAAAGCCTTGTATGGCTTAAAGCAAGCACCAAGAGCATGGTCTGACAAGATTTCTGAATATCTTGTCACTATTGGCTTTCATGTAGCCAATGCAGATTTCTCATTGTATGTGAGACATGGTGATAGAGGGGTTGTGCTTGTTGTCATCTATGTAGATGACTTGATCATTACTGGGGACCATGATGCAGAGATCTTTGATGTAAAGATCTTGCTTAGACAGAAGTTCGAGATGAAGGATCTGGGGGAGCTTAGATATTTCTTGGGCATTGAGGTGATTAGGTCACCACATGGTATTGGATTACTGCACAGACAGTATGGCTTGGACATGTTGTCCAAGTATGCTATGATAGGCTGTAAGCCTATTTCTGTGCCATTGGATCAGAATGGCAAGTTGAGTGCAGATTCAGGAGAAATCTTGGAGGATCCTACTATGTACAGGAGCATAGTAGGAAGTTTGATCTACATGACGATCACCAGACCAGATTTGAGCTATGCTGTTGGGTTGGTGAGTCAGTTTATGCAGGTTCCACGGAAACCGCATTTGGATGCAGTGAGACGCATACTGAGGTATGTGAAGTCTACTTTGCATTGTGGACTATTCTATGAGACTGGGACAGAGATATGTGTACATGGGTACACAGATGCTGATTGGGCTGGTAGTATCTCAGATAGACAATCTACCAGTGGATTCATGTTTTCTTTGGGGAGTGCTGCTGTGACTTGGAGCAGCAAGAAGCAGCCTACGGTTGGTCTATCGAGTACAGAGGCCGAGTACAGAGGAGCTGCTTGGCAGCATGTGAAGTAGCTTGGTTGAGAAAGCTACTTGCAGATTTGGGTCTATCAGTGGATAGACAAGTTGTCATTTTCTGTGGCAACATTAGCAGTATACAGTTGACCAGGAACCCAGTCTTTCATGCTCGTACGAAGCACATAGAGGTCCACTACCACTTCATCAGAGAGAAGGTCTTGGCAGGAGATCTTTACCTTGTTTATGTCAGCACAGAGGATCAGGTAGCTGACATCTTCACCAAAGCATTGGGTACAGAGAAGCTCTGTAGATTCAGAGCTTCGCTTGGTGTACATGAGATGGAGTTGAGCTCGAGGGGGAGTGTTGAGATATCGAGCTCGTCTAGTGAGGCGGTGGCCACTGATGACCCGCCTGGGGGATAGGCCCCACACTTACACCACTGGCATGGTTGGTGAGATCTTGGGTGATATGCGGCTAGTGGGATGACAGGCTGTGTGACAGCCATTCTAGAGACTGGCATAGTTATAGCGCCAGCTCATTTAGTCAGGGGTTCACACTATAGAGAACCCGTGTATGTATTTGGTTGAGTACCTTTCATATTGTGTGTACTCTTATTCTTGTATATGGTGTGTTGAGTGTTGAGTAGAGAAGAAGAAGATTTTCAGCCTCTCACCTTGTGTGTTCTCTATTAGGGTTTTGTGAGTGTGTGTGTGTGCTTGCAAGAGCTCAAGCTCTCTTCCCCCCTGCATCTTTTCAAGTTACTGATGCCTTAGGTGGTGCTCTGATGCAGGAAGGTCATGCAATGGCCTATGAATCCAGAAAACTCAGAACACATGAGAGGAATTATGCTGTCCACAACTTGGAGTTACTCTCAGTAGTGTATGCTGTCCATGACTTGGAGTTACTCTCAGTAGTGTATGTTGTCCATGACTTGGAGTTACTCTCAGTAATGTATGCTCTGAAGTTGTGGACACATTATCTTTTGGGACAAAGGTTCACCTTGATGACTGATCATCAAAGTTTGAAGTGGATCTTCACCAAAGGGATCTCAACATGCGTCAAAGGAGATGGATGAAAACCTTGCAAGAATTTGATTTTGAAATAAAGTATCGACCGGGGAAAGAAAATGTGGTTGTAGATGCGCTCAGCAGAAAAGCCTCCTTGCTTGAAATAACAGTGGTGTCAAATCCATTGATCAATGAAGCAAAGGAGAAAATCTTACAGGATAAATTCTTTGCCCCTATTGCTACCCTTCTAATGCAGGAAAGCAAGACTCCTCAGGAAATGAGTCGAGTTCTTGGATACAAACTGGATGAAGGATGCATGTATTATAATAATTGGCTATGTATCCCCAATGATGAGGGAATAAAGGGAAGAATTCTGAGAGAAGCCCATGATAGCCTGATAGCTGGACATCCAGGGTTTATAAAAACCTATATGTATGTGAAGAAAAGCTTCTTCTGGCCAAGACTCAAAAAGGATGTACTTGATCATGTGTGGAAATGCTTGTTGTGCCAAAGAGTCAAGGCAGAGAGAGTCAAGATGCCAGGGAAACTACAGCCTCTAGACATTCCATAGATGAAGTGGGAATGCATTAGTATGGACTTTGTCACTAGATTACCTTCAGTGCAATCAGGTTATAACTCCATTTTTGTGGTAGTTGACAGGCTAACCAAAGTTTCCCATCTGATTCCAGTGAAAGAAACATACTTTGCAGTGGATGTTGCTAGAGTTTTCCTTAAGGAGATCTTCAAATTGCATGGTTTACCCAGGAAGATAGTAAGTGACAGAGATCCCAAATTCACATCGAAATTTTGGACTACGTTCTTTGAAGCAATAGGAACTTTCTTAGATCTCACCATAGCCTATCACCCCGAAATAGATGGCCAGACGAAAAGGGTGACTCAGGTAATAGAAGATATCCTTCGGTCATGCTGCAAGGGAACCCAAGAAGTGGTTAAGTCATCTACATCTGGTCGAATTTGCTTACAATGCTTCTTATCATCAGAGCATTGGGATGAGTCCTTTCAAAGCTTTGTATGGACAAGATTGCCTTACATTGTTAACTTGGTCGTCTGACCCATTGATCAGAGTCAAAATTTCGATACAAATGCTTGATGACATGGACTAGCAGATGCAATCAATCTGTAAAGATATAAAGGCAGCCCAAGACAAACAAAAGCATTATGGAGATAGAAAGAGGTATGGTCTTCATGCGAGTAAGACCAAAAAGAAGTTCCTTATCCTTAGGGAAGTACAAGAAGCTCTCTCCTAGATACTATGGGCTGTATGCTGTCATCATAAAGAAAGTGGGCGATCTAGCCTACAAACTTGTTCTGCCTCCCCATCTCAAGGTACACGATGTATTCCATGTCATTTTGCTTAAGAAGTATGTACCTAGCCCGAGTCACATGCTTGATGATTGATGAACAATTGATCTCTCCGACTCAAGGCCAGATGGTACTCCAACCTGAGGAAATCCTTGACGTATGGGAGAAGATTCTCAGGAGCAGAGTCCTCAGAGAATACTTAGTAAAGTGGAAGCTCTTTCCTCTAGAAGATGCCACCTGGGAGAAAGAAGAAGCATTGGCGAAGGATTACCTCCACTTTGCGAGATGAGAGGACATCTCGTGTTTTTCAAGTGGGAGAGGATATAAGATTCCTCCTTAGCGTGAATAACTAATAAGCCTCTACTTCAATCCCTTGTAATCATTCTATTTTTTTTAATACAAGAAAATATTATTTTTCCTTGTTTGGCCCAGTGAGATAAAAATTTCTAGAGAGTGGCAAATCAATATTGGGATATTTTTGGATAAATAAATTCTACAAATATCAAAAAAATGTTTCCTTGAATCAAAAAATCAAAATAGATTTTCCAAGGTTCCATTGGAATTAATTAAAAATTATTTAGAAGACCTTAGCCTAAACTTTATGATATTACTATATTTATGTTTTCAAAATTATTGAGAATTATCAGTAATAGCAGCAAAGCTATGGTAAAATTTCTCAAAAATTAACACATAAATCATTTTCATTCATAATATGAAAAGAGGACTTCCTACCATAATATGAAAAGAGGACTTCCTACCATATTCTAGGATTAATCATCCTAGATTAATTGAATGATTCTCATTATAATCATGGAAAATTTGATTTTATGTTTATGCATAAATAGTTAATTAGAAAAAAGAGGAATTTTGAGTAATTCATTTTTATGTTAAAAGAGTAATCCCCATGACAATGGAAATCCATGTATTCCAATGAAGTAAGAGAAAAATTAGGATGCTGAAATAATGTATATTTTATTTAAAAATTAAAGAAAGATTTTAGTTTAATTTATCTTTTTGCATAGATAAGTTTAAATGATGAAAGAGGAAGTCCCACCATATTGGAATTCAAATATTTAAATGAGAAAAGTGAAATTTTTAGCTTAATGGAATTAATGGATATTTTTATGTAAATTTTAAGAAGAATTTTAGATAGATTTAATTTATGGTAAAAGAGGAATTCCCATGATAATTGGATTGCACTCATTAAATGAGAAAAAGAGGGATTTTAAGTTTATTCAAAAAATAGGTATTGGTATTTACTTAAAAGAAGATTTTTTATGATATTTAAGAAAAGAAGGATTTGAATTAAATCTTAGTGTCAAAAGATGAATTTCCACCATAATTCTACCTAATGAATTAAGGTTGAGAAATCATGTGATAGAAGGAATATCTTTGGATATTTTAATTGGTAAAATCACTAAATGGATATTTACCCAAAACTAGATGTTTATCTAAAGGGAATCCTTGTAGAACTAAACCGAATGAATTTGGTTAGACTAGGAGAGGGATGGACAATAAACCTACTTGTCCATCTCTCGATCTGAATCAAGTAAAAACTTCGTGAGACCAATTCTAGTTTTTAAAGAATAGACTATCGGAACAAAACTAGTTTTTCCTGACCGAACTCACCAAGAATCTGGTTGGACAATCAAACTGAATGATGGGTAGATTACCTTGATGAGAGATCAAGGATCCTCATTATGAAACTAGGAATTATGGAAAAAGGGTTTTGGAACCATTCTCAAATTGGAATTTTACTTGCATTGGAACCTTTGATTTTTTATTCAAAGGACTGTTTTATGCCAGAATGCTGGAGGAAGCATTTGGCTTATGTTTTTCTAAGAGGAGGTTCGTTGGAACAGCTGGTGGCGGGGAGTCGTCAAGGGACGTCACTCGCGGCAAAGCCTATCGAGGTCTTGACTAGCCTCGGTACGGTTAAAATGGTGCGCTTTTGGTATGATGGGTGAGGACCGATGAAGCGGTACCTTAGTGAAGTGCTAGGACACCTAAAAAGGATCCTAGAGGGTTTTGACCAGGCGATGCACGGGCTCGCAGTTGCTAGGACACCCATGCGTACGTCGAGGAAGATTTCGGATGGACTAAAAGGAAAGATTTTTGGGAACCAAATTTTGATACTCGATCTCATTGGTTGGCCAGCTGGTCTTCAACGGAGAGTCTAGAGAATATTATTGTAATACAATGGACTCAAAATTTTGGAAAATGATGATCAAAAATATCATGATTTCTTTTAAAGCTAGTCAAATCTGTTATAAATGGTAATTTCATATTGGGTGTGTACGTGGTATGCGTACCTTAATTTTTGCATGAATCGCCGGGGCTAGGGGGCCTGGAAACTCTTTTCCTCGGTACCCAGGCAAAAACACAATCAAATCTTTTTATAAAGGAATCCCACCAATACAGTGGTTGGCGAGTGGTTGGCTAACCCATGGGCTGGATGGGGCTGGATTAGAGGATTCCTCCAAGAAACAACTAGATACGATTAGTTACATTAATTAGTTTAAATCTTAAGAAGATGTTGTTCTGTGGGAGGGGATCAGCAGCGGCTGTGCCTCGTAAATGAGGAAAAAAATGGTGATTCCATAGACCAAGTGCAAGTCTCTTCTTGATCTGACTATGTGACTTCAAGTTCGGTCAGATCAGTTTAACTAGTTAAGACTTTGACTCATTAGAGTAATTCCCCCGTTAGAAGATTTTTCCCATGGTGGAATTGCTCATCCCTTCCGGCCGAGGGGAGTCTTCTGGGCTCGGTCTCGGAGGGACCACCCGAGCTAGCCTCTCGTCCTGGACATCTGCGGGCGAGGCCCCGAGTGTGGATCCCCACCCCGCGCGCGGGAGGCCGACGCCACTTCCGCCACTGGCTGGGCACCGTGGAGGCGGAAGGGACCCCACAATGGATGGACATATGTGACTCATTGAGACATTGATGACTCTCTATGTTGATATGGGTAACTCGGGACGTTGATAATTCCATGAGCAGATGTGGGGTACATCGGGCCGCCGATGGATACCTGGTTCTTGTTGTTATAATGCCATGTTTTCCCAATTTATTCTGAATGGTTTACAATGAAGAAATTACTTTGAGTATGAATTCCTATGATCATCTGCAAATAGTCTGATGGGCAAACAAAGCGTATAAATCAGATTATAGAGGGTATACTTCGTGCATATGTCTCTGGAAAATCATCATATTGGAAAAAATATCTTCCAATGATGGAATTTGCCTATAATAGTCTTAAACATATGGCTATTGGTTTTAGTCATGCATACTTATGTATGGGTATCAACCTAGGGCACCTATTCATGTTGGTCTTAAGGACATCGATCTTGATGCATCGAGGGATTTCTTACATGATATGCAAGAAATGCTGACCGAAGCTCGGGATTCTATCAGGAGTGCTCAGGATAGGACACGGTTCTATGCTGATCAAGGATGCTCAACTTGGTCTTTTGAACTAGGAGCGTTGGTTTATTTTAAAGTTCCTAAAGATTCTCAGACTTTGTCAAAAGAAAAATGCTTGAATTTATCTCCTAGATATTGTGGTCCATTTTGATTTATACATCTGATTGGCACGGTTGCGTATGAACTTAAACTACCTCCACATGTTAGAGTTCATCCAGTATTTCATATCAGTAGTAGATTGAAAGGGAAACTGGGAGGTGAGGATAACACGTGAGGGGGCCTCCTTCCCCATCTCTTGAGCTAGAATAAACCAGTTGTTACTGATGATAGAGAACTGGCAATTCTTTAGCAGAACGTAGCCGGATTTTTCTATACCTCCTTCAAGAACTCGTTGAAATGAAAGAATTATCCTATGTTCCACATGAACCTGATAAAGTACTTGAATTCAGGGAAAGGAAACTTTCTAGTTGACTAATCCGTGAGGTTAAAATTAGGTGGAAAGATAGGGAAATAGAGGATTCGACTTGGGAGTTGGTTGAGATTGTCAGAGCAATTCTCCTTCTTTTCATTGTAAGAGTGCAATGTTTTGAGAGAGGGGAAGTATGTTATATTCACATTATATGTGCATATACTAGGAGTCTAACCCACATTAGGCTTGTGAGCATGGGAGCATGGGAACAAGCTCTAGTGGAGCATGGGTTAGGACTAACCTTAAGGGTTAAAGTTAAGGTCAGGCATCCAAGGGTCACACATGGGAAATGGAGAGTTAAGAGTCACTTGAGGGCCCTCCTATATAATAGGGGCATGGGGCACACTCAAGGGGGGCTGGAGGCTATGGTCTCTTGATGAGGCTAGAGGCTTAGGCTATGGTCTCTTGATGCTATCTTGAGGCTAGGTTATGTTATGCTCTCTTGTGTAGAGGATCATAACTACTCATCTACCATTTCACACCATAGCTACATGCTATTGGATTGGAGTTATACCTCTTGATGGTATGGGACATCAAGGTAAAGATATGATGTATTTCATTGTAATTCATGTGTGCATCCCTTGGGCTCGAGGGTGGTCGGGTGGATGAGTTTATGCCTGATTAATGCATGTTTATGCATAACAATTAACTAGAGAGATCTTAGGGTTTTAGCACCATAACCCCATAAACATAACTAATTGTCAAGAACCACTACATCCATGAGATCCCAAAATTGTGGGGACCCAAAAAACATTTTATTACATTTTTCTCATAAATGCAATTTATTGATGAAAAACTCCATGTTAGTATATTTTGTATATCAAAAATATCATTTTCCACTCAGAAAAACGGATTTGTGTTAAACCTCCAAACAACAAAGTTTTAACAATCTCTCTCTCTCTCTCTCTCTCTCTCTCTCTCTCTCTCTCTCTCTCTCTCTCTCTCCCCCTCTGAGGATCTCTCTATTTTAGCTTCTTCCTCTACTTAGCTATGGAGCCTTTGCAAGCTGTGTGTGTAGCCCCTTGTGAAGCTAGAAAACGGAAGGTTGATTTACACATTCGTATTCCTAAAGAGTATGGAAGCTCTAAAAAACCCCATCCTTACTGATGCACAATCTGTCCAAGCTCGTAGGATAGCTAAGGTGAAAAATGTAGATCTTTGGGTTGATGGGCGTCTCTATCCAATTGATCCTCCATTAAGAGAAAACCCTCCTTTCCTCAATTTATCATCTTTTATGCAATTTGTTGGTGAAGGAGAGCTTGGCTTGTTAGGATACTGCAGAAGATTGACTACAAGTGGAGCTTGGCAAACCTATATTCTCCACTCTCAATTGCAAGCATCACAATTCACCCTTTTACAATGTCAATAAGGACTTAAAACATCATCACATAAAATGAAAGAGATCCTCACAGAGAATGTGGAGAAGGATGCAAAGATTCAAAGGCTAGAGGAACTTAAAGCAACGCGAAATGGTGCTAGAGGACGTAAAAAGACATTGGCTAGTATAGAATCTCTTGCGTTTAAAGGTGGAGCACGGAAGAAAAGGATTCGTTACAACAAAGTAAGTAACATAAACTTTCATTATGCACTCAGTGATTTAAACAAAATAGTCATGATTTGTGTTCTGCCAGGAATTTTCTACAAGAGGTGTGTGGTTCTAATGAAGAGCGATGGAAGGATTTGGTCAAAGCCATTCTGAATACCAAGGATTTGGTCAAAGCCATTCTGAATACCAAGGATATTCTCTCAATTATTACTGACCCTCATCATCCTAAAATAGGCCAAGCTGTTGTCCAGAAATGTGGTGGGCGAGATTACCACCTCCATGGATTCTTCATCAATTCAACATGCTTGTGATGAGGCTGGAATCAGCCATGAAAGGGTACCAAGAAATCCGTTAGGTTGTAAAAGATTCATTTCTAAGACAAGGGATCACTAGCACTTTATTTCCTACACTCAAGGTGATTCATTTCTAAGACAAGGGATCACTAGCACTTTATTTCCTACACTCAAGGTGATTCACAATGTCAAGCGTATCAATAATGATGATGTGAGCGAGCTATAGGACAGTTTTATCATGTTGAGGGTACACTAATATTAGACACAGGGTCAAGAAGAAAGAAAAGCAAGACAACAAGTACATAATTTCACTATGATGTTTACAATAACATCTTTGTTCATATTGAGAGACTACAACAAGCTATAGTGAAGTTCTATGGTCTTTCACCAGAAGGTGAGAACTTGAAATTACTACTATTCATGTTTTTCAATATAAAATGAAGACGATTATTTTGTTTTGAATATTGTAAATTACCGTTTATTTGCAGTTTTCGAGAGCACACTTTCATTTATGCTCAAGCTAGATGAGTGCCAAATTGTGAAAGGTCAAAAGTTGGAATGTATAAGCATTATGCTCTCATGAATGAGGCCATGATATGTGCATGGGAAAAGACTACCAAACCAAGTGTTAGTGTGCAATTTGAGAAAGAGGTCTGGTGGCTTGGTGCATTCTAGGTATCGAAGGAGACACATGAGGTATTGACATGGATGTTTGAAAGGACTCCCTAGATAACAGATGTAACTAAAAAGCACATTGATGTTAAACATAGGAAAGTTCAAGGTGGATTGGCATCTTAGGGGAGATTTGAAGACAATTAAATGCATGATGGGTTGTGCTCAAGGCGTGACATCAAGATGGCCTTGTCCATACTGCAATGCTCAGATTGATATTTCTAGGCAGAAAAAGACAAATGGAAAAGGTATGCAGAAGATTGGTTCTACTAGGAAGGATGTCTTGAAAGGTAAAGGTATGCAGAAGGTTGGTTCTGTTGGGAAGGATGCCTCAAAAGGTCCCAAGAAAGGGAAGAAGCAACATGAAGATGCAGTAGATCCAACCAAGTCACTTGACGATGAAGATGCGGAACAACCAAATGCAAGATGGGTGGAAGGTGTCATGTCTCTTAATATGCTAGGAGAACCAAATAGGAATTACAACTGGAGCCCCATCATTAAATTTCCACTAAAGAATATTTACTTTTACACACTTCATGCATTCATGAGAATCTTTGATCCATTGCTTAAGTGCCATATCGATTATGCATTCGCAATGCCTACACAAGAGAGGAAAGTTGCAGCCGTTTTGAAAAATTAGAGCATCTTTTGAATTCTCTGGGCTGCCATGGTGGACACTTGAAAATTGAAATGAATAAGCAGGCCTCTGGTAAGGTTGCTCAAAAGGTCTCCATTACTAGAGCAAAGGCAAGGAGATTTTTGGAGAAGCCAGCAAACATAGAGAATTCAAAGAAGACTTGGGGACTCTGGAGAGACCTATGTGCAATCACCACAAATGTAGATTGTCCAATGCCAGCTCTTGTAAATATTCGCAAATAACTTTGGATAAATTTCAATAGCATGGTTTGCGTTATGAATCAAAGTAGCACAATTGCCCAAGAACAAGCATCATTCCAAAAACATATCGTAGAATTCACCAAAAGTGTGCTAGGTGCTTGGGGAGAGAGTAAAGTAACACACTATATGGTAAGTTGTACAATAAAAAAATAAACTTGTGTTTTAACCTGGACTTTTTCTAATTAAATTCTATTGTCATGTGTACAGCACATAGTTTATGCGCATAGTTGATATTTCATGAACAAGTATGGATTGCTCGACATGTGGAGTACCCAAGGGATGGAGAAATCACATCATAAAGCAAGAGGGGTTTATTTAAAAAATACAAGACATGGAGGTGGAGCTTGTGCAGGAGGAACAGGTACAAAGTATATACAAGAGATGTTCAATTGGTTTTATCGCACAACCTTTGGTGGTTAGGAAGCGGGCCCAACAATCAAAGCTTGCAAAAAGTCATGCTCCGCTTGAATGGTTGCAGACGAATGCTCCCCATAGGCATGGTACTTGGCGTGCATGAATGAGGAGACAAGGGAGGCGTTGGTTTGTGCATGCACCAGCACAAATCTAGATGTAATAAGGCTAAGAAAATAAGTTTAGTTAGGTTTTCTTTTTTTGCCCTAAAAAAATAACTATTAATAGCTCCTTCACTAACTGCATTTTAATTTCACTTTTTTAGAGAGCTTGAGCTCAAGATCTATATAGGTACCCACGTAAGGACACCAGCACATCACTTTTTTAGAGAGCCTGAGCTCAAGATCTACGTAGGTACCCACGTAAGGACACCAGCACATCACCATGTTTTAGCACAGTAGGCATAGTCGTACATGGATATGGCATGCACCAAGAACACCGCACGTGTTACCATGCCTTCACAAAACACACAAGGCACCCAATGACCACATATGGCAACACCACAGAAGAGAGTGGCCCTTGGGATTCTAGGACATGCCCAACGGGATCACTAAAGTCTAGCACTCCTTCCACAGAAACACCAACGCACACACATGCAGGCCCTTCTAGTGGGAGAAAGTGCGTGAAGGAGACCCCACGATGCACACAGCTAGCAAGACCCTACCACCCCAAGACAGGGTCCCCTACCTATGTGGGAGGAATTTAATACACAGGTACCACAACAGCAGAGGAGGAGGATTCAGATTATGAAAGATCCCTGCCCCCTCCATGCAACGAATTGAGGGGTGCTAGCAGCGGAAGTAGCACTTTTTATGTAGGGCAGAGCCTCTCATCGTTCAGGGCCTCGCCCACGGATATCCGGACAAGAGACTAATCCCTCGGTTATTCCAAAATCGAACCCGAAAAAACTTCCCTCGCCTAGAAAGCACAGGTGATTCCTCCATGATATTTTTATTCTAATGTAGTCAAGATCCTTAACTAACCCAACTGATCTGATCGAACCTATAATTCACATGGTCAGATCAAGGAAAAAACTTGCACTTGGATCATAGAGACCAACACTTTTTTCCTCATAGAGAGGCACAACCGTTGATTCTTTTCCATAGAACAAGGACTGTCCTGGATTTACTTCATCCACCGTACCATAATAGAATTGAGTCTCATTTTAGGGATCCATCAGTCCAGCCTAACCCCATCAGTCCCATGGGTTAGCCAACCGCCCAACCATTGTAGTGATAGGATCTATTTAGGAATTTGGTTATGTTTTGTCCTGGGTACTAGGGAAAAGAGTTCCCAGGTCCCCCTAGCCGGCGCTTCGTGCAAAAAGTCAATATTAGATGAAATGGGAAAAATCCCATTCCCATTAAAAACATGGGCATGCGGTAAACCTTCAAAAGCTTTTATCAAAACCCCCTCATATGGCATATCATTCAAAAGTGCTTGAGGAGTAGAATCTAGATCTTTGATCTCTGACAAATTTGGAGTTTGTATGTTTAAGATATAGCAAGAACAATATTAAAGTGTCATTCCCAAAATGTAGAATTTTTTCCATTTTATCTAATATTGAATTCAAACTTCAAGATAGTCACACCACTTACACACCCAATATGAAATTGCCTTTTTCACAGATTCAGTTGTCTTTAAAATAATCTTTTAATGAAACCATAGTATCACTTATCATAACTCTCCAAAATATCTGGTTGAATTCTAATTTCCAATCATTCCTTCATCGGTGTACCTATGGCATCATTGGCAACCTCAACGCTCACCACCTGTCCACTCAGGGGCCTTTTCAATAGTTCCTAGCTCATAGTACTCGGCAATAAAATCACATAAGAAAATCCAGATGGACTCTCCGTTGAAGATCAGCAAGATCAACCAATAGATCCATATAAAAGAGACATGGACTCATCCGTTCAGGACCAGCAAGGTCAATCAACCAGATCAGCAAGATCAACCAATAGATCCATATAAAAGAGACATGGACTCATCCGTTTAGGACCAGCAAGGTCAATCAACTAGATCAGCAAGATCAACCAATAGATCCATATAAAAGAGACATGGACTCATCCGTTCGAGACCAGCAAGGTCAATCAACCAGATCAGCAAGATCAACCAATAGATCCATATAAAAGAGATATGGACTCATCCGTTCAGGACCAGCAAGGTCAATCAACCAGATCCATGCCCGAGTTTAGAAAACAACTCTAACACCTTATTCCATTTTCTTCCTCGATGCATGCATGGGTATCTTTGGTGACCCACAGCCTAAGCACCGTATGGTCAGCACCCTCTAGGATCCTTCATAGGTCACTTAGCGCTTCACTCATAGGTCACTTAGCGCTTCACTCATGGGCCGCTTCCTTGGTCCCTCATCCACCGTATCGGAAGCTCACCATTTAAATCGAATCGAGACTAGTCAAGACCTCAGCCGACCTTTCTACGCAAGATATCCTCCATTGACTCTCCGTTAGCTATTGCAACTTTATCACTTAGGTCTCCACGACCTCATTCACAAGATGGTCAAAATGCTTCTCGAGCATTTTTGACATAAAACAATCATTTAAAAACAATTCATAAATACACTTTTGTAAAACGAACTCTAATCTTTTCACATTGTTCTACATCATTTCCTGTTATTCCACATTCTTCTAAATCAATTCACTTTGCTTAATCCACAACCAATCATATGTATTCCCATCGTCCTTCATCCATTCTCATCTAATCACATTATATTACATCTCATCCATTCTCATCTACCCATATCCACATCTCATCATATCTCATCCATTCACATCTATCCCAATTCACATCGTCATCACATCTCACCCATTCACATCTATCCCAATTCACATCGTCATCACATCTCACCCATTCACATCTATCCCGATTTATATCACATCACATCCATTCAAATCTATCCCGGTTTATATCACATCACATCCATTCACATCTATTTACGTCACATCGCATTCACATCCATTCACATCTCATCGTAATTATTCACATCTCATCGTAATTATTCACATTCATTGCATTCCCATCCCATCACATTCATTGCATTCCCATCCCATTACATACATTCTATCCACATTACATCACATCCATACACATTATATCTCATTCATCCACATGCATGTCTATCCACATCCATACATACATTCACATTCACATTCACATCCACATATATTCACATCACATCACATTTCATCCACATTTCATCGCATTCACATCCACATCCCTTTACACATCACATTTCATCCACATTTCATCGCATTCACATCCACATATATTCACATCACATCACATTTCATCCACATTTCATTTCATTCACATCCACATCCCTTTACACCACATCACATCTCATCCACATCCACATCCACACCCACATCCATTTACATCACATCACATCCTTTCACATCCACATCCACATTCATTTACATCACATCACATCCACATCACATCCATATTCATCGCATTCACATCCACATCCCTTTACACCACATCACATCTCATCCACATCCACATCCACATCCATTTACATCACATCACATCCTTTCACATCCACATCCACATTCATTTACATCACATCACATCCACATCCACATCCATATCCATTTACATCACATCACATCCTATCACATCCACATCCACATCCATTTACATCACATCACATCACATCACATCTTATCACATCCACATCCACATTCATTTACATCACATCCTTTCACATATTCTGACATCTCATTCTCATCTCTTCATTCATATCCACATCCATTTATATCACATCCTTTCACATATCCTCACATCTCATTCTCATCTCTTCATTCACATATCCTCACATCTCATTCTCATCTCTTCATTCACATCCACATTCATTTATATCACATCCTTTCAGATATCCTCACATCTCATTCTCATCTCTTCTTTCTCATCCACATCCATTTCACATTTAGTAACATTTTCTATTTTTGATATCGATGGGACTTTTCTAATATTTCAGTCAGTTGCTTAGCCTAGGTAAAGGTTCTTTTTCTTAACGGATATTTTCATATTTTTTCTTAATTTTCTCAAGTGAAATATATTCAATATTCTTCTTTTTTAGTAAAAGATTCATGGGATTTACAAAAATCAATTCTACCCATATTTCCCAATAATGCTCAAAATTCCACTTTTGATAAATACTCATAATTTGAATTATGCTAAAAATTCCTCTTTTTTCCATTTGATTTCCTGGATCTCAAATATCATGGGAATTCCTCTTTTTACATTTAATTGAATATCATGGGAATTCCTCTTTTATCATCAAATAAATTTATCTAAAATTTCTCTTTTCTTTAATAAAAATATCCATTAACTCAATATGCCAAGAATTTCACTTTTACTATTTAAATGATTGAATTCCAAATGTCATGGGAATTCCTCTTTTATCATTTAAATATTTCTCATGCATAAAATAAATTTATCTAAAATTTCTCTTTGAATTTCAATAAAAATATCCATTTATTCAATATGCTAAGAATTCCACTTTTTCCACTTAAATGATTGAATTCAAAATGTCATGGGAATTCCTCTTTTATCATTTAAATAAAATTACCACAATTTTCTTTTTTCTTAATTATTTAATTATGCATAAAACTTAAAAATTAGTTTTCCATTGAATGTGATGAAAATCATTCTTTTAGCATAGGATGACCAATCCTAGAATATGGTAGGAAGTCCTCTTTTCACGTTATGCATAAGAATGAATTATGTATCAATTTCTTAAAAAAATTTCCATAGCTCTGCTGCTATTACCGATAATTTTTAATATTTTTGAAAAGAATAAACTTAGTAATACAATTATGATAGCATAACTATCTTCTAAACTTAGTAGCCTCACCATCTGGCTCACCTGGAGAGCCCGGTGTTTCAGGGCCTTTGAGGGGATACTGGAGCCACCAGTAGTAGAGACTGTTCGGGGGATTTGTCAGGAGTTGATCCACACCCTGCCAGGACAGTATGACCGCATCCGGATGAGGCGATCTTGCAGCGCCAGGCCTTTCACACTACTTGGCATAGCGGCCCCTTCTATACCCTACACGCGGGTTCCCCCCGCTGGCAATACAGGCCACCTATATGGCTTTTCCCCCCTCCTATTGTATGATATAGCCCCTCAGTTCTTTGTACTGATATTTGTACTTCTGTGCACCTAGGGAGAGTCTTCCTAGCTGCCTTGCTTGGATCTGTGTTCTGTTTTCTTATGAGCAGGAGAGGGTCTTTTGTAGCCCTACGTTGTCGTGAAGTGTGCGGTACAGCCAGGAAAGTACGAAACTTCTAGCTGTGAGAGTGAATGTCAAATCCGACAAGGAATTTCACGCACAAATTTTCCCAAGGAGTATTGAACATCGTTATTTCCAATAACAAATACATGTGTCAACTCCCCTCAATACATCCTTGAAATCATCCAGATGATTGCACAGAATTGCATGAAATCCTTTGAACCATTCACATGTGAGCATAACAAAGCTTTCTAATTTTTCCAATATACATGTGGCCAGCTACATCCATTACATCCAGTGCCCTCAAAACCATTAAATCATGATGCTCTTTTTCACCTGAAAACCTGCCTTAATATTCTAACATTTCACAAGCAAAAGATAGAATACGGCATAGCTATTTCATGTACATAATTTCCAAAATTCAGTCAAGCAGTCACAAGGCCATCTTCCGTGATTTTACAAACTTCAGTTCTTCCAAAATTTATATCTTATTCATCAACCTTTGCCCATATATTCCAAAACCTTTAAGGGCTTATTTGCCATGCCCTTTTTCTAAAGTAACAAAGTAAATTTTAAATTAAGCTTATCTGAAATAAGCGAAGAGTGAACACGTCGATTTTTTCTTTTTTTTTTATTAATCCATAATAGCCGCTTCAGCGCCGGTACACGGAGGAGGAAGAAATGGCGGAACAGAGCCCTCTGCTGCTGACTGTGAGCTTGAATTTTCCAGAAGCACATCATTGAATAGCACTCAACTTTCCCATCATTTCTAGCACCTAAAAGCAGTACACAGAAAATAAGCTCTTCCCATGAAATTTACTGGTCGCCAACGACGCTGTTCTCTTAGCTCTGCGAAAATCCCCTTCACTCTGTCATCGTCGTCTCTTTCCGGGCGTTTTTCCTCTTTCCCGCGGCGATCTCGGTGCCCCTACCCGCCACCTTCTGCCAGCTGTACATACCATTAAAAAGCTGCGCTCTTTCTAGAAAACCCCCAATGTTTTGTTAACCTTAGCACTAAGGTTATAAAACATAACCTTAGCATTAAGGTTAAAGTCCTCAATGCACCTATTATTTCCCTTTTTTCCATTGTTATGGAGTGTTGACCATATATATATATATATATATAATCAACTCCTTTTCACCTTTACACCATAACCTTTCTAAAGGTTTTTCTCACGCCTTAGCTCCATTTAGCATCCTTATTGTGTATATGATTTTGCCATTTAAAGCATACGATTAAGATCCCGACCAATATGCACCATTAGGTTCTCTGTCTCAGTGCTAATGTCACAAGCAAAATCCAGTCCTATCAAGGCATAAGATATCTGCTAGCTCCAAAATTCTCCATAAGCATAAAAAAAATCCTCCACAATTCACACCACACTGTCAAAGGCTTCAAAACCTGGCTCAGCCTCAGCTCATCTTATTGAACCTTATCTACAATATGAACATATATACTCAGGCATCATATAATGATTCGTCATGGCACTTAACCCCATGCATCTGGATGTGTATTTGATGAACTCACATGCACGGTTTCACATCATAGACGTGCCATGGCACGACATCCACCCCCTCTAAACCTGCACATCCTCTGGTATGTGCCAAATCATCATCAAGATCTACATATAGCTGGATGTCGTCTTCATCTTCTGCAGTTCCAGGAAGATCATCCTCTTCCTCTTCAACCATATCCATACTTCCACTGTCAAGCTTCTCATCCTGAATCTTTTGTGAATCAAAAGGATCACCATCATGCCTTCTTTTAAATATCTTGATTCTCTTGCCAGCCACAAGATTCTTTACTTCTGTTCCATCAAGCTCACACAAAGTATACGTGGCATTTCCATGCACATGCCTGACAATATAAGGGCCAAACCATCTTTTTGCAAATTTTCTTTGAACAGTGAATTGGTTGTCAAGGCTACTGTCATACATTAGAACCCAATCACCTTCTTCAATAGGTTTTGGCCGGAGTCTGTGTCTACTATCAAATCTTTCTTTATTTTTCAACCTTGCATCTTTTAAGCGAGCTTTAGCAAGCTCTACATCTTCAGGCCTCCTCTCCAACTGTCTTATTCGCAATGCAAGGAGGTCATCTCTGCTCAATCCTTCCACCCAGGGTAATACATTCCAAGTTAGAATTACTTCCTCAACTGGCATCACTGGCTTCTGACCATACATTAATTCTGCAGGCATGTATCCTGTCACTGAGCTATGAGTTGTACGGTCAGCCCACAAGGCATATGGTAGCAACTTTGGCCACTCTCTCATCCTTTCTCTGCATGCCTTAGCCAAAGCTTTAATGATTGGAGGATGTCCTCGCTCACTTTTCCCATTGCCTTCAGGATTGTAAGCACATGTTAGAGACAGTTTGATACCAATTCTAGAGAAGAATTCCCTTGCTTCTTCAACATCTAGCTCACCCCTATCAGCTGTTATTTTCCCAACACAACCATATCGGCAGATCACATCTTCCAAGAGAAATTTGCATACTGTTTCCGTACTCTTTGTTCTAAGAGCACGCCCTTCTACCTGATTTGTCAAATCTTCTCTTGCAAGTGCTATATACCGCATCTGCCAAATTCCCAAAGGCATTGTAACTAGATCCACTACCCATTTGTAGTGCATAGCAGGTGGGTAGGTTGGTTGCAAGCCATCACGATGCCGCACATTTGAGTACATTTGGCATACTATGCATGTTTCCACATATTGGGAAATATCCTTGTACATTCCTCTCCACCAATATTTTTCCTTTATTTTGGTAAAGGTGGCCCACACACTTCTATGCCCAGCCCAGAGACTCTCATGGAATTCTTTCACAAGCTTTCCTTGAGTCTCTTTATCACATATGACTCTCTGTGGCATAGCATTTCTCTGTTTAGGATGCTTCCAGAGATATCCATCCTTTAGAAAGTAACCATATGCTTTTCTGCGGATCCTCTTAAATTCTGAGTCAGACCAATTCTCTTGCCTTGTCAGAGTGCTCAAATATTGACCAATAAGCAACCAATCCCCTTCATATATTTCCTCAATAAAAGACTCAAGTGCATTTGATAGGCAAATATGATCCCCCTTTGCATATGCTGTAGTATAGAACTTTGTACCCACATCATCAATGTCACTAACCATCTCTTCCTCTTCTTCATACCTGGCTCGTGATAGCATATCTGCAAACTGGATTATCTTTTCCCGCAATATGCTCAAACTCAGGATTTAGTGACTTGATATAAGCAATCCACCTAAGCATAGCAATATCTGGAGTGGTACAACTTGCTATCATCCCAAGAAGTGGCAAGCAATCAGTCTCCACAAGTACAGATGCCCCAATAAGATATTCTTTTTCACATTTTAGAGCAGTGACAATCCCCCATAATTCTCTCTTGATCTGTGGATACTTTCGCTGCCGAAAGCTTAATACCTTTGCTCCAAATCTAATTACATACCTATGATCATCCTCATCATCTTGCCCTACTGCCCATCCAATCCCAGTAGGACTAGTATCAACTGTAACAATCACAGGCCTGCCACACTCATAATCTGCCTTTCTCAAAATGGGTGATGATTGGAGCAAATATTTCAACTTCCGCATAGCTTTAATATGTATTGCACTCCACAAAAATTTTTGATCTTTCCTCAAAAGCTGATAAAGAGGATCTGCTACATGTGCATAATGTGGGATCCAAATAACATAAAAGACACATGCTCCAAGAAATCTCCTCAGCTCTGTAACATTAATGCATATTTCCTTCATTCTTTGTATTGCATCTATCTTGGCTGGACAAGGACGGCGTCCACTAGTACTACAAAGATGTCCCACTATTAGCACTTCACCAACCCCAACACTGATTTCTGCCCAGATAAAGTAAGATTCACTTCTTCAAGCCTGGATAGAATCATGTCACAATCCTTTATATGATCTGCCACAAACTTGCGGCACCCTTTTGAATCCAAATTCTCATCTTTGTCTTTCTCATCACAGCCCTTTATTGGCACATCATCCAAAAATGGCATAGTTTTTTGTGGTATGAAGTCCCGTAAGACTTTATTCATTCCATTCATCATATGTGCCACTGAGTTAGTGGCTCCCTGTGGTAAGGTACACATCCTTACTAATCCCAAAGGATTTCTCATTGTGGTCAAGTCCCTGCTTTGTATATCCAGCTGGAACTGATCATATCCCGAATACAAATCACCCATAGAGTATATAGCTTTCCCTGCAAATGCTTCTGCAAACTCATCCACAATTGGACCTGCTCCCACATTCCTGATTGTGACTTTGTTTACAGGTTGCATGTCTTGAATAAAGCGCAATGTCCCATTTTTCTTTGGTACAGTAAACCATCTGTTGGAATATGGGGCACATGAAGGCTCCAAGATTCCCATCCTGATCTTTTCCTTTAGTAATTCCATCAACTTTGGCAAGAGAGCCTTTGGTACTGGAATTGGCCGCAGGTTCCAGGGCACATGTGGAACAGTAAAGATCACCATTGGTGCTGTTACACTTGGATCAACACAACCTATCTCATGCGGCTGAAAGGCAAAAGCTTTCCCATGTTTTACAAGCATCTCCTTAAAGCATTCCCTTTCAACTGGCAACAGAAAATCCCTCTCACCAATCTTCAACTCTTTCAGAGTTTCTTGAGTAAATTTATGCCCAATTTTCTTCGGATCTCTAAGATTTGGCTGCATAGAAGCTTCGTCTATCTTCTCCTTGCTTCCTGGTGGCAAGGGCAAGGCAACTGGTTTCACTTTCTTTGCAACCGTTTTGTACTTTGTATCCACATGAGCATCCATTTCACAATTCATGTTTTTACATTCCACCCCCTCAAATTCCTGGATTATATCATACATCTCCACAGATGACACCTTTATCATTTCATTTCCACCCTGTAAGCATGCTCTTCCCATATCAAAAAGCACATCCATAGTATCTATAAATGACACCTCATCAAGCACCCCTGAAATAAACTCATTCTTCTCCAAAAGACCACACTGCTCAAAACTTTTTTGTTCATTTTGTATATGTTTTTGCATGCCATGCTTTAAATCCTTGCTTTTTACAAAAACCAGTGACCCATAGCTGGAGAATCCCTGAAAATTTGCTGAAAAACTATTTACATTGATTGAGTCCTGCGAGAACTCATTTCCCCTTGTACCATTGGAATCCCGCTTTACAATGGCACCTGGCCAAAATCCCTCATCTCCCTGTAATTCATGAACTCTCTGTTTATCTTTGGGAGTGACTGTGCCTGAAGAGATTCACGATTCCTTTCATGATTAATACATACTGTCAAGAACTGAACAGCTTTTTTGCCATCTTTACTCCTTATTCTTGCATATGCTGATCCATCATCCAAAACTTTTGTTTCCATCCTTACAGCTGTAATGTAGGGTTGCCCAAGGATAAGGGGATACGATGACATCTCTTGAACAAAGAAATTCTGATCATCCTTCACATCCCCTATAGTTACCCTTACATTTGGACATGCTGCATAAAGCTCTCCAGATGAATTATTAGCTGCTTTAATCATCCACCCATGATCCACATCCATTGGCCACTTACATTTGTTGTAGAGATTTTTAGCCATAAGATTTATTTCAGACCCATGATCAATTAGAGCAACATACGGCTCTTCCAAATCACCTATCTTGACAAGGGTTTCAGTGGTTGCTCTTGCCCAATGACTCCTGGAGTAATGACTCTTTGTAAGAACTTCTTTTTCATCATCCTCTTCCACAAAACGCACTTGTCGTGCCCCATCAGCAGAGTGATTACATTCCACCACATTTTCTCTCTCTTCTTTTTTCTGTACCTGTACACCATGAGTCTTGGAAGTGCTTGCTTCCCCTTGTGATGAAATAGATTCAATTATGGACTGCCTTTTTCTTCGTATAATATCAATTATCTCATCATGAAATTCTTTCTTTGCAATCCCCAAGACTTCCCCTAGTGTGAATTCCACCCTGCTGTTTAGAATCCTTTCTTCAAGTACCTTTTTGAGATCTGTTGCAACTTCAATATCAGATTGAAGCTTATAGAGTGGACTTTTCCCTTTACCCTTCTCCTTCATTTTTGCTGGCACTTCTTCCATTGAAACATCATGTGGAGGTCTGCTTTGCTGTGGAGGCATATGTGATGGCCCAGGATCCTTCTTTTCACTTCCACGTGTAACTCTTTTTGATGGCCCTCCTTCCTCATTTTCCCTTTTACGTTTCTCCTCTACCTGTGCCTCATTATTTTGGCATTTGGCAATATAGGCATGAATGGATAAAGAATCCACAGGCTCCTCCCAGCCAGTCTCAAGACGTATACAATCACCTGCCTCATGCAAAGCTTGCTTTAACACTTTCTTTGATGCAATTAATTCCATTGTTGACGGCCAAAAATTTTCATTCTCATAATCCTCATCATTCTCAAATCCCTGCTTTTGTTGACCAACCTTTAATCCATAGGTTGCTGCCTCAACCATAGAAATGGCATGACTAGCAGCCATATCCTCTACCAGCTTTTTCATCCCTCCTTTCCCAAAGTTTGTACTCAGCGGAAGACCAGTCTCTGTAAGATGGATTTTCCCATCTTTAAAGAACACAAGTTGATTTTTAAGAGCTTCTTTATAGCTGGTACAATCCTTCTTTGCATGCTCTGGGTCATCACACCATATGCATCTATATGTAAACCCTTCTTTGCTTTGAGGCCTTTGCATAGAAGCCTGCCCCAATGGTAGACCTTTTTCTTCGATCCTGGACATCTTCAATTTTAAATCACGCATACCCTTGATAAGCTCATCCATCGGCCCATCTATCTTAGGAATTGTGGCAGCTGGCTTGGATAAATTCTCACGGGTAACAGCAGCTATGGGGGTTGCAGAGCCCATCACCATTTTATCCCTCCTCCGCTGCCGCTTTGCTAACATAGTGACTGCATCCTCAACATCATTCCAGTCACTCTTTAATCCCTGCTCTGTATTCTTATCCTCAAGGAGGATTTCCAATTTCTCCTGGAGATCTTTCCCAGCTGCTTGCAAGAAGAGCTCTGTCTTTTCTCTGTCCAAAGTTGCACGCTCTATTCTTGACAACTGGGCATAACGCTTCTCAAACTCCCTTAGCAATTCTGTGGCAGAAATTCCCATTTTAGGTTTTGTGACCCATTCCAAAAAAGTTCGTTTAGTCACTCGCTCAGAATCCTCCATGAAGTATTCATCTTTTAAAGCAAGCTTGAATTCTTCCCAACTTCTGCCACCCTGTGCTGTCTGCAATCCTTTTATGCGCTCTCTTATTTCAGGAACGCATACCAACTCGAAACTTCGAACCATATCCTCCTCGGTCACCCTGTTTAACTCCATCTCCTTTATATAATTGCGCAGATACTTTGTAATGTCCTTCCCATCAAATTGATCCACCTTTTTCACAATTGATTGTAAGGCTTTGGTCGTGGAAATCTGTCCCCTCTCAGCAGCTTGTTGCTGTTGCATGTACATGGAAAACATTTGGAACATCTGCATAACTCCGGGGTCAAAATGAACCCCCTGGCCCTCAGAATTCTCAGCCATAGTTTCCCTGTATATTTCACCACACTCTCACCCCAGCAGTTTCACGTCGGGTTCACCAAAAGATGTCGTGAAGTGTGCGGTACAGCCAGGAAAGTACGAAACTTCTAGCTGTGAGAGTGAATGTCAAATCCGACAAGGAATTTCACGCACAAATTTTCCCAAGGAGTATTGAACATCGTTATTTCCAATAACAAATACATGTGTCAACTCCCCTCAATACATCCTTGAAATCATCCAGATGATTGCACAGAATTGCATGAAATCCTTTGAACCATTCACATGTGAGCATAACAAAGCTTTCTAATTTTTCCAATATACATGTGGCCAGCTACATCCATTACATCCAGTGCCCTCAAAACCATTAAATCATGATGCTCTTTTTCACCTGAAAACCTGCCTTAATATTCTAACATTTCACAAGCAAAAGATAGAATACGGCATAGCTATTTCATGTACATAATTTCCAAAATTCAGTCAAGCAGTCACAAGGCCATCTTCCGTGATTTTACAAACTTCAGTTCTTCCAAAATTTATATCTTATTCATCAACCTTTGCCCATATATTCCAAAACCTTTAAGGGCTTATTTGCCATGCCCTTTTTCTAAAGTAACAAAGTAAATTTTAAATTAAGCTTATCTGAAATAAGCGAAGAGTGAACACGTCGATTTTTTCTTTTTTTTTATTAATCCATAATAGCCGCTTCAGCGCCGGTACACGGAGGAGGAAGAAATGGCGGAACAGAGCCCTCTGCTGCTGACTGTGAGCTTGAATTTTCCAGAAGCACATCATTGAATAGCACTCAACTTTCCCATCATTTCTAGCACCTAAAAGCAGTACACAGAAAATAAGCTCTTCCCATGAAATTTACTGGTCGCCAACGACGCTGTTCTCTTAGCTCTGCGAAAATCCCCTTCACTCTGTCATCGCCGTCTCTTTCCGGTGGTTTTTCCTCTTTCCCGCGGCGATCTCGGTGCCCCTACCCGCCACCTTCTGCCAGCTGTACATACCATTAAAAAGCTGCGCTCTTTCTAGAAAACCCCCAATGTTTTGTTAACCTTAGCACTAAGGTTATAAAACATAACCTTAGCATTAAGGTTAAAGTCCTCAATGCACCTATTATTTCCCTTTTTTCCATTGTTATGGAGTGTTGACCATATATATATATATATATATAATCAACTCCTTTTCACCTTTACACCATAACCTTTCTAAAGGTTTTTCTCACGCCTTAGCTCCATTTAGCATCCTTATTGTGTATATGATTTTGCCATTTAAAGCATACGATCAAGATCCCGACCAATATGCACCATTAGGTTCTCTGTCTCAGTGCTAATGTCACAAGCAAAATCCAGTCCTATCAAGGCATAAGATATCTGCTAGCTCCAAAATTCTCCATAAGCATAAAAAAAATCCTCCACAATTCACACCACACTGTCAAAGGCTTCAAAACCTGGCTCAGCCTCAGCTCATCTTATTGAACCTTATCTACAATATGAACATATATACTCAGGCATCATATAATGATTCGTCATGGCACTTAACCCCATGCATCTGGATGTGTATTTGATGAACTCACATGCACGGTTTCACATCATAGACGTGCCATGGCACGACAACGTGCGTTTTTTATATAACTAATGAAAGGATCTTTTCTCAAAAAAAAAAACTATCTTCTAAACTTAAATCCAATTTATGGATTTAAATCATAAGATTGTCATGATTTTAGAAGCATAAAGTATAAAAAGCCACTTTCTTAACCTCTAGCTTCACAAGCCTAGAGTTTGATTTGTGAATTGAGAATTTATCAATGAGAAGCATCATTTGAATAGAGAATTGGTCATAGGAATGACCATTCTTTTGGGGAGAGAGAGATCAACATAAAAAGCATCCTAATTAAGCATAAATGTAAACTTTTCTTAATTATTCTTTATAACTCTTAAGAAAAGCTTGATTTGCATTATAAACACTGAACTTCTCAAGATTGAGAGGGGTTGAGAAGTGAAAACATTGAGAATAGTAGAGAAAAACCATGAAATTACACCTTATCTCTTGATTTTTCTTGCTTCTCTATCTTAGAAGAAGCCCCCAACCAATCAATTGGTTAGTGTGTCGAGAGGAAAGCTCCAAGGATGGTTGAAGAGAGCAAGAAGCTCCAATCTATCCAAAATGTAGAGGATTTTTAAGGGATAATAGAAAATATCATTTTTTTAATGTAATACTGCCATGGTATAGTTCACAATTATATTATTTTAATGTAATACTGGCATGGTATAGTTCATAATAGTTTTTTACAAAAGACTAAGGATCTATTTATAGGTGAGGGAGGCCTTTAACCAAGTCCAACTGGGTTCTAGAATTTTCCAGGTTCAGTTTAGCTGAATTTGGACAAGATTTGGACCTAGTTTGGCTCCATTTTGATTTGGTTTGATCCAGGAGAGAGGAGAGATAAAAATATCACTATTTTATTGAATTAAAAACTCCACCACATGTGTGAAATAGGAGCCTCCTTGAAGTCTCCCCCTCCTTACCAAGGTGTCAAAAATATATCATTATTCTAAAATATCTCATTTTTTTAGTAATATCTCATAGTTTTTAACTAATAAACCTTGTACTTAGTCAACTCTTCATCTTATGTGAGAATTTACTCATTTTTGGGTATTTTATTTTACTCTTTCGATTTATCTCATCCCAACACTTGGATTAATCCTATTGGTCCAAAGGAACCTTAATTGGACCATAATCCTAAAATTTTCAGAAAATCTTGACCCTTAGGCTAAGGTCCTTTATACATATTTTAAATTTATTCCAAATGCACATTTTATTTCAGGGAAAACCATTTTAGACACTAGGAGGATTTTTATATCCAAAAATATCTCAATTTTAGATTACCTCTCTCTAGACATTTTCTCTCTCTAGGCCAAAATAGGATAAAACAAGATCTTTCTTTTATTTAAGAGAGGAGAATAATTACAAGAATAGAAGGGGAGGTTCTTACACCTTTACACCTCAAATGCTGGAGGGAGAAATCTTACAGATTATAAGAGAGATCAAGGAGAGGTTACTCCAAGTGCGCGCAAGCGCATAAAGGTCAAGCTCTTCAAGCCAAGGAAGTCCCAACCTCGCCAACGCACCAACACAACACAGAGAGCTCCAAGGATAAGGATGCGCCAAGGGCATAGGGCTCTACAAGAAATCAATTTTTATCAAAGGAACACTAAGTTGCTGATAAGAAGAGCCCTTTTCGCTTGCACAGTCAAGGAGATTCTCCAACGATATAGAACAGAGTTCCGTGTTGTGTAGGAGATTTCCCTTGAAGGATTGCAAGAAGCTGCCGAGGCTTACCTTGTTGGGATTTTTGAAGACACCAACCTCCTTGCAATACATGCAAAGAGGATTACCATTTTTGCCAAGGACATGCAACTAGCTCGGTATATTCGAGAGGCGAGCATTCGAGGCGAGCACGATACGATCTAGAGATCTTAGATGCTAACCTGCTTCTTGAAGCAACTCTTTTGTTTCAAACCCCCCTTTGTAACAAACCTATCTCGCTTTCATTTGTAACCTTCTAATAATTTAAAATTTAAGTTCACTTACAATGTCTCGGAGTCATCATGTTTGTTTAACATGGAGTGTGTAAGATTCCTCCCTCAACCCCCTTTTGATGTCTAGTATCTTCCCCTGTAATCAATCCCTCTTCAGAAATATAGACCTTGTTTCTAATTGTTTTAACCTAGAGAGAGAAAATATTCTAGAGAGAGAATATTTAGATTTTTAATATTTTTGGATAGAAAATTATCTCATCTTATTAAAATAAGTTTCCCTAAAACAGAAATTCAAAAAGAACTTTCCAATGTGCAATTAGAATTTATTGGAAATGGGTATAAAGGACCTTAGCCTAAGGGTCTAGATTTTCAAAAAAATTTAGATTATGGTCCAATTAAGGTTCCTATGGGCCAATAGCATCAATCCATGTGTAGGGAGGAGATAAATTCAAATTGTAAAAGAAGATACCCAAAAATGAGTAAATGCTCACATAAGATGAAGAGTTAAAAATGTACAAGGTTTATTAGTAAAAAACTATGAGCAATATTAAAAATATGAGATATTTTGGGTATCCAAAAATGAGTAAATGCTCACATAAGATGAAGAGTTGAAAATGTACAAGGTTTATTAGTAAAAAACTATGAGCAATATTAAAAATATGAGATATTTTGGGTATAATGATTCCATTTTGACACATATGTAAGGAAGGGGAGTTCTTTAAAGGAGGTGCACATTTCACATAAGATGAAGAGTTGAAAATGTACAAGGTTTATTAGTAAAAAACTATGAGCAATATTAAAAATATGAGATATTTTGGGTATAATGATTCCATTTTGACACATATGTAAGGAAGGGGAGTTCTTTAAAGGAGGTGCACATTTCACATAAGATGAAGAGTTGAAAATGTACAAGGTTTATTAGTAAAAAACTATGAGCAATATTAAAAATATGAGATATTTTGGGTATAATGATTCCATTTTGACAAATATGTAAGGAAGGGGAGTTCTTTAAAGGAGGTGCATATTTCACATGCTTGAATGAGTTTTAAACTCATTCAATTGAAATATTTTATCTCTCCTCTCTCCTCATTCAAGTCTAGTTCCAAAAAGTTAGCTTAACTGACCAAAAAATGGTCAAAAAGTGACCAAACTAACTTGGAAAGTTCTAGAATCAGTTTGTTTGGTTAGGAGCTCAATTTTTCCTATAAATAGAAGCCTTCCCTTGTTGAAAAAAATATAGTGTCTAATGCTTTGTTACTCTACTCCACCTAAGCCAAGAACTGTGAATTTTTTAATAATTCACTAGTTTTTGACACTTCTCTCTTTCTTCAATCCCCATTGGTGGCTCTATCAACATACTAAACCAATTGATTGGTTGGGGGCCTCTACCGTGAACAAAGAATCAAGCAAATTGTAAGGTAAGTATGGTGAATTTTGATCTTTTCTATAATTTCTCAATGTTTCTCTCTTCTCAACCCCTCTCAAGCTTGAGAAGCTTAATTGGTATGGTTTTTGAAATGCTGTTGAAGTTAATTAATTAATGATTATAAAGAATTACATAAATTTCCATTTATGTTTAATTCTAATGTTTTTTTCTCTCTCTCACTTAAGAAATGGTCATACTCATGACCCATTCTCAATCCAAATGAAGTTTTTCATAAAGCTTTTTCTTAATCCAAGATTAATGTATGCTTGAGGAAAAATTAAAAGTTTTTTTTAATCTATGCTTTTAGTTTATGATAATTTTGATTTAATCCATTAAGGATTAATGATCCAATTAGGGATCATTCTAATCATTCCCTTAAAGATAATCTATCTTTTAAAATAATTGAGATTTATTAGTTATAGTAGCGGAGCTATGGAAAAATTTTATAAAAATTTACACATAAAATAATTTCATTTCAAAGCATGAAAAGAGGATTTCCTACCATATTCTAGGAATTATCATCCTAGATTAATTGAAGAATTTTATAGTAATCATGGAAAAATTGAATTTTTATATTATGCATAAAAGATAAATATATTATTATAAAAGTGTTACTTTTAACATAATTAAATTTTATGCATAGAGGTATGCATAAAAGATGAATATTTTATTATAAAAGTGTTACTTTTAGCATAATTGAATTTTATGCATAAGAGGTATACATAAAAGATGAATATTTTATTATAAAAGTGTTACTTTTAGCATAATTGAATTTTGTGCATAGAGGCATGCATAAAAGATAAATATTTTATTATAAAATTATAAAGGAAAAAAATAATGATTATTTTATTATAAAAGTGTTACTTTTATCACAATTGAAATTCTTGCATAGAGGTATGCATAAAAGATGAGTTAAGATGTGTATGGAATGAGGTAAGAAGTGTATGTGATGGGATAAGATGTATATGAGATGAGTTAGGATGTGATAAGATGAGTTAGGATGTGATAAGATGTATATGAGATGAGTTAGGAGGTGAGATAAGATGAGTTAGGATGTGATAAGATGTATATGAGATGAGTTAGGATGTGATAAGGGGTGTATGAGATGTGATAAGATGTGATGAGATGCATATGAGATAAGTTACGATGTGATAAGAAGAGTTAAGATGTGATAAGATGTGTATGGGATGAGATAAGAAGTGTATGTGATGAGATAAGATGAATATGGGTTGTGATAGGGTGAGAATGGATGTGATGAAAAAGAATAGATGAGAAGGCGTATGGGGTTATGTGAATGGGAATGAGAAAATGGATGTATGTATGCATGTAGATGTGAATGTATGCATGTGGATGTGTATGTATGGATGTATGTATGTGGATGTGGATGTATAAATAAGGATGTGAAAATGGATGTATGCATGGATGTGTATGAAGAATAATGAAGGTGAATGTGTATGGGAAATAATGTGTCGTTGATATGAATGAATGGATGAGAATGAGTACATATGAAGGGAATGTGGAATAAGTAATGTGGATTGAGGAGGGATAATGTGGAAAGACGGAATTCGATATAGAAACTGTATTTTGTGACTGTTTGTAAATGCTGTTTGTAAATGACTGTTTTATGTCAAGAATACTGGGAAAGCATTTTGACCATCTTGTGATTAAGGTCGTGGAGACCTAACTGATAAAGTTGCAACTGCTAACGGAGAGTCAATGGAGGACGTCTCGCGTAGCAAGGTCGCCCAAGGTCTTGACCAGCCTCGGTGCGATTAAAATGGTGAGCTTCCGGTACGGTGGATGAGGGGCCAAGGAAGCGGCCTATGAGTGAAGCGCTAGGTCATCTGCGAAGAAGGATCCTAGAGGGTGCTGACCATACGGTGCTCGGGCTCTGGGTCACCCAGGATACCCACGCGTGCGTCGAGGAAGATATTGGAACAAGGAGTAAGAGTTGTTTTCTGAAACCGGGCATGGATCTGGTTGACTGACCTTGCTGGTCTTCAATGGATGAGTCCATGGCTCTTTATATGGATCTCTTGGTTGATCTTGCTGATCTTCAACGAGAGTCCATCTTGATAAGTGATTATATTGCCGAGTATTATGGGCTAGGAACTATTGAAACGGCCCCTGAGTGGACAGGTGATGAGCGTTCTAGTTGCCAATGATGCCATAGATACTCTGATGAAGGAATGATGAAATTAAGAATCAACCGGATAACTTGGAAGATGGTGATCAGTGATACTATGGTTTTATTAAAGGATTGTTTTAAAACTGGTTGAATCTATGAAAAAGGCAATTTCATATTGGGTGTGTGAGTGGTGTGACTAGTTTTATTTTTGCATGAACATCTGGCTAGGGGGCCTGGGAACTCCTTTCCCTGGTACCCGGGACAAAAATCAAATTCTAAATTGGATCTCATCACTACAGTGGTTGGGCGGTTGCTAACCCATGGGATTGGATGGGGTTAGGCTGGACTGATGGATCCGTAAATCGAGACTCAACTTTTGTTATTACGATAGATAAAGTAAATCCCGGACAGTAATTGTTCTATGGATAGGAATCAACGGCTGTGCCTCTTGAATGGGAAAAAAAGCGTTGATCCCAATGATCCAAGTGTAAGTTTCTTCCTTGATCTGATCAAGTATCTTGAAGATGCAATTGGATCAACTTGATCAAAAATGATCTTGACTACGTTAGAGTAAAAAGTTTTTTTTTCTTGGTGGAATCGCCCGTGTTTTCCGGGTAAAGGAAGTTTTTCCGGGTTTGGTTTTGAAACAACTGTCAGATTAGTCTCTTGTCCGGATATCCGTGGGCAAGGCCGAATGTGGGACCCCTGTCCCGCGCGAGAAGTGCTACTTCCACTGCTAGTACCCCGAATCTGTTGCTCGTCGGTGGGAACAAGGGGATCTCACAGTTGGTATCAGAGCGTTTGGTTAATAAAGATCAACTGAGAAGACAAATATGTCAAAAATTTATCAAGAAACACAAAAAGGTTATAATTGTGTGATATAATTCATACAATTTGATATTCAAACTGAAATTCGTAATTTGGTAATTGGGTCTTCAGATGGAAGTACCGCAATTATATAGAATCCCTGACTTGCTTGAGGCCTAGACATGATGGTATTTACCTTATAATTCTAAGGGCCATGACTACCGTATATACCGAGAGTATAACTGCAACTCTTTACTGACAGTATATACGAGTAAATCTAAGACTTGAAATTATAAGCGTTAATACTATCTAGATGATGATTTCGAATGTGGTTGATATGATTTTTAATTTTGTTTGAGAATTGATGAATTGATTTGGATTCTGATTGAAAATTCTGATTGAAAAATGATAATTTCTGAAATTTAGTTGAAATATAATGAAACCACAATGAGGAGGAATGGGACGAGTCCCTGGGATGATATTCATAACTAGAATGATGATAATGAATTCAGCAAATCACTATGAGATTAGTGGGTTGTGCTGTTAAATTGTTACTGTTAACACTTGATCGGTAGATTAAGATAAGGGATGACAAATTGAGAACTTGCTTGACTGAAATTCCCGTGGAGGAATGTTCAGAAGGAAATTTTTCAGTCTAATGGACCATTATCATGTTAAAGATATGAATGATAAGATCTGAATGAATTGTTATTTAATTATGAGTTCTATATAAGGGATATTTATCCCAGTATTCTGTTGGGTTGACTAGAATATAAGGAACCCCAGAATAAAATTGGATCTTAAGAAAAAGAGTTGTCCTCTACCTTACGAGATGAGGACATCTCGCACTTTTTTAAGTGGGGTAGAATGTAAGATTCCTCCCCAGCCTTCGAGGTATACAGGAGTAAGAATCTCCCTTTTTGATCTTATAATTATTCCCTCTCTAAAATAAAAGAAAGATTCTGTTTAAAAAAGGAAGACCCTTTCCCTAGAATACTTCTCAAGAGTTCCACCTGTTTTAAGGATTCAGAACAATGAGTTCAGAAGTAAAAATCGGTGTTTTGGATACCAAGGTTTTGGTCTTCATTCGAGTACGGCCCAAAAGAAGTTCTTTATCTATTGGGGAGTTTAAGAAGTTATCCCCCAGATATTGTGAGCCTTATCTGAATTCAAAGAAAGTAAGTGACATCTTACGAGCTTCTTTTATCTCCTCATCTCAAAGTTCTTAATGCCTTCTATAGAAAATTGTGCCAAACCCAAATCATAGAAAGACGGTAAAACTTCAGTGGCAAGTTATCGCTGGCTTCTAAGTTACGCTAGCTCCTTCCTTTATATAAGTCGTAACTTTTACTTGTCGCTCACAGTAATCTTCCTCCCATCGATCTCCTTCTTTCTTAATCTCCTTCATGGCTTGGCAATAAGAATTAGTTTTATCCATGATGATTTCTCACCTTCAAGACGCAAGCGAGTCTGTGAAGAAGGATTTTATAGAACAGTATGAGCGCTCACTTTTCCCTTACTTGGGAACTTCTGTAGCTCAGACCAAATGGCGGACCTATCAAAACATAACTAGGGTAACACCCTGGGGTCAGCAGCACTTTCGTAACAATGTCCGCTTGGCCATGGTTATTGAAGCTTTGGGTTTGGGTCCCCGATACTACTGCGTCATGAGATCAAGACATCTTGGGTTTTCTGAGCGGGTCTTCTTACTGGCGTGTTTTCTTCCTCATGAGAAGATATGCCTTTACCCCGTTTTTGGCTTACCTCTCAGAGGTCCTTTTGTTAGATCACCTCATACCACTGAGATAGGTGCAGCAATAACCAATAGAATTATTCCCATAGATGAGTTACCTTATACATGCGCAGCTTGTGAGTGCTGCTTTTGTGATCATATGATGGACAGGCTTATGGAAGTGTAAAGAGTTCTTCTATCTTTACTGTATATGTTCCAAGAATGAATAAAGTTTAAATCTTGTTCTTGTCTTGAATCTTACTCTCTTTGAGACTTTTCTTGGTGGTTAATCTTTATTCGTGCATCTTGCGAAATTATCCCAAGTTGCGAGATGAGGACATCTCGCGTTTTTTAAGTGGGGTAGAATGTAAGATTCCTCCCCCAACCCCCTTTTGATGTCTAGTATCTTCCCCTGTAATCAATCCCTCTTCAAAAATATAAAGACCTTGTTTCTAATTGTTTTAATCTAGAGAGAGAAAATATTCTAGAGAGAGAATATTCAGATTTTTAATATTTTTGGATAGAAAATTATCTCATCTTATTAAAATAAGTTCCCCTAAAATAGAAATTCAAAAAGAACTTTTCAATGTGTAATTAGAATTTATTGGAAATGGGTATAAAGGACCTTAGCCTAAGGATCTAGATTTTCAGAAATTTTTGGATTATGGTCCAATTAAGGTTCCTATGGGCCAATAGCATCAATCCATGTGTAGGGAGGATATAAATCCAAATTGTAAAAGAAGATACCCAAAAATGAGTAAATGCTCACATAAGATGAAGAGTTGAAAATGTACAAGGTTTATTAGTAAAAAACTATGAGCAATATTAAAAAAATGAGATATTTTGGGTATCCAAAAATGAGTAAATGCTCACATAAGATGAAGAGTTGAAAATGTACAAGGTTTATTAGTAAAAAACTATCAGCAATATTAAAAATATGAGATATTTTGGGTATAATGATTCCATTTTGACACATATGTAAGGAAGGGGAGTTCTTTAAAGGAGGTGCATATTTCACATAAGATGAAGAGTTGAAAATGTACAAGGTTTATTAGTAAAAAACTATGAGCAATATTAAAAATATGAGATATTTTGGGTATAATGATTCCATTTTGACACATATGTAAGGAAGGGGAGTTCTTTTAAGGAGGTGCATATTTCACATAAGATGAAGAGTTGAAAATGTACAAGGTTTATTAGTAAAAAACTATGAGCAATATTAAAAATATGAGATATTTTGGGTATAATGATTCCATTTTGACACATATGTAAGGAAGGGGAGTTCTTTAAAGGAGGTGCATATTTCACATGCTTGAATGAGTTTTAAACTCATAAAAATTGAAATATTTTATCTCTCCTCTCTCCTCATTCAAGTCTAGTTCCAAAAAGATAGCTTAACTGACCTAAAAATGGTCAAAAAGTGACCAAACTGACTTCGAAAGTTCTAGAATCAGTTTGTTTGGTTAGGAGCTCACATTAGGAACTCAATGGAGTCTTTTTGGGCCCTTTAATTTGCCATGAGATTATGGAAACGTTTAACTTTTTAACAAATAGGAGCCCGCCATGTAAGCAAAAACCATGGGTTTGTAAGAGAGGTGTAAGAGTGGTCAAAGGGTGCACTTTTTCCCCCAAAAAGGGGGAGGGGGGGAATTTTACAATTTTCGGACCTCCATAACTTCTACATACAAGCTCCGATTTGAGCGGAGATTACAGATCCGTGATCTATGCATCAAGAGCTTTCCATAGATATGTTACATGATATGGTTTTATCCGCTAGATTTTAAATTCCATTTTCCCTCCAAAATTCAAATTCGAATAAAGTAGCCGTTTTGAAGCTTCAAATTAGAAAACGTTTCTTCTTAAGAGAAAAGGTTTGACTCCCTTAAACTGCCAAATAAAAGGGCCCAAGAAGACTCCATTGAGTTCCTAATGATTTTTCCTATAAATAGAAGCCTTCCCTTGTTGAAAAAAATATAGTGTCTTATGCTTTGTTACTCTACTCCACCTAAGCCAAGAACTGTGAATTCTTTAATAATTCACTAGTTTTTGACACCTCTCTTTCTTCAATCCCCATTGGTGGCTCTATCAACATACTAACCAATTGATTGGTTGGGGGCCTCTACCGTGAACAAAGAATCAAGCAAATTGTAAGGTAAGTATGGTGAATTTTGATCTTTTCTATAATTTCTCAATGTTTCTCTCTTCTCAACCCCTCTCAAGCTTGAGAAGCTTAATTGGTATGGTTTTTGAAATGCTATTGAAGTTAATTAATTAATGATAGTAAAGAATTACATAAATTTCCATTTATGTTTAATTCTAATGGTTTTTTCTCTCTCTCACTTAAGAAATGGTCATACTCATGACCCATTCTCAATCTAAATGAAGTTTTTCATAAAGCTTTTTCTTAATCCAAGATTAATCTTTGCTTGAGGATAAATTAAAAGTTTTCTTTTAATCTATGCTTTTAGTTTATGATAATTTTGATTTAATCCATTAAGGATTAATGATCCAATTAGGGATCATTCTAATCATTCCCTTAAAGATAACCTATCTTTTAAAATAATTGAGATTTATTAGTTATAGTAGCGGAGCTATGGAAAAATTTTATAAAAATTTACACATAAAATAATTTCATTTCAAAGCATGAAAAGAGGATTTCCTACCATATTCTAGGAATTATCATCCTAGATTAATTGAAGATTTTTATAGTAATCATGGAAAAATTAAATTTTTATATTATGCATAAAAGATAAATATATTATTATAAAAGTGTTACTTTTAACATAATTGAATTTTATGCATAGAGGTATGCATAAAAGATGAATATATTATAATAAAAGTGTTACTTTTAGCATAATTGAATTTTATGCATAAGAGGTATACATAAAAGATGAATATTTTATTATAAAAGTGTTACTTTTAGCATAATTGAATTTTGTGCATAGAGGCATGCATAAAAGATAAATATTTTATTATAAAATTATAAAGGAAAAAAATAATGATTATTTTATTATAAAAGTGTTACTTTTATCACAATTGAAATTCTTACATAGAGGTATGCATAAAAGATGAGTTAAGATGTGTATGGAATGGGCTAAGAAGTGTATGTGATGGGATAAGATGTATATGAGATGAGTTAGGATGTGATAAGATGAGTTAGGATGTGATAAGATGTATATGAGATGAGTTAGGAGGTGAGATAAGATGAGTTAGGATGTGATAAGATGTATATGAGATGAGTTAGGATGTGATAAGGGGTGTATGAGATGTGATAAGATGTGATAAGATGCATATGAGATAAGTTACGATGTGATAAGAAGAGTTAAGATGTGATAAGATGTGTATGGGATGAGATAAGAAGTGTATGTGATGAGATAAGATGAATATGGGTTGTGATAGGGTGAGAATGGATGTGATGAAAAAGAATAGATGAGAAGGCGTATGGGGTTATGTGAATGGGAATGAGAAAATGGATGTATGTATGCATGTAGATGTGAATGTATGCATGTGGATGTGTATGTATGGATGTATGTATGTGGATGTGGATGTATAAATAAGGATGTGAAAATGGATGTATGCATGGATGTGTATGAAGAATAATGAAGGTGAATGTGTATGGGAAATAATGTGTCGTTGATATGAATGAATGGATGAGAATGAGTACATATGAAGGGAATGTGGAATAAGTAATGTGGATTGAGGAGGGATAATGTGGAAAGACGGAATTCGATATAGAAACTGTATTTTGTGACTGTTTGTAAATGCTGTTTGTAAATGACTGTTTTATGTCAAGAATGCTGGGAAAGCATTTTGACCATCTTGTGATTAAGGTCGTGGAGACCTAACTGATAAAGTTGCAACTGCTAACGGAGAGTCAATGGAGGACGTCTCGCGTAGCAAGGTCGCCCAAGGTCTTGACCAGCCTCGGTGCGATTAAAATGGTGAGCTTCCGGTACGGTGGATGAGGGGCCAAGGAAGCGGCCTATGAGTGAAGCGCTAGGTCACCTGCGAAGAAGGATCCTAGAGGGTGCTGACCATACGGTGCTCGGGCTCTGGGTCGCCCAAGATACCCACGCGTGCGTCGAGGAAGATATTGGAACAAGGAGTAAGAGTTGTTTTCTGAAACCGAGCATGGATCTGGTTGACTGACCTTGCTGGTCTTCAATGGATGAGTCCATGGCTTTTTATATTGATCTGTTGGTTGATCTTGCTGATCTTCAACGAGAGTCCATCTTGATAAGTGATTATATTGCCGAGTATTATGGGCTAGGAACTATTGAAACGGCCCCTGAGTGGAGAGGTGGTGAGCGTTCTAGTTGCCAATGATGCCATAGATACTCTGATGAAGGAATGATGAAATTAAGAATCAACCGGATAACTTGGAAGATGGTGATCAGTGATACTATGGTTTAAAGGATTGTTTTAAAACTGGTTGAATCTATGAAAAAGGCAATTTCATATTGGATGTGTGAGTGGTGTGACTAGTTTTATTTTTGCATGAACATCCGGCTAGGGGGCCTGGGAACTCTTTTCCCTGGTACCCGGGACAAAAATCAAAGTCTAAATTGGATCTCATCACTACAGTGGTTGGGCGGTTGGCTAACCCATGGGATTGGATGGGGTTAGGTTGGACTGATGGATCCGTAAATCGAGACTCAACTTTTGTTATTACGATAGATAAAGTAAATCCCGGACAGTAATTGTTCTATGGATAGGAATCAACGGCTGTGCCTCTTGAATGGGGAAAAAAGCGTTGATCCCAATGATCCAAGTGCAAGTTTCTTCCTTGATCTGATCAAGTATCTTGAAGATGCAATTGGATCAGCTTGATCAAAAATAATCTTGACTACGTTAGAGTAAAAAGTTTTTTTTTCTTGGTGGAATCGCCCGTGTTTTCCGGGTAAAGGAAGTTTTTCCGGGTTCGGTTTTGAAACAACCGTCAGATTAGTCTCTTGTCCGGATATCCGTGGACGAGTTCCGAATGTGGGACCCCATTCTCGCGCGAGAAGTGCTACTTCCGCTGCTAGTACCCTAAATCTTTTGCTTGGTTGGAACAGGGGGATCTCATAGAGTGTCTATCATGTGCTAGTTTGTCACCCAAGGCATCAAAAATGCTCCTGGAGGGCTGAGGAAGCTGTGCTAGAACAGTGCAAATTTGGCCTTTGTAGCGGCGATGTCGGCTTAAAATTTATAGTGTTCTGACACTTCTCCTCGAGCCACTCGGGATCATTTCAGATGCATTTATAATGAGGTTGAGTACACTGATGCATTTATAATGAAGTTGAGTACACTGATGCATTTATAATGAGGTTGACTACACTGATTGTGAGAAACAATAGTTTACAAGATAAAAACACCTTTAATTATGTGTAAAAAACATTGTTTTTCATCCAATGCATCAGAATTGCTCCGAGCTGGGGAAGCTGTGTCGCCAAAACAGTGCAAATTTGGGCTCTACGGAGCGGAGGTGCAGGCTCAAAATTTGCACTGTTCTGGCACTGCTCCCCCAGCCCCACTAAGGATCATTTATGATGCATTTATAATGAAGTTGAGGACACTGATTGTTTGTGAGAAACACTAGTTTATAGGATAAAAACACCTTTAATCATGTGTAAAAATACATTGTTTGTCATCCAATGCATCAGAATTGCTCTTGGAGGGCTGGGGAAGCTATGCCAGAACAATGGGAATTTGGGCTCTGCAGGGCAGTGCAAGCTCAAAATTCGCAGTGTTCTGGCACTACTCTCCCAGTCACTCAAGATCATTTCTAATGCATTTATAAAATGAAGTTGAGTAAACTGATTGTGAGAAACAGTAGTTTACAAGATAAAAACACTTTTAATCATGTGTAAAAATACATTGTTTGTCATCCACCAATGCATAAGAATTACTCCTAGAGGGAAGGGGAAGGTGTGCCAAAACAGTGCGAATTTGGGCTCTACAACGGCGGTGCAGGCTTAAAATTCACATTGTTCTGGCACTTTTGCTCCCCCAGGCCCCGAGGTCATTTTTGATGCATTTACAAAGAAATTGAGTACATTGATTGTGAGAAAGTGTAGTTTACAAGATGAAAACACCTTTAATCATGTGTAAAAATACATTATTTGTCATCTAATACATCATCATTGCTCCTGGAGGGTTGGGGAAGCTGTGCCAAAAAAATGCAAATTTGGGCTCTACAGCAACGGTGCAGGCTCAAAATTCGCACTGTTATGGCACTGCTCCCCTAGGCCCCCAAGGTCATTTCTGATGCATTTACAAAGAAATTGATGGTACAAACTAGAAAAAACAATGATATACTTGATGAAAATAAGTTTGCAAAAATTGTATTGTATTCTTAATAAGATGTGTGATACATCATCTTCATAAAAGCTTTGTTACAATATTGAGCTTCCTTCTCTTGTTATCGGGCAGAGTTTGCTCAAAGAGTGATTGGGCTATTTCTTGAGGATCCTCTGTGCCTATGCTTTTGGCTCTACCGATACGAGCAAGAAGCTTATCTCTAAATCCAGAACTAAAAACATCAAAGACAAGGGATTTTTTAATCAAAACTATAGATTTGGTGCTCTGTGCCATAGAGGCTACACAGAGCACCTTAGAGAAGGATTTCAAAAGGAAGAGAGTGAAGGCAGAGGGGTGTAGTCCCTATGGACAATGGTGATGCCATCCACAAGAACCTTGGCCTGATCTCTGCTACCACCACCTCTCCTAGCAAATGCGTCAATTTCAACCATGGTCTGCAATCAAAGGAAAATTCAAAATATTTTCCTATATATAATTATAAATGTTTTCAAGCTGTAAAAGGTTGATTATTTCCTCTTGCTCAACATCTTCTTTTGCCAAAGTGCTCGTGGAAGCGGAGAGGTCAATCGAGAACTTAGCCTCATCCTTTTTAGGTGCTTTGGTCTCCTCCATCAATCCAGCATCCTTTTCAGCCTCTATCTTGTCTTGTAAGGTTGTGAATTCCTGATATCCTAGGAGAACCAAACAGGAATTCAAATTGGAGCCCCATTATTAATTTTCCACTAAAGAATATTCACTTTTGCACACTTCATGCATTTATGAGAATCTTCAATCGATTACTTAAGTGCCATATCGATTATGCACTCACAATGCCTACACAAAAGAGGAAAATTGTAGCCCTTGGTAAATAAGAGCATCTTTTGAATTCCTTGGGCTGCCATGGGCAAAAACATGAAAGTTGAAGTGAGTAAGCAGGCCTCTGGTATGTCATATGAGGTTGCTCAAAAGGTCTCCATGACTAGAGCAAAGGCAAGGAGATTTTTGGAGAAGCCAGCAAACATAGAGAATTCAAAGAAGACTTGGGGACTCTAGAGAGACCTGTGTGCAATCACCACAACTGTAGATTGTCCATTGCCAGCTCTTGTAAATATGCGCAAATAGCTTTGGATAAATTTCAAGAGCATGGTTTGCATTATGAATCAAAGTGGCACAACTGCCCAAGAACGAGCATCATTACAACAACATATTGTAGAATTCACCAAAAGTGTGCTAGGTGCTTGGGGAGAGAGTACAATATAAAAAAACTGGTGTTTTAACCTGGACTTTTTCTAATTAAATTCTATTGTCATGTGTACAGCACATAGTTTATGCATATGGTGCATATTTCATGAACAAGTATGGATCGCTCCACATGTGGAGTACCTAAGGGATGGAGAAATCCCATTATAAAGCAAGAAACACCATATTGGGGAATATGGGAATTTCCCAGTAGTTTGGGACACGTGGTCAAATCTTTGGATTGATCATAACTTGAACACCGTTACTCCAAATTGAGCGCTCTATAGCTCACTAGATTCCATTTTCCAAGCGCTTTCCAACAATAGGTCACATGACATGGTTTTGAGAAACTTATAGGCATGTTATCCAGGTGCCACCTTTTTAGTATTCAAAAAATGGGAGTTGGGAAATTCCCAAACTCACGAATATAGTGTTAAGAGGGGTTTATTTAAAAAATACAAGACATGGAGGTGTAGGAGGACGAACAGGTACAAACTATATACAAGAGATGTTCAATGGGTTTTGTCACCCAACCTTTGGAAGGGTATTGGTTAGGGAGCGGGCCCAACAATGAAAGCTTGCGCAAGAGGCACGCAAGGCTACAATTTCTTGCTCAGCTTGAATGGTTGGAGACCAATGCTCCCCATAGGCATAGTGCTTGGCGTGCACGAATGAGGAGACAAGGGAGGCATTGGGTTGTTCATGCACCAACACAAATCTAGATGTAATAAGGCTAAGATAATAATTTTAGTTAGGTTTTTTTTTGTCCTAAGAAAAAAAAACTATTAATAGTTCCTTCACTCACTTCATTTTCGTTTCACTTTTTTAGAGATCTTGAGCTCAAGATCTACGTAGGCACCCACGTAAAGACACCATCACATCACCCACTTTTTTAGAGATCTTGAGCTCAAGATCTACGTAGGCACCCACGTAAAGACACCATCACATCACCACGTTAGCACAATAGGCATAGTCGTAATGGATATGGCATAGAACACCGCACATGTTACCATGCCTTCACAAAACACAGTGCAAGGCACCCAAAGACCACATACTAGCGACACCACAGAAGAGAGTGACCCCTCGGATTCTAGGACACGCCCAACGGGATCACCAGAGTCTAGCCCAACAGGATCACCAGAGTCTAGCCCTCCTCCTCCCAGAGCAACACCAATGCACACACATGCAGACTCTTCTAGTGGAAGAAAGCACGTGAGAAGGAGACCCCACGATGCAGCTACCCCAAAGATTAAGACAGAGACTCCGATGATGAGCAGTTCGACTAGGTTGGTGAAAACATTCTTCCATTGTGCACCACCACAGGTGGCAAGACCCTATCAAGATAGGGTCCCCTTGTAGAGAGGTTCTCTCTACCGTGCAATATAGTGCTCATAGAGTACTACCGATCAACAAATGTGTTAAGAAATACAATGTAAATCCGAGGACTCGACCCGATTAGTGCATGAAGGTTTATCCCTTGAGGGAGAGCTCACATACACGAACCACCACTTGACGATTCAACCATTCCACACCTCAATCAATCTCTCAATCCCTTAAATCCACTACACTAATCAAAAGAACAACCAATGCATGGCAATCTCTTAATCCCATTCAAACATTGATTAAATCTCAGCTTTTCCTAATGCCAGCAAGCCCATAAGCGTGCATCTACTAATCCACAAGCTTAAGCAAGCATAGAATGTAACATTCACAAACCCACAAGCTCATAGAGAGAGTCTATCCATGAATAACTCATTGCCAATGAAGTGGGCAAGAGCTTACATCAATGGAGACTACACACACACACTACAAGCATACACATGAGAAAGAAAGAAGCATTCAACTAATCATAGATTAATTTACTTCAATGATGCTAAAATAGATTAAGAGAAAGAAGTGGAGCTATACTCATTGGAGCTTGATGCTCATTAGAGTACAATAGAGAGAGAGTTAGAGAGTTGCCATAGCTTGAGAGCTCAAGAGCTTCATTCAATAGCTCATGAGAATGGCCAAAAATGTCCCCTTTCTTTAGCTATCATCTCTTTTATAAAGATGTCACTAACCCTAACCCTAGGCCTCTTTCACACATGGGTGGACAACCCCATAAGTGAGCCTTGCTTAATACACTTAGAACTCTCATTTAGAACCCACATTGGCCTAAAACGATTTACATTGCACTTCGACACAAAAATATGGAAAATTATGTGCGTCTTTATGTTCCCATGGCTACAATCCCGCTCTCTCGCATTAATTGCTTCCGGCCTCCTTCCATAATCCGTGTTCCCGTGAGTGTTCCTGTGGACCATTCCCCCCTTCCTAAATCATGCACGTCCTTGGGCGCGGTAGAAACAAAAGCTGCAAAAAACAATGGAAGACAAGTAAAGCCTTTTATTGAAAAAAAACCAGAAATGACAATCTCACACGTGAGCATGCAAGTGAAAGGCCGATTAGAGTTTTAAAGAGTGCTAAAAGAAGCGAGTAAAGACTAGTCAAAGTGAGACTAAGTGGTAGATAGTGCTATGCAAAGGCAAGTGTGTTTGTATACTGCAGGTTATAACCGCGGTCTCAATGTCCTACAAGTGTTTAAGTTATGCCTAAGTGGCAACCCTACTCCTAAATATAAGCCATGGTGAAAGACCTTTCTTTCTTTCTTTCTTTCTTTCTCTTTGTTTTTTTTTTTTTTTGTAAAGAGCAGAAGATTAAAGAGAATTATTATTTTTAGCTTGAATAAGAGGAAGGTTCCATCCTAATGAGACCCAAGCAATGGCCAAGAGACCTCCGCCAAGAGAATCTAAAGGCCGCTAAGTATCTCAAGGGAGGGCGACAGACCCTTTTCTTTCTTTTTGACATAAGGAGTATCCCATGAAGATGAGGGCATCGGTCTCGAGCACCCATAATGTACCCAAGAGTCCTACCAGCATCTATCAAGGCGATAGAGTCCTTGTAGGTCTTCTTCTTAATCTTTTAGACGTCAGTGTTCACCCCATGGAAACCAAGGCATCGGCCCCAAGGTGCTAAAACAACCCAAGGTCCTACCAAGCATTCCACATGGCCGTAGACACGTCATGTCTCAAGTCACTTCTATATATTTTTTAGGGCATGTGTTTCGTAAAGTTTTGTTTATCGTAGCACCTAGCCCATACCTAAGAGGTAGCTACCACTAGGGATAACTAATATACTTCTAGAGCATAAGAACTTGGCCTACTCCGTTGGTATATGTCTTACACCGTCTCCAAATAGAAATACCTTCTACTAAGTCCTCTAAGAATCTAGAAATCAGCCAATAGTAACTAATTTAAAACTTAAACCGGCCAACTGGGTGTGAACATGCAAACAATATCTGCAAAAGTGAAAAGCACATAAAGAACAAAAGATTATGATTTGAATACACCTGTTGTAGTGCTCGTTGATGTGGCGCGTTTGTCTTGATGCATTGCTGATGTGCAGATTGCTTCTCTTTGCTCTTTGTAGGCATTGCATGTCTCCCCCCTTCCTAATTTGTGTGCACGGTAGGTGGACTATTGGAGCGTGTTTGTATGCTCTTGTTTAGCTGAGATCTCTGCAAAATGTCTTATTAACAAACAAGAAAAGAAAAGAATAAAATTTGTTATTGGTGCCAATCATCGAATATAGCCGAGGGAAAAAACCCAGTGGGAGAAAAGTGCCCTGGCTTGTTGATCTTATTGTGGAGTTGATGAGCTTATCCTTGCACTGGCGGTGGATCCGTGTCCACTTCTGCTGAAAAGATTGTATCAATCACTTCAAGATGCAAGGACAACCCTGTACAAAAGCCAGCCTCTGGAGAAGGTGGTAGAGGAAGGAGTGCTTCGTCGCTAAAATATGGCATTGGTTCTATGGGAAGGTTAAGCAGACAATGTTGATTTTGGAATTGCTCAATATAGGTGCTCATAGTGATCCAAAATTGACATGTTGAGGCTGGGGGAAGAAGGGCTTGCAAGATAGGTGTTTGCAAGTCATTTATGCATGTATCCCTCCATTGTTGTGCTTGAACCTCCTCAGGTAATCTACGTTGATTTGGTCCTCGGTCTGGTACTCTCATATCAAGAAGGTTATGGTGTTGGGGTGTAATTCCCACAATTTGTTTCATTAAGCCCGTGCCATATCGTCAAAAGTAAGAGCGGCATAGCCAACAAATGTGTGAAGCTTCCCCTAATACGAGTCGTGCACACTCTTGACAATGTTGAAATGGATGATGTTGTTGATAGAATAAAGTGACAAAGTGATGCCCACAGCAAATTTCACCTAAGGGAGCATAAAAGTACCTAGAATGAGTTTGAAAAGGAGGAGCACTATAACCCCCGCGATGTTCAGATTGAGTACTATCAAGGTCAATGCATGGTGGACATGTATCTCGCCAAGGAGGTATCTGGACATAGAACAATGAAATTTAGAAACTTCAAACTTTATACACTCATATCCATCATTACAATTCCTATCAAAAACAATGTATATAAGATCATCTCAAAAAGAAAATCCTGTAATGTGGCAGAAGGAACCACATTAGTAAAAGTGAGACTATTCAAACAGTGATCTACCAAAGAGCTTCAATTGTAGTGTTAATGCCTTACCTTTGGTTTTGGGTATGTCCTTCTTAAGAGGTGGGAAGGATAGAAATTGTCGCGGAATTTGAGCAAGATAAGAGGATTTAGGCAGTGAAGTGCTAGAATCTACGCTCAAAGGAGACTCATGTAAAGTTGGATTTGTCTTAGGTACACAAGTTGATGGTGGAAGTGTGTAACAAGTAGAAGTTGGGACAACTGGTGATTCAATACATGTTTTGGGAAGGTCAACACAAGGAGATTTGTAGGTGCTATCACAACCACCTATCCTTTCTTGAAGAGGTTGTGTTGATTTCCTTTGCACCCACTGATATGAAAAACCAAGAGTGGCTTGTGGAATCTTATTGATACACTCTTTTGGCTCTAGCAAACCATGGCATTTGGGAAGCCAAAGTGCTATTGCACCCTCATAATAGTCTTGTGCTTTAAGAACATGCTTTGGGACTGAATGAGTAAAATCTGAGGCTTAGACTTGGAAAAGATATGCTTTTTAGGAGGTTTAGCAACTAGGCTAGATGATACAAGTTTGTATGCATCTTTGGGTAGCCAAATTGACGATTCCTTCTTGCATGGCCTTCTTTGTACAGCTCTCTGGTCTGGATTTACTAGTGCGCTAGACCCTGAACTTTGGTCATCACCCCAGTGATCTCTAGGTTGCACCTCAGGGCCAGTACCATCTTGGAATTTGAAGTTATCTGTGAAATCCATAGCATCATGGCAACACTCATTGAAATTTGTATGCTTCTTTGTGTAGAGATGTGTGTGCAGTGTTGAATTTTTGAGTCCTTTTAAGAAGAGAGAAATTAATCGACTCTGGGTGGGCTACTCATCTTCTGAGCATCATCTTCTGAGCAACGATTAATGTACTACTTCATCCTATTTACACAGCCTCTAACACTCTCAGTCTCGCCTTGCTTGAAAGAGTAGATGTTTGCTACTGTGTCATGTTGAATCCCCATCAAGGAAAAAGCAGCAATGAATCTCTCTTCCAAAACTCGTAAAAGAAGATTTGTTTGAAGCCTCTAGTGCCTGAAACCAAGCAAGGGCCTTTCCCTCAAGAGTGAGCCCAAATCCTTCAATTTGCGTATGCTTGTTCAGCTCGAACTGCTTGCCTAAATGCTGCTACATAATGGTCATATGGATCTCTCGACCCTTCGTACTTCTTTACCAGTTTCTGAAGAGTTGATGGCCTTACTCGTCTTGAATACTCATCATCAGGCCTACCAGTGGTTCCTCTCTTTGGTAAGGTGGTCTATATGCATCCCGAATTGGTGTGGGTCTCCTATTACCTGCCTCACCAACCCTCTCCAAAGATCTTGTGTTACACCCGCATTTCAGGAGGTGCATTTATGGGAGGCCGAGTTGGCTCCCCTACCCTCCGATTGTCATAGTGAGAGAAACGTTGTTGTGGTGTGATCTGTGGTTGTACTTTTGGTGTAGGATAATATCTTGGTGCTAGAGTTGGGCTACTTGCAATGGTCCACTTTGATGTTGAGGGTCCCTCTCTAGTGAACTCTCATAGGAGAGGAGCAACAGTTTCTCCAAGAAAGGCTGTCTCTCCTCGTTTAGCTGTATTAGTTGAGAACACTTCCATGAATAATGGTTGTCCTCTCCACGTGAGCTCACGAATCTCCTTCCAATCTAAGGTTCGGTATTCATTGGCCCATTTCGGTTCTTGTATCCTACAAGCTTCTCGACTACCACCACAAGTGCTAGAGGCTAGCTCTGGCAATTTAGTTGTGACATAATATCCTTCTATAAAGAGTCCTTATAGATCTCTTGAAGTGGGTCATCCTAAAAGACCTTTGTCACTGGAATTTGTCGTACAAACTCCCATTGGTTCTCAGCCCCCTGATCCATTTTGCTCTTGCCTTTCCTGTCCCTTTCCAAATTTAGATCTACAAAAAGTAAATCATCTATGGATGGCTTTGAGATGAGGACTGGGCATTGGATGGTCCAGGCATGTCTGGCTCAATGAGACAATCATCTCTAGACTCCCTTGCTCCGGTAGGCTTTGATAAGTCTAGGAACTCACTCTCTAATTTGTCTACATTCTCTGGATGATAGGTGACTTCATAGCGAACACCATCTCCACCCATGTACATGTTACCCTGGTCATTGACTAGAGGTGCTCTATCAAGCTCTGAGAAAAAGTATGCGATCTTAACGAGATACCGTTGTTGTGGATCCCTAAAGATCTTAGCTCCTTGAGCATTCGTGTAGACATATTGAAGTCTCACATTTAGTGGTAACCCCATGGTGTCGGCTTCAAATGGATTAAAAGATCTTGTGGGTGTCCTATTTGGGGCTAAGGGATGACTATTTGACGGCCCTAGATTGTCCATAGACAATGAGCTAGTTGTCATGGAAAGGGTATCAGATTGGGATTCGAAAAAGGTTTTGGCAATATGTGCCAAATTTCCTACCGATTGGGTCCCACTTTCCTGCGTAGGTACTCTAGAAGGTGCCTTGGACCCTATGGCAGTGTCTATATGACGTCCCGACCGTAAGTGCATAAGGCCAAATTTTAAGGTTTTTTTTTTCAAAAAAATCCAAAAATTTTCAAGTTGGCTCAAACTTTGCCACAACCCATTTTGAACCCCCTCGAACACATTAGGCCAAAAAAATAGCGTATTTTTCAGGATCAAAAATCGCCTAAAATTTACCAGTTTTCCATACTGACTCACTATGGGAAAATGGTTCCGAGACCGAAATTTTGACGATGAGTGTTTTCTAACTCCTCTCGAAAAGTTAGATAACCTCCCAATTTTTTGCGGCAAAAAATAAAAAAATTTTCTAGACTTTTTTTTTTGGGCACCCCCTTATCCGGTGTGCGGTGGCGGTCTTTATGGTGCGGTGTGTGGGTCTCTCCGCGCGGTGCGCTGTTCACACACAACCGCCTTCTTTTATTATTATTATTATTATTCCCTTTTTTGAAGTGCGTGTGCAGTGAACTCAATGCGTGTGCAGTTGTGAGATTTGCAGCGAATTCAATGCGTGTGCAGCTGTGAGATTTGCACAGCGAATTTGAAATGTTCAGTCTTCATATGTGTGTACAGATTTCAGTTTCTCTACAGGTGCAGGTTTAGCAGAGAACTAAAATGCACAAAATTAAAGATGCATAAAACTAAAGTAAGCTAAGAACAGAAAATAAAATGAACATGCAGAAATTTAAAACTGTAAAAATTAACCTCAGACAGCAAAAATTATCCTCAACAGTTAATTGCAGGAGCAAAGCTATGGAAAAATCTTATTATGCATAAAGCTAAAAGAGGACTTCCTACCATATTCTAAAATTCGACATCCTATCCAAAAAGAATGTTTTTCATCATATTCATGGGAAATATTTTTTTAGTATTTATGCATAAATATTTAATTAAAAGAAAATAGAAATTTTTGATAAATTTATTTTATGCATATGATATTTTTAAATGATAAAAGAGGAATTCCCATGACATTTGGAATTAAATCATTTAAATACAAAAAGAGGAAATTTTGGCATAGGTTAAATAATGGATATTTTTATTTAATTTAAAAAAGAAGAATTTTAGATATATTTATTTTATGATAAAAGAGGAATTCCCATGACATTTGGAATTCAATCATTTAAATGCAAAAAGAGAAATTTTAACCATATTCAAAAAAAAGGATATTTGTATTTAATGAATTTTTATGGTTATTCAAGTAGAGAAAGGTTTAAATTAAATTTTGGTGACAAAAGAAGAATTTTCACCATAATTTCACCTAGAAACTTAGGGTTGATAATTAAATTGGTAGAAAGAATATTCTTAGATATTCTAGGTGGATAAATCACCAAAATGGTATTTACCCGAAGTTAGATTAATGGAAGAAGATATTGTATAAAAAACGGATATTCTCATATAGAACCATTTCTTAATCTATTATAGTTAGGAAGGAATGAAATTCATAAAGTTGGAATTTTCCTTACCGGTTAGAAGTTTAATAGATTTTTATCTGAAGAAAATCCTTAGAAATCAAAGTTAGAAGTAAACCAAATAATTTTGGTTAGACCACGATTGCGAGAGGGGCACCCAATAAACTACTTGCCCATCTCTCTAATCTGAATCAAGCAAAAACGTCATAACCAATTCCAATTCTTGACATAAAGAATAGACTACCGTTGAATTAGCATAGTTTTTTCTTAACCGAAATCACCAAGAATCTAGTTGAAAATTCAGTCAAATGATGGGTAGATTACCCTGATGTGAGATCAATGATTCTCATTAAGAAAATCTGGATTAAGTGAAAAGGGTTTTGTGGAACCAATCTCGAACCGAGAATTCTACTTGCATAGAACCTCTGTTTTCTTTTAAAGGACTATTTTATGCCATAATGCTGGGAGGAAGCATTTAGTATGTGTTTAACTAAGGAGAGACTCGTCGCAACAGTTGGGGCAGGGAGTCGTCGAGGGGGGATGTTGCTCACGGCAAAGCCTGGCGAGGTCTTGACCAGCCTCGGTATGGTTAAAATGGTGCGCTTTCGGTATGATGGATGTGGACTGACGAAGCGGTCCCTGAGTGAAGTGCTAGGACACTGTGACACGAAGTTGGGGTTTGGACTTCGGTCACTTCTTAGAATCAAAGCACACTTGTATGAAACCTCACAGCCTCCTCACCTCTCTTTCTCTCCCTAGGTTAAGATAATAATTCATGGAAGGAAAGATGAAAGGTTCCGGAGAAGCAAGAATTTCTGCCAGTCTTGCAGCTCCAAACAAGAGGGTGATTCTTTGTTGGAAGAAGATCTTCCGACTCAGGATTATGTGAACGGAAACATACGGGGAATATTGGTAAGGTTCAACCGTTCGAATTGGGCGATTTAGTCGGAACAACATATTAAATCAAATGAATATAGCAATCACTTACAAGAGAATAAGACACATGGGATTGGCCTTTTGATAAGAGATTAAGAGGAATTAATCATTATTAAGAAGAAAGAATGGCCAAAAGTCTATAAAAACAGAGATACACAAAGAATTGTAGTTTAAAATCCATATAGACTCTACAAAAGAGGATTACATAGGTGCGTAGAGCTTGAAGGGAGCTTCGCGCCTATATTAAAACTTTTTATATAGGAGCTTCGCGCCTATATAAAAACTTTTAAAAATGGGCAACCGAGCGAAAAGTTATGAGCATTTTACTACAAGACTATAAAACTGCCAAAATTCGCCTAAAAGTTAGCAACTTTGGGAGAAATTTTGATCATCAATGAAGTAAGGGATTAAGAAATTAGTTACATGAGTAGAAAGAGCATATAAAGAGCTTCCTAGACATATGATCAATTTAAGAAACCAATACTTGAGTGATGAGAAATTTGGGTATTGAACCACAAAAACTGCTCTTCCCTCTCTTTGCATAAAACCTCAATTTTCAAATAGCCTCTTGCCTTTCATCTCCTTCATGATTCAAGATAGAAGGTAAGGGTTAACATTGCTCAGCAAATAATCGTAAAGATTTACCTATGGTCCCCAAAGTCTTTCCACATGCTCATTACCGCTAAAACCATTGGTACCTCCAAAGGAGGACGGCAATAAGGCAAGGGCTACCTTGAGAAGTCACAGGCTCGCCAAGATAATAACTCCTTATGCCACTTATCATGAATCATCAAAGAGGTCCAAAATTGGGTTAAGCATGAGGAGCTAATGCTAAATGAGACATTCACATGTAAAGAGAGTGTTTGAATAGGGGTTTGAAAGATAAGAGAATGGCAATGACACAAAATGCTCAATTGAGGAGGCTCATTCCTTGATTTGAAAGGGAGAGGAGGGCTCCTTTTATAGGTGGAGAATCACTCTCTCTTCCATTGTTACAAATTACAACATAAAAATCCTCAACCCTTCAGTGACATAAGGGTAGATGTCACCATCAATTGTCCTCTTAGGCTAAGTCTTCTATTGATTATTAAATTGAAGACTTTTTGACTTTGAAAGTGTGATGAGATAATAGCCAAGTCTAAGTGGCATGTAGGTGGAGATCCCACTTACACATGGCGGAATTCTCCTCTTCCATGTAGGCATTCTAGAAGAATCTTTCCCAATTATACACCTACACACACATGCCTTCCACACTCCCCAACTTGTAGCCTTATGGTGAATACCATATTAATAATATAATAAAAATCCATGTGAGCATGAAGGCCCACTTTTATTTTCCACATCACTAGCCTATCTACCATACCAAAGTATTTATCAAGCATACTTGTGGCATTTACAATGTGTGCACCCTAAATCAAGTAAAACCATTATATTTGAAGGTAGAATGGTGTTATCAAGGTAGCCGCCAAGCCGTCGCATCACCACGCCGTTATTCCATTGTGGGCGTCACAATCTTCTTGGACAAGCTTCCACCTTATTACCATTGAGAAACCATCAAAATATGCACAAAATTGAAAATGAAAGATATCAATTTTTCATGTCACATCTTTCCCCCCCCACAGCAGATCCTCCATGCTTGTCTTGGGGATCTGTTGGCCATGGTGCTCGAGGGTAAAATATCTTTAGCCACTGTCGGTACTCATTGGCACATCCGGGGACCTCCTGGCCACTTGCATCCTCTAGAAGATAGGTGTTATTTTTGAACTTTTGCTTTACCCTGAAGGGGCCTTCCCATTGTCGAAGAAACTTCTTATCTAGCTGTTTCTCCACACGGCCATCATACCTCTTTTCCTCCTGGATCAAATAAAACTATCCCCACAGCCCCACATTGCCTGGAAGGGCTAAAGGCTTCATCAAAATGCATAGTGAAAGCAGTTGGTGGTGTCTCCAAATCTTCATACACTTCTTTCTTTGCTCCTGTTCCTTCTTCCTCTTCCTTCTTGGTAAGCAAATCTGCAAGAGGCCCTAGTGGTGTTTTCTGTAATAAAAGTGAAAGAGAATTCTTGAAGCTCACAAATCCACTTTGCAAACTTCCCTCCTACAGGATTGGGTTTACGGACCAAGAATTGTCAAGAAGGTTGAGATGTGAGGAAGAAAAAAGGGCGAGGTAACAAGTATGACCTGAACTTCTTTACTGCAAAAACAAGAGACAAACCACCTTTCTTCATTTCACCATACCTCTCCTCGGCACATCAGTGAGTTGTCGGCTTGCATAATACACTGGTTGCATACGCCCTTGCTCTCCCTTTTGCAAGAGTATAGTACCCACTGAATGTGATGAGACACTTGGGTTCACATAAAAGTCCTCCCCCCACCTAGGAGGCTGCACAATTGGACTTTGACTCATGCATTCCTTGAGAAAACAAAAAGATTGGATTTGATCGGGCCCCCATTAGAAAGAAACATTCTTCTTTGTCAACATATTTATAGGATACATCTTCTCAGAAAACATGTCAACAAAGCGTTGGTAGTACTTTGTTTTACCCAAAATCCTCCTTACCTCCCGTACATTGGTAGGTGGTGGGCGGGCCACAATTGCCTACAGCTTCTCAGGATCCATCTCTATGCCTTCTTTTGAGATAACATGTCCCAAGAGAACCACCTTCCTTCATGCCAAGCGACATTTTCTAGGATTAAGACACCCTTTTGCATCATCAATACTTTGCAAGGCCAACCTCAACTTTTCCAAGTGATCCATGCGGCTTGAATAAATGCAAAAATTATCCAGAAAGACCCTTATAAACTTTCCCAAGTAAGGTGCAAATACCTGACTCATGAAGCGTTGAAAAGTTGCTGGTGCATTGGTCAAGCCAAATGGCATCACCCTATAGGCATACACTCCCCAAGGGGTGATAAATGAGGTTTTCCTTTGATCTTCTTCACAAATCCGGATTTGAAAGTATCCAGAGTATCCACACTGAATACAACTCATGACCTGCAACTTGATCCAAAATCTCATCCTGAAAGGGTAGAGGATAATAATTCCTCTTTGTGCATGCATTCAGAGGGCGAAAGTCCACACACACACGCCATTTTTCACCCTTTTTGGGAGTGACTACAACTGGGGAATTCCACTCTGAATTCTCTACTGGAAAAATAAATCCAGCTTCAAGCAAATTAGTTACCTCCTTCTTAAGCACCTCCGCTTGCACTACTCCCAAACGCCTTAGCCGCTGTACCACTGGCTTACTTTGGGGCTTGAGATCAATCTTGTGCTCTACTAGGGTAACTTGGCGTACTTGTGAGTAGCTGTTTGCAAAACGGTTAGGAAATCCATCCAACATTTTTAAGTAATTCTCCCTTTCAGTACCTGCTATGGACTCATCAAGAAGAAGTTCATTCTGTTGGTGAAGACTAGTGAGGTCCACATCTCCTTTCTTGCACATGGTTGAAGAAGCTTCCCCTTCCAAGGCTCCATTGTCTTCAGCATCCCCTCGATCCCTTCCCAGGGAAAGACCAAATGCAACTCCCTCCACCTCCCCTTCTGAGATGGAATCCTCGGAGCTACCACTTGTCTCTTCTTCCTCGGATGACTCTGACTCTGAACTTTTGGAAGTTGAAGGTTCACCTCTTACCACTTTCTTGCGACGATGACTCTTGATGTTGTAGTGGACCTTCTTATTCTCACCTTGTAGAATAAGATCACGTGTCTCCCACTTTTGAATTGCCTTCACTTGGCAAAGCCATGGCCTACCCAATATCAATGGGCAAGCCCTAGCATCAGGCTTTGTAGGAATGACGTGAAAAGTTGTAGGCACAGAAATACCACATACATCCACTCCCAAATTCCTGACAATTCCTAAGGTTTTCACCCTAGTATTATCAGCAAGTTTGATGCGATAGGGAGAGTTAGTAGAAGATAACTTTAAATCAGCATCTTTCATTGTTTTTTCACTCATGACATTGATTGACGCACCTCCATCAACGTATGCATTAGAAATTGTTTGCCCCTCAATGATGACATCAATCACAGGCACATCATCTCCTACATCAATATCCACCTTCTAAACCATAGGAGTCCCATTATCCCTCTTCTTCTTTTTCTTAGATTCCCTTGTGCTAGCCAGCTTACCCCATTCCTTTCTGAGCTTTGGAGAGAGTGCCAAAAGCTGCCCAAATGTGATTTGTGCTGTTTTCTCCCTAAGATCTGTTAAGAGGTCATAACTAAGAGATCCTTGTCCAAGAGGAAAGTCAGATTGTCCAATTTTTCTCCTAGACGACTTCTTCTTCTTCTTATTTTTCTCCTCTTCTTCAGATTTATCTTCTTATTCTTCTTCTTCAGATTTATCTTCTTATTCTTCTTCAGATTTATCTTCTTATTCTTCTTCTTCCTGGCTTCTAGTTTTACGACCCCTTTTTGCCATTAATGGCATCAATGTTTCCTCTTCTTCTGAGCATATTTCCTCTAAAAGTGCTAAACTTTTATCCTCTCTTTTCCTCAATCTTGGACACTCAGTGCGATAGTGCCCCTTCTCTTGACATTCATAGCATGTGACACTACTTCTATCCCTAGGTCTATCCTCAACTGGTGGAACCCTAGGTGGCCTTGCATTGACTAAGTGTAACTTTAAATCAACAAATTCTGCCATAAGTTGTGCAATGTTGTGATCCAAGGATGGAGCTTGTACCTGAGATGTTGAGGCTATCTCTACTCGTGGGGTGGTGGGGTTGGCACACTTGGAGAAGATTGGAATGTGGACTCAATATGAAGAGTGGCCTCCTTCTTCATAGCAATACAAAGAGCCTCTTTAAAATTAGTGGGATCTTTGCTAAGAACTTTTCCATGTAAGCGGGGATCCAAAGCCCTCATAAACTTGCTCATCTTAAGGTGCTCCATTGCTAAATAACTCTTTGAATCTTCCATATAAGGTGAAGAAGAAGAAGCAACAACATGTAAAGCAGCTTGTTGATATTTGATGAATAAGGCTTCATACCTCACTGAAAAGGCAGAAACTCACTCTCCTTTCTTTTGGAAAATTTGATCCAATTGCAATAGTAAAGCATTTGGCGACTCCACTGTCCCAAATCTCTCCTTCATTGCTTTGGTCAACCTTTCCCAATCATTCTTGGACTCCTCTGGCAAAGCCTCATGCCAAGTTAAGGCCACACCCTCCAAGAAATCTGGAAGTATTTCTGCCCTCTCCTTCATAGACCAACCCGTCAAGCGGCATGCTCGGTTAAACTCCCGGAGATAACTCCCCGGGTCTTCTCCTTCCGATCCTTGGAACACCGGAATGTTGAACATCTTGCACCAAAAGATGAGTAGCAACAAGGGAAATTTACTTGTTTCAAAACAACTTTCATTTAATCATGCGGGAGCTTGAGGTTAAAATAGAATAATTCTAAGTAAAACCTGCCCGCCGTCTCCACCAAAAGATCACACGAAGTTGGGGTTTGGACTTCGGTCACTTCTTAGAATCAAAACACACTTGTATGAAACCTCACAGCCTCCTCACCTCCCTTTGTCTCCCTAGGTTAAGATAAAGATATACACATCAAAGGTGAGATCATAATTCATGGAAGGAAAGATGAAAGGTTCCGGAGAAGCAAGAATTTCTGTTAGTCTTGCAGCTCCAAACAAGAGGGCGATTCTTTGTTGGAAGAAGATCTTCCGACTCAGGATTATGTGAACGAAAATATACGGGGAATATTGGTAAGGTTCATCCGTTCGAATTGGGGATTTGGTCGGAACATATTAAAGAAAATGAATATAGCAATCACTTACAAGAGGATAAGACACATGGGATTGGCCTTTTGATAAGAGATTAAGAGGAATTAATCATGATTAAGAAGAAAGAATGGCCAAAAGTCTATAAAAACAGAGATACACAGAGAATTATAGTTTTAAATCCATATAGACTATGCAAAAGAGGATTACATAGGTGCGTAGAGCTTGAAGAGAGCTTTGCGCCTATATAAGAGCTTTCAAAGACGGGCAACCGAGCGAAAAGTTATGAGCATTTTACTACAAGACTATAAAACTGCCAAAATTCGCCTAAAAGTTAGCAACTTTGGGAGAAATTTTGATCATCAATGAAGTAAGGGATTAAGAAATTAGTTACATGAGTACAAAGAGCATATAAAGAGCTTCCTAGCCATATGATCAATTTAAGAAACCAATACCCGAGTGATGAGTAATTACCGGTTGAAATTTGGGTATTGGACCACAAAAACTGCTGTTCCCTCTCTTTGCATGAAACCTCAATTTTCACATAGCCTCTTGCCTTTCATCTCCTTCATGATTCAAGCTAGAGAGTAAGGGCTATTATTGCTCAGCAGACAATCGTAAAGATTTACCTATGGTCCCCAAAGTCTTTCCACATGCTCATTACCGCTAAAACCATTGGTACCTCCAAAGGAGGGCGGCAATAAGGCAAGGGCTACCTTGAGAAGTCACAGGCCCGCCAAGATAATAACTCCTTATCCCACTTATCATGAATCATCAAAGAGGTCCAAAATTAGGTTAAGCATGAGGAGCTAATGCCAAATGAGACATTCACATGTAAAGAGAGTGTTTGAATAGGGGTTTGAAAGATAAGAGAATGGTGACACAAAATGCTCAATTGAGGAGGCTCATTCCTTGATTTGAAAGGGAGAGGAGGGCTCCTTTTATAGGTGGAGAATCACCCTCTCTTCCATTGTTACAAATTACAACATAAAAATCTTCAACCCTTCAGTGACATAAGGGTAGATGTCACCATCAATTGTCCTCTTAGGCTAAGTCTTCTATTGATTATTAAATTGAAGACTTTTTTACTTTGAAAGTGTGATGAGATAATAGCCAAGTCTAAGTGGCATGTAGGTGGAGATCCCACTTACACATGGCGAAGTTCTCCTCTTCCATGTAGGCATTCTAGAAGAATCTTTCCCAATTATGCACCTACACACACTCCTCCACATGCCTTCCACACTCCCCAACTTGTAGCCTTATAGTGAATACCATATTAATAATACAATAAAAATCCATGTGAGCATGAAGGCCCACTTTTATTTTCCACATCACTAGCCTATCTACCATACCAAATTATTTATCAAGCATACTTGTGGCATTTACAATGTGTGCACCCTAAATCAAGTAAAACCATTATACTTCTTGGACAAGCTTCCACCTTATTACCATTGAGAAACCATCAAAATATGCACAAAATTGAAAATGAAAGATATTAATTTGTCATGTCACAACACCTAAGTAGGATCCTAGAGGGTTCTAACTAGGTGATGCACGGGCTCGCAGTTTTGCTAGGACACCCATGTGTACGTTGAGAAAGATATGGATGAGCTGAAAGAGGAATTACTTTTGTAAACTCAATTTTGATATTGGATCTCATTGGTTGACCAACTAGTCTTTAACGGAGAGTCCATATGATATATTTTGTAAAACAATGGACTCAATATTTTGGAGGATTATGATTAGTAATACTATGATGTCATTGAAAGATTGTTTTAAAGACAGCCAAATCTGTTAAAATGGCAATTTCATATTGGGTGTGTAAGTGGTATGACTACCTTGAATTTTTCTTCAAGCACTGGCTAGGGGGCCAGGGAACTCTTTTCCTCGGTACCAGGCAAAACATAACAAAATTTTTATAACGGAATCCCACCAATACAGTGGTTGGTGGTGGGCGGTTGGCTAACCCATGAGTCGGTTGGGGTTAGGCTGGATTGGGAGATTCCTGTGATACAATAGTTACGATTAAGTTATGTTAGTTAGAATAAGTCCTAGGAAGGCCCTTGTTCTGTAGGAGGGAATGAGCGGTTGTGCCTCGCCTAAAAGAGAAAAAAATTGGTGATTCTATGGACCAAGTGCAAGTCTCTTCGTTGATTTGACCATATGACTTTCGGGTTTGTTCGCTTCAGTTTGGTTAGTTAAGACTTTGACTCGATAGATCATTTCTCCCATTAGATGATTTTCCTAGAGGAATCGCCTGTGCCTTCCGGGCGAGGGAAGTTTTTTCATGGTTCGATTTTGAAGGAGCCGCCGGGCTAGTCTCTTGTTCGGATATCCATGGGCGAGGCCTTGAGTGTGGATCCCTACCCTGCATGAGAAGCTGATGCTGCTTCCGTTGCCTGCGTCCTCAGAGGGGGAATTCTCGGAGGGGGCGGGGGTCTCACAGCTGGTACCAGAGCCTGTTGAAAGCTAATAATAAGGAAAAATGACTTCTTATCAGAAATTTATAATAAAAACTCTGAAAGAGCATTTACGTATTGTATTTTCATTCCTTAAGCTTCATTAATGAAGATTTTTTTATCAAAGAATTAGTTTTATAGATGGAAGTTCCACACTTATCCGGTATTCCTGATCCAGTCATAGGATATGACTACCTTCGCCTTCGAGAATATTGTCTCTTCCGCTATACTACAACTCGAATGAGCCGAGCCAGACTCGCAATTTAGAGGATTTATATTTCCGAGATCCAGCAAAGAGATGATAGCACAAGTGGCATGCAGGGCAATATGTCCATGCCTCCTGCAATCAGTGCATGATGGTGACGGAGAATATCTCGTTAGCCATGGTCCTGTTGAGGATAAAAGTGATTCATGGTGTTATTCTGTATCACCCCACGCCTTGAGATTTCAGACTTTCTTGCCATATCTAAAGACTTCTTATATGTTTTATCCCAAGTAGTAAGATAGTACCTCCTTTGGTAGTGAGGGGACATTTGTATCGAGGCATGTCTGTAGCCTAGTATTGTCGTCTTATGCATTTCCTGAGGAGGTTTTGACTTTTTGGAGCCGAGATGCTCTATGTACATATTGTAACATTTAAATGAATGAAGAAATGTTTTGTTGAAAATTTCCTGTTATATAAGTGATTGTTTATTATTTGACGAATTGAAGAAGCAAGATCTGTTACTCGAACATATGTCATAGATATCCAATAAGATTGTTTACCTTGTTTAAGCAATTATTTTCCGAACCTCTTAAGTCTTAGGATCTCATTGACGAAATCAAAATAAAAATTTATTAATGTATCATTTTTGGTAGAATCATGAGGCGAGCAAACCGTGGCCGACAGTCAAATCCTCTCACTGAAGTGAGGAAGAGCTTGACCCCAACGTTCGCAAGGCTCTTCACAGAACTGAGCAAGGACCCTTCAAAGGTGAAGGGGAGAACTTGGGTGAGGCTGTGGAGAAGTGGGTTGAAGCCATGGAGGAATATTTTGATGTCATCGGATACAACGAGAGGAGCAAAATGGCTCTTGCTAGGCTAAAGATTGTGGAAACAGCCAGAGTGACCTGGAGAAACCATTGCGACACCAACCATCTGGATAGGAATAGCCAGTCTTGGAATGGTCTCAAAGCTTATCTGAGGAAGAGTGGCCTGGAGAAACCATTGCCACACCAACCATCTGGATAGGAATACCCAGACTTGAATGGTCTCAAAGCTTATCTGAGGAAGAGATTTTGTCCCCCTAGATTTTTAGAAACCAAGATGAATGAATTCTTGGAGCCAAACCAGGGGAGCAAAACTATTGAGGAATATCATCAAGCAGTTGCTCTTCTCCTCAAGTACTCACCACCACTAGACGAAGAGCAACTCATGGGCCAGGTTCATTTGGGGAATGAACAAACCTTTAGACATCGTGGTCAAGAATGCCAAGCCAGTTTCCATGGCTGAAGCTATAAGAATGGTGAAAAACTTTGCCAAAGCCTTCATCGCGTTAAAGTCGTGCCAAAGCCACTCCCTCATCCTTCAAGATATTCCAAACACCGGGAAGTTCTTCCGACCTTCCACCTCCAAAGAGACATCAAGGTCCCAATCAGTATCTAGAGACTCAAAGTTTCATGAATTAAGGAAGACCTTTTCCTCGAACCTCTTTCTCAGGAACTCTGGCTCTTTCAAGAATATAGAGGGAAGAGCTTCAAAGTGAGAACAGGTGCTAGGGGTTTGGTCACCAGCTTAAGGATTGCTCATCTCCTTCTGTGGGCCAAGGGAGATATGGTCCCAGAATTCAGAGACAGACTCCTTCCTATCAGTCCAATCTGGGTCCCCCATGCCAAAATCAGGGCAACCCTAGAAGAGTGCCAGCTCAGCCTGGAGCCTCCATGCAAAGTAGTCTCCGAACTCCCTCCCAGAATTGGGGTAACCAAAAAGAGAGAGTTCCACTTTAGATTGCAGTAGCTACAGCCGTCACTATAGCTGAGGAAGTGGAGGAAGAAAAAGGACAGATCTATGCCGCAATTGAGCATTAGGGAAAGAATCATCAATTTTCAGTCCTCCAGACTCCACCAGAGTACCAGAGGGTAAGCAATTAAAGCTTTTGATTGATTCAAGCAATACTCATTCTTTTATTACCCCAAGATGTCTGCATAAGTTAGCCCCTAAATCACAAATCAAGGAAACCTATGTAAGTGGAGTTGGCCAATGGTGTGTGGAAAGATTCTTTTCACACACCTTGAGATAGACATTATTCAGTTTAGTCTAGCAGATTTCTAGTTCAGAGTCCTACCTTTGGGAATCTATGATGGAATCCTTGGAATGGATTGGCTCCATAAGAATCATATTAAGAGACTAAGGTTATGTAAATGGGGAAGAGAAGGGTGTGTGTGTGAATGGACTTAAGGTCCACTAGCTCACCTATTTAAAGGTGGATCTAGAAGGCCTTTTTGTATGGAGCAAGAAGCCTAGTTGTATTTGAGCAACTTAATATAAGCAAGATATTTTCTTGTATTTTGTGATCTCTCTCCTCCACATAGTTGATCTAGAATGAGCACCACAAATTCTAACATGGTATCTAGAGCTTTGGTTGAGTAGGTCACTTTTGTGGTATAGAATAGGTCAATTTCCTTATCTTTTCCCTTGTGGAGCTGAACCTCTTGGCAGTGGAGGCCCTCTAGCTACTCGTGGAGGCAATATCTTGGGAAGATCTCAACTAGGAAGATGGAGGAAGCTGCTGGGCGCTGAGACTCGTATCGTCAATGGGCGGATTTCTTCTCTCGCTCTGCCGCGGCATTGTCGCCTGAGTGCGCCGACGTCAGTTTTCTACACCGTCAGATGTCGTATAGAAATACGATGCCTGCAGCCCATCATTAGCAATGTGGGCTAGGGCTTTTGAAGCCCATAATCTCAAGAGCATCCAACTCAAATTTCATGCCTAATGGTGCATCAACGCGTCTACTACAGCAAAAAAACCAGGGCTGCCTTCTTGAAAACCATTGAAGCTCACCATTAAAGCTTCAAAATCAAGTGTTTTCTTGCTCTAATCCTCTCCTCTTTGCTCTAATCACCTAAGTGATCTTGTGAGGGCTTGTTTTGCTGATCCTATTTTTGATTTTGAAGTGGTGGCCAACCATATGAGGCATTCATGAGCCTCATTTTCATCAAGCTCCATCATTAACATCATCTTCAAGTGCACAAAGCTTTTCAAAGTGTGATTATAAGCACTAATAGTGTTGATTAACACTAATGAGGCTTCTAATCTAGCAAAGAGGAGTTATTCCAAAGTGTTTTTAAACACTAAGAGTGTTCTTAAACACTAGTGGTGAATCTAATCACCAATGCAAGTGTCATTAGATGCTAGAAATGTGCTCTTAAGCACTAATCATGTTTTTACACCTAAAGGTGATCTTAATCACCAAACAAAGTGTTGCTTAACACTAATGTGGTCTTAACCATCAAAGGAGGAGGTCTTTAACACTAAGGAGGCTCTTCTTCATCAACATTGGAGGCTGGGCACACACCATAAGTGCCACATTATAAGTCTTCCGATCGTCAACCCGCTTCTATGCTTACCTTGGCAAGCTTCCAAGGAGAAATGGTGCAACCATAAGCCGTTGTCTTCATCCCATAAGCCAAAGAGGTTGAAGTTTTCTGGTTTTTAATCAACAAAATCAGTTTTTTTGAGTGTTTTAAGGTTGGGCACATGTACACTAAGTGCTCATCTTTAATGTTTTTGTGTATCACCCTTGAGGCTCTTGTTTGTAAGAGGCATAGGCATGTCATAAGCCATATGCTCTCATTTCCCAAGCCCAAGGCATGTTATTCCGCTGCATATTCAACATTTTCATCTTCTAAGATGAGTTGTAAGGTTGAGCATAGCATCAATAAGTGCTCTACCTTGTTGTTTGTCATGTTTTTAAGCATCTCTTGGCATTGTCTTTGTAAGAGGCATAGGCAACATGATGAGCCATGCCCTCACCTTCTTGAGCCAAGAATGATGTACCTTATTGGTTTGAGCATTTACCTCAACCACTTACTCACTTTCATTAAGCTTGTACCTTCAAACCCTAATGGGTATCAACATGCACAAAAGCTTTTGTTGTAATTATGGAGTAGACACTGCCCTTGACCAATCCATAAGGCAAGTGGTAAGACCCTCCCTTTCCCTTTCCCATATAAATCTACCTCATAACCATTACTCTAAGAAGGAAGGCTCTCATTGCCCATGGAGGAGGTAAGGTATACAGAGAAGTATCAAGCATGTTGAAGGAACATCTATGTGCAAACCACTTAAGTAAGGGTGGCAGCCTTGTTTTGATCATTGTGTGAGAATGGTCAAGGTGGAAAGCATGTGGAAACAATGGCATGTATGTCCAAAGCATGTCAACTACAAGAAGTCAAACAAGCACAAAGATTGGGGTGCACCATCATTAAGGTGTACATCCTCATCGTCGACATCAAATAAAGACTTAGATGGCATCATTGTATTAGCCTCTAAGGCTCTACGAACATAGTTGTAAGTCCTAACACAATGATGACATACACGAATTCTAACAAATCAAGCTGACATTCATTGTCACAATAGGAACTGGAATTTTTGGATCGCCAGTGCTACAATTAGTCAAGGCTTCTAAATTGTTGAAGGGGCTCAGAAAGGGGCAAGCTGTTTATGTCATTTAGATCAATCCAGTAGATATAAAATGCAAGGCTAAAGAACCAGAGTGGTTAAGTGAGTATGCAGATACATTCCTAGAAGAGCTGACTGAGATGTCTCCGTCTCGCGAAGTAGATCATGAGATCGAGTTAACCCCTAGAGCTCATCCACAGTAGCCCAGCATGCATACAAAATGCCAGTCCCTAAAGCCATAGAACTTAAGGAGCAGTTAAGATAATTGTTAGAGCAAAGATTCGTCAGACCCAATGTCTCACCTTGGGGTGCGCCCGTTCTATTTCAAAATAAGAAAGATCAAATGTTAAGACTCTGTATTCACTACAGAGGATTGAATCAATTAAAAATTAAAAATAAGTATCCTATCCCTAGGATTGATGAACTTCTGGATCGGTTAAGTGGGACCCAAATGTTCACAAAGACAGATCTCAAATCCAGATATTACCAGATCAGAATCAAGGAACAAGACATCCCAAAGACAACATTCAACACTCACTATGGTCATTATGAGTTCACAGTCATGCTGTTTGGATTGACTAATGCCCTGACAATGTTTAATCGTCTTATGCAAGATATTCTCAAAGAATAATTGGATGATTTTGTTCTTGTCTTCTTTGATGACATCTTGGTAAACACGAAAGAATGCTATAGATCATGAAGATCATGTGCGCAAGCAATAATGAAAAAGCTTCTAGCTCAATTCCCTGTAATCATCTCCTATTTTAGAATGCAAGAAAATATTGTTTTTCCTTGTTTTTGCCTAGAGAGAAGCAGAAATCTAGAGAAAGGTAATTCAATATTGAGATATTTTTAAATATAGAAATTCTCCTAATATCTAAAATATATTTCCCTGAAACAAGAGTTCAAAATAAACTCTTCAATGTGCATTAGTTAGGACCTTAGCCTAAGGGTCTAGATTTTCAAAAATCTCTGGGTTATGGTCCAATTAAGGTTCCTATGGGCCAATAGGATTAATCCAAGTGTTGGGATGATATAAATCCAATGATAAAAAAAAATATCCAAAAATGAGTAAATGCTCACATAAGATGAAGAGTTGACCGAGAAGAAGGTTTATTAGTTAAAAATTTAGAGATATTACTAAAAAAATGAGATATTTAAAAAAAATGATGAGTTTTTGACACCTTGGTAAGGAGAGGGGGACCTTTGAGGTAGGCGCCTCCTTCACATGTGTGGAAGGGTCTTTAATTCAAAACAATTGTGATATTTTTATCTCTGCTCTCTCCTAGATCAAATTGGATCAAAAGGGGAACCAAATTGGTCCAAATCTTGTCCAAATTGAGTCAAACTGAAGCTGGAAAGTTCTAGAACCTAGTTGGACTCAGTTAGTGACCTACCTCACCTATAAATAGATCTTTATTCTTTTGTATTCTCATCTGTGAGATATACCATGCCAGTATTACATTAAAATAATCATATTTTCTATTATCCCTTAAATTTTCTCTACTTTTGGGGAGCTTGGAGCTTCTATCTCTCTTCAACAACTCTTGGAGATCTCTTCTCCACTTGCTAAACCAATTGATTGGTTGGGGGCTTAACGTGGATCTAGAGTTAAAGATAAAATCAAACACATGAAAGATGAATTCTAGCATCCATTACACATGAAATTAGCATTTCCAAGCATTATAGCCAAAGATGAACAAGAGAGAGAATCCATATGTGTATGTAGCAAAGAGAAAGATATACAATGGCCTAAGTGCGTTAACCTCTCACCAAGAGGATGGCTTCAAAGCTAGCCATGATCCTTGACCATAGAATGCCATCTACATAGTAGGAGCCAGAGGTACAATGGAATGTCCAAGATTAGAAAAATGACAAAAAGGACCTATCCATGTGCCCAAGGCCCTATTTATAGTGCTTGACCCATGGGCCCATTTACATGTATGCTATAGGTTCATGAGACAAACCATTCCTTCCCCAAGATTTTGTCCTCAAAATCATACAAGATATTTACACTTCAAGTATGGCCACAATTTGAACCTTTGAGAAGTAAAGAGGTTGCCAAAAATTCTCTTGAAGTACATTTGGAATAAGAAACCCAAATTGAGTGAAGCTCGCAAACTCCTTCTCCAATGCAATCATGTGAGATTGTTATGTGGTAGCCTTGTTGTCGGTGAAGACCCATTGAAAATACTTCATGAAATCTCCACAAAATGGGCTGAAATTGATGCATAACCTCAACCAAATGAGTCCCACATCTTTTCCTTGTACCATAATGATCTTCCAAGTGTGTTGAAGTATAATGGTCCCAACAATGGATCCAACCAAAGCTATCAAGAAATTATAGCATATGTAATCCTCATGTAATGCCCACTCTCCACATGCTAAACATGCCACTTGGTCAAGGAATAATTCCATCAAGCAAACCATGTTGTTGTACATACTCCAAGTAGCCTTAATAATTCCATGGCCAAACATGCCAGACAAGGCATAAGCATCTCCCGAGTAAGGCACTGCCAAATGACAAGAGTGATCAGAGAATGATGTAGCCTCCCTGATCAAATGGTAATGTGATCCATATGTCCATTATCATGAAAACCAATAGAGTACTTGGACCATATGGAATGAGACATGGTAAAATCTCATAAATGCCACCTGGATCCCAAGTATGCCTCTAAATGCAACATCTGGATCCCAAGTATGCCTCTAAATGCAACATCACATGGAAAAATAACATCATGGTCCCCTAAATGCAAAACATCATGCGCACGCATAACCGTCCAATCCATGAGAGCTTCAAAACTGCATCATCTACCCATAGGAGTCCTTCTGGATCATAACGCATGTCAACATGATGATCCACAAAAACATAGTGGGGAATTATCTCCCCAAAAAGCATATCACCAAGTGGATAATCCATCAATGACATGTATGATTAAAATCCGTCCCATCATCCCAAATAAAATACTTCCATATGAGCATCCCAAATATCCACGGAAAATTCATCCTTCATGAGAGTAATGATCTTTGGAAATCTCCATGTGGCTCCAAATTTAAATCTCCAAAATAGAAAGATTCATGATCATGGGACGATGAATGAGAGTATATAGATGCTACTTCCCTTTGCTCTATGTAGAAGTTTATGCCCATCCATAACCAATATGAGTATAAGTCAATAACATCAACAAAAGAGAAGCTTTCATATGACATAGCTTCCTTTGAGCAATTGATTTCCAATCCATCATCTTTCCAAGTGGTAAAGGCATTAAAATAATCCATGTCATAATCACTTGCCTCTTCCAACTTAGGAGTATATGTCTCTTCTAAAATCATAGGAAGCATCTTCTCACTTCATCTGTGGAATGTTCAGAGGCCGCAAATTTCTTGGCATCTTGATTTTCTCTGCCTTGACTCTCTGACACATTAAGCATTGTTGCACATGATCAAGTACATCCTTTTTTAGTCCAAGCCAGAAGAAGCTTTTCTTCAGACATATAGGTTTTTATAAACCGTGGATGTCCAGCTATCAGGCTATCATTGGGAATGCATAGCCGATTATTATAATACATGCATCCTCCATCCAACTTGTACCCAAGAACTTGACTCATTTCCTGAGGAGTCTTGCTTTTCTGCATTAGAAGGGTAGCAATAGGGGCAAAGAAATTTTCTTGCGCATGATTTTCTCCCTTGCTTCGTTGATTAATGGATTTGACACCACTATAATTGCAAGCAAAAAGGATTCTTTGCTAAGCATATCTGCCACCAGATTTTCTTTCCCCGACGGCCGATACTTAATTTCAAAATCAAATTCCTGCACGGTCTGCATCCATCTCCTTTGACACGTGTTGAGATTTCTTTGGGTGAAGATCCACTTCAGAATTTGATGATCTGTTCATCAAAGGTGAACCGCTGTCCCAAAAGATAATGTCTCCACAACTTTCGAGCATAAACTATTGAGAGTAACTCCAAGTCATTGGATGGCATAATTTCTCTCATGTGTTATGAGTTTTTTGGATTCATAGGCCACTGCATGACCTTCCTGCATGAGAGCACCGCCTAAGGCAAACCCACTAGCATCGATAACTACCTCAAAAGGTTTGGTAAAATCTGGCAATTTAAGGAAAGGATTAGTTACTAAGGCTGTCTTCAATTTATCAAAGGCACTCTAACACATTTCTGTCCATTGAAAAAGTGTACTCTTCTTAAGAAGGTTAGTTAAATGGGATTCTATCTGAGCATACCTAGGTATAAAGATCCTATACCATCCAGTTAATCCTAGGAATCCTCTGACTTCCTTTACCGTCTTGGGTTCCAGCCAATCTACAATGGCTTGAATCTTTGTGAGACCAAGAGAAATCCAATCTTTTGACACTATGAATCCCAAGTATTCCACCTGATTAACAAAAAAAGAGCACTTGCTCTTTTTTGCAAAGAGTTGGTGTTTCCTTAGGATTTCCAGGACCTTTTGCGCACATGATCTTCATGATCTGCAGCATTCTTTGAGTATACCAAGATATCATGAAAGAAGACAAGAACAAAATCATCCAAGTTTTCTCTAAGAATATCTTGCATAAGACAATTAAACATCACTGGGGCATTAGTTAATCCAAACGGCATGACTGTGAACTCATAATGCCCATAGCGAGTATTGAATGTTGTCTTCGGGATGTCTTGCTCCTTGATTCTGATCTGGTAGTACCCGATTTGAGATCTATCTTTGTGAACATTTGGGTCCACTTAACCGATCCAGAAGTTCATCAATCCTAGGGATAGGATACTTATTTTTAATTGTTAATTGATTTAATCCTCCGTAGTCAATACAGAGACTTAACGTTCTATCTTTCTTCTTTTTTGAAAGAGAACGGGCGCACCCCAAGGTGAGACATTGTGGGTGGTTTGACGAATCCCTGCTCTAACAGTTTTCTTAATTGTTCCTTAAGTTCTATGGCTTCAAGGACTGGCATTTTGTATCCACGCTGGGCTACTGGGTGAGGGGTTAACTCAATCTCATGATCTACTTCGTGACACGAAGGCATCTCAGTCAGCTCTTGAGGGAACACATCTGCATACTAACTTAACCACTCTGGTTCTTTAGCCTTGCATTTTATGTCTACTAGATTCATCTTAACAACATAAATAGCTTGCCTCTTTCGGAGCCCTTTTAACAATTTAGAAGCCTTAACTAATTACAACGCTGGTGGGGATCCGAAAATTCCAGTTCCTTGAACTTTATTCCCATGAAGGTCAAGAAAAGAGATGGTTCCTTTGTGACAATGAATATCAGCATGAATCTTATGGAGCTAATCCATTCCAAGGATTCCATCATAGACTCCCAAGGGTAGGACTCTGCACTGGCACTCTGTTACGTTCCCATCTAGACTAAACTAATAAATAAGGTCTGTCTCAAGGTGTGTGAAAAGAATCTTTCCACTGGCCAATTCCACTTACATAGGTTTCCTTGATTTATGATTTAGGACTCACTTACGCAAACATCCTAGGGAAATAAAAGAATGAGTACTGCCTGAATCAATTAAAAGCTTAAATTTCTTACCCTGGTACTCTAGAGTCTGGAAGACTAAAAATTCATGGTTATTCCCCTGATGCTCTATTGCGGCATAGATCTCTCCTTTTTCTTCCTCCACTTCCTCAGCTATAGTCATGGCTCTATCTACTGTAGTCTGAGGTGGAACTCTCTCTCTTTGGTTTCCCCAATTTTGGGAGGGAGTTCCGTATGTAGGGGACCGTGTCCTCCTGGCAGGGTCTTGCCACCTATGGTGGTGTGCAATGTAGGAATGTTTTCACCAACCCAGTTGAACTGCTCATCATCGGAGTCTTTGTCTTGATCTCTGGGGTAGCTGTGTTGTGGGGTCTCCTTCATGCACTTTCTCCCACTAGAAGGGCCTGCATATGTGTGCGTTGGTGTTGTTGTGGGAGGAGGGCTGGACTCTGGTGATCCCGTTGGGCATGTCCTAGAATCCCAACGGGATCATGCACTTTCTCCTTCATGCACTTTCTCCCACTAGAAGGGCCTGCATATGTGTGCGTTGGTGTTGTTGTGGGAGAAGGGCTGGACTCTGGTGATCCCGTTGGGCATGTCCTAGAATCCCAGGGTCACTCTCTTCCGTGATGTTGCCATATGTGGTCGTTGGGTGCCTTGCACTGTGTTTTGTGGTGAAGGCATGGTAACACATGCAGTGTTCTTGGTGCGTGCCATATCCATGTACGGCTATGCCTACTAAGCTAACGTGGTGATGTGTTGGTGTCATTACGTGGGTGCCTACCTGGATCTTAAGCTCAATCTCTCTAAAAACGTGAAATTAAAATGAAATGAATGAAGGAACTATTGATAGTTTTTTTTAGGGCAAAAAAAAACCTAACTAAACTTATTTTCTTAGCCTTTTTACATCTAGATTTGTGCTGGTGCATGCACAACCCAATGCCTCCCTTGTCTCCTCATTCGTGCACACCAAGCACCATGCCTATGGGGAGCATTGGTCTGCAACCATTCAAGCCGAGCATGACTTTTTGCAAGCTTTGATTGTTGGGCCCGCTTCCTAACCAATACCCTTCCAATAAAACCAATTGAACATCTCTTGTATACAGGGATTTCACTGACGTAAACGAAAACATGTGAACATGTTAATAACACAAAAAATCTTGTGATCACATGTTATATTCACAAAGCTTTCACAAGGGCCTAAAAAATTATCTTTGTCGGGTATAAAAAATCTTCTTAGGTGGCCACTGACCTGCTATTATGTGAAGATGGTAACATGAGAACATGTGAATAGCTTATTCCCATGTGTAGCCAAGCTTTTAAGGGGTTCCTAAATGGCAAGTGACCTGTTATTTTGTGAACGGTAACATGAGAAAATATGAATAACTTGTTCACATGTGTTATTATCACAAAAAATCTTATGGTCACGTGAATATTAAATCCCTGCTTGTATATAGTTTGTACGTGTTCCTCTTGCACAAGCTCCACCTCCATGTCTTGTATTTTATAAATAAACTCCTCTTGCTTTATAATGTAATTTCTCCATCCCTTCGTTCCACAATGCGAGAAATCCACACTTGTTCATAAAATATGCACCATGCGCATAAACTATGTGCTGTACACATGACAATAGAGTTTATCTAGAAAACATCGAGGTTAAGACACCAGTTTATTTTTTTATTGTACAACTTACCATATAGTGTGTTACTTTACTCTCTCCCCAAGCACCTAGCACACTTTTTGGTGAATTCTACGATTTGTTGTTTGAATGATGCTCGTTCGTGGGCAGTTGTGCTACTTTGATTCATAATGCGAACCATGATATTGAAATTTATCCAAAGCTGTTTGCACATAATTACAAGAGCTGGCATTGGACAATCTACATTTGTGGTGATTGCACACATGTCTCTCTAGAGTCCCTAGGTCTTCTTTGAATTCTCTATGTTTGTTGGCTTCTCCAAAAATCTCCTTGCCTTCGCTCGAGTCATGGAGACCTTTTGAGCAACCTCATATATGACATACCAAGGGCCTGCTTATTCACTTCAAATTTCATGTTTCCACCATGGCAGCCCAAAGAGTTCAAAAGATGCTCTAATTTACCACTTTCCTCTCTTGTGTAGGCATTGTGAATGCATAATCGATATGGCACCTAAGCAATCGATCTAAGATTCTCATGAATGCATGAAGTGTGCAAAAGTGAATACTTCTTAGTGGAAAATTAATGATGGGGCTCCAATTTGAATTCCTGTTTGGTTCTCCTAGCATATTAGGAATTCATAACCTTACAAGACAAGCTAGAGGCTAAAAAGGATACCCCTGCTGCTGCTGGAGTGATGGAGGAGACCAAAGCACCTAATGAGGATGAGGCTAAGTCCTCGATTGACCTCTCCGCCCCCACCAGCACTTTGGCAAAAGAAGACGTTGAGGAAGAGGTAATAATTAACCTTTTACAACTTAGAAACATTTGTAATTATGTATAGAAAAATATTTTGAAGTTTCCTTTGATTGGAGAGGGTGGTTGAAATTGACGCATTTGTTGGGAGAGGTGGCGGCAAACAGAGACCAAGCCAAGGTCCATGGACATGATGCTGCGTTGGCATACTATCTTGGTCGGCTTCTTGTTGGATGGCATCACCATCATCCATAGGGACTACACCCCTGAATCTGCCTTCACTCTCTTCTTTTTGAAAACCCTCTCTAAGGTGCTCTGTGTAGCCTCTATGGCAGAGAGCACCAAATGTATAGTTTTGATTAAAAAATCCCTTGCCTTCGATGTTTTTGGTTCTGGATTTAGGTGTAAGCTTCTTGCTCGTATAGGTTTAGCCAAAAACATAGGCACAAAGGATCCTCAAGAAATAGCCCAATCACTCCTTGAGCACACTCTACCCGATAACAAGAGAATAAAGCTCAATATTGTAAGAAAGCTTTTGTGAAGATGATGTATCACTTCTTATTATGAATACAATACAGTTTTTGCAAACTTATTTTTATCAAGTATATCAATGTTTTTTCTAGTTTGTACCATCAATGTCTTTGTAAATGCATCAGAAATGACCCTGTGGGCCTGGGGGGAGCAGTGCTAGAACATTCAAATTTTGAGCCTACAGCGCTGCTGTAAAGCCCAAATTCGCACTATTCTGGCACAGCTTCCCCAGCCCTCCTGATGCATTGGATGACAAATAATGTATTTTTACACATGATTAAAGGTGTTTTCATCTTGTAAACTACTCTTTCTCACAATCAGTGTACTCAATTTCTTTGTAAATGCATCAGAAATGACCCTCTGGCCTAGGGGAGCAGAAGTGAAAGAATAGTGCAAATTTTGAGCCTACATCGCCGCTGTAGAGCCCAAATTCGCACTCTTCTAGCACAGCTTCCCCATCCCTCTAGGAGCAATTCTGATGCATTGGATGACAAACAATGTATTTTTATACATGATTAAAGGTGTTTTTATCTTGTAAACTATTGTTTCTCACAATGTGTACTCAACTTCATTATGAGTACACTGATGCGAAACTTAAATTTTAAATTACTATAATGAAAGCCAGATAGGCTTGTTACAAAGGGGAATTTCGCATCAGTGTACTCATAATAATTTAAGTTTCATTACGATCCTGAGTGGCTAGGGGAGAAGTGCCAGAATAGTGTAAATTTTTAGCCTACATCGCTGCTATTGAGGCCAAATTCGCACTGTTATGGCACAGCTTCCTCAGCCCTCCAAGAGCATTTTTGATGCCTTAACAAACTAGCACATGATAGACACTCCATGTTAAACAAACATGATGACACCGAGACATTGTAAGTGAAACTTAAATTTTAAATTACTATAATGAAAGCCAGATAGGCTTGTTACAAAGGGGGGTTTGAAACGCACTTGCAGTAACCTCCCTTTGATCTCTCTCATAGTCTGAATCCTCCTCCTTCTCGTATGTTACCTGTGTAGTATCAAGTTCCTCCCGAGTAGATAGGGGTGTTCCACGGGAACACGGATTATGGAAGGAGGCCGGAAGCAATTAATGCGAGAGAGCGGGATCGTAGCCATGGGAACATAAAGATGCACATAATTTTCCATATTTTTGTGCCAAAGTGCAATGTAAATCGTTTTAGGCCAATGTGGGTTCTAAATGAGAGTTATAAGTGTAGGGTTGTCCGCCCATGTGTGAAAGAGGCCTAGGGTTAGGGTTAGTGACATCTTTATAAAAGAGATGTTAGCTAAAGAAAGGGGACATTTTTGGCCATTCTCATGAGCTATTGAGTGAAGCTCTTGAGCTCTCAAGCTATGGCAACTCTCTAACTCTCTCTCTATTGTGCTCTAATGAGCATCAAGCTCCAATGAGTATAGCTCCACTTCTTTCTCTTAATCTGTTTTAGCATCATTGAAGTAAATTATTCTATGATTAGTTGAATGCTTCTTTCTTTCTCATGTGTATGCTGCATGCTTGTAGTGTGTGTGTGTAGTCTCCATTGATGCAAGCTCTTGCCCACTTCATTGGCAATGAGTTATTCATGAGCTTGTGGGTTTGTGAATGTTACATTCTATGCTTGCTTAAGCTTGTGGATTAGTAGATACACGCTTATGGGTTTGCTGGCATTAGGAAAAGCTGAGATTTAATCAATGTTTGAATGGGATTAAGAGATTGCCATGCATTGCTTGTTCTTTTGATTAGTGTAGTGGATTTAAGGGATTGAGAGATTGATTGAGGTGTTGAATGGTTGAATCGTCAAGTGGTGGTTCGTGTATGTGAGCTCTCCCTCAAGGGATAAGCCTTCATGCACTAATCGGGTCGAGTCCTCGGATTGACATTGTGTTTCTTAACACATTTGTTGATCAGTAGTACTCTATGAGCACTATATTGCACGGTAGAGAGAACCGCTCTACAATAGCGCCCCTACGGGAAAATGAGTGCCTACATTAGTTGAGCACCATACACACACTACCACTCCTTGTTAAGCTCCAATCGGTTGCACAATAGCGCCCCTATGGGAAAATGAGTGCCTACATTAGTTGAGCACCATACACACACTACCACTCCTTGTTAAGCTCCAATCGGTTGCAAAACTATTGGATAGGAGAGTAGGCTTTGGGACTAATTTTGGTACTTATTTAAGACTAATCTGTTGTTAAATTCTCTTTATTTGTCTTGCAACTTGAGTGCGATTGGCTAGCTACGCTTCTCCCTTGAGGTCAGGACAAGGATTCAACACACAGGAAGGATTGGAGGTAGGCGCTAAACCTGCCAATTTCAATTTGTGTGCGAAAGACAGAGGCCTGTTTTTATGACTTTTAATGATTAATCACAAAAAAGTTAATCTTTATGCTTATTTTGAATGCTTTTTATGTATATCTCTCTCTCCTAAAAGAATAGTCATTCCTATGGCTAATTCTTTAGAAAAAGAGTGCTTTTCATTGATAAATTCATAATTTGAAATCAAACTCTAAGCTTGTTAAGCTAGAGGTTAAGAAAATAATATTTTTTATGCTTTTATGTTAATAAAATTATGATAAATTTATGATTTAATTCCATAATTTGGATTTAAGTTTAGTTCTTCTATCATAATTGTATTACAAAGTCTTATTCTTTTATAGAAAATAAAGAATTATCTGTAATAGCAGTAAAGCTATGGTAATTTTTTAGAAATTAATACATATCTTATTTTTATGCATAATGCTAAAAGAGGACTTCCTACCATGTTTTAGGATGGGACATGCTATGCTAAAACACTGATTTTCACCATATTCATGGTGGTGAGAAAAATTTTTTTAGTATTTATGCGCATAAATATTTATTTAAAGAAAAGAGAAAATTTTGGTAATTTTATTTTCATGCAAAAAAGAGAATTTTCCATGATAATGGAGATCCATGTAATTAAATGGAAAAAGAGAAATTTTGATATATTTAAAAAATAGATATTTTTATTTAATTTTAAGAGAAATTTTAGATAAATTTATTTTTTATGCATTAGGAATTTTAAATGATAAAAGAGAAATTCCCATGACATTTGGAATTCAATCATTTAAATGGTAAAAGTGTAATTCTTGGCATAATTAAAATAATGGATATTTTTATTTAATTTAAAGAGAAATTTTAGATAAATTTATTTTATGCATGAGAAATTTTAAATGATAAAAGAGAAATTCCCATGACATTTGGAATTCAATCATTTAAATGGTAAGAGTGGAATTCTTGGCATATTTGAAATAATGGATATTTTTATCTTAATTAAAGAAAAGTGAAATTTTAGATAAATTTATTTTATGATAAAAGAGGAATTCCCATGACATTTGGAATTCAATCATTAAATGAGAAAAACAAGAATTTTAAGCTTATTCAAAAAAATAGATATTTGTATTTAGTTAAAAGAAGAATTTTTATGGTATTTAAGTAGAGAAAAAACTGAATTAAATTTTGGGACAAAAGATGAATTTTCACCATAATTCCACCTAGAGAAATAAGGTTGATAAATTAAATTGGTAGAAGAATATCTTTAGATATTTTATGTGGATAAATAACCAAAGTGATATTTACCCAAAATTAGATTAAATGGAAGAAGAGTATTTTCATAAAAATTTAATATTCTCATATAAAACCATTTCTTAATCTTTTATGGTTAGAATGAAATTCATAAAGTTGGAATTTTCTTACGGTTAGAAGCCTGTCGAGGTCTGCCTTGGTATGGTTAAAATGGTGCGCTTCTGGTACGATAGGCGAGGACCGAGAAAGCGGTCCCCGAGTGAAGTGTTAGGACACCTAAGTAGGATCCTAGAGGGTTCTGACCAGGTGATGCATGGCCTCGTGGTTGCTAGGACACCCATGCGTACGTCGAGGAAGATTTGGATGAACTGAAAAGAATGACTTTTGTGAATCGAATTTTAATATTGGATCTCGTAAGTTGACCAGTTGTTCTTCAACGGAGAGTCTAGATGATATATTTTGTAAAACAATGGATTCAATATTTTGGAGGATTATGATTAGCAATACTGTGATTTTCATTGAAAGATTGTTTTAAAGACAGCCGAATCTGTTATAATGGCAATTTCATATTGGGTGTGTACGTGGTATGTCTACCTTAAGTTTTGCTTGAAACGCCGGCTAGGGAGCCTAGGAACTCTTTTCCTCGGTACACTCGGAAAACATAACCAAATTTTTATAAAAGAATGCCACCAATACAGTGGCTGGGCAGGTAGCTAACCCATGGGCCGGTCTGGATCGGGAGATTCGTACGATACAAATAAGTTACGATTAGCTCATTAGTTAGATTAAGTCCTACGAAGACCCTTGTTCTGTGGGAGGGAATCAGCGGGCTATGACTCGTTAAAGGAGGAAAAAAACGGTGATTCTATGGACCAAGTGCAAGTCTCTTCTTTGATCTGACCATGTGACTTCTGTTTCGGTCGGATCAGTTTGAATAGATAAGACTTTGACTCGTTAGATTAATTCTCATGTTAGATGATTTTCCTGGAGGAATCGCCCATGCTTTTCCGGCGAGGGAAGTTTTTCCGGGCTCAGTTTCGAAGGAACCATCGGGCTAGTCTCTTGTCTGAATATCCGTGGGGGCGAGGCCCCGAGTCTGAATCCCTGCCCCGCACGAGATGGTGGCATTGGCATGGTGGGCGGTTCTTCTAGCTTACGCTTGTACGGAGGTGATGGGGTTCATGAGCTGTCCGATGCCATTATGTGGTTATAACATTTTTTATGCAATCAACTTGGGCTTCGCTTGTAGGCTCCTCCATTGTTTGCGCCTTGTTAGGATTATGGGGTTGACAAGGTGAATTTCGTAACATAGGATTTAACACGTGAAAGTTCAGTCTTTTTAACAATAGGGGGCTTTTTACTAGTGTCTGTTCACTTTATCAAAGCAAGCAAGAAGAAAGAAATTGAACTTGGGAAAGCACGAAATCGAGAGTAAAACAGGACTGTAGAGCCTTCGAGCTTCTTTTCAACAGCTAACAACGACTGCAGTGACGTCCTCTCTTCCTGTTGGTGCTACGTTTCCCACCTCCCTACTACTGAGTCATGGCGCGGACGCAGAATCATGACGAGGAGAATGGGGCTATGGCGCGTCTGCACAATGCTCATGCTAATAGTAGGTTCGTGTAAGTGGCTCCGCTGATCATCCATCCACGTTAATCCAGCTATGGCGCATTAGTGATCTACGAAAGCTGCTTGAAAACATGTTGTTGACGTGGTTTGTTGGCGCAGTTCTAGTGGTGTTGGACACGGCGGTGGGGCAGGCGCCGGTGCATTGCTCGGCCGAGAAGAACATTAGAATTGAGCAGCACGAGCTGGACGGCAACAGCGGGGGCGGTGGGCTTTAGGGAGCCGGTGACCTCTACGACGGTGCTATTTACGTGCGGCGTGGCCGAGGGACGGTGGTGCGTGACGAGCGACGTGAAGCTGGCGTGCGGGCCGGAGTGGACGCAGAGGCTGGTGATGCCCACCGTCCTGGGCAACGGCGTCTGCCTGCTCACTCCCTACACGAGCCACAGCCCCTACTTCAGGTACGCGCTCTTCCTCTACTTCGGCTCCACCTTCATGGAGCTCAAGCCCCTTAGCGCAACCTCTCACGTGCAACAGCACTATCTACCTGTCCCACTAGAGATTGTCCTTAAAAAATAAATCACAATAATAAACCTGATTGAAGCAGCCACGGAAATATCAGCACCTTCTTTCCTTCAAGATAACTATCATTTGTACTCCTATCAAACTGAGTCGGACGCAGAATCACACGTTGCTTTCGCCACCAGCACTCTCGGAGGGGGCATCGTGGAGGGTCTCATAGCTGGTATCAGAGCTTTGCTGAAAGCTAATAAGGAAAAATGAATTCTTAGCAAAAATTTATAATAAAAACTCAAAAAGAGCATTTATGTATTGTATTTTCATTCCTTAAGCTGCATTAATGATCAAAGAATTTGGTTTTATATAGATAGAAGTTCCACACTTATCTAGTATTCCCGACCTCACCAAGTCACAAGATATGACTCCTTTCGCCTTCGAGCATCTCATCTCTTCTGCTACAACTCGCACGAGCCGAGCCCGACTCGTAGGCCATTTCGAGGATTTATATTTTCTTGACCCAGCAGAGAGACGGTGGCACAAATGGTTTGCAAGGCAGTATGTCCACGGCTACCAGCGTGCAATGCTGAGGTAGAATATCTCATTGGCCATGATTATGATGAGGCAGAAAGTGATACATGGTGTTATTTTATATCACCCTACGTCTCGAGATTTCAGACTTTCCTACCATATCTACAGACTTCTTAGTCGCTTTATTCCTAAGGAGAAGATAGTAGCTCCCTTGGCAGTAAAGGAACATTTGTATCAGGGCATGTATGTAGCCCAGTATCGCCGTATTATGCGTCTCCGAAGGAGATTTTGACTTTCTTGAGCCGAGATGCTCTATGTACATATTGCAACCTTTATTTAAATAAAGAAATGTTTTGTGAAAAATTTTTTGTTGTATAAGTGATTGTTTATTATATGACGAATTAATGAAAAAAAATCTGTTACTCGAACATATGTCATAGATCTCCAATAAGATCGTTTATCTTGTTTAAGAAATCATTAGGAAAAAAGGAAGCTCATTTTGGGGCCTTTTACGGTTTGGAAAAATAAGCTCTCAACCAATCAACAGAGGGCCAACGTAACGTTGAAAATTCACAAAAATAAGAGAAAATAGATAAAAGAAACAATATTTTATGTAGGTACAAGCGTGCTACATTAATGTGAGGATTGGTTTTTTATTCTCACAAGATCTTTGGACATGAAGATAGAATCTAGTCTGACATTTTCTCTGACAAGGGCCTTGCCGCTTCCACCTTCCTTTGAACTTTGAAATTTTGTGCTGCCTTTCCTTCGAAAGGTCTACCATTCTACACCACTGCCTCATTGTGTAGCAGCCTCTTCTTTTCCAAAACTGCTCCCTTGATCCTGTTTGGCTTAGAGTAAGATGTTTCTTGTCAACTGTCTGTCTGCCCACTTTCTCTTTCTTGAAACTTCACTTTGTTATCTTGTTTACATTACTTTGTTGTAGTTACAGATTCACAAGGTTTCCATGGTGAATAAAAACTATGGTCGTTCTTGTGGAAGACGCTCTGTGGGATGATAATGCTATGAAGGTAGAATTATACCACACATCCTTACCCCGTTGACCTGCTTCTTCTATTTGTTCGATAGAGAACTCAAGTACAGTCAAAACGGAAGGAACTTGGGAAAGGTTTACTGTTTCGAAAGGAGCATGGGTGCTCATGCAACCTAACAAAAGAAAGAGACCCCAGACAAAAAACATTTTCTTGGCATCATGGAAGGGAAGAGTATGAGATTTTAAAATCACCAGAGGGAAGATATCGGTGAAAGAAGTTTTGATTCAGTATGTGTACATGCATAAAGAACTTGTCTTGCGAGACTATCCAAATGATCTTCCACAACACAGGCCTAATTGTATATTTTTCTATTGTGGTTTTGTTCTTTATGAGGTGTATGGATTTTTAAGATAAAGCTTTCTTTCTTTGCTTATTGACATTCTTGTGTTATTTTATTTCAGATTTATACCCTTCATCGTATGAGACATGGCAAAACATCGATTGTATTCTGGGATTTATAGATGTTTTGCATGGATCGATAGGAGAACAACAATACCAAGGTCGATGTGTAACAGAGCTAGCTCAATCTGGTATATTTTTTACTGATCATTTTTATCAGTTGCTGGACAATGCAAACACACATGGTGTGTTAAGAAAACAAGACCTTCCGGCATGGAATTCAGTGGATTGGCCTCTCCCACATTTTAGTGTTACAGAGGCATATAGGGCCAAGCTTTTCAAAGAAGTACAGAAAGCTCTGAGGTCCAATATTGCCACAAGGATAATAAAAATTTCTTTATGCATGTCTCTCACAGTTTTTGTAGACTTGTTTAATACCTTTCCAGTGAAGGTTTCAAAAACAATGTTCACAGTTAAAGCAACAAGTCTGGCATGCATGCCACAATTTTTGGATAAAGGTTGGGATAAGAAGACATGTAGTTCAGTGTTTGGTGAGGTTGTCCAACCTTCTATGCAACTGAAGTACATGGTTGCATCATAAAATTTTATTTTTTCTTTTTATTATAAGCGCAGTCGAATGGTAGGTACAAAACTAGTCCTAATGGATCAAGATGAAGATTCTTTTGGTGCAGAAAATAAACTTCTTGATATTGATGTTGTTGAGAATGGTGATGTGCTAGTCAATATCTCATTAAGACAATGTTGCTCCCTAGCTCAATTGCGCAATGACATTCTGTTTGAGACAGAAGGTTCTATTTCAAAGGACTTTTTATTTATCTACACCAATAAGAAGGTATACCATTTGACTTATCCTAGTCTCATTAAGCACTGCTATTAGTTTACTTTACCCTATTGTTTCATATTGCTTTTTTGCAGGTGCTCAAAAGAAGAGAGAGTTCAATAAAATGCAAAGACATTAAAAATTTAAAAATTGAGATAACACAGACTCCATAAACAAAGGTATTATATTCAATAAAGTAAAATTCTGTACAAAAGTGTTTAATTATATATGTAGAACATATTCTTGACAACAATTTTCTATTTATCTACAGGTTGATCTAGAGGCTGCTCTACATGGTCCAAACTCACCGTATCATCTTTATTTGGAGAATCTATTTTCTGCTGCTCCATCCTGTCGTGTACAGTCTCTTGGTGCTGCTCCATTGTCTCCTCTACTGCCCCTGGAGCATCTGTTTGCTGCTGCTCCATCATCTCCTCAATAACATCAGCAAGCAGAGCAGGTCCTTGTTCTTGTGGCTTCTCCTCATCAGCACTAGGTCCTTGTTCCTGTGGCACCACGAGGGCACCACATCAGCATCATCTTTGTCATCAAGGTGTATGACACCTTCTCGGACTTTAGAGCTCTCACCCAACTCGACAGTAGCTGGTACAATAGGTTTGGGGGAGGCATACTTCACTTTCTACATTGTTCCCTATCAATCCACATTACTTAATCCAAGTCCAACCATATGTATTCCCATCGTCATTCATCCATTCTCATCCAATCACATCATTTTCCATCTCATCACATCTTTCCACATTTATACTCATCACATCTCATCCACTCGCATCTACCCATATCCACATCTCATCACATTATATTCATTCACATCTATCCCAATTCACATCACATCACATCCATTCACATATATCCCAATTTACATCATATCACATCACACCACATCTCACCCATTCACACTTATCCTGACACATCATATCACATCCATTCATATTAATCACATTCATTGTATCCCCATTCCATCACATACATTCTATCCACATTACATCATGTCCACATCTATCCACATCATATCTCATTCATTCCATCCACTTTACATCACATCCACATCATATCTCCTTCATACACATCCCATCTCATTCATCCACATCCATCCAATCATTCACATGCATGACTATCCACATCTATCTATACATTCACATCTATCACTTCACATCCACATATATTCACATCACATTCTTTCACATCCACATATATTCACATCACATTCTTTCACATACACATCCACATCCATTTACTTCCCATCTCACCCTTTCACATATCCTCTCATCTCATTCTCATCTCATCATTCACATCCACATCCATTTACTCTCATCTCATCATTCACATCCACATCCATTTACTCTCATCTCATCATTCTCATCTCATCATTCACATCCACATCCATTTACTTCGCATCTTATCCACATTACTTTTCATCACACCACATCCTATCACATCCCATTTACATGCTATCGCATCCCATTTACATCTTATCACATCCCATTTACATCTATTCACATCCCATTTACATCTTATCACATCCATTCACATCCCGTCCCATCCCATTTACATATTATCACATTCATTCACACATTATTCCCATTTAGTAGCTTTTCCTACTTCAATACCGATAATGGAACTTTTTCTAAATTTCTGCCAATTGTTTGGCTTAGATAAAGCTCCTTTTTCTCGACGACTATTTCCATATTCTTTCTCAAATGAATTATATTCAATATTCCTCTTTTGCATAAAAGAATTCATGGGATTTACAAAAATCAATTGATCTACCCATATTTCCACTTTTCATAAATTGAATTATACTATAAATTTATCTTTTTTCCATTTAATTTCTTGGATCTCAATTATCTCGGGAATTCCTCTTTTTACATTTTATTGCTTGAAATCTAAATATCATGGGAATTCCTCTTTTGTTATCAAATAAATTTATCTAAAATTTCTCTTTTCTTTAATAAAATATTCAATATTCCAATTATACCAAGAATTCCTCCTTTTCCATTTAAATGATTAAATTCCAAATATGATGGAAATTCCTCTTTCATCAGTTAAATTTATACATGCATAAAATAATTTAAACTAAAAATTCTCTTAAAAATTAAATAAAAATATCCATTAATCCTAATACAGCAAGCATTCCACTTTTTTTATTTAAATGATTGAATTTTAAATATGAATTATCATTGAAATTTATTCATGCATAAAATAATTTATCTAAAATTCTTCTTTAAGTTTTAAATAAAATATCCATTATTTTAGTATTCTAACTATTAACTATTTATACATGAATATTAAATTTTAGTTTTTCATGGATATGACAAGAATTATTCATTTAACATAGGATGACTAATCCTAGAATATGGTAGGAAGTCCTCTTTTCACATTATGCATAAAAATGATTTATGTGTTAATTTTTTAAAAATTTACCATAGCACCGCTGCTATTACTAATAATTTTTAATATTTTCTAAAAGAATAAGACTTAGTAATAGGATTATGATAGAGTAACTATCATTTGGACCAATATCCAATTTATGGGCTTAATTCCTAAGTTTACCATAATTTATGTAACATTAAAGCATAAAAAAGCCATCTCTTTGGCCGACTAGCATAGAGTTTGATTTTAGAATTAGGAATTTCTCCACGAGAAGCATCATTTGAATTGAGAATTGGTCATAGGAATGACCATTCTTTGGGGGAGAGAGAGATATACATAAAACAACATCCTAAATTAAGCATAAATGTGATTTACTTTATGTGATTAATCATTAAAATTCATTAGAGAGCTTCATTTGCATTGAAAAACCATTCAATTGAATACTTCTCAAGCTTGAGAGGGGTTGAGAAGTGAAAAACATTTAGAAGATTAAGAAAAAACCATAAAGTCACCTCTTACCTCTTGTTTTGCTTGATTCTCTATTTTTAGGAGAGGCCCCCAACCAATCAATTGGTTAGTATGTTGAGCAAAGCTCCAAGGAAGGTTAAAGAGAGAGAGAAGCTTCAATCTCTCCAAAATGTAGAGGATTTTTACGGGATAATAGAAAATATACTTATTTTAAGGTAATACTGGCATGGTCTAGTTCACAGATGAGAATACAAAAGAATGAGGGTCTATTTATAGGTGAGGGAGGCCACTAATTAAGTCAAACTAAGTTCTATAATTTTCCACCTCAAGTTTGGCTGAATTTGGACAAGATTTATACCAGTTTGGCTCCCTTTTTTATTTGGTTTTATCCAGGAGAGAGGAGAGATAAAAATATCTTAATATTTTTTATTTTAAAACTCATTCACATGTGTGAAATAGGCGCCTCCTTGAAGGCTCCCCCTCTCCTACCAAGGTGTCAAAATTGTATGATTACTCAAAAATATCTTTTTTTTAGTAATATTTTAGAATTTTTAACTAAAAAATATTGTACTCAGTCAACTCTTCATGTTATGTGGGCATTTACTCATTTTTGGGTATTTTATTTTATTCATTGGATTGATCTCATCCCAACACTTGGATTAATCTTATTGGTCCATAGGAGCCCTAATTGGACCATAATCTAAAATTTTCAAAAAATCTTAACCATTAGGCTAAGGTCTTTTAAATCATTTTTAATTGATTCCTGATGCACCTTTGAGAATTTATTTTGATTTTCTGTTTCAGGGAAACATATTTTTGATATTTGTAGAATTTATATATCCAAAAATATCTTAATATTCAATTACCACTCTCTAGAAATTTTTATCTCACTAGGCAAAAACAAGGAAAAATAATATTTTCTTGTATTCAGAAACAAGGAATGATTACTGGGGATTGAAGTAAAGCTTATTCATTATTCACGCTGAGGAGGAATCTTACATCCTCTCCCACTTGAAAAACGTGAGATGTCCTCATCCCGCAGGTGGAGTATGATCTCTTTCATCTTCTTCTTCTTCTTTAATTTCTTCGAGGGTTACTGCCTTGGAAGTGGACGGTCGATTTGGAAACATTTCTCTTCGACTTCCTCTATTCTGAGATGGAGGTCTTGCATAACTTTGGATCAAAACACTACGGGTTGGTCCTCTAGGATTTTCCTAGTTTTGGCGGAAAGGAACCTGATTACTCTGGAAGGAAGGAGCTGGAGTCTGGAATCTTGGTCCCTGATTTCCCTACCCTGAAAACCTTGATCCAAAAGGAGTTGGGCAATCCATACTCTGCGATGTCCAAATCCTTGACAATTATAGCATTTCACTTCCTTGTTCAAGGGTGGAACTTCTAAAGTTGAATTCTAGGAGATTGAGTTCCGGGAAAGGGACCTTTTTTCCATTGTGGAACTTTCCATATTCTGAGCTTGACCTTGTTGTCTCTTAGGTGATGGAAGGTTGGAATCACCTTCTGGAGCTAGAAATCTTTTGAAAGATGATGGTGTTGGCTTTGTAGTGGGACCTTGACGTCAAAGGCCTTGGCAAAATCCTTTGCCATCCGCACTGCTTCGACCATGGAAATTGGCTTGGCATTCTTCACTAGGATATTCAAAGGTTCGTTCAGTCCCCGAATCTTGACCATCATCTCTTCTTCATTTATCAGTGGCAAGTATTTGGAGGAGGAGAGCAAATGCTTGGTGATACACTTCAATAGTTCTACTCCCCTGGGTTAACTCTAAGAACTCGTTCATCTTGGTTTTCAAAAAGCCGAGAGGACATAATCTCTTCCTTAGGTAAATTTTGAGATCATTCCATGTCTAAGTGTTTCGATCCAGACGGTTTGTCTCGCAGTGGTTTCTCTATGCCACTCTAGCTGTTTTGTTTCTACTATCTTCAGCCTTGCAAGAGCCATTTTGCTCTTCTCATTGTACCCAATCAAAGTACTCTTCCATTGCTTCGATCCACTTCTCCACCGCCTCGCCCAAGTTTTCCCCTTCACCCTTGAAAGATCCAGGGTACGATCTACGAAGAGTTTTACGAACATCCAAGTCGAGCTCTTCCTCATCAAGTTGGGGGTTATCATTCCTACCACGACGACCTCGATCCATGACCCTATCAATATGAAAATTATTGTTAAGTCCCTTTATTTATAATTCAAATCTGACCTTAGATCCAACTGATTCTGGGATTCTTTAGATTGGTCAGTCCTCCACAAAATCCTGGGATAAAGATCCCTACTAACAGAAGAACATACAGAACTCATTATTATCAGAGAATAATTCATTCATATTCTTAACATAGTAATGGTCCATCAGACCAAAAATTTTATTTTAACATTCCTCCATGGGAATTTGAGTTATGCAAGTTTTCAATTTGTCATCCCTTAACTAGAGTCACTGGGTCAAGGTCAACAGTAGCAATCTATCAGCACAATCCACTAATCTCATAGGGATTTGCTGAAGTCACAATCATCATTCCAGTTATTATCATCATCACTCGGGTTCGTCCCATTCATCCTCATTGTGGCTTTGTTAAACTTATCTTCTTTCAATCAGAATTCATGAATCATTATCTTTCAATCAGAATCCAAATCAACTTATCAATTCTCAACCAGAATTCTAAAATCATATCAATCAACATTCGAATTCATCATCTGGATAGCAATTTACTTATAATTTCAAGGTCTTAGATTTACTCCTATATACTGCCAGTAAAGAGCTGCAGTTATACCCTCAGTATATGCGGGTAGTCACGGTCCTTGGAATTATAAGGTAAAGCAGGAAGGTCATGCAATGGCCTATGAATCCAAAAAACTCAGAACACATGAGAGAAATTATGCCATCCACCATGACTTAGAGTTACTCTTAGTACTTTATGCTTTAAAGTTGTGGAGACATTATCTTTTGGGACAGAGGTTCACCTTGATCACAGATCATCAAAGTCTGAAGTGGATCTTCACCCAAAGGGATCTCAACATGTGTCAAAGGAGATGGATACAAACCCTGCAGGAATTTGATTTTGAAATTATCGTCCAGGGAAAGAAAATGTGGTGGCAGATGCGCTCAATAGAAAAGCCTCCTTGCTTGCAATTACAATGGTGTCAAATCCATTAATCTGTGAAGCAAGGGAGAAAATCATGCACGACAAATTCTTGGCCCCTATTGCTACCCTTGTGATGCAGGAAAGCAAGACTCCTCAGGAAATGAGTTGAGTTCTTGGATACAAATTGGATGAAGGATACATGTATTATAATAATCGGCTATGCATTCCCAATGATGAGGGAATAAAGGAAAGGATTCTGAGAGAAGCCCATGATAGTCTGATAGCTGAGCATCCAAGGTTTATAAAAACCTATATGTCTATAAGGAAAAGCTCCTTCTGGCCTAGACTAAAAAAGGATGTACTTGATCATGTGCGACAATGCTTAATGTGTCAAAGAGTCAAGGCAGAGAAAGTCAAGATGTGAAGAAAACTGTGGACTCTAGACATTCCATAGATGAAGTGGGAATGTATCAGTATGGACTTTGTCACTAAATTACCTTCAGTGCAATCACGTTACAACTCCATTTTTGTGGTAGTTGACAGACTAACCAAAGTTGCCCATGTGATTCTTGTAAGACCCCCGACCCGTAGGGCGGGGGAATCCTTTTGATAGGCGGTCAAGTCTCATGTTATTTTCCGATTGACGACACCTCGATCTCGTAGAAATACGAGGTTACGAGCAAACGGACGGACCTAACTCTATCTCGCAAGGGAAGCGTAGTCATCCTATAGGAAATTCTAATCCCCAGCACGAAATGTGCGTGGAGATGGAACAAGACCCACACTTGGTTCAAGGAAGCCAACGCCTTTTTCCCCCGTATTTCAAGAGGCACGGCCGCTGGCTCGGTCCCCTAAAACAAGTCTTGTTCGTGACTCTACTATTCCCTAAGTATCGTAAGTTACAACTAGTAGAAAGTTACCCGACTGATCGGGTCCACCCATCCTCAGAATGGTACCGTCAGGGCATCCATTCTCCCACTTTCCACGCACTCACCCGTTCAATTTATTTTCTAATTACGTCCTACCACACTGTGAAACACTTAAAAACAAATTCCTTTGTTAATTAATTACACTTGATTCCTTAAGAAAAATCTTCCTTAGCACAACATTGAAATCAACGAGCATACTTACAGTGAAAAATATTTACAAAGACCCTGAAACCGGGCCGATATTCCAATCCAAACTCATGTCTAAACCATAACCATAACCACAATCCAATCACAGTCACAACCACAACCACAACCACATCGATGATCTAGAATTCGATCTTCCAGCCTCAACCAGCTGGGTAAACCTCACGGACCGTCTCCCCTCGTCGTCAGCCAGCCGACGAGGGCCAAGCCGTCCTGTCACCCCCTCAGGTACTGACGCTTGTACCAAACCCTCTCGCTCTTCGGAGGGGACGTCTCCTCATGAGGTGGGGGTTAAGTCACCGCACTAGCCTGGACCCACAGAACTAGGCAGCATATATACATCACCCTGGTGGTGAAAACCAATTCCCAGTGGCATAGGAGGGGATTGCCCTGGGCCGACTCCCGGCCTCGCTATATCCTCCGCCCGTCTACACAGACAAGCACGGAGTTAGCTAAGGGGGGGAGAAGCTGTACCTGCATGTTAGCAATAAACCAGCAGTATATCCAATAAAAGAAAGACATAGCCTTTATTCAATGAATTCACACATTAACAAAACCCATCGTTTTGGAAAGACAATGATTCAAAAGCAATATTATTTTCCTATAACTTTACTTAAGAGTAACCATAAGGTACTTTAGGCCATCTATACTAGGGTTTAACCTTGGTTCCTTTCCTATTATTTCGAATCTTTGCATTAAACTTCATAAGAGAGAATTTTTACTTAAATTTATTAAATGACCAACCTGGTTATCATTTTCATGCCTATTCGCTTCAAGAGGGGCGAAGTCGATTGCAGGGACGCGATTCGCCTCGTTCCCTCCTTGGGCAGCGCGTGGTTCTTCAATTCGGCGGCGTTTCGGCGCCATAGGAGCACTAGAGTTTTAAGAGGATAGAGAGAAAACGAAGTGAATATAAGAGGTTGGGAGCGTGGAGAGAAAAGAGAGAATTCTACTGGTTCAAACGGATTCGAAAACGGAGTCCGTTTGGGGTAGGAAAAGCTTGTTGGGCTTATGGGCAGGAACGACCTCTTAGCCTAAGTTTAAGTCGCCGCATATGGGGGGGGGGGGGGGGGGGGGGGGGGAATTGTGAGGGTGTCCTTAACCTGGAGAGCTCTTGAGAAGAGTGTACGCCTAGGGAGGCCTAGGGAAGAGTAAGGCAAGGGTTGAAGGAGAGGCACACTTTAAGTCTATTCACACGGGGGGGGGGGGGGGGGGGGAGAAGAGTGTAGGACATGTCCTAGAGCTTGAGAGAGAGCTTGCGCGTAGAGGCTTGCTGGGGGCTTGTCTGGAGAAGGGGGCTGGGAGGGTCCTTTTATAGGTGCTGGAGGGTGGACGTCCGGGTACGGGAGGGTGACACCTGGGTGGTGTAGGTGTCCGGGAGAGGTGTGGGCGTGAGACACCTGGGGGTGGAGGTGTCTCGAGGAGAGAGAAAGTGTGACACATGGGGGTGGAGGTGTCCCCAAGAGAGAGAGAGCGCGACACCTGTGGATAGAGGGTTCTGGGAGGAGGGGGTACGTGTAGGGGTGTGCTGGAGGGTGCGTCTAGGTCGTGTACACGCTTGGGTGTCCCGGGCGGATTGTCGGTTTTTTTCACGGGCGGCGCCCGTGGTGGGGCCCACGCCGGCCGCCCGCCGCCCGGGGGGGGTCAAAAAATATTTTTTGACGGAAATGTCCGGCCTTGCCCCGTGACCATGGAGGCGTATTCCGTTCGTAGATTAGACGCCTGGATAGTTACTATTTTTGGTCGGAAGTTCGCAGATTAAAGGCTTAAAAGCTTAATTAAACCCATTCCGGGTACCCGTTTTTAGTTCAGAAAAAACCATTTTAAGCGTAAAATTACGCGTAGATTTCAAATTTGGATTCAAAATTACAAATTTCTAAGTAAAAATGGCTCATTTTCCAAAAATAGAAGTTTTTTCATCGTAAAAATGACAAACTAAGTTATATTTTTCAACTCTGAAGCAAGTACATTGTTATTTACAATGGGTATGTTACATCCTTCCCTACTAAAAGAACTCGAGATGTCCTCATCTCGGCATAAACTCTGGGTAATTCTTTTGGAGGGTTGACTCTTCCTCCCAAGTGGCATCCTCCTCAGGGTAATCTTTCCATTCCACTAAATGTTCCCTAAGGATTCTATTGCGAAGCACTCTTTCTCTAGAGTTGATGATTCTATTAGGTCTCATTTCAAGGACTCCCTGAGTTGGCATTACAATTTGTTCATCATCAAGAACATGATCAGGATGAGGCACATATGGCTTTAGTAAGCTTACATGGAATACATCATGGATCTTGAGGTGGGTTGGGAGGCGAAGTTTGTAGGCATGTTTTCCCAAACATTTGATGACTTCATAAGGCCCACAATACCTTGGACTCAGTTTCCTAAATTTTCCAAGAGATAAAGAACTTCTCTTTGGCCGCACTCGAAGAAAAACTTTGTCTCCTTGCTGAAAAATTCTGTCAGATCTTTTGGTATCAGCATAATGCTTCTGTCGATCCTGGGCGGCTTTAATATCCTTACGAATAGCTTTGGTTTGTTCTTCCATTTCTTCAAGCATTATCCTGGAGGCTTCAACCTTTAGTGTGGGGTCAGAGAAATTTAAGGGAGATAAACACTCCTGACCATAAAGAGCTTTGAATGGTGACATCCCTATGCTTTGGTGATAGGATGTATTGTAAGAGAACTCCACTAGAGGGAGATACTGAATCCACTTCTTTGGTTCACGCCCACAATAGGCTCTCAGGATGTCTTCTATAATCTGATTAACTCTCTCAGTTTGACCATCTGTTTCTGGGTGGTAAGCTGTACTGAAACAAAGTTGTGTTCCAATAGCCTGGAATAATGATGTCCAGAACTTTGAAGTGAAGTCAGAGTCCCGGTCACTGACTATTCTTTTTGGCAATCCATGAAGCCTAAAGATTTCCTTGATGAAAAGGCGGGCAATATCAGAAGATTTAAATGTCTTCTTTACTGGGATAATATGGGTGACTTTGGTAAGCATATCCACAACTACTAAAATAGAATCATACCCTCCTTGTGTTGTGGGAAGACTTGTGACAAAATCCATACTGATACATTCCCACTTCATTTGAGGAATGTCCAGAGGTTGGAGTTTCCCGGGCATTTTGATTCTTTCAGCCTTAATCCTTTGACATGAAAGGCATTGTCTAATGTATTGAAGGATATCTCTCTTCATTCCAAGCCAAAAGTAACTTCTCCTTAAGGCATTCAAGGTTTTTGCATAACCTGGATGTCCTGCTACGGGGCTATCATGAGCTTCATACAAGATCATCTTCTTCAGTGCAAGATCTTTGGGAATACATAACCTATGCATGAAGTAGAGGCATTCATCATCGAGGGTGTATCCCTTGATCAATATATTTTCCTTTTCTGTGGGTGCTTCCTTGTGAACCAGGCTTACTAGCTTTTGGTAATCAGGGTCATGAAGTGAAACCTGCTTTACCTTCTCTAGGATGGGGTTATTTGGCATAGAGATTGCGCTTAGGAAGGATTTGCGACTGAGGGCATCTGCTACAACATTATCCTTTCCAGGACGAAATTTGATATCAAAATCAAACTCTTGCAGAATCTCAATCCACCTTCTTTGCCTCATATTGAGATTGGGCTGGGTGAAGATCCACTTTAAACTCTGGTGGTCAGTTACAAGCAGAAACTTACGGCCTAGGAGATAGTGTCTCCATAACTTGAAACAATGAACAACTGCAAGGAGTTCCAAATCATGGGTGGCATAATTGACTTCATAGGCTTTAAGCTTACGAGAAGTGTAAGCCACAGGCCTTCCTTCTTGAATTAAGACACCACCAAGTGCAAGGCCACTAGCATCAGTGACAACCTCAAATTCTTTGGTAAAGTCAGGGAGCTTCAGAACTGGTGCTGAGGTGAGGATAGCCTTAAGTTGGCTAAAACTGATTTGGTGGATTGGTAACCATACTATCTTACATTCCTTCTTGAGGAGATCAGTTAAGGGTGCGGCTATCTTGGCATAATCCTTGATGAAGATCCTATACCATCCTGTGAGGCCTAGAAACCCACGGATTTCTTTGACTGTCCTAGGGGGTGGCCATTCCAATATATCCTTGACTTTGGCAGGGTCTACTGAGATGCCCCTTGAGGAGACAATGAACCCTAGATATTCAATTTGGGAAGTGAAGAAGGTACATTTGCTTTTTTTGGCATAGAGCTTATGTTCGCGCAGTATTTGCAATACTTTGCGTACATGCTCCTCATGTTCCTCTTTTGACTGAGAATAAACCAAGATGTCATCGAAGAAGACAAGGACAAATTCATCCAAGTAGGGTCGGAAGATATCCTGCATCAAGCGGTTGAAGGTGGCGGGAGCATTGGTTAATCCGAATGGCATGACTGTAAATTCATAGTGGCCATAACGGGTATTGAAAGCGGTTTTTGAGATATCTGATTCCTTGATCCTAATTTGATAGTAACCAGACCTTAAATCCATCTTGGAGAAAACTTTGGATCCATAAAGTCTGTCAAGAAGTTCGTCGATGCGAGGAATGGGGTATTTGTTTTTGACAGTGACCTTGTTTAGGCCTCGGTAGTCAATACAAAGCCGAAGCGAGCCATCCTTCTTTCTCTGGAAAAGAACAGGCGCTCCCCATGGGGAATTACTAGGGCGAATGAATCCTTGCTCAATAAGCTGCCTAAGTTGTTCCTTGAGCTCTATGGCTTCGGGAAGAGACATTTTGTAAGGTCTCCTTGAAACTGATTCAGCACCAGGGATTAACTCAATCCCATGATCTACTTCTCGAGATGGGGGTAGTTTTGTAAGTTCCTCAGGAAAGATATCTGAAAACTCCTGGAGCCAAGAGGGTTCTAAATCTGGGTTGCTTTCTTCTACCTTGTTGAGTTTGACAAGGAAGATCTGTTGGCCCTTGCGCACTCCCTTAAGAAGACGATTAGCTTTGACCACATGAAATTTGGGTTTACCTGTTTTTCCCTGGGCTGATACTACCTGTCCTTGACTATTCTTAAAGGTGATGCTTCCTTCAGCACAGTGAATGTCAGCATTGTTTGCAATTAACCAATCCATACCAAGGATTCCATCATAAATCCCTAATGGTAAGCTTCTAAAATACCCATGGGTTGATTCACCATCCAATTCAAATTCAAGATCTCCCACACAATGTCGGGATACTTCTTCTTTTCCACTAGCTAACTCAACAATCATTGCTTGGGCTGGTTTTTGATCTAACTGTAACTTACGCAAGCATTTTGGAGAAAGAAATGAATGCGTACTACCACAATCAACCAAAAGCTGGAAAGATCTACCTTGATAAGTAGCCGGAGCTTGGATAACAGAAAACTGCTGATTAGGTCCTTGATGTTCTATAGCTGCATGAATGGTGGCTTGCTCTTCTTCTTCCATCTCTAAAGTCGGTTCACCAATCATAGAGCAGACACGGGCAGTCACTCCACGACCTCTACCACGTCCACCACCACCTCGTCTAGCTTGGCGGTTATTAGGAATCCCACGACCTTGAACTACCCGGCCGCCTTGTGGAGCAGCAGTGACACTAGGATTGAGAGAGAGTCTTGCAAGTTTGGGGCATTCATTCCGGAAGTGGCCAACTTCATTGCAATAAAAGCACCTTTGGTCCCCATAGGATTCTGAAGTGGAATTAGCATAACTGCGGGGGACAAAATTATTGGGATACTGACCAATAGTGTTGTGGCGGAAATTCGATTGGTAATTCCTCTGAAGGCGCCCCCTTGGGTTAGACTCAGGATAGACTCTCTTTTTTGCTTGACCACTCTTTACTTCTTTAGCCAGAGGTTTGGCTCGGGTAAGGGCATCTTGCAAGGTAGTTGGCCTCATTGCTTCAAGGCGAGAATCCAAAGGTTCATTCAGCCCTTGGCAAAATCGGGCCACTTGTTGAGTGATTGACATAGGTGGAGCATATTTGCCCAGTGTGACAAATTTTGAGTAGTATTCCTCCAGGGTTAAGCTAAGCTGCTTGAGGCTGAAGAACTCGTTCATCTTAATAGATTCATGAGATGGGGGAAGATAACGGCCCTTCACAGCTTGCTTAATGTCACTCCAGGTTTGGGTATCTTCAGTGACGCCCTTATCTCGGCACCATTGCTTCCACCAAAGTTTGGCGTCCCCAGTAAGACGGAATCTGGCAAGCATGGATTGATTCCCAATTCCTGTACCAGCAGCCGAAAAGTAATCGTCCATGGCTTCTATCCAAACTTCCGCATCCCTTTCAATCTTTGAGCCTGCCCCATTAAATGAGGGAGGTTGCATTTGTTTGAGGAGAAGCTTCTTCTCCTGTGTATCTGTATATAATGCATTGGGAGCAAGAAGTTGACGATCCTGGTTATCATTAAGAAACTAAATTTAGAATCATGTCACTTAGGCGGTTTAATATACATAAGACAATGAGTGTGAAAATCAAAACCTTTTATTCCAAGCTTTAATATTTACAAGTAAACCAAGCCATTTACAAGTAAACCAAGCCATTTACAAGGATTGGACTAAATCCAATCTTATTTATTTACATGGTAGTCCTCTAAGGAACCTAGTAAAGATCTGCGGTGGTAGCATTGAAAAAGTAGGGGGGTTCTCCCATGGTTTCAAGAACTCGATAAGTCTCTGGTAGGGGAGGTAAACCTCGTCTAGAAAGACGGGTAACGGCTACTCTATCCGGGGATACAACTTGAGTCACCTTATCATAAACCCAACGATTCTGCAGCATGCGATTCCCATCGATAGTGACATAGGTGTTACGAGGAGTGCCAATAAACCAGAACAGGCGAACCATCCGCAACATCTCGGCATATCGGATCCGCCTCAAGTCGTTGGTGAGATTGCCGACGTGCTCAGCTCGAATGATGAAATAGGTAGATCGACGATGCCAATACTCAGTTCTGTTCCATCCTCTTTCGATGCGAGTGTAAAGAGGAAGGGTTAGCTTGTCTACGATGTGCATCATAGTGTCACGGAACTCGAATTCGGAAGAGCGACAAGCAGTCATGAACATGCATTGGAATACCAGGAAGCGAGAATAGGGATCCATCTCGTCCTCCTGCATCCAGCCGTAACTAGATTAGTTTAACAAGAATTCCTAGAGCAACAAGAGAATACAATATAAAATCTCCCAAGTCTAAACCTGCTCTGATACCACGTGTAAGACCCCCGACCCGTAGGGCGGGGGAATCCTTTTGATAGGCGGTCAAGTCTCATGTTATTTTCCGATTGACGACACCTCGATCTCGTAGAAATACGAGGTTACGAGCAAACGGACGGACCTAACTCTATCTCGCAAGGGAAGCGTAGTCATCCTATAGGAAATTCTAATCCCCAGCACGAAATGTGCGTGGAGATGGAACAAGACCCACACTTGGTTCAAGGAAGCCAACGCCTTTTTCCCCCGTATTTCAAGAGGCACGGCCGCTGGCTCGGTCCCCTAAAACAAGTCTTGTTCGTGACTCTACTATTCCCTAAGTATCGTAAGTTACAACTAGTAGAAAGTTACCCGACTGATCGGGTCCACCCATCCTCAGAATGGTACCGTCAGGGCATCCATTCTCCCACTTTCCACGCACTCACCCGTTCAATTTATTTTCTAATTACGTCCTACCACACTGTGAAACACTTAAAAACAAATTCCTTTGTTAATTAATTACACTTGATTCCTTAAGAAAAATCTTCCTTAGCACAACATTGAAATCAACGAGCATACTTACAGTGAAAAATATTTACAAAGACCCTGAAACCGGGCCGATATTCCAATCCAAACTCATGTCTAAACCATAACCATAACCACAATCCAATCACAGTCACAACCACAACCACAACCACATCGATGATCTAGAATTCGATCTTCCAGCCTCAACCAGCTGGGTAAACCTCACGGACCGTCTCCCCTCGTCGTCAGCCAGCCGACGAGGGCCAAGCCGTCCTGTCACCCCCTCAGGTACTGACGCTTGTACCAAACCCTCTCGCTCTTCGGAGGGGACGTCTCCTCATGAGGTGGGGGTTAAGTCACCGCACTAGCCTGGACCCACAGAACTAGGCAGCATATACGGAAATGTCCGGCCTTGCCCCGTGACCATGGAGGCGTATTCCGTTCGTAGATTAGACGCCTGGATAGTTACTATTTTTGGTCGGAAGTTCGCAGATTAAAGGCTTAAAAGCTTAATTAAACCCATTCCGGGTACCCGTTTTTAGTTCAGAAAAAACCATTTTAAGCGTAAAATTACGCGTAGATTTCAAATTTGGATTCAAAATTACAAATTTCTAAGTAAAAATGGCTCATTTTCCAAAAATAGAAGTTTTTTCATCGTAAAAATGACAAACTAAGTTATATTTTTCAACTCTGAAGCAAGTACATTGTTATTTACAATGGGTATGTTACAATTCTAGTGAAAGAAACATATACTGCAGTGGATGTTGCTAGAGTTTTCCTTCAAGAGATCTCAAAATTGTATGTCTTACCCAGGAGGATAGTAAGTGACAGAGATCCCAAATTCACATCAAAATTTTGGACTCCATTCTTCGAAGTAGTAGGAGCTTTCTTGGATCTCAGTACAGCCTCTCACCCTGAAACTTATGGCCAGCGGTAATAAAGAGATATCCTTCGGTCATGCTGGGGAACCCAAGAAGTGGTTAAGGCATTTGCATCTGGCTGATTTTGCTTGCAATGCTTCTTATCATGCAAGTATTGTAATGAGCCCTTTCAAAGCTTTGTATGGACAAGATTGCCTTACACCGTTGACTTGGTCCGACCCATTGATCAGAGTCGAAATGTCTTGACAAATGCTTGATGACATGGACCAACAAATGCAATCAATCCGTAAAGATATTAAGGCAGCGCAAGATAGGCAAAGCAGTATGAAAATAAAAAGAGATCAGAGAGAGAGTTTGAAGAATCAGATATGGTCTTTATTCGAGTATGACCACAAAGAAGTTCCTTATCTTTAGGGAAGTATAAGAAACTCTCATCCAGATAGTGTGGACCTTATGCTGTTATAAAGAAAGTGGGCGATCTAGTTTATAAACTTCTTTTGCCTTGCCATCTCAAGGTACATAATGTATTCCACGTCAGTTTGCTTACCCAATCCGAGTTGCGGCATACTTGCTGATGAACAATTGATTTCTCCGACTCAAGGCGAGCAGATGGTACTCCAACCAAAAGAAATCCTTGATGTTCGCGAGAAGGTTCTCAGGAGAGCAGAGTCCTCAGAGAGTTTTTAGTCAAGTGGAAGTTCTTCCCTCTAGAAGACGCCACCTGGGAGAAAGAAGAAGAGTTGGCAAAAGATTACCCCCACTTTGCTAGATGAGGACATCTCGCGTTTTTCAAGTGGGAGAGGATGTAAGATTCCTCCTCAGCCTAAATAATGAATAAGCTTTCACCTCAATCCCCTGTAATCATTCCCTATTTCTAAATACAAGGAAATATTATTTTTCCTTGTTTTTGCCTAGAGAGAAGAAAAATTCTTGAGAGAGGTAATTCAATATTGAAATATTTTTTGATATAAAAATTCTCCTAATATCAAAAATATATTTCCTTGAAAGAGAAGTTCAAAATAAATTCTCCAAGGTGCATTAGGAATCAATTAAAAATGATATAAGTGACCTTAGCCTAAGGGTCAAGATTTTTTAAAAAAATTGGATTATGGTCCAATTAAGGTTCCTATGGGCCAATAGGATCAATCCAAGTGTTGGGATGAGATAAATCCAATGAATAAAAGAAAATACCCAAAAATGAGTAAATTCTCACATAAGATGAAGAGTTGATTGAGTACAAGGTTTATTAGTTAAAAATTGAGAGATATTACTAAAAAAATGAGATATTTTGGAGGAGTGATGAATTTTTGACACCTTGGTAAGGAGAGGGGGACGTTTGAGGTAGGCACCTCCTTCACATTTGTTGGAGGGTTTTTAATTTAAAAAAAAATGAGGTATTTTTATCTCTCAAAATGGGAGCTAAATTGGTCCAAATCCAACTGAAGCTGGAAAATTCTAGAACCTAGTTGGACTCAGTTAGTGGCCTCCCTCACCTATAAATAGACCCTCATTCTTTTGTATTCTCATCTGTGAGCTATACCATGCCACTATTACATTAAAATAATCATATTTTCTATTATCTCTTAAAAATCCTCTACTTTTGGAGAGATTGGAGCTTCTCTCTCTCTCTTCAACAACTCTTGGAGTTTTCTTCTCAACTCACTAAACCATTTCATTGGTTGGGGGCTTCACTTCTAGATAAAGAAGCAAGCCAAACCTAGAGGAAAGAAGGAATTTCATGGTTTTGGTTAATATTCTCAAATGATTTCACTTCTCAGCCCCTCTCAAGCTTGAGAAGTTCTAATTAGTTGCTTTTAATGCAAATCAAGATTTCTCTAAGAACTTTTATGATTAATCACAAAAACTTAATCTTTATGCTTATTTTGAATGCTTTTTATGTATATCTCTCTCTCAAAAGAATAGTCATTCCAATGGCTAGTACTTTAGAAAAAGAATTCTTTTTATGTATATCTCTCTCCCAAAAGAATAGTCATTCCAATGGCTAATTCTTTAGAAAAAGAATGCTTCCCATTGATAAATTGTTAATTCAAAATTAAACTCTAAGCTTGTTAAGCTAGAGGTTAAGAAAATAGTTTTTTTAATGCTTTTATATTAATAAAGTTATGGTAAATTTATGATTTAATTCCACAATTTGGGTTTAAGTTTAAGGATAGTTCTTCGATCGTAATTGTATTACAAAGTCTTATTTTTTTATAGAAAAATTAAAAATTATCTATGATAGCAGAGCGAAGCTATGGTAACATTTTTAGAAATTAATAAATATCTTATTTTGATGCATAATGCTAAAAGAGGACTTCCTACCATGTTTTAGGATGGGACATCCTATGCTAAAAGAATGATTTTCATCATATTCATGTGAGAAACTTATTTTTAGTATTTATGCATAATAATTAATTAAAGAAAAGAGAAATTTTTGGTAATTTTATTTTTATGCAAAAAGAGGAAGATCCATGTAGTTAAATGGAGAAAGAGAAATTTTGCTATATTAAAATAATGGATATTTTTATTTATTTTAAAAAGGATTTTTAGAAATAATGGATATTTCTATTTTAATTAAAGAAAAGAGGAATTCTCCCATGACATTTGGAATTCAATCATTAAATAAGAAAAAGAGGAATTTTAAGCTTATTCAAAAAATGGATATTTTTATTTAGTTAAAAGAAGAATTTTTATGGTATTTAAGTAGAGAAAGAATTGAATTAAATTTTGGTGACAAAAGAGGAATTTTCACCATAATTCTACCTAGAGAATCAAGGTTGATAAATTAAATTGGTAGAAGAATATCTTGAGATATTTAATGTGGATAAATCACCAAATTGATATTTACCCTAAATTAGATTAAATGGAAGAAGAGTATTTTCATAAAAATCCAATATTCTCATATAAAACCATTTCTTAATCTATTATTAGAATGAAATTCATAACGTTGGAATTTTCTTACAGCTAGAAGTTCAGTAGAGATGTTTATCTGAAGAAAATCCTTGGAATCGAAGTTAGAAATAAACCAAATGATTTTTGTTAGACCACGACTGTGAGAGGGACGGTCAGTAAACTACTTGTCCATCTCTCGATCTAAATCAAGAAAAAACTTCATGACCAATTCCAGTTCTTAATACAAAGAATATACTACTGTTGAATTAACCTAGTTTTCCCTTGACCGAAATCACCAAGAATCTAGTTGGACATTCAGTCAAATGATGGGTAGATTACCCTGATGAGAGATCAATGATTCTCATTGAGAAAATATGGATTAAGGAAAAAAAGGTTTTGTGAAACCAATCTCAAACTGAAAATTTTACTTGCATAGAACCTCTGTTTTCTTTTAAAGGACTATTTTACGCCAGAATGCTCGAGGAAGCATTGGTATGTGTTTAACTAAGAAGAGGCTCGTTGCAACACCTAGCGACGAGGAGTCGTCGAGGGACATCGCTCGCAGAGCAAAGCCTACCGAGGTCTTGACCAACCTCTGTATGGTTAAAATGGTGTGCTTCCAGTATGATAGGCGAGGACCGTGAAGCGGTCCTTGAGTGAAGTGCTAGGACACCTAAGTAGGATCCTAGAGGATTCTGACCAGGTGATGCAGCACGGGCTTGCGGTTGCTAGGACACCCTTGTGTATGTCAAGGAAGATTCAGATGAACTAAAAAGAATGACTTTTGTGAATCGAATTTTGATATTGGATCTCATTGGTTGACCAGCTGGTCTTCAACGTGTTGAAAGAACGGTAGAGGAGGAGGAGACACACACACAGGAGCAAACCCTAATGTATATTCCAAACCCTAACCATAGAGGGAAGCCATGTCCACTCTCACACAAAGCATAATGCACTAATCCATAATCCACACAACACACAATGAGTTGTGTCCACACTCTACTAACCCTAGCTAATGTCCACACACTATGACCAGCTGGACACGCAGTCATTTATGTCTCACACATGTTCCTACCTAATCTGCCAGCACATAGCATAGCTGGCTCACACTGACATCGAGCTTGAATATCTCAACAGCCCCTCTCAAGCTCATGATGTACTGCCGATGAAGATGTAGATGAGCTTGGGATATCAAGGCTCTCAACACTCCCCCTCAAGCTCATCCCATGTACTCCCAACATAGTCCGGAAGTACTCAAACTTCTCCCTGCTAAGTGGCTTCGTGAAGATATCAGCCACCTGCTCATCAGTCTTCACATAGTGAAGATCAACTGTACCATCCAGCACCTTTTCTCTGACAAAGTGATAATGGACCTCTATGTGTTTGGTCCTCGCATGAAATACTGGATTCTTTGCCAACTGCATACTGCTCATGTTGTCACAATGTATGACAACTTTCCCATCAAGAGGCTCACATAAATCTGCCAAGAGACTCTTTAACCATATAGCCTCACAAGTAGCAATGGCTGCACCTCTGTACTCAGCCTCTGTACTGGATAAAGCAACTGTAGGTTGCTTTTTGCTACTCCAACTCACCACAGCACTTCCAAGTGTAAAAGCATATCCACTAGTAGACCTCCTGTCATATGCGCTACCTGCCCAATCAGCATCTGTGTAGCCATGTATGTCCAAGCTTTTACCACTCTCATAGAATAAACCATAATGTGCTGTGGTTTTCACATATCTCATGATGCGTCTCACTGCATCCAAATGTGGTTTCCTGGGGCTCTGCATAAACTGGCTGACTAGCCCCACTGCATAACTCAAATCTGGGCGTGTGATAGTCATATATATGAGACTACCAACCATCTTCCTGTACATAGAAGGATCATCCAATTCCTCGCCATAATCAGCCCGCAACTTCACATTTTGCTCCAATGGTGTACTCATAGGCTTACACCCTGTCATGCCATACTTCGCCAACATATCCAAGGCATATTGGCGCTGTACTAACCAAGTACCTGCATGATCTTTCACCACTTCAATGCCAAGGAAGTATCTCAACTCACCAAGATCTTTCATGTCAAATTGCCCACTCAAAGCTTTCTTGACATGCATCACATCTGCACTATGATCACCTGTAATAATCAAGTCATCCACATAGATGACTAGTAACACAATCCCATGCTGTGTCTTCTTCACATACAGTGAAGAATCTGCTGTAGAAGTCTGAAAACCAAGTGAGATAAGATATCTGCTCATCTTATCACTCCAAGCACGAGGTTCTTGCTTTAGACCATACAATGCCTTTTTCAACCTGCATACGTGAGTAGGATATCTAGGGTGTACATACCCTTCTGGCTGTGCCATGTATACTTCCTCTTGTAGATCTCCATTCAGAAATGCATTCTTAACATCCATCTGATGCATTTCCCAGCCATTAGCTGCAGCCATAGCAATGACTGCTCTCACTGTGCCCATCTTAGCCACTGGGCTAAACGTCTCATCATAATCCAATCCATGGGTCTGTGCATAACCCTTTGCTACCAATCTTGCCTTATGTCTTTCAATAGAACCATCAGATTTGCACTTCACTTTGTAAACCCATTTACATCCAATAACATTCTTATCCTTTGGTAGTGCAACCAAGTCCCATGTATCATTATGGACCAATGCGTCCATCTCCACATCCATTGCTTTTTCCCATACATGCTCTCCAACAGCCTCTGTGTAGCATGTAGGTTCCACATGCTTTACCATAGATGTCATATATGCATAGTGCATAGCAAAATCTCTGTATGTCAACCTGTCAACAGGATATCTGACCCTCTGGGATCTCCGCAATGCATGCGGGTCACTCTGTACACCTGTGACTCTAGCATGTGGTGGCACATATCTGTCCTGTCTAGCACCAGGTGTGCGTAATACAGGTATGCCAAGCTCCTCATCCAAACTTTCAGAACTGGATGACTCATATCCTGTGATTCCAATTCCTTCGACTTTCTTTTTGCCTTTATCCATAGCACTACTGCCAGTGCTTACACTCTCATGCCTCAAACGTCCTGACCATGGACGTACACTGCTACTCTCAGCTTCTGCTGCTGGCCCAGACATAGTAGTAGAGCTAGAACTTGCTTGTGATGGCAAGTTCACAGGCACATCTGCTTCCAGCGACTCAATAACACCTTCATCTTTTGCCTTATACCAACTAGCAAGCTCATCAAACACCACATCACGTGAGATGACCACTTGTCTAGTTTGTGGATTATAACACTTGTAGGCTTTTCGATCCTGTGCATATCCAACAAATATACATTTCTCTGCTTTAGGATCCAACTTCCTTCTTCTTTCATCAGGCACATGCACATAAGCTATGCATCCAAAAACTTTCAGATGTCCAATGTCTGGCCTGTAACCTGTGAGCCGCATCTCTGGCGTGCTTCCATGAATGGCTGCTGTAGGTGTTTTGTTCAATATGTATACTGCAGTAGCACATGCTTCTGCCCAATAGTAATCTGGCATGCTCTTTTCATTAAGCATTGCCCTTGCCACTTCACATATAACTCTATTCTTTCTCTCAGCCACACCATTCTGCTGAGGTGTATACCTGCATGTCAATTGTCTCCTTATCCCATGCTTCCTCAAGAAATGTTCAAAAGCTTTTGAGGTGTATTCACCACCTCCATCTGTCCTCAGACATTTAATCCAACAGCCATACTGCTTTTCTGCAAAAGCTTTGAAATCCATGAATTTTTCCAATACTTCACTCTTCTCTTTCAGAAAATATATCCATGTCATCCTGCTAAAGTCATCAATGAATGTAACATAGTATAGACTGCCTTTGATAGATGGGTTTTGTGCAGGACCCCATACATCACTGTGTACTATCTCAAGTGGCCTGTTACTCATATTTCCTTCTCTAGGAAATCTCAATCTTGCCTGCTTACCAAACTGACAGGCTTCACAAACATGCATATGTCCATCATATTTGAACCTAGGCAATCCATTGACAATGCCTCTTGTTTGCATGTTCTTTAATCTCTGTATATTTACATGGTCAATCCTCTTGTGCCACATATCAATATCCTGTACCACATTCCTACTCTTTGAGAACATGGCTGATTTTAGCTCAGGAATTCCAGCATCCAGCTTAAACAGTCTTCCTTCTTTCTTGCCTTTAGCAATCACTCTACATTCATGTTTGAAATCTTCAACGAAGCATCCATGCTCATTGAAGCAAACCTGTAATCCCTGTTCCACCATTTGACCAACTGAGGCCAAGCTTTTAGTGATCGAAGGCACATACAGCACATCTGACATAGACTTTGTCTGACCATTATGCATGACCAATGGTACACTTCCAACATGTGTAATGACATGCTGGGTATCATCACCTGTTTCCACATAGCCTTTGACATCCATTGGCTTCATGTGCTCAAACCATTCTCCATGACATGTCATATGATTTGATGCTCCTGAGTCCATATACCATGTATCATCATTCTCAGCATTTGTTGTCATAGAACCCACAACATGCTTCATGGCAAACAAATGATTTGCAGTTCCATCATTGCTACTTGATGCATAGTTGCCACCATGTTGTGCATAGTTTCCACCATAATAACCACCACGTTGTGCTCTTCCCCCTCTCAAATCATTCTGTTTGCGAAAGCAATCTCTCGCCATATGACCATATTTGCCACAATAATGGCATTCCACATCTTGCATAGAATTTTGTTGGCCTTGCCAACGTCCTCGACCACGGGGGGTACCTCTACCTCGCTGAGGTGCATAGCCACGACCACCTCGAGCACCATAAGAAGGCTGAAAATTCTGTTGTGGAGGTCTATCCTGCCATCCACGACCATTACCACCACGTCCACGTGATGCAAATCTCCCCCTGCCTCTAAAACCTCTCTGCGAGTAAAATGCCTGATTTCTGCCATCATCATGGCTAGTAGATGCATCCAAAAATGAATCACTGAGCTTGATTTCCTCAACCAATAAGAGTGAAACCAACTCATCGAAGTCGGGTAAACCTGTACTCCTCACTGAGATAGATGTATCAAAAGATTTGTATTCCTTGCCAAGACCACGCAAGGTAATATCCACCAAATCATCATCAGGCATGGGGGCATTTATTGTGGCCAATGCATCTGCAAACTTCTTGATTTCTTGCACATAATCATGTATACTCCTTTTATTCCTTTTCACATTGTGTATCTGCTGTCGCAATTGAGATTTGCGAGCACTCGTATCTGTATCAAACATTTTGACCAAAGTATCCCATGCATCTTTGGGATTCTCAGCATCCTGAATGTGTATGAGCATAGCATCAGATATACATATAGACAAATAATGCAGCACTTTGAATGCTCTCTCTGACCACTGCTTATGAGCAATAAGCTGCTGCTGTGTAGGTTGCCGAGGTAGCTCAGGCTCTGGCTCAGCACCTGTAATGAGATTCCAAAATCCTTTCCCTTTCAAGAAACTCTTTATCCTGTACTTCCATGCCTGGAAGTTCTTCCTATCCAGCTTTTCACCAACAATCTGAACTGGATTATCCGACATGTTGGCTCAATGCATACACCTTCCGCACACTTCAAATCTGTAAGTGAGCCTTCCTCAGCTCAACCACACTCCAATGAATGTTGCAGATACTCCAAGATAGCCAACAAACTCCAAATTTGATGTAGAAAATCAACCTGTAATCATCTGAGATGAACTGACTCACGCAGTGCGGAATACCCTGAACTGACACGCCTTCCAAGGCTCCAAATCACAATTTAATGGTGCAATCAAGTATAGGCAACTTGCATTCACACCTAATGAACCTCAATGTTGAGTATCAACTCCATTTGACATGTGTAATTATCAATTTTTGAAAACCCCTTTTTCTGTTTTTGGAAAAACCAGAAAAACCAGAAAAACCAGTAATGATTTGGCTCTAATTCCTTCAATATTTCACCAAATTGACCAACCAGGCATTCATTGGCTTAGCAATAGTGTCCATCAACTCCATGTAAGAGGAATTTGTCCAATTGTAAAACACCAAAGATTAATTGCTCGATTAAAATGCTCTGTTTCTCTGCAACCAGTGGACAGCCTGTTTTAATCAGCTCATTCCCAGCTCAATTAAGCATCATTGGTCAAACAAATCACATATCCCTCTTCTCCAAAGTATAAAGCATCCAATTGCTAAGGAAGTTGTGGAATATATCAAGCATCAAGTGAGAATTGGATCTCCTCGTAGTCAAAAACCAGAAAAACTGCTCTGTTTCTCTGTTGTGAGCTGCACCGCCTGCTGTAGAGCCCTTTGGGAGTGTTTAACTTGCTAATTGAAGAGTACTACAAGTGCCCAAGACACCTAAGTATGTGTGCAACCCACCAATGGTTGAATTTTCACCAAAAATAGGCTCCAAATGCATCAATTTTTGACTGTCTTCTCTCTGTTTTGTGAGAGCTCAAAAACCAGAGTTTTCCACTCAATTAAATACATCCAAATTGCTCCAAACTTTGTTCAAGGCTTGCACATGGGTTGCTAATACATCCCTCTTTGACAAATGCATATGTCTTTTGCCAGAATCACTTGTATTTTCACCATACATCAATGTTCCCAAGCTTTAATGGAAAGCTTCAAAAACCAGAATTTTGCCTTGCTTTGATTTGCTCTAAAATGCTTTGCTTTTGCCTGTTTCACCTGCAATCCGCTCAAGGATGTTTAGAAGACCTTACCCGGTAGGCCTAGCTTTCAGATCTGATAGTATTTGGTGTGCTCCAAGCTTCACAGCTCCAATGGCAGCTTCACAGCTTCTTTTCACAGCTTCTTCTTCTCCCTCTTCACTCACTCACTCATAAACCCTAATAAACAGCACAAGGCTCTGATACCATGTTGAAAGAACGGTAGAGGAGGAGGAGACACACACACAGGAGCAAACCCTAATGTATATTCCAAACCCTAACCATAGAGGGAAGCCATGTCCACTCTCACACAAAGCATAATGCACTAATCCATAATCCACACAACACACAATGAGTTGTGTCCACACTCTACTAACCCTAGCTAATGTCCACACACTATGACCAGCTGGACACGCGGTCATTTATGTCTCACACATGTTCCTACCTAATCTGCCAGCACATAGCATAGCTGGCTCACACTGACATCGAGCTTGAATATCTCAACACAACGGAGAGTCCGGATGATATATTTTGTAAAATAATGGATTCAATATTTTGGAGGATTATGATCAGCAATACTATGATTTTCATTGAAAGATTGTTTTAAAGACAACCGAATCTGTTATAATGGCAATTTCATATTGGGTGTGTACGCGGTATAGATTTTACCTGAAACGTGGGCCTCCTAGGAACTCTTTTCCTAGGTACCCGGGCAAAACATAACCAAAGTTTTATAAAGGAATCCCACCAATAGAGTGGTTGGGCGGTTGGCTAACCCATGGGCCATTGGGGTTAGGTTGGATCAGGGGATTCCTGGCGATACAAATAAGTTACGATTAGCTCGTTAGTTAGATTAAGTCCTAGGAAGAGCCTTGTTCTGTAGGAAGGAATCAGCGGCGGCTGTGCCTCGTTAGAGAGGAGGGGGCATTGCGGAGGGGCCGGGGATCTCACAGCTCGTATCAGAGCTTTGTTGAAAACTAATAAGGAAAAATGAATTCTTATCACAAATCTATAAGAAAGACCATTTATGTATTGTATTTTCATTCCTTAAGCTTCATTAATGAAGATTTTTAATAAAAAATTTTGGTTTTATAGATGGAAGTTCCACACTTATCCGGTATTCTTGACCTCACCCAGTCAAGATATGACTGCTTTTGCCTTTCGAGCATCTCATCTCTTATGCTACTATAACTCGAACGAGCCGAGCCCGACTCGCAGACCATTTCGAGGATTTAAATTTGCATGACCCAGCGGAGAGACAACAGAACAAGTGGTTTGCAGAGCAGTATGTCCATGCCTCTCGACTAGCGTGTGATGCTGAGGCAGAATATCTCATTGGCCATGATTCTTATGAGGCTAAAAGTGATACATGGTGTTATTTTATATCACCCTACACCTCGAGATTTCAAACTTTCATGCCATATCTATAGACGTCTTAGTCGCTTGGCAGGATAGTAGCTCCCTTGGCACTAAGGGAACATTTGTATCAGGGCATGTCTGTAGCCCACCAGTATCGCCGTCTTATGGATCTCCTGAGGAGATTTTGACTTTCTGGAGCCAAGATGCTCTATGTACATATTGCAACCTTTATTTAAATAAAGCAATGTTTTGTGAAAAATTTCCTGTTGTATAAGTGATTGTTTATTATATGACGAATTGATGAAGAAAAATCTGTTACTCGAACATATGTCATAGATCTCCAATAAGATCGTTTATCTTGTTTAAGAAATTATTTTTTGAACCTCTTAAGTCTTAGTATCTCGTGGAGGAAATCAAAATAAAAATTTAATAATGTATCATTTTGGCATAATCATGAGGCGAGGGAACCATAGCCAATAGCCTGACCCTCTCACTGATGAAGAAGAGCTTGACCCCGACGTTCACAAGGCTCTTCATAGAACTCAACCAGGACCCTTCAAAGGTGAAGGGGAGAACTTGGGCAAGGCTGTGGAGAAGTGGGTTGAAGCCATGGAGGAATATTTTGATGTCACCGGATACAACGAGAGGAGAAAGATGGCTCTTGCTAGGCTCAAAATCATGGAAACAACCAGGGTGGCATGGAGAAACTATTGTGACACCAATCATCTGGATAGGAATACCCAGTCCTTGAATGATGTTAAAGCTTATCTAAGGAAGAGATTTTGTCCCCCTAGATTTTTAGAAACCAAGATGAATGAATTCTTACAGCAAAACCAGGGGAGCAAAACCATTGAAGAATATCATCAAGCATTTGCTCTTCTCCTGAGGTACTCACCACTGCTATACGAAGAGCAACTTATGGCCACGTTCATTCAGGGAATGAACAAATCTTTGGACACCCTGGTCAAGAATGCCAAGCTAGTTTCCATGGCAGAAGCTGTAAGAATGGTGAAGGACTTCACCAAAGCCTTCATCGCTCGTTAAAGTCCTCGGCAAAGCCAGCCCCCTCATCCTTCAAGAGATTCCAGACACTCGAAAGTTCTTCCAACCTTTCACCTCCAAAGAGGCACCAAGGTCCCAACCAGAATCTGGAGTCAGGAAGTTTCAGGAATGAGGGAAAACCTTTCCCTCGAAGTTCTTTCTCAAGAACTCCGGCTCTTTCAAGAATGCATAGGGAAGAGCTTCAAAGTGAGAACAGGTGCTTCGGATGTCAAGGGTTTGGGCACCAGCTCAAGGATTTCCCATCTCCTTCTCTGGTCCCAGAATTTAGAGATAGACTCCTTTGTATCATTCCAATCAGGGTCCCCCACCACGCCAAAATCAGAGCAACCCCAGAAGAGTGCCGGCTCAGCCTGTAGCCTCTTTGCAAAGCAGTCTCCAAACTCCCTCCCAGAACTCGAGAAACCAAAGAGAGAGAGTTCCACCTCAGACTACAGCAGCTAGAGAGCTGTCACTATAGCTGAGGAAGTGGAGGAAGAAAAAGGATAGATCTATGCCGCAATAGAGCATCAGGGGAATAACCGTCAATTTTGTGTCCTCCAGACTGCATCACAATACCATGGTAAGAAATTTAAGCTTTTGATTGATTTAGGCAATAATCATTATTTTATTTCCCTAGGATATCTACGTAAGTTAGTCCTAAATCAAAAATCAAGGAAACCTATGCAAGTGGAATTGGCCAGTGGAAAGATTCTTTTCACACACCCTGAGACATACCTTATTCAGTTTAGTCTAGATGGGAATGTAATAGAGTGCTAGTTCAGAGTCCTACCCTTGGGAGTCTATGATGGAATCCTTGGAATGGATTGGCTCCATAAGAATCAGGCTGACATTCATTGTCACAAAGGAACCATCTCTCCCCTTGACCTTCATGAGAATAAAGTTCAAGGCACTCGAATTTCCAGATCCCTAGTGCTGTAATTAGTCAAGGCTTCTAAATTGTTAAAAGGGCTCAAAAAGAGGCAAGCTGTTTATGTCGTTAAGATGAATCCAATAGACATGAAATGCAAGGCTAAAGAGCCAGAGTGGTTAAGTGAGTATGCAAATGTGTTCCGTGAAGAGCTGACTAAGATGCCTCTGTCTCGAGAAGTAGATCATGAGATCCAATTAACCCCCAGAGATCATGAGATCCAGTTAACCCCCAGAGCTCAGCCCCAGTAGCCCAACGTGCATACAAATGCTAGTCCCTAAAGCCATTGAGCTTAAGGAACAGTTAAGACAACTGTTAGAGCAAGGATTTGTCAGACCCAGTGTCTCACCATAGGGTGCACCTGTTCTCTTTCAAAAGAAGAAAGATGGAATGTTAAGACTCTGTATTGACTACAGAGGATTGAATCAATTAACAATTAAAAATAAGTATCCTATCCCTAGGATTGATGAACTTCTGGATTGGTTAAGTGGGACCCAAATGTTCACAAAGATAGATCTCAAATTCGGGTACTACCAGATCAGAATCAAGGAACAGGACATCTCGAAGATAGCATTCAATACTCCTTATAGGCATTATGAGTTCACAGTCATGCTGTTTGGATTGACTAATGCCCTGGCAACGTTTAATCGTCTTATGCAGGATATTCTTCGAGAATACTTGGATGTTTTTTTTCTTGTCTTCTTTGATAATATCTTGGTATACTCAAAGAATGTTGCAGATCATGAAGATCATGTGCGCAAGGTCCTGGAAATCCTAAGGAAACACCAACTCTTTGCAAAAAAGGGCAAGTGTTATTTTTCTATTGACCAGGTGGAATACTTGGGATTCATAGTGTCAAAAGATGAGATTTCTCCTAACCCCGAAAAGATCCAAGCCGTCGTAGATTGGCCGAAACCGAAGACAGTAAAGGAAGTCAGAGGATTCCTAGGATTAACTGGATGTATAGGATCTTCATACCTAGGTATGCTCACATAGCATCCCCTTTAACTAACCTTCTCAAGAAGAGTACCCTTTTTTAATGGACTGCAATGTGTCGAAGTGCCTTTGATAAACTAAAGACAGCCTTAATAACCAACCCTGTCCTTAAATTGCCAGATTTTACCAAACCTTTTGAGGTAGTTACTAATGCCAGTGGGTTTGCCTTAGGCGGTACTCTTATGCAAGAAGGTCATGTAGTGGTCTATGAATCCAAAAAACTTAGAACACATGAGAGAAATTATGCCATCCATGACTTGGAGTTACTCTTAGTAGTTTATGCTCTGAAGTTGTGGAGACATTATCTTTTGGGACAAAGGTTCACCTTGATGATAGATCATCAAATTCTGAAGTGGATCTTCACCCAAAGGGATCTCAACATGTGTCAAAGGAGATGGATGCAAATGAATTTGATTTTGAAATTAGGTATCTGTCAGGGAAAGAAAATGTGGTGGCAGATGTGCTCAGTAGAAAAGCAGCCTTGCTTAAAATTAAAGTGGTGTCAAATCCATTAATCTGTGAAGCAAGGGAGAAAATCATGCAGGACAAATTCTTTGCCCCTATGGCTACCCTTCTGATGTAGGAAAGCAAGACTCCTTAGGAAATGAGTCGAGTTCTTGGGTACAAATTGGATGAAGGATGCATGTACTATAATAATCAGCTATGCATTCCTAATGACGAGGGAATAAAGGGAAGGATTCTGAGAGAAGCCCATGATAGCCTTATATAGCTGGATATCTAGGGTTTATAAAACCTATATGTCTCTGAAGAAAAGTTTCTTTTGGCCTGGACTCAAAAAGGATGTACTTGATCATATGCGACAATGCTTAATGTGTCAGAGAGTGAAGGCAGAGAAAGTCAAGATGCGAGGAAAATTGTGGCCTCTAGACATTCCACAGATGAAGTGGGAATGTATCAGTATGGACTTTGTCATTGGATTACCTTCAGTGCAATCACGTTACAACTCCATTTTTGTGGTAGTTGACAGACTAGCCAAAGTTGCCCATGTGATTCTAGTGAAAGAAACATATACTCCAGTGGATGTTGCCAGAGTTTTCCTTAAAGAGATCTTCAGATTGCATGGCTTACCCAAGAGGATAGTAAGTGATAGAGATCCCAAATTCACATCGAAATTTTGGACTGCATTCTTCAAAGCAGTAGGAACTTTATTAGATCTCAGGGTACAGCCTATCACCCTGAAACTGATGGCCACACTGAAAGAGTGAACCAGGTAATAGAGGATATCCTTCAGTCATGTTGTGGCAGGAACCCAAGAAGTGGTTAAGCCATTTGCATCTAGTTGAATTTGCTTACAATGCTTCTTATCATTGAATTATTGTGATGAGCCCTTTCAAACCTTTGTATGGACAAGATTGCCTTACACCGTTGACTTGGTCCAACCCATTGATCAGAGTCAAAATGTCCAGACAAAAGCTTAATGACATAGACCAGCAAATGCAATCAATCTGTTAAGATATTAAGGTAGCCCAAGATAGGCAAAAGTAGTATGCAGACAAAAAGAGATTAGAAAGAGAGTTTGAAGAATCAGATATGGTCTTCATTCGAGTACGACCAAAAAAAAGTTCCTTATCTTTAGGTAAGTACAAGAAGCTCTCTCCTAGATACTGTGGACCTTATGCTATTATAAAGAAAGTGGGCGATCTAGCTTATAAACTTCTTTTGCCTCGCCATCTCAAGGTACATAATGTATTCCACGTCAATTTTCTTAAGAAATATGTACCCAGCCCGAGCCACATACTTGATGATGAACAATTGATTTCTCCGACTCAAGGCCAGATGGTACTCCAACTTGAAGAAATCCTTCATGTTCGGGAGAAGGTCCTCAAGAGAAAAGTCCTCAGAGAGTTTTTAGTCAAGTGGAGGTTCTTCCCTCTAGAAGACGCCACCTAGGAGAAAGAAGAAGAGTTGGCAAAAGATTACCCCCACTTTGCGAGATATCGTTTTATATTCACACGGATTGTAAAAAGAGAATTCAAGAAATCTATCGGGATCAAAATATTCAGATAAATGATTAATCTATTCCTCATTAGAATTCGTAACTAATTTAGAAATCAATTAAGTGAATATTCAAAGAAAGAAATTCAATAAATTAGTAAAAATTAAATTATCAAACCTTTTCGAGAAAGATAGATCAGGAAAAATCTTATCCGACTCAAACCTTGAATTAGACTATGACCAAGACCAAACTCTTTTGTCAGTTTTGAGGAAAGAAGGTGTTACTCTAGTTTAGAAAAATACACTCAAAACTTCCACGAAATTTGAAACTAAGTTTGAGACCCTTCAAATTGATCTGTGTCTCACCCAAGTTTTCCCCTTCACCCTTGAAAGGTCCAGGCTGCAATCTATGAAGAGTTTTACGAACATCCAAGTCGAGCTCTTCCTCATCGAGTTGGGGGTTATCATTCCTACCACGACAACCTCGATCCATGATCCTATCAATAAGAAAATTCTTGTTAAGTCCTTTTATTTACAATTCAAATCCGACTTTAGATCCCACTGATTCTGGGGTTCTTTAGATTGGACAGCTCTCCACAGAACCATGGGATAAAGATCCCTTATATAGAACTCATTATCAGATAACAATTCATTCAGAACATATCATTCACATTCTTAACACAATAATGGTCCATCAGACCGAAAATTCCATCTGAACATTCCTCCATGGAAGTTTCAGTTATGCAGGTTTTAATTTGTCATCCCTTAACTTGATCCATCGGGTCAAGTGTTAAAAGAAGCAATCTGATAGCACAATCCACTAATCTCCTCATAGTGATTTGCTGAAGTCATTATCATCATTCCAATTACGAACATCATCACAAGGACTCATCCCATTCATCCTCATTGTGGCTTTGTTCAATTGATCGCTTTTCAACCAAAATTCAGGAATCATCTCAATCAGAATCCAAATCAACTCATCAATTCTCAACCAGAATCTTAAAATCATATCAACCACATTCGAATTCATCATTTGGATAGCATTTTTACTTATAATTTCAAGGTCTTAGATTTACTCGTATATACTGCCAGTAAAGAGCTGCAGTTATACCCTTGTATATACTGCCAGTAAAGAGCTGCAGTTATACCCTCGGTATATACGGGTAGTCACGGTCCTTGGAATTATAAGGTAAATACCATCATGACTAGGCTTCAAGCAAGTTAGGGATTTCCATACAATTGCGGTACTTCATCTAAAGACCCACTTTCAATTTTATGAATCTTCATTCGGAATATCAAATTGTATGAATTTTATCACACAGTTACATTTTACTATTACTTCACAATTTTTTGTCATTTTTGGCTTTACAGCTGATCCACTTTAGTCAATTTGCTCTGATACTAGCTGAAAGATCACTGCCCCCTCCACGCAACGGATTTGGGGGTACTAGCAGCGGAAGTAGCACTCCTTGCATGGGGTAGGATCCCTCACTCGGGGCCTCACCCCCCACGGATATCTCGACAAGATACTAATCCCTTGGTTCTTCAAAAACCAAACCCGAAAAAACTTTCCCCTACCAGAAAGCACGGGCGAGTACACCAGGATAGGGTCATTACTGACCAAACTGATCTGACCAAACCTGTGACTCACTTGGTCAGATCAAGGAAGATACTTGCACTTGGATCATAGAAACCAACGCATTTTTCCCCATGGAGAGGCACAGCCGTTGATTCTTTTTCCATAGAATAATTACTATCCGGGATTTACTTCATCTATCGTACTATAACAGAATTGAGTCTAATTTTACGGATCCATGAGTCCAGCCTAACCTCTTCCAGTCCCATGGGTTAGCCAACCGCCCAACAACTGTAGTGATGGGATCCAATTAGGAATTTGGTTAGGTTTTGTCCCGGGTACCACGGAAAAGAGTTCCCAGGTCCCCTAGCCGGATATTCATGCAAGTTTTAAGCCAGTCACACCACTCACACACCCAATATGAAATTGCCTTTTTCACATATTCAGCTATCTTTAAAACAATCATTTAATGAAACCATAGTGTCACTGATCATAATCCAACAAAATATCCGGTTGAATCCTAATTTCCAATCATTCCTTCATCGGTGTATATATGGCGTCATTGGCAACCAGAACGCTCACCACCTGTCCACTCAGGGGCCTTTTCGATAGTTCCTAGCTCATAGTACCCGACAATATATTCACTTATAAAAATCAAGATGGAATCTCCATTGAAGATCAACAAGATCAACCAACACCTCCATATAAAAGAGCCATGGACTCATCGGTTGAGGACTAGCAAGGTCAATCAACCAGATCCATGCCCGATTTCAGAAAACAACTCTTACTCCTTGTTCCAATATCTTCCCCGACGCACGTGTGGGTATCTTCGGCGACCCAAAGCCCGAGCACCATATGGTCAGCACCCTCTAGGATCCCTCATCACAGGTGACCTAGCGCTTCACTCATAGGTCGCTTCCTTGGCCCCTCAACCACGATATCGAAAGCTCACCATGGTCAAGACCTCGGGCGACCTTGCTATGCGAGATGTCCTGCGTTTACTCTCCGTTAGCTAATGTAACTTTATCAGTTAGGTCACCACGACATCATTCACAAGATGGTCAAATTGCTTTCCCAACATTTTTGACATAAAACAATCATTTAAAAACAGGTCATAAATACAGTTCTTATAATGAACTCTTGTCTTTCACATTGTTTCACATTCGTCCACATATTTAATCCATGTCCAATTCATATGTATACCCATTCTCATCCAATCACATCATTTTCCATCTCATCCAATCACATCATTTTCCATCTCATCACATCTTTCCTCGTTTATTCTCATCACATCTCATCCACTCGCATCAACCCATATTCACATCCCATCACACCTCATTCATTTCACATCTGTCTTAATTTACATCACATCTCATCTCATTCATTCTTATCCTGATTCCAATCACATCATCATCCATTCACATCCCATATCATACATTTACATCCGATTCACATGACATCGCATCTCATTCATTCGCATCCCGATTCACATCATCACATCACATCTCATTCATTCACTCACATTGATATCACATCCTTTCACATACACATCCATATCCATTCTTCCACATACACATCCATATCCATTCTTTCACATACACATCCACATCCATACATACACATCCACATCCATTCTTCCACATACATATCCACATCCATTCTTCCACATACATATCCACATTCATACTTCCACATACACATCCACATTCGTTCTTCCACATACACATCCACATCCACATCCATACATACACATCCACATCCATTCCTCCACAAACACATCCATATCCATACTTCCACATACACATCCATATCCATTCTTCCACATGCACATGCACATCCATTCTTCCACATACACATCCACATTCATTCTTCCACGTTTACATCCACATTCAATCTTCCACATACACATCCACATTCAATCTTCCACATACACATCCACATCCATACATACACATCCACATCCATTCTTCCACATACACATCCACATTCATTCTTCCACATACACATCCACATCCATACATACACATCCACATCCATTCTTCCACATAAACATCCACATTCATACTTCCACATACACATCCACATTCATACTTCCACATACACATCCACATTCATACTTCCACATACACATCCATATTTATTCTTCCACATACACATCCACATCCATACATACACATCCACATCCATTCTTCAACATACACATCCACATTCATATTTCCACATACACATCCATATCCATTCTTCCACATACACATCCACATCCATACATACACATGCATATCCATTCTTCCACATACACATCCATTCATACATACACATCCATATCCATTCTTCAACATACACATCCATACATACATACACATCCATTCATACATACACATCCATTCATACATACACATCCATATCCATTCTTCCACATACACATCCATATCCATTCTTCCACATACACATCCACATCCATACATACACATCCACATCCATTCTTCCACATCCACATCCATACATACACATGCATATCCATTCTTCCACATACACATCCACATTCATATATTCACATCCATTCTTCCACATACACATCCACATCCACATCCATATATCCACATCCATTCTTCCACATGCACATCCACATCCATTCTTCCACATACACATCCACTTCCACATCCATGTACTTTCCATCTCACCCTTTCACATATCCTCTCATCTCATTATTCACATCCACATCCATTTCATTACATCACATCTAATCACATCCTATTTTCATCTTATCACATTCATTCACATCCTATCGCATCCCATAATCTTATCACATCCATTCACATCCTATCACATCCCATACACATCTTATCATATCCATTCACATCTTATCACATCCCATAAACATATTATCACATCCATTCACATGTAGCTTTTTCTAGTTCGATACCGATAATGGGACTTTTTCTAAATTTCTATCAATTGTTTGGCCTAATCAAAGGTTCTTTTTCTCGCCGATTATTTCCATATTCCTTCTCAATTCCTCAATTGAATTATATTCAATATTCCTCTTTTGAATAAAAGAATTCATGGGATTTGTAGAAATCAATTCTACCCATATTTCCACTTTTGGAAAATAATCATAAATTGAATTAAAATAAAATTTCCTCTTCTTCCCATTTAATTGTTCTAGGGTTTGAGTGAGAGAAAGAAGAGGGACCAGAAAATTTTAGAAAATCCCCTCAAAATTGATACTCTACCTCTTCCTCATGAAATGCACAACAAAAACCCTAAGGATTGGAGCTCAAACAGGGCATGTATGGAGACTAATGGCCATGGAAGCTCCAAGAAACAGGGTAATTAGTGAAAAATGTGAGGATTAAGGAAAGGTTACCTAAGATTAGATAATTTTCCCTTAATTTTGGTCCTGCAGTTCAAATTTTAGTGCGGGTGCCCCGAAATTTGATCCCAGGGTCCAAAATTTTTAGCAAAAATTGATCAAAATGGAACATCTAGCACCCAAATCTCTCTTAATCCCTCAAGATAAATAGGTTTAGAGCATGATTAGGGAGAATTAACCAAGAAAGGATCAAGAAATTCAAGAAAATGAGGAAATATCAATCTCATGCACCAAGAACCTTGAAAGTGGATCAAAATCAAGGCTCTAATACCAAATGGAATGGATCTAGAGTCAAGGATAAAATCAAACACATGAAAGATGAATTCTAGCATCCATTATACATAAAATTAGCATTTCTAAGCATCATAGCCAAAGATGAACAAGAGAGAGAATCCATATGTGTATGTAGCAAAGAAAGAGATACACAATGGCCTAAGTGTGTTAACCTCTCACCAAAAGGATGGCTTGAAAGCTAGCCATGAGCCTTGACCATAGATGGCCATCTCCATAGTAGGAGAGCCAAAGGTACAATGGAATGTCCAAGATTAGTAAAATGATAAAAGGTTCTATCCATGTGTCCAAGGCCCTATTTATAGTGTTTTACCCATGGGACCATTTACAATATATAAAAATTATCTTTTATGTATGTTTATGCCTAAAAATCATTTATGATGAAAATCACACTTTTAATCTAAAAAAAATCTTTTATGCATACAAATCATTTATGATGATGAAAATCATTCTTTTAATATAAAAGAATTTCTTTTATACATCCATTTATGCATAAAAATCATTTATGATAAAAATCACTCTTTTAATATAAAAAAATCTTTTATGCATATATTTATGCATACAATTCATTTATGATGAAAATCACTCTTTTAATATAAAAGAATTTCTTTAATGCATCCATTTATGCTTTATGATGAAAATCACACTTTTAATATAAAAAATCTTTTATGCATATATTTATGCATACAATTCATTTATGATGAAAATCACTCTTTTAATATAAAAGAATTTCTTTTATGCATCCATTTTATGATGAAAATGACACTTTTATAATTTTAAAAAAAATCAATATGCTTCCTTCTATGCATAGATTTTCACTCTAAAGAAAGTAACACTTTATTATTAATAAAATATTTTTTGTATGCATTTTTCTATACCCAGGATGAAAAATAACACTTTAAGAATACATATACGATGGGGATTACTCTTTTTGAATTTTAAAAAAAAGTAAAACTTATTTACACAATTTTAGAAAATTTTACCATAACCTCCTTCGTATGGCTGACCATTTTTTAATTTCTAACTCTCTAAAATTAATTAGAAGTTCACCAAGAGTATTTAAATCATTCTAATGTAAATATTTTCTACTTATTTAAGAGAAACATTATGAAAAACTTGATTTTATCCATTAATCATTCATCTAGGATAAAGAATGGTTGGATTTACTAAAGAAGAGAGGGGAATGCCTTTTTTCAATGAGGCATAACATCATATTCATTTTAGAGAAAACAAATATCATAAAAAACCATAAAATGAAATAGAAAAGAGAAGAATCTCCAACTTACAAGGAGAATTTGAGAGCTTTCCTTTGGCTTAATTGTTTGAGGGATCTACTCTTGTTTGAAACAAGAGTGGCCACCAATCTTTAGAAGAGGGAAGGTCAAAAGTAATGAATTATGAGTAAATTCACAGTTTTTGGCTCTTGGGAGAAGTAGGGTAACAGTGCAAAAACACTATTGAGCTTCAACAAAGGGAAAGGCTTCTATTTATAGGAAAAAGTGAGCTTCTAACCAAGCCAATTGATTCTAGAATTTTCTAGATCAGTTCGGTCAATTTTCGACCATTTTTGGGTCAGTTTAGTCCACTTTTTCGATCTAGTTGAAACAGGAGAGAGAAGAGATAAAAATATCTCATTATTTGGGTCAGTTTAGTCCACTTTTTGGATCTAGTTGAAACAGGAGAGAGAAGAGATAAAAATATCTCATTATTTGGGAGTTTAAAATTCACCCACACGTGAAATAGGTGCCTCCTTCATGAGGGGAATTCCTATTGAGAAAACGTGGTGCTCATGCTAGATCAAGTGTGTGGAGGTGCGAGACTCACAAAATACAAGAAAGATATCTTTCTTATTTAGTTGTTTATGAATACAACTAGGCCTTTCTCAATACAAAATGCCTCCTAGCTCCACCTTTAAATAGGTGAGCTAGTGGAGCCATTAGGAACTCAATGGAGTCTTCTTGGGCCCTTTTATTTGGCAGTTTAAGGGAGTCAAACCTTTTCTCTTAAGAAGAAACGTTTTCTAATTAGAAGCTTCAAAACGGCTACTTTATTCGAATTTGAATTTTGGGGAGAAAATGGAATTTAAAATCTAGCGGATAAAACCATATCATGTAACATATCTATGGAAAGCTCTTGATGCGTAGATCACGGATCTATAATCTCCGCTCAAATCGGAGCTTGTATGTAGAAGTTATGGAGGTCCAAAAATTGTAAAATTGCCCCCTCCCCTTTTTGGGGGAAAAAGTGCACCCTTTGACCACTCTTACACCTCTGAGCTCTCTTACAAACCATTGGTTTTTGCTTACATGGCGGGCTCCTATTTGTCAAAAAGTTAAACGTTTCCATAACCTCATGGCAAATTAAAGGGCCCAAGAAGACTCCATTGAGTTCCTAATGTTAAGTCCATTCATACTCACACCCTTCTCATCCCCTTCTACATAACCTTAGTCTCTTAATACCCCCCCTCAATACCAACTATGAAAGAGTGGAATAGGTGGTATTGGACATAGGTTGCCTTTATAACATTAGGCATACAAGGATGTCATGGCGGTGTGGTTATCTAGTTTACAAATATGTTCCTAGAGCCTTAGAGGCTAATACAATGATACCTTCTAAGTCTTTATTTGATGTCGATGAAGATGTACACCTCAATGACGGTGCACCCCACTCTTTGTGCTTGCTTGACATGCTTTAGACATATATGCCATTGCTTCCACATGCTTTTCACCTTGACCATTCTCACACAATGATCAAAACAAGGCTGCCACCCTTGCTTAAGTGGTTTGCTTTTAGATGTTCCTTCAACATGCTTGATGCTTCCTTTAATAACATACCTCCTCCATTGGCAATGAGGTAGATTTATATGGGAAAGGAAAAGGGAGGGTGCCTTATGAATTGGTTAAGGGCAGTGTCTACTCCACATTTACAACAACTTTTGTGCATGTTGGTTACATGATTTTGAAGATACATGCTTAATGGGGATTAGCTACATTAGTGTTAAGGAACACTTTGGTTGGTGATTAAGATCACCATTAGTGTTTAAAAAATATAATTAGTGCTTAAAAGCATATTTTTAGTATCTAATGACACTGATTTTGGTGATTAGTTTACCATTAGTGTTTAATAACACTCTTAGTGTTTAAAAATACTTTATAATGACTTTCCTTTGCTGGATTAATATCTTAATTAGTGTTAAACAACACTATTAGTGCTCATAAGCACATTTTGAAAGCTTTGAAAGCTTGAAAGTTGATGTTGATGATGAAGCTTGTTTTGAGAATGAGGTTTATGGATACCTCATGTGGTTAGGCACCGCTTCAAACTCAAGAGAAAGATCAACAACAATCATTCACATCATCACTTGGGTGATTAGAGCAAGGGAGAAGGTGATTAGAGCAAGAAAAAATCACTTATGAAGCTTTAATGATTAGAGCAAGGGAGAAGGTGATTAGAGCAAGAAAAAATCACTTATGAAAGCGTTATGGAGTGAGGAGAGGCGATTGATTTTCTGCTTCTAGCCAACGCGTCAGACCACCAAATGAGCTCAAAATTGAGCTGTGGAGTCCTCAGAGAGTGGGCTACCAAATCCCTCAAGTCCCATGGCTAATGGTGGCTTACAGCCGGCATATGGCTGTAATGCCATATGACTGTTGCAGAAAATGGTGCCGGCCTGCTACTACAGAGGAAATGCCGCCGCGAGGAGTGAAGTATTCAGACGATTGGCCGTACAAATACATGCGCCCAGGTCTCCTCTACATCTCCCATGAAGAAATCTCTGAGAGTTATGCCCTCTACAAGCTGCTGGAAGGCCTCCACCAGTAGAGGGTTGAGCTCCACAAGTGAATAGATAAGAAAAAAATGGAGAAAATGACCTAATCTACACCACAAGAGTCCTAATCAACCTAGGCTCTGATACCATGTTGAGAAAACATGGTGCTCATGCTAGATCAAGTGTGTGGAGGTGAGATACTCACAAAATACAAGAAAGATATCTTGCTTATTTAGTTGTTTATGAATACAACTAGGCCTTGCTCAATACAAAATGCCTCCTAGCTCCACCTTTAAATAGGTGAGCTATTGGACCTTAAGTCCATTCACACTCACACCCTTCTCATACCCTTCTACATAACCTTAGTCGCTTAATAATTCCCCCATACTGAGGTGTCAAAAATGCATCATTTCTTCCAAATATCTCTCTTTTTTAACTATTAACCTTGTCCTTAGTCAACTCTTCATCTTATGTGAGTATTTACTCATTTTTGGGGGATTTTCCTTTTATTCTTCCATTTATCTCCTCCCTACATTTGGATGAATCTTATTGGTCCATAGGAACCTTAATTTAAAATTTTTGAAAAAATTCTTGACCCCTAGGATAAGGCCTCTTGAACAGATTATACTTGATTTCTAATGCACCTTTTGAAAATCTTTTTGAACTTCTATTTTGAGGGAGCTTATTTTAATAAGAAGAGATATTTTTCCATCCAAAAATATTTAAAAACTGAATTACCACTCTCTAGAAGATTTTCTCTCTCTAGGCCAAAACTGGTAGAAACAATATCTTTTATATTTCTGAAGAGGAGGAATCTTACATTCTCTCCCACTTGAAGAACGCGAGATGCCCTCATCCCGCAAACTGGGGATAATCCCGCAATAGATCCGCTTCATTCTCCTAGGTGGCATCTTCAAAAGGATAGAACTTCCATTTTACCAATAATTCTTTGAGAATTCGGTTCCTGAGAATCTTTTCTCGAACATCAAGAATGTCTTCAGGTTGGAGTTCCATCTGCCCTTCGGTTGAAGAGGTTAGGATTTCATCATCAAGGCTTGGCACATATTTCTTTAGAAGGCTTACATGAAATACATTATGAACTTTGAGATGAGGCGGTAGAATAAGCTCATAGGCTAAGTCACCTACTTTCTTTGTAATGAGATATGGCCCACAATATTTGGGGGATAACTTCTTGTACTTCCTAAGAGATAGAGAACTTCTTTTGGGCCGTACTCTAATAAAGACCATATCTGCTTCTTCAAACTTTCTGTCTGTGTCCTCTTCTTATTTGCATACTGCTTCTGTCGATCCTGGGTAGCTTTAATATCTTTACGAATTGATTGCATCTGCTACTCCATGTCATCAAGCATCTGTCTGGACATCTCGACCCTAATCAATGGGTCGAACCAAGTTAATGGAGTTAAGCAATCTTGTCCATATAGAGCTTTAAAAGGGCTCATCCCAATACTTCTGTGATGATAAGAAGCATTGTAGACGAACTCGACTAGGTGCAGATAGCTTAGCCACTTCTTGGGTTCCCTGCCATAGCATGACCGAAGTATAATTTCGATTACTTGGTTTACCCTTTCAGTTTGACCATCGGTCTCAGGGTGATAAGCTGTGCTGAGAGTGATTTAGACCTCTATAGTCCACACAGAGTCTAAGCGTTCCATCTTTCTTTTTTTGAAAGAGAACTGGCGCACCCCAAGGTGAAACACTGGGTCTTACAAACCCTTGTTCTAATAGCTATCTAAGCTGTTCTAATAGCTATCTAAGCTGTTCCTTGAGTTTGATGGCTTCAGGAACTGGCATTTTGTACGTGAGTAGGGCTACTGGTGGCTGAGCTCTTGGGGTCAATTCTATCACATGAACTACTTCTTGAATTGGAGGCATCTCCGTTAATTCTGCTAGGAATAAATCATCATAATCCCTTAACCATTCAGGTTCTTTAGCTTTTAACTTTGAGTCTACCGGATTCATTTTGACAAGATAAATGCGCTGCTTCTTTCTAAGTCCTTTTAGTAACTTAGAAGCCTTTACTAACTGCAGACTTGGGGATCCTGAAATTCCAGTTCCTTGAACCTTGTTTCCGTGAAGGTCACGAAAGGAAATGGTTCCATCATGAGAGTGAATATCAACTTGATTTTTGTGGAGCCAATCCATTCCAAGGATCCCGTCGAAAACTCCCAAAGGTATAACTCTGAATTGACAGTCAGTTAAACTCCCATCTAGGTTGAATTGAATACGTTCTGTTTCAAGGTGAGTGAAAAGAATCTTCCCACTTGCTAATTCAACTTGCATAGGTTTTCCTGATTTCTGATCTAAGACTAGCTTATGCAAGCATCCAGGGGAAATGAATGAATGAGAACTGCCTGAATCAATCAAAAGCTTAAAAGGTTTACCTTGATACTCTGCCCGAGTATGGATGACTGAGAACTGATGGTTAGGCCCTTGATTTTCAATTGCAGCATAGATCTGCCCTCTTTCCTCTTCTACTACATCTGAAATTGTGACTGCTTTGGCTGATGCAGTCTGAGGCGAGACTCTTTCTCTTTGGTTGCCCTAGTTCTCGTCGGAAGGAGTTCTAAGGTTACTCTGGACAGAGGCTGATGGCTGAGCTGGAGTTCTTCTGGAGTCTCCCTGACTTGGGTGAGACGGAACATGATTAGATTGGTATGAAGGAGTTGGTCTCTGAACTCGGGGTCCTTGACTTCCCTGTTTCCTGGACATGGCAGTAGTCGGGCAGTCTTTCACCTGGTGACCAAAACCTTGGCATCCAAAACATCGGTTTTCACTTCTGAGCTCATCCCTCTGATTTCTTGAAAGAGGTGGGGCTCCTGAGAAAGTATTATGGGGGAAGGGTCTTCCTTCACTTCGGAATCTTCCTCCATCTTGATTCTGATTCGGGCCTTGCTGCCTCTTTGGGGGTGGAAAGTTTGAACTACTTCCCTGGGTTTGGAATCTTTTAAAGTTAGAGGGTGCAGGCTTCAGCGGGACCTTTACTACAAAGGCTTTGGCAAAATCATTTGCCATTCTTACAGTGCAGCCATGGACACTAGCTTGGCATTTTTTACCAGTGTGTCCAAGGGTTCGTTCTTTCCTCGAATGAACCTGGCCATGAGTTGTTCTTCATCTAGAGGTGGTGAATATTTGAGTAGAAGAGCAAAGGCCTGGTGATATTCCTCGATGGTTTTGCTTCCCTATTTTAGCTCTAAGAATTTGTTCATTTTGATTTCCAAAAATCCAGGGGGACAAAATCTCTTTCTCAAATAGGTTTTTAGGTCGTTCTAGGACTGAGTATTTCTATCCAGACAGTTGGTGTCACAGTGGTTCCTCCATGCTACTCTGGCTGTTTTCACTATTTTCAGCTGCTGCTGGCAAGAGCCATTTTGCTCCGCTCATTGTAGCCTGTGACGTCAAAATATTCTTCCATGGCTTCCACCCATTTCTCCACAGCCTCGCCTAGGTTCTCTCCTTCTCCTTTGAGTCTTGGCTGAGTCCTACGAAGAGCCTTGCAAACACCAGGGTCAAGCTCGTCATCTTCAGAGAGAGGGTCTAGCTGATGGCCATGATTTTCTCATCTCATGATTCTGCCAAAAATTTATATATTATTGAATTTTTATTTTGATATCATCCACGAGATCCTAAGATTTATGAGGTTCGAAAAACAATTTCTTAAACAAGACAATGATCTTATTGGAGATCTATGACATATGTCCGATAACAGATTTTTCTTTATTAGATCGTCCATAAACACACTTATACAACAGGGAATTTTTCTTCGGAAAACATTTCTTTATTTATATAAAAGTTACAATATGTACATAGAGTAGCTCGGCTCCAGAATTCAAAATCTCCTCGGGAGTCGCATAAGACGACGGTACTGGGCCATAGCCATGCCCTGATACAAACGTTCACTTATAGACAAGGGAGCTATTATTTTCTCCTTAGGAATAAAACAACTAAGGAGTCTTTAGACTTGGCATGAAAGTCTGAAATTTTGAGGCGTCGAATGATATAGAACGACGCCACGCACCATTTTCTGCTTTAACAGAATCATTGCCAAGGAGAGGTTCTGCCACAGCATTGCACGGGAGTCGAGGCGTGGACATACTGCCCTGCAAACCACTTATGCTATTGTCTCTCCGTTGGGTTAGGAAAATATAAATCCTCAAAATGGCGTGCGATTCTTGCTCGGCTTGTTCGAGTTGAGGCGGAAGAATTGAGATGCTCGAAGGCGAATGCAGTCGTATCTTGAGATAAATAGACTGGGTGAGGTCAGGAATACCAGATAAATAGGGAACTTCCATCTATAAAAACAATTTCTTTGATTAAAAATTCTTCATTAAAGTAGCTTACAGAATGAAAATACATTATGAAAAATGCTTTTTCTGAGTTTTTATTATCAATTTCTGATAAGAATTTGTTTATCCTTATTAGCTTTCAACAAGGCTCTGATACCAACTGTGAGGTCCCTCTGCCCCCTCTGCGCACCACTGGACTCCTGGTAGCTGACAGCGGAAGCAGCCCCCTCATGCGCGGGGCAGGGTTTCTCACTCGGGGCCTCGCCCATGAATGTCCGGGCACGAGACTAGGCTCGTGGTCACTTCGAAAACCAAAACCGAGAAAATTTTCCATGCCCGAAAAGCGAGGACGATTCCACCTTTTTGAATTTTCTTAACGAATTTTTCTAATGAGATCAAAACCTAAACTATCCTTCACCTGAATAAACCAGATAGAAGGAGCTATCGCTGATAATATTTGATCATCTGAGCAGTTCAAGGCTTTTTTCCTAATCAAGATCAGGCACAGCCGTTGACCCACTCAATTGAGAAATTTATCAAGGAATTAACTAACTACTCAAATCCTATCATAATCCTAAGATTTTTCAGTTTGATTATTAAAACTCCATTGATTCCAGCCTAACCCCATGCAGCCCATGGGTTAGCCACCACCCTACCACTGGAATCGGTAGAACCAAACAAATACTCACCCACCCATAATTGAATGCCTTTCTTAACTTTAGCTTTAGAAAACAGTTGCACACACACTCCTCTTAGAAACTTTAATATAAAAATAATCCATTGATAAAACAGATATGGTCACAGATTTCATAACTCAAAATTTCCATTCAATCCCTTGTTTCACAAAAAGAGTACCACTCAGGACTCTCCATTGTTAGGACCAGCTGATCAACAAACGAGATCCAGTAACAGATTACAATAACCATTTTGTCAACATTCATATATATCTTCCACGACATACGCATGGGTGTCCTAAGCACCACGAGCCCATGCATCGCCTGGTCAGAACCCTCCAGGATCCTCCTTACGTGTCCTGGTACTTCACTCAGGGACCTCTTCGTCGGCCCTCGCCCATCGTACCGGCGGAAGCACACCATTTTTCACCATACCCAGGCTAGTCTACTAGCCATTGGGTGCATAGCGACCCCAGTAGCGACTTTTTTTCGTCGCTTACGCGACACTATTTACAGTCACTACTGGCATCGCTGCGATACATCATTTATACGACGCTTTTAGCGAATATTCTAGTGACGATTTACGTCGCATAAGCGTGAGCTTTTAATTTTTTTTAAAAGTCGTCACATAAGCAACGAAGAGGTCGCTTATGTGACGCCCGCGCAACGGGAAAAAATAGATTTATACTGATAGGAATATTTATATACATACTCTTATAAGCGCCTCTCTCTCTCTTTCTCTAGCTCTATCTAGTATTGCTCTCTCTCTTTACCGCTTGCTTCCTTGCAATTGTTATTGTACTCGGTGTTGTCATTGTTTTTGCGGAGATTAGTGAGACTGGGCGTAAATGAACATGAATTATGGTAAACAGCACTATCTAGCTCTCTTTTAATTTTTGAAATTGAAACTTTAAATTAAATGAAAATTAGACTCTACATACCTGTCACTCACACTCTCTCTCCCCGACACACATATGGACATATTATATATATATATATATATATATATATATATATATATATATATCATACACACACGCACAGTGCACACTCTCTCTCTTCGTTATTAGGAGCTCGTGAGGGGAGGGACCCCCTTGGAAATTTTGAAGGTAGCCTACCATGAGCTCCAGATTCTGTTGCCTGTTCAAATAGCGCCTAGTTCTCATGAAGCCCTTCTAGACTCAAGCAGTACTATTTCCTATTAGAGTTACAGTCCTTGGCACTTCCCATTGTACCACATATGCACACACTTTTTCCCTGTCACATTTTTCCTCTCCACACGACTGTCTGGCTAGTCGGCCTACATGCATGATTTCCTATATATAAGGAGGGCCATTAAACTCCATAGCTGTAGCTGCCAGGTGATAGCTGGCAGGTAGATCTTGAAGCCTGTGGGTATCAACAAGGAGAGAGGGTTAGATTTGGTACTTGGTACTTGGTAGCAGCAGGTAGAGCTTAAAGCCCGTGGTGGGTATCAACAAGGAGAGAGGGTTAGATTTGGTACTTGTACTTGGTACTTGGTACTTGATTTGGTATCATGTTGGAACCTCGTACTTGCAATTGGTACATGGTACATAAATTGGTAAATGGTACATGGTATTGTAATCGTAATAGCTTATGTTGAGCTTGATACTTTGAAATCACGTGCTTTGAAACTTCATAGTTCGGAACTTTAAGCTTGAAAGTTAGCTTGAGTTGATACGTAGCGTAGAGTTTGGGACCTCTGCAAAAATTATGAAAATCAAAAGCTTGTTAATATTAGAGCCTAACATAGAAAAACAGTCACTGGAACTGCGATAAAGATTCTGATTTGTCTCTATCTAGCTTTCCAAGAGCTTTAGAGAAATTGTTGATTCTTGCCAATCTTTTGCTTCTTTTGATGTGTTACAACGTGGCATCGCCTCTTTCCTTGTTTAGGATTTGTTTTTTTTTTAACGTAAAGATAAATAAATAATGTTCTCGCAGATACTTAGGCTAATTAACTTATCGACAAATAATTAATTGTTTGACAATAGACAAATTCAGTGATGCAACGAACATACGTCAATATATATCATCAACAAATATATGTACATGTGTCTAGAGTGTGTGGTGTGATCAATCCTCACATATACAAAACAGATCCCTAAGTATGATCACTACATGAGCCATCACTATACGAGTCGCTAGTATCAGACTCGTGATCACCATCACCATCACCGCTGCCACCACCCGTGCCCCCACCCGCAACACCACCATCACCAATGCCACCACCCGTGCCCCCACCCGTGATCACGTCGCCGCTCCTCTTAGCCTCTCGACGTCGCCCCTCAGCCTCCTGTCGAGCCACCTCTATCATGTCGTCCTCGCCATATTGCTCCTGCATTAGTTAGTGAAATCAAATAAGAACATATTACAGTTAACATGAAAATAAACTACAAAACAAAATAGTGATACCCACAAGTGGATTTGGCCTGTCACAGCAAGTGTCGCCTGCAAAGCGCGATAGTCGTAGTATGTGGCGTCCTCCATCTCCTGTGCCGTAGGTGCACGACCATAGTCTTTGGTCTGCATCAAGACAGAACCAAAGACTTATTGATTTCTTCATTCAATAATATTACCTTTGAAAGTTAAAATTTGAACGGCCTATACTCACAAATGTGGCCACAAATCCATCTCGTCCCATCTGGCCTAGTCTAGATGTGTGACCAGCTTGCAATCTCTTTCATGCTGCTGTCTATGTAAATTTGATTAAACAAAATAACATAGATTAGAGAATAGTTAGAATCAATCTAGCAAAGTTCATATTAATTCTAATATATGTTAGCAAAGGCACACACATTCTGTTGAGGAAAAGTGATGCGTTGTGGAAGTATTGCCATGTCTCCATGCACATATCAGCCCTCCTCTTGTTTGTCTCCACCATATAGTAGCGTGTGTTTATTTTTCATATCACAATAAGCATTAGAATATACCATAGAACTTGTTAGATTTCAATGTTTTGTTTCTTTTATTGCTTTTTTAACTTCGATCATTTGATAAATGACTCATGTTTTTATGGTACTTGAAAATCAGATTCGGACCAATCAGAGGGTACACTGCCACTCCTACTGGTGGTGGTTGGGGTACACAGAGTTCCAATACTACACATGAACCTGTTTACGATGAATTCTACTACGATGAGTCTATTATATGCTGGTGCGCTCGTTGTCGTGGCACGTATCGGAGGCCACGACGGGAGTGCTTTTCACATGAGATGACTCATGGTACTTTTGAGCGAGCACCACCATCTGAGGAGTGACATCAACCTATGGTATGTGACTATTCTCCCTTAGTTTTATTATTGGTTATTTTATAAATCAAAGACTCATATATAATGCAACCATATTATATATGTAGGTATATTCACTTGATGACAAGGATGACTTCACTATCAGTGGTGCACATGTCCCTCGTACACGGCACGAATAGGTCATTTGTTAGTTGCAGCTCGAGGTTTCTCGACATCCTCTACCTCCTGCTTTGGAGGCTGAGACGGGTGGAGATCATCCGTTACCTACTCGTATGCATTCTCTAGTATAGACATATGATCGAAGACGATACGAAGGATGGTAGAGAGGATTACTTCCTTTAGATGGAGTGGTTTTTAGCTTGTGGGGCAATTGCTACATGATTGCTCCATCTACCATCAGTGGAGCAAGACGAGGCCTCTTTATTGCACAGGATTTGCATGTGCCCCCTCGTTCAGAGGTCACCCTTATGTCTTTTTGTGGACCTATATATAGATGGGGTCCATGGCATCAGCTTACTCGCTACATTCAGAGCATGAGTACTTATGGGTTATGTCTCAATGCAGCCTCTCTTTCTGATAGAGGGATTACACATGCAGAAGGACAAAGACTCTATGTTGATGGAAGACCTTACTCTCAAGGAAACATAGCAGGTTTAATCAATAGTAGTCGAGGGATGAGTTCAAGAACCAATTGCACGTTTGTGGAGTGTGAGAATAGTCATGTACTAGGACATATGAGTAGGGATGTAGAAAGATACATAGTTGTCAATGCTATTAGATCATTACGTGCTGGTGATGAATTGCTGATCAATTATGGATGGCGTAGAGCTCCACGAGCACCCTTAACAGATGAGGTTTGAGAGCTTCATTGTATACAATTCCTAATGTGATTTTGACCTCTTGTACCCTAATTCTACACTTTAATTTGCACCATGTTCTATACTGTCTCTAATTTAATTTGATAATTGTCTTTTATTATCTCTAACTATTTTGTATCTGTGATAATTATTGAATTCCATGCACAACTCTCTTTTCTTTTATATAGAAGCATGCTATTGATACAATCTTCTTTGCCTTCTAATATGTAGATTCGGGATTATGACATCGACAATATCACAAATCAATGTTCACATGACGTATCTCACATGTCAATAGAGTGCATGAGGATCCTATGCAGGAGTGATCCTAATGCGTATGCAAGACTAAAGAAACAATATTCTCAGGACTTTAATAGGCGTGATGATATCTTTGATAACGACTATGGCGTGTCTGATTTTATTGAGGATTGGTATCAAAATAATAGTGCGAGTGATATTCCTAATAACAACGAGAAGTATCTTTGAGAAGAAGCTCTAAAGCGTATCTACGCAAGAAGCCAACTGACACGACTCAGTGCAAGCTTACTTATTCTTAATCTTCAAAACCGTTTTGGATGGAGTAATCTATCCATTTCAGCACTTTTGAAGTATGTAATAATCTAACATATTTTTTTGTTACATTCTAAACATGGTTGCTTCTTATTGATCATATTTTTAATGAACTTGCAGGCTACTCTCTCAGAAGTTCTTGCCGACAAGCAATTCCCTTCTTGCATCACATGATGAGGTGAAGAAGATGATAAGTAGTCTTGGACTTGACTATTCTTCTATACATGCATGTCCCAATGATTGTATTTTATATAGAGGTTAGTATGAGGACGGTGTGACGTGTCCAAAATGTCAAACACCTCGTTTTATAAAGAGGAGAAAGGTAAGGTCCCTAGAAAGGTATTGAGACATTTTCCCCTGGCTCCACGTATAAAACATATGTTCCAAAGTCTCGAATTAGCTAAGCTTATGACATGGGGAGCAGAGCGAATTTCTTTTATGCATCCATTTATGCGTAAAAATTATTTATAATGAAAATCATACTTTTATTATAAAAAAATATATTTTATGTATGTTTATGCATAAAAATCATTTATGATGAAAATCACTCTTTTAATATAAAAGAATCTCTTTTATGCATCCATTTATGCATAAAAATCATTTATGATGAAAATCCCACTTTTAATATAAAAAAAATATCTTTTATGCATGTTTATGCATAAAAATCATTTATGATGAAAATCACACTTTTAATATAAAAAAATTATCTTTTATGCATGTTTATGCATAAAAAACAATTATGATGAAAATCACACTTTTAATACAAAAAAAATCTTTTATGCATACAAATCATTTATTGATGAAAATCACTCTTTTAATATAAAAGAATTTCTTTTATGCATCCATTTATGCATAAAAATCATTAATGATGAAAATCACACTTTTAATATTAAAAAAATCTTTTATGCATATATTTATGCATACAAATCATTTATGTGATGAAAATCATTCTTTTAATATAAAAAAATATTTTATGCATACATTTATGCATATAATTCATTTATGATGAAAATCAGTCTTTTAATATAAAAGAATTTATTTTATGCATCCATTTATGCATAAAAATCATTTATGATAAAAACGACACTTTTAATATAAAAAACAACTTTTATGCATATATTTATGCATACAATTTATTTATGATGAAAATAACTCTTTTAATATAAAAGAATTTCTTTTATGCATCCATTTATGCATAAAAATCATTTATGATGAAAATAACACTTTTATAATTAAAAAAAAATATGCTTCCTTCTATGCATAGAATTTTATTCTAAAGAAAGTAACACTTTATTAATAAAATATTTTTAGTATGCAATTTTCTATACTTAGGATGAAAAATAACACTTTAAGAATACATATACGATGAGGATTACTCTTTTTAAATTTTTTAAAAAAAGTAAAACTTATTTACACAATTTTATAAAATTTTGCCATAACCTCCTTTGTATGGCTGACCATTTTTCAATTTTTAACTCTCTAAAATTAATTAGAAGTTCACCAAGAGTATTTAAATCAATCTAATGTAAACATTTTCTACTTATTTAAGAGAAATATTATAAAAAACTTGATTTTATCCATTAATCATTCATCTAGGATAAAAAATGGTTGGATTTACTAAAGAAGAGAGGGGAATGCCTTTTTTCAATGAGGCATAACATCATATTCATTTTAGAGAAGACAGAAATAATAAAAAACCATAAAATGAAATAGAAAAGAGGAGAATCTCCAACTTACAAGGAGAATTTGACAGCTTTCCTTTGGCTTGATGGTTTGAGGGATCTACTCTTGTTTGAAACAAGAGTGGCCACCAATCTTTAGAAGAGGGAAGGTCAAAAACTAATGAATTATGAGTAAATTCACAGTTTTTGGCTCTTGTTTTTGGCTCTTGGGAGAAGTAGGGTAACAGCACAAAAACACTATTGAGCTTCAATAAAGATGAAGGCTTCTATTTATAGGAAAAAGTGAGCTTCTAACCAAGCCAATTGATTCTAGAATTTTCCAGATCAGTTTGGTCAATTTTTGACCATTTTTGGGTCAGTTTAGTACACTTTTTGGATCTAGTTGAAACAGGAGAGAGAAGAGATAAAAATATCTCATTATTTGGGAGTTTAAAAATCACCCACACATGTGAAATAAGTGCCTCCTTCATGAGGGGAATTCCCCCATACTGAGGTGTCAAAAATGCATCATTTCTTCTAAATATCTCTCTTTTTAAACTATTAACCTTGTCCTTAGTCAACTCTTCATCTTATGTGAGTATTTACTCATTTTTGGGGGATTTTCCTTTTATTCTTCCATTTATCTCCTCCCTACATTTGGATGAATCTTATTGGTCCATAGGAACCTTAATTTAGAATTTTGAAAAAAAATCTTGACCCCTAGGATAAGGCCTCTTGAACAGATTATACTTAATTTCTAATGCACCTTCTGAAAATCTTTTTGAACTTCTATTTTGGGGGAACTTATTTTAATAAGAAGAGATATTTTCCCATCCAAAAATATTTAAAAACTCAATTACCACTCTCTAGAAGATTTTCTCTCTCTAGGCCAAAACTGGTAGAAACAAGATCTTTTATATTTTTGAAGAGGGATTTGATTTTAGGGGAAGATGCTGGACATCTTGAGAGGCTGGGGAGGAATCTTACAAATGAAGGAAGACTTTTTCCTCAAAGCACTTTCTCAGGAACTCCACCTCGTTCAAGAATGCAGAGAGAAGAGCTTTGAAGTGAGGAAAGGTGCTTTGGATGTCAGGGGTTTGGGCACCAGCTCAAGGATTGCCCATCTCCTTCTATGGGCCAAGGAATCCAGGGTCCTAGACAGACTCCTTTGTCTTAGTCCCAATCAAGGTCCCCATGCCAAAATCAGGGCAACCCCAGAAGAGTGCCACTTCAGCCTGCAGCCTCCATGCAAATCAGTCTCCGAACTCCCTCACACAATTGGGGAAACCAAAGAGAGAGAGTTCCACCTTAGACTGCAACAGCTAGAGCCGTCACTATAACTGAGGAAGTGGAGGAAGAAAAAGGACACGTGTATGCCGCAATTGAGCATCAGGGAAATAATCGTCAATTTTCAGTCCTCCAGACTCCTGCAGAGTACCACTGTAAGCAATTCAAGCTTTTGATTGATTTAGGCAGTGCTCATTCTTTTATTTCCCCAAGATGTCTGCATAAGTTAGTCCTAAATCAAAAATCAAGGAAACCTATGAAGTGGAATTGGCCAGTGGAAAGATTCTTTTCACACACCTTGAGACAGATCTTACTCAGTTTAGTCTAGATAGGAACGTAACTGAGTACCAGTTCAGAGTCCTACCCTTGGGAATCTATGATGGAATCCTTGGAATGGATTGGCTCCATAAGAATCAGGGTGACATTCATTGTCACAATGGCACCATCTCTTTCCTTGACCTTCACAGGAATAAAGTTCAAGGAACTGGAATTTCTAGATTCCTAATGCTGCAATTAGTCAAGGCTTCTAAATTATTAAAAGGGCTCAAAAAGAGGCAAGCTATTTATGTCGTTAAGATTAATCCAATAGACATAAAATGCAAGGCTAAAGAACTAGAGTGGTTAAGTGAGTATGCAGACGTGTTCCATGAAGAGCTGACTGAGATACCTCCAACTCGCAAAGTAGATCATGAGATCAAGTTAACCCCTGGAGCTCAGCCCTATAGGGATTCATCAGACCCAGTGTCTCCCGTTGGGGTGCACCCGTTCTCTTTCAAAAGAAGAAAGATGGAACGTTAAGACTCTATATTGACCACAGAGGATTGAATCAATTAACAATTAAAAATAAGTATCCTATCCCTAGGATTGATGAACTTCTGGATTGGTTAAGTGGAACCCAAATGTTCACAAAGATAGATCTCAAATCTGGATACTATCATATCAGAATCAAGGAACATGACATCCTGAAGACAGCATTCAATACTCGCTATGGGCATTCAATACTCGCTATGGGCATTATGAGTTCACAGTCATGACATCCTGAAGATAGCATTCAATACTCGCTATGGGCATTATGAGTTCACAGTCATGCCATTTGCATTGACTAATGCCCCTATGTAAGGTTCCCCCCTTTTAAAATAGGAGAAACACTTAAGATAGTCCACTAAGTCTTAACTTGGAGAAAATTAGGCAAATCATCCATAGGGTAATTTATCATAAATTAGGCAACTACTAGACATGATTTCTAGAGGCAACACTTTTTTTCTCATCCATGCAAGGCACAGCCGTTGACCTAGTCTTCTAGAATAGAGTTGCCCAAGAACCTAATTATCTAGCATAGGGCTTTCACTTAATGTGTTGGCGACTAATTGGGTCCACCCGTCCGTAGGATGGTGCCATCGGGGCATTCCATCCTCCAACTTTCCACCCTACTCACGCATCAATTTGTTTTCTAATTATCCTACCACACTGTTTGACATAAACAAACAAATTAAGGCTCTTTTCACAAGGTTTGTTAAAACAACCTTTTTGCACAATAAAATCATGCCAAAGACAAGATATATATATAAAACGTTTATACATGAATCAATTCCATACAAGCCAAACCGGCTCTCTTATTCTTTTCCTTTATTCTGCCGATGATCTAGAATTCGGCCTTCCAGCCTCTACATGCTGAGCAAAATCCTACGGGACCATACACCTCATTGTTGGCGGCCGCTGTGGCGAGGACTCAAGCCGGCCTGTCGCCCTCTCAGGCTCCATCGCTCGATCCTCCCACCCCTCAGAGGGATGTTTGTACACTAGGGTGGGCTTATTTACCGCACTACCCTGGGCCTTCAGAACTAGGCAGCATCATAACCTCTCGTCTCAATCGGCGAACCTAATTCTCCCAATGGTATGAGGGATACCTTGGGCCATTCCCGGGCTTTGCTAACAACGCCGCCCGGCTACACAAGCACAGAACGGAGCTAGCGTTGAAGCCACGAAAAACTTGCACTCTTTAAAGATAACAATTTCAATGCAATTTATTGAATACAGCATTACACAATTCGTAACTTCATACAATTTTATGTCATGATTTTTAAAAGCAAAAGATACACATTTATTAGCTAATATATAAAAAACTCTTCTTTAAAATATAACCAAGCTAACCTGGCCACCATTTCCTTGAGGAGCTTGAAAAGGGAGAGTTGGAGCCGCATCGGGAGCATCTTCCCTAATCTCGTTGTTGCGCGCTCCTCTCAGGGCAATATTCTGATGTTTTCAGGATGAGGCCATCTTGGACGTCGACTTGTAGGGCTCGCTGCCGCAGTCAAAACGCTTCAGTCGGATCTCAATTCTGAGATCTTTTACTCACCGTATGAGCAAAAGACTATAGCGCATGAACCCCTTTCTTAAGGCAAAAACCTCTTATTAAAGTCTACGCAAATGGGGGGGATCTTGAGATGACCTTTATACAAAAACATTTTGCTAAAGGGGAGAAGGGCTGAGGACTCCTGTAAGTCTCTTCACACGGGGGGGAGAAGAGTTAAGGACACTGCCTCCTAAGCAAGGGGGGGTGGAGAAAAATTGCCTTATCTGAAAAGAGGCAAATGAGGGGGTGTGAGAGGGGTGGCTATAAGGGGCGGCTGTACCACAGTAAGAACGCTGCAGAGGGACAGATGCACAGGGACAGACGGCCGTACAACAGGGCATATGCTACGCAGAAATGTGTGCTGCCTGTGGAGCACCCTGGGGGTTTATATAGCTGTGGGGTATGGGTACGGGTGCTGCACAAAGCAAGGACGAAAGGACGGTGTACCATCAAAGGCTATGGATCAGTGGCTTGCATGGGTCTAGGGGAAAGGTACGGTGTCGGTTATCAGGGAAAGGAGTGGTATGCATGTACCTTATCTGGTCTGGGGCAGCATGGGTGTCCAGGTAGCTGTACGTGTGGACCACACAGTGGGCGGTCATCCTTTGGTTCTTGTGCGGCCATCGTACGCGCACCCTGGTAAGTGTGTATGGTTCAAATTTCGGGGCGAGGTCCCTAAATTTGGGGCGTTCGCCTCGATTTTGCGTGCTAGACCGCCTCAGGGGCAAATTTTTTTTTTGTTCGGGAGGTTCTCCTGGTCGTTGGGGATCAGACCGTTCGTCAATCGGACGCCCGGTCGTGCATTTATTAAGGTTTAAAGGTCGTGCCTGAAATTTGCGTATAAGCTTGATCCGGTGTCTGTTTTGGATGCTGTAAAATCCTATATTAGGGTAAAATCATGCGCAAATTCTAAATTTGGGCTCAGAATTTGAAGATTCTAAGTAGAAATGACTCAAATAATAAAATCATTGATTTTAATACCATAAAAACTCATAGATTTATCTATTACATGAAGATTTCTTTATTACTGAAGATGGGTATATTACATCCTTCCCCCCTTAAAGAAATCGAGATGTCCTCATCTCATCATGAATTGGGGATAATCCTTTAAGTGTAGCTTCATCTTCCCAAGTTGCATCCTCTTCAGGGTAATCTTTCCACTATACTAGATGTTCTACAAGAGTTCTATTTCGGAGTTGCCTTTCCCTAAAATCTATGATGCTACTGGGCGGTAATTCAAGGACTCCTTGAGTAGGGATTACAACTTGTTCATCATCAAGAATATGATCGAGACTAGGTACATATGGTTTTAACAAACTTACATGAAATACATTATGGACTTTGATATGGGCTGGGAGCTGGAGTTTATAGGCACTTTTACCTAGACAATTGATAACTGTATAGGGACCACAATACCTAGGGCTGAGTTTCTTATATTTCCCAAGTGATAGAGAACTTCATTTGGGTCGCGCTCGTAGAAGAACTCTGTCTCCTTCCTTGAAGAGCCTTTCAGACCTCTTGGTGTAAGCATAATGCTTTTGTCGATCTTGGGCAGCTTTAACATCCTTTTGGATAGCCTTGGTTTGTTCCTCCATCTCTTCAAGCATTTTCCTGGATGCCTCAACTCTTATGGTCAGATCAGAGAAATTTAGAGGAGACAAGCATTCTTTCCCATAGAGTGCTTTAAATGGTGACATTCCTATGCTCTGATGATAAGATGCATTGTAGGCAAATTCTACCAGAGGAAGGTATTGAATCCACCTTCTGGAAGAAAATTATGCCACCCATGATTTGGAGCTCTTAGTAGTTGTTCATTGCCTCAAATTATGGAGACATTATCTCTTGGGGGGCAAATTCTAGCTTGTAATTGACCACAAAAGTATAAAGTGGATCTTCACCCAGCCTAACCTCAACATGCGACAAAGGAGATGGATCGAAATTCTACAAGAATATGACTTCGACATCGAATTCCGCCCTGGGAAAGATAATGTGGTAGCAAATGCACTTAGCCGCAAATCTTTCTTTTCTGCAATTTCAATGCCAAATAATCCCATACTAGTCAAGGTGGAAGAAGTCTCATCTCATGATCCAGATTATCAGAGGATGAGGAAGTTATTAGAAGAAGGGGGAAATTCAGAGAAAGAGAAGAATCTAATCAAGGAATACTCCACTCATGAAGGAAGCCTCTACTTCAATCATAGGCTATGTATCCCTAAGGATCCTGCTTTAAAGAAACTAATCCTCCATGAAGCTCATGATAGTCCTGCTACAGGACACCCAGGATATGCAAAAACATTAAATGCCGTAAGAAGGAGCTTTCATTAGGCAGGCTTGAAAAATGATGTCCTTCAGTACTTGAAGCAATGTCTCTCATGCCAAAGGATCAAAGCTGAAAGAGTCAAGATGCCTGGAAAACTTCAACCCTTGGATATTCCCCAAATGAAGTGGGAGTGCATTAGTATGGATTTTGTCACAAGTCTCCCCACTGTTCAAGGAGGATATGACTCCATTCTAGTAATAGTGGACTTACTTACCAAAGTAGCTCACCTTATACCAGCGAAGAAGACCTTCAAAGCTTCTGATGTTACTCGAATATTCATCAAGGAAGTCCTCAAACTTCATGGTCTCCCAAAAAGGATAGTAAGTGATCGGGATTCTGACTTCACTTCAAAGTTCTGGCAGTCCTTATTTCAAGCCCTGGGAACTCAACTTTGCTTTAGCACAGCTTATCATCCAGAGACCGATCGCCAGACTGAGAGAGTCAATCAAGTAATTGAAGACATTCTCAGAGCATATTGTGGACGGGAATATTGCTTCAGCTTGCAGGAAGTATAAGTGACTTCCTTCTTGGCCTAAGACACCACCAAGTGCTAGACTACTAGCATCAGTAAACCACTTCAAATTCCTTGGAGAAATCAGGAAGTTTCAGGATTGGGGCAGAAGTAATAATGACGAGCTGATCAAAACTGTTTTGATGGATTGGCAGCCACACTATTTTGCAATCCTTCTTAAGAAGATCCGTCAAAGGTGCAGCTACCGAGGCATAATCTTTGATAAAAATCCTATACCATCCCGTGATTCCCAAAAACCCACGAACTTCACGAACTGATTTAGGGGGTGGCCACTTCAAAATGACCTTGGCAGGGTCTACTGAAATGCCTTCTTTGGAGACGATGAATCCAAGATACTCAATTTGATGAGTAAAGAAGATACATTTGCTCTTCTTGGCATAGAGTTTGTGTTTGCGCACCTGTTATCCCCTGAACAGATATTACTTGGCCATGCTCATTTTCAAAAGTGATACTCCCCTGGTTACAATGAATGCTAGCTTTGTTTGCAACAATTAACCAATCCATCCCAAGGATTCCATCATAGATTCCTAATGGCAAGACTCTAGAGTGGCCATGAGTTTGCTCATTACCCAGCTCAAAATCAAGGTTTCCTATAAGGTGGCGAGATACTACTTCTTTCCCACTGGCTAACTCTATAGTCATTCTTCTAGCTATTTTTTGACTCAAGTTTAATTTTTGCCAACACCTAGGAGAAAGAAATGAATGGGTACTGCCACAATCAATCAAAAGCTGAAATGGCTTACCGTGATGAGTGGCTGGGGTTTGGATTACACTAAATTGTTTATTTGGACCTTGGTGTTCTACTGCCGCATGGACGGTGGCGCGCTCTTCTTCAGCCATTCCCAAGGTCGGTTCTTCACTTATAATACAGGCAGTCCTAGCAACTGCTCCTCCGCGGCCTCTGCCATGCCCACCGCCTCTTGCACCTTGGTGGATAGGGGTTCCACGGCCTTGATTTCCTCTGCTACCTTGGGAAAATGATGTTGCCATCTTGGGACAGTTGGCTCTAAAGTGTCCCGGCTCATTGCACTCAAAACATAGAGGGCCTTCTCTGGAAGAAGCAGCATACGAGCGGGGGACAAAAGAGTTGCCTTGTCGCCCTCTGTTGTAGTAGGAGAAATTCTGTTGGGGTTTCTTGTAGAGTTGATCTTTAGGATTTGCCTCAGGGTAAGATCTCTTTTGATGCTTAGGTTTGTCAGTCTTCATTTCTTTCACAAGGGGCTTTGCTCGTATGAGAGTATCCTGTAATGTGCTTGGCCTCATTGCTTCAAGGCGGGAGTCTAAGGGTTCATTTAACCCTTGGCAAAAATGAGCCACTTGCTAGGAAGTAGTCATAATTGGAGCATACTTCCGAAGAGTGATAAATTTGGAATAGTAGTCCTCAAGAGTTAAGCTGCACTGCCTAAGACTAAAAAACTCATTCATCTTTATGGATTCATGGGATGGGGGAAGATATCTTTCCTTCACTGCCTGCTTAATGTTGTGTTCTCACGTTTGAGAATGCTCGGTGACTTCCTTGTCACGGCACCACTGTTTCCACCAGAGTTTAGCATCTCCGATGAGGCAAAACCGTGCAAGCATAGACTGATTTGCTACTCCAGTATCGACGGCAGATAAATAATCATCCATCGCCTCAATCCAGACTTCAGCATTCTTCTCAACCTTTGAACCGTCTCCTTTAAAGGAGGGAGGTTGAATTTTCTTGAGTAGGAGCTTCTTCTCCTGGGTATCAGTGTAAAGTGCATTGGGAAGTGGAGGGTGATCATCCTGGCCATCATTGTAAAAACAATTTTAAGATTACACGATTCATATTTGCACAACACTTATTTTTGGAGAGTAAAACATTGAAATCATTTTATTCCAAATATTTACAAGGACGAGTTTTATTACAAAGATCTGAGACTAATATAATTAGTCTTATTTGCCATCAAGGAAAATTCATAAGCTTGACTATGACATAAGGGTAGAGCGGTCCACATAGGTGAAATATGGGGGTTCCGCTGTAGTTTCTAAGACTCTAGAAATTGATGGTAAGGGTGGTAGACTCTTGATTGGGGTAGGTCCCAACACAGCTACTCTATCAGCAGTAGGTAAGATCTGCATCACTTGGTCAGACACCCAGCGATCGTGAGGTATGCGAATCCCATCTATGGTCATAGAGGTGTCGGCCCTGGGGATACCGACGACGAACCAAAATAAACGGATCATCTTCAACTTTTCAATCCAACGAATCCGCTTTAGGTCGCTGGTAAGGTTTCCAATTTGATCTGCTCGGATGAAGAAATATCTCAGTCCACGACTCCAGAAATCTCTACCCCATCCTCTTTCAATACGAGAGAAATGAGGGAGGGACATCTGCTCTAGTATCTGCACCATGGTGTCACGGAACTCGAAATTTGAGGAGTGACGCAATCTCGAAGATGCATTGGAAAACTAGAAACTTCGAGTAGGCATCTTCCTCTTCCTACAATCATTCGAACATCAATTCAACTTGTTTGTTTTAGTAGGATGTTTTTATTAATTAGCATTATGTTAGGTAAAACATTCATTGCAAAACATTAATTAGCATTATGTTAGGTAAAACATTCATTGCAAAACATTCCTTAAATGGAAATTCTTAGGACCTAAGATCGGCTCTGATACCAATTGTAAGTTTTCCCCCTTCTAAAATAGGAGAAACACTTAAGATAGTCCACTAAGTCTTAACTTGGAGAAAATTTCCTATTTATCGACACCTTGACCATGTAGAGATTCAAGGATACGATTCATAGGTAAGACCTAGTCCTATCCCGCAGGGGAAGCGTGATCTTCCTCTAAAAGTCAAATCACCCATAGGGTAATTTATCATAAATTGGGCAACTACTAGACATGATTTCTAGAGGCAACGCTTTTTTTCTCATCCATGCAAGATCAGCCGCGCTGACCTAGTCTTCTAGAATAGAGTTACCCAAGAACCTAATTATCTAGCATAGGGCTTTCACTTAATCTGTTGGAAAGCTACCGGACTAATCGGGTCCACCCATCCGTAGGATGGTGCCATCGGGGCATTCCATCCTTCCACTTTCCACCCTACTCACGCGTCAATTTGTTTTCTAATTAATCCTACCACACTGTTTGACATAAACAAACATGTTCCTTAATTAAGGCCCTTTTCAATCATGCCAAAGACAAGATATATATATAAAAAGTTTATACATGAATCAATTCCATACAAGCCAAACCGGCTCTCTTATTCTTTTTCTCTATTCTGCCGATGATCTAGAATTCGGTCTTCTAGCCTCTACATGGCGAGGACTCAAGCCGGCCTATCGCCCTCTCAGGATCCATCGCTCGATCCTCTCACCCCTCTCAGAGGGATGTCTACACACTAGGGTGGGCTTATTTACCGCACTAGCCTGGGCCCTCAGAACTAGGCAACATCATAACCTCTCGGCTCAATCGACAAACCTTATTCTCCCAATGGTATGAGGGATACCTTGGGCCCTTCCCGGGATTTGCTAACGATGCCGCCCGGCTACACAAGCATGGAACGGAGTTAGCGTTGAAGCCAGGAAAAACTTGCACTCTTTAAAGATAACAATTTCAATGCAATTTATTGAATACAGCATCACACAATTCGTAACTTCATACAATTTTATGTCATTATTTTTAAAAGGAAAAGATACACATTTATTAGCACTAATATAAAAAAGAACTCTTCTTTAAAATATAACCAAGCTAACCTGGCCACCATTTCTTTGAGGAGCTTGAAAAGGGAGGGTTGGAGCCTCATCGCGAGCATCTTCCCTAATCTCAATGTTGCGCGCTCCTGACAATATTATGACGTTTTTGGGATGGGCCCATCTTGGACATCGACTTGTAGGGCTCGCTGCCGCGCGGTCAAAACGCTTCAGTCGGATCTCAATTCTAAGATCGTTTGCTCACCGTATGAGCAAAAGACTATAGCGCATAAACCCTTTCTTAAGGCAAAAACCTCTTATAAAAGTCTACGCAAATGGGGGGGGATTGTGAGATGACCTTAAGACAAAAACGTTTTGCTAAAGGGGAGAAGGGCTGAGGACTATTGTAAGTCTCTTCACACGGGGAGGGGGGAGAAGAGTTAAGGACACTACCTCCTAGCAAGGGGGGGGGGGGATGGAGGAAAATTGCCTTATTTGAAAAGAGGCAAATGAGGGGGTGTGAGAGGGGTGGCTGTACCACAACAAGAACACTGCACAAGGACGGACGGCGGTACAACAGGGCGTACGCTGTGCAGAAATGCGTGCTGCCTGTGGAGCACCCCGGGGGTTTATATAGCTGTGGGGTATGGGTACGGGCGTTGCGTAAAGCAAGGATGAAAGGACGGTGTACCATCAAAGGCTATGGATCAGTGGCCTGCATGGGTCTAGGGGAAAGGTACGGTGTTGGTTATCAGGGAAAGGAGTGGTACGCATGTACCTTATCTGGTATGGGACAGCATGGGTGTCCACGTAGCTATACGTGTGGACCACACAGTGGGCGGTCATCCTTTGGTTCTTGTGCGTTCATCGTACGGGCACCCTAGTAAGTGTGTATGGTTCAAATTTTGGGGCGGGATCCACAAATTTGGGACATCTGCCTCGATTTGCGTGCCAGACCGCCCGAGGGGCGATTTTTTTTTTTGGTCCGGGAGGTTTTCTTGGTCCTTGGGGTTCAGACCGTTCGTCAATCCGACGCCCGGTCGTGCATTTATTAAGGTTTAAAGGTCGTCGCTTTTTAACTAAAATGACTAAAATTTACGTATAAGCTTGATCCGGTGTTCGTTTTGGATGCTGTAAAATTCTATATTAGGATAAAATCACGCGTAGATTCTAAATTTGGGCTCAGAATTGGAAGATTCTAAGTAGAAATGACTCAAATAATAAAATCATTGATTTTTATACCATAAAAACTCATAAATTTATCTATTACATGAACATTTCTTTGTTAGTGAAGATGGGTATATTACACCCGACGACGTTTAATCGTCTTATGCAAGATATTCTCATAGAATACCTGGATGATTTTTTTTGTTGTCTTCTTTGATGATATCTTGGTATACTCAAAGAATGCTGCAGATCATGAAGATCATGTGCGCAGGAAGCACCAACTCTTTGCAAAAAAGTGCAAGTGTTCTTTTTCTGTCGACCAGGTGGAATACTTGGGATTCATAATGTCTAAAGATGGGATTTCTCCTGACCCCGGAAAGATCAAAGAAGTCATAGATTGTCTTGGCTGGAACCCAAGATGGTAAAGGAAGTTAGAGGATTCCCAGGATTAACCAGATGGTATAGAATCTTTATACTAAGGTATGCTCAGATAACATCCCCTTTAACTAACCTTCTCAAGAAGAGTACCCTATTTCAATGGTTTGCTACATGTTAGAGTGTCTTTCATAAGATGAAGACAGCCTTAGTAACCAACCCTGTCCTTAAATTGCTAGATTTTACCAAACCTTTTGAGGTAGTTATTGATGCTAGTGGGTTTGCCTTAGGCGGTACTCTTATGCAGGAAGGTCATGCACTGGCCTATGAATCCAGAAAGCTCAGAACACATGAGAGAAATTATGCCGTCCCCACCATGACTTGGAGTTACTCTCAGTAGTTTATGCTCTGAAGTTATGGAGACATTATCTTTTGGAATAGAAGTTAACCTTGATGACAGATCATCAAAGTTTGAAGTGGATCTTCACCCAAAGGGATCTCAACATGCGTCAAAGCAGATGGATGCAGACCCTGCACGAATTTGATTTTGAAATTAAGTATCGGCCAGGGAAAGAAAATATGGTGGCAGATGCGCTTAGTAAAAGCCTCCTTGCTTGCAATTACAGTGGTGTCAAATCCATTAATCAGTGAAGCAAGGGAGAGAATCATGCAAGACAAATTCTTAGCCCCTACTGCTACCCTTCTGATGCAAGAAAGCAAGACTCCTTAGGAAATGAGTCCAGCTCTTGGGTACAAATTGGATGAAGGATGCATGAAAAATAATAATCGGCTATGCATTCCCAATGATGAGGGAATAAAGGGAGGAATTCTCAGAGAAGCCCATGAGAGCTTGATAGCTGGATATCGAGGGTTTATAAAAACCTATATGTCTGTGAATAAAAGTTTCTTCTAGCCAGGACTCAAAAAGGATGTACTTGATCATGTGCAGCAATGCTTAATGTATTAGAGAGTGAAGGCAGAGAGAGTCAAGATGCCAGGAAAACTGCAGTCTCTAGACATTCCACAGATGAAGTGGGAATGTATCAATATGGATTTTGTCACTGGATTACCTTCAGTGCAATCAGGTTACAACTCCATTTTTGTGGTAGTTGACAGACTAACCAAAGTTGCCCATCTGATTCCAGTGAAAGAAACATACACTGCAGTGGATGTTGCTAGAGTTTTCCTTAAAGACATCTTCATATTGCATGGCTTTACCCAGGAGGATAGTAGGTGACAGAGATCCCAAGTTCACATCAAAATTTTGGACTGCATTCTTTGAAGCAGTAGGAACTTTCTTGGATCTCAGTACAGCCTATCACCTCAAAAAAGATGGCTAGACTAAAAGAGTGAATCACTGAATAGAAGATATCCTTCTGTCATGCTGCGGTAGGGAATCCAAGAAGTGGTTAAGCCATTTGCATCTGGTTGAATTTGCTTACAATGCTTCTTATCATCGAAGCATTGGGATGAGCCCTTTTTTCAAAGCTCTGTATATGGACAACATTGCCTTACACCATTGACTTGGTCCACCCCATTAATCAAAGTCAAAATGTCTAGACAAATGCTTGATGACATAGACCAGCAAATGCAATCAATCCATAAAGATATTAAGGCATCCCAAGATAGGCAAAACCAGTATGCAAATAAAAAGAGATGAGAGAGAGAGAGTTTTAGGAATCAGATATGGTCTTCATTTGAGTAGGACCAAAAAGTAGTTCCTTATCTTTAGGGAAGTACAAGAAGCTCTCTCCTCTAGATACTGTGGACCGTATGCTCTCTCCTCTAGATACTGTGGACCGTATGCTCTCTCCTCTAGATACTGTGGACCGTATGCTGTTATAAAGAAAGTAAGAAATCTAGCTTATAAACTTCTTCTGCCTCCCCATCTCTCAAGGTACATAATGTATTCCATGTCAGTTTGCTTAAGAAATATGTACCCAGCCCGAGTCACGTGCTTGATAATGAACAATTGATTTCTCCGACTCAAGACCAGATGGTACTCCAACCTAAAGAAATCCTTGACGTTCAGGAGAAGGTTCTCAAGAGCAGAGTCCTCAGAGAGTTTTTAGTCCAAGTGGAAGTTCTTCCCTCTAGAAGACACCACCTGGGATAAAGAAGAAGAGTTGGCAAAAGATTACCCCCAACGTGCGTGCGAGATGAGGACATCTCGCGTTTCTCAAGTGGGAGAGGATGTAAGATTCCTCCTCAGCCTCAATGATGAATAAGCTTTTACCTCAATCCCCTGTAATCATTCTCTATTTTTGAATACAAGAAAATATTATTTTTTCTTATTTTTGCCTAGAGAAAAAAAATTCTAGAGAGAGGTAATTCAATATTGAGATTTTTTTAGAGATAAAAATTCACCTAATATCAAAAATATATTTCCTTGAAACAAAAGTTCAAAATAAATTCTCCAAGGTGCATTAGGAATCAATTAAAAATGATATAAGTGACCTTAGCCTAAGGGTCTAGATTTTCAAAAATTTCTAGATTATGGTCCAATTAAGGTTCCAAAGGAACAATAGGATTAATCCAAGTGTTGGGATGAGATAAATCCAATGAATAAAAGAAAATATCCAAAAATGAGTAAATTATCACATAAGATGAAGAGTTGACCGAGTACAAGGTTTATTAGTTTAAAATTAAGAGATATTACTAAAAAAATGAGATATTTTAGAGAAATGATGAATTTTTGACACCTTGGTAAGGAGAGGGGGACCTTTGAGATAGGCGCCTCCTTCACATGTGTGGAAGGGTTTTTAATTCAAAAACATTGTGATATTTTTATCTCTCCTCTCTCCTAGATCAAACTGGATCAAAGGGGAGCCAAGCTGGTCCAAATCTTGTCCAAATTCACTCAAACTGAAGGTGAAAAATTCAGTCAAACTGAAGGTGAAAAATTCTAGAACCAAGTTGGACTTAGTTAGTGGCCTCCCTCACCTATAAATAGATCCACATGCTTTTGTATTCTCATCTGTGAACTATACCATGCGAGTATTACATTCAAATAATCATATTTTATATTATCCCTTAAAAATCCTCTACTTTTGGGGAGCTTGGAGCTTCTCTCTCTCTTCAAAAACTCTTGGAGCTCTCTTCTCCACTTGCTAAACCAATTGATTGGTTGGGGGCTTCACTTCTCGAAAAAGAAGCAAGCTAATCCTTAAGGTAAGAATGAATTTTATGGTTTTTTGTTAATATTCTCAAATGACTTCTCTTCTCAACTCCTCTAAAGCTTGAGAAGTTCTCTAATTGGTTGTTTTAAATTCAAATGAAGCTTTCCCTAAGAATTTTAATGTGTAATCAAGAAAAAATTAATTTTAACACTAGTTTGGTACCAAAACAGGACACTTGAGTGTCCTTTTTTGGGAGTTGTGAAAAAAAATCAAACTCCTAATGTAGGCTTTAAAAACCAAAATGCTTCATTGGGCATGTAGAACATAACCCTACGCTTATGTAAAAAATGCTAAACATATAAAATGTCTTTTTATTTGGAAGTACATAAGCAACAAAGTAGCATATGTCTTGAAAATGAACATTTTTCAGGATTTTTCCAAATATGCAAGCATCATTCTCTCAAAAAAAAAATCCAATGATATCAATAGCATTTTTCCCAAGATATTTTGATAGCATACATCAGGCCAAGGAGGTAGAAGTTCACCAAAAAAATCATTTTCCTTTCCTAGAATTTTTTCCAAAAAAGTTGCATAAAATCAGCAAAAGTAACGTGTATTATCAAAACTCTATTACGCCACTAAAAAATAATGTAGCCCTATCAATGAGAATGTTGATTATTGGTTTTCATGCTTGAGATGAGATAAATAAGCCATAATTTGATGTGTATGACACTAACTTAGCCTCCACTTAAGTAGGTTCTTATCGCCTAGTTCTAAAAAAACTATAAAAAAATAAAAATGTAAAATTTGATCATCTTTTATCAAAAACTAATCATAACTATGCTTGCACAAGTAGTCTAAACCTATAGTTACAACAAATAATGCACTTACACAGCTTTTTCCTTTGATGAAAATCAAAATTAGGCTCATAATTAGACATTTTATGTATTAAAAACAGGTTGCGCAAAAGACCATGTATGAGAAGAGGCCCAAAAAGTGGCTCTAAAGTTTTGGAAAATTCAAAACAAAGTAGTATTTACCCTATATAACATGGGTGCACCTCAAGTTTTACATTATTAGCTTGCATATGGAAGGAGAAAAATTTATGCTCCACCTGTATAAAAAGCGTCATTTCAATATTAGCGAGTCAAAAATTTATCCAATAATTATCGTTTGATGATTCCAGGATTTAGTTTACATGATGGGCTTTCCATCAAGCCAAGTTTCATGATCAAACTATGTCCCTTCTAAAAGTTATGTCCAAATTACTACTATTTTGAAAACAACAAAAATCATGCGTTTTATCAGCATGTGTCTAAGAAAATTAAAATATTGCCTTGCAAAAGCTAAGAAAAGTGTAATTTAAAAAATCTCAAGGATTTTTTGGGTCTTGAGGAACATCTGTGGATATTAAGCATTTCAAAACTCTTAATAGATTGTCCACAAAAATTCAAGAAAAATGCTAACTTTTCATGACACTTTAGTGTCCAATTACAGAACTAGTGTTAATACTTAATTAGAATGCTTTCTTATGTATATCTCTCTCTCAAAAAGAATAGTCATTCTTATGGCTAATTCTTTAGCAAAAGAATGCTTCTCATTGATAAATTCTTATTTCAAAACCAAACTCTAAGCTTGTTAAGCTAGGTAATAAGAAAATGGTATTTTTATGCTTTTATGTTAACAAAATAATGGTTAATTCTTTTAGATTATTTATAAGTAGTTAAAAAATACTTTAATTGATTCTAAATGGGAAAGAGATAATCTTGATAATTTGGGAAAAGAGGAATAATGAAAATAGCTTAATCTAGTAGAATAATCATAATTAATTTTATAATTATTGTTAAAATTATGATCTAGATTTAAGCTTAAGAATAGATCTTCTATCATATTTGCATTACAATGTTTTATACTTTTAAGAAAAATTTAAAAATTATCAGTAATAGCCATGAAGCTATGGTAAAATTTTCAAAAAATAATACATATCTTATTTTATGCATAATGCTAAAAGAGGACTTCCTACCATATTCTAGGATTGGACATCCTATGTAAAAAGAAATATTTTCATCATATTCATGAGAACTAAATTTTTAGTATTTATGCATAAATATTTAATTAAAAGAAAAGAGGAATTTTTGGTAAATTTATTTGTATGCGAAAAGAGGGATTCCCATGATAATTGAGATCCAAGTAATTCGATGGTAAAAGTGGAATTTTTGGCATATTTAAAATAATGGATATTTTTATTGAATTTAAAAAAGAGAAATTTTAGATAAATTTATTTTATATATAAGAATTTTTAAATGATAAAAGAGGAATTCCCATGACATTTGGAATTCAATCATTTAAATGCAAAAAGATGAATTTTAAGCATATTAAAAAAAATGGATATTTGTATCTAATTAAAAGAAGGATTTTTATGGTATTTTAAGTAGAGAAAGGTTTAAATTAAATTTTGGTGACAAAAGAGGAATTTTCACCATAATTCCACCTAAACATTTAGGGTTGATAATTAAATGGGTAGAAAGAATATTCTTGGATATTTTATGTGGATAAATCACCAAATTGATATTTAACCAAAAGTAGATTAATGGAAGAAGAGTATTTTTATAAAAATCCAATATTCTCGTATAGAACCATTTCTTAATCTATTATGGTTAGGAAAGAATGAAATTCATAAAGTTGGAACTTTCCTTACTGTTAGAAGTTCAATAGATTTTTATCTGAAGAAAATCCTTAGGAATCAAAGTTAAAAGTAAACCGAACAATTTTGGTTGGACCACGACTCTGAGAGGGGCGGCTAGTAAACTACTTGCCCATCTCTCGAATCTAAATCAAGCAAAACCTCGTGTGACCAATTCCAATTCTTGACACAAACAATAGACTACTGTTGAATTAGCGTAGTTTTTTCTTAACCGAAATTACCAAGAATCTAGTTGTAAATTTAGTCAAATGATGGTTAGATTACCTTGATGAGAGGTCAATGATTCTCATTAAGAAAATTTGGATTATGGGACAAGGGTTTTGTGGAACCAATCTCGAACCTGGAATTCTACTTACTTAGAACCTCTCTTTTCTTTTAAAGGACTGTTTTACGCCAGAATGCTAGAGGAAGCATTTGGTGCGTGTTTAACTAAGAAGAGACTCGTTGCAATAGCTGGCGGGGAGTCGTTGAGGGACGTCGCTCCCGAGAAATCCTGCCGAGGTCTTGACCAGCCTTGGTATGGTTAAAATGGTGCGCTTTCGATACGATGGGCAAGGACCAACGAAGCGGTCCCTGAGTGAAGTGCTAGGACACCTAAGTAGGATCCTAGAGAGTTCTGATTAGGTGATGCACGGGCTCACGGTTGCTAGGACACCCATGCGTACATCAAGGAAGATATGAATGAACTGAAAAGAATTACTTTTGTGAACTAAAATTTGATATTGGATCTCGTTGTTTGGTTGACCAGCTGGTCTTCAATGGAGAGTCTGTATGATATATTTTGTAAACAATGGACTCAATATATTGGAGGATTATGATCAGTAATACTATGATTTTATGGAAAGAAAGATAGCCGAATTTGCTATAATGACAAGTTCATATTGGGTGTGTAAGTGGTTTGCCTACCTTAAAATTTTCTTGAAGTGCCGGCTAGGGGGCCTGGGAACTCTTTTTCTCGGTACCCCGGCAAAACATAACCAAATTTTTATAAAGGAATCCCACCAATATAGAGGTTGGGCAGTTGGCTGGGCGGTTGGCTAACCGGTTGGATCGGGGGATTCCTACAATACAAATAGTTATGATTAAGTTACCTTAGTAAGATTAAGTCCTAGGAAGACCTTTGTTCTATGTGGGAGGGAATCAATGACTGTGCCTGTAAAAGGAGGAAAAAAGCGGTGATTCTATGTACCAAGTACAAGTCTCTTCTTTGATTTGACCATGTGACTTTCGGGTTCAGTCGGATCAGTTTGGATAGTTAAGACTTTCACTCGTTAGATCAATTCTCTCATTGGATGATTTCCTTGGTGGAATCGCCTGTGCCTTTCGAGCGAGGGAAGTTTTTTCGGGCCCGGTTTCGGAGGGACCGTCGAGCTAGTCTCTTGTCCAGATATCTGTGGGCGAGGCCTTGAGTATGGATCCTTGCCCCGCGCGAGAGGCTAACGCCACTTCTGCAGCTAGCGCCCCCGGAGGGGGCATTGCGGAGGGGGCGGGGGTATCACCCTCCGAAACTTGTGCTTCCAAAAGTGACTCCCCATCTAGCTCAGAACAACCATGTAAAGTGATTACGCTCTGCACCTGTTCAACAAATCTTGGATAAAAATTGCCCTTAGTAGTACTTCCAAACACCTATAATTCCTGGACAGTTGTAGCAAGCTCCATTTGACAAGTCTCAATTGTTGATTGTGGGCCTTCCATAGAGAGAGAGAGAGAGAGAGAGATCCCCAACACTAATGAATTCTCTGTTGCATACAGAGATTAGAATTGAGAGAGAGAGAGAGAGAGAGAGAGAGAGAGAGAGAGAGAGAGAGAGAGAGAGAGAGAGATGGAAGCCTGTGCAGAGCTCTCTGATTTAATTTCTCAATTGCACCCACAGAAGAGAGAGAGAGAGAGAGAGAGAGAGAGAGAGAGAGATGGAAGCCTGTGCAGAGCTCTGTGCATGCTCAAGGTAGAGAGACAGAGAGAGATGGAGTTCTGTGCACAAAGAGAGAGAGAGAGAGAGAGAGAGAGCGTATCTCATGACCACTAGTCTAAGAGGAGTAGAGTCGTGAAGACGTTTCAGTTGGCTCCAGTTTTTTCAGTTGGCCTCACTTTTTTTAAAATGTTTCTTTAAAGTCTTTTTTTAAGATTGAGTCACTCTTTAAATTACGAGTATATGAAGTGCCAAATAGCTCTATACCTGGGTATCAATGGACACCAGCTATTGAGCCACCTATTCATGCTTTCACCCAAATTGCAAATCTTGGTGGGAATTTCAAAATTCAAGTTTTGCACTAGGACCCTAGGACCCTAGGACCAATCTACAACGAAAGATGATGTAGATTTGTTCTTGGTATCTTGGCCGTAGGGACAAGATAGATTCTTTTGAAAGGGTCACTCTTGCCATGCACATGCATAGATGGCCCCCAAGGGCCATTCTACCATGCAATCTTTAGAGAATGGCTTTAGGGAACACATGAGAATCTAGCTACCACACACAAGAGAAACTGGCTTGGCCATAGGGCCAAGAAACCATGAACAAATCTACATCATCTTTGTTGTCACAATCTACGTAGAGATGGGATTACTTTGTTGATGGTATCTTGGTCCTAGCACACAAGAGAATCTAGCTTGGCCATAGGGCCAAGATACCATGAACAAATCTACATCATCTTTGTTGTCACAATCTACCAGCAAAGATGGGGTTACTTTGTTGATGGTAGCTTAGGCCAAGCTACCATGCAATCTTGAGAGAATCTAGCTTGGCCCAAGGGCCAAACTACTAGCAAAGATGGTATTGCCCTAGTGATGGTAGCTTGGCCCTAGGGCCAAGCTAGATTCTCTTGTGTGTGGTAGCTTGGTCCAAGGGTCATTGTAGATTCTCTTATGTTCCCTAGGGTCGATGTAAATTGAGACTGGCCCCACTCGCAATCTATTTAGCCCATCTCTTCCAAAGTTTACAGCTAATTTCAATTTGACACTCTCAATTTAGTTTAGCCCGTCTCTCCCAAGCTTTCCCACCCAATTTCAAATTCACAACATTTCAAAATTTTCCCCAGATTTGGCTCACAAGGTTTCCCTCCCAAGCCTCTCGTGCATCGGCATCGTCAACATCCAATCAAATAAATGAAAGGTGCACTTTCTTCTAGTTTGATTTTCTCATGTACTAAAGTATGATTATTTCGTATGCATAAACTAATTTCACACTAAATAACTCTAAACTAAACTAATTAAGCAATAATTAAGCTAAATTAATTAAGCACTAACTATATTGAAATTAGATACATTAATTAGATTTTAAACTAATTAGAGAGAGATAATTGTGTGTGTGAGAGGAAAATAGAAGGGGGTGTGTGGGTGTTTGAGAGACAGAGAGAGGGGTTGACGAAAATTGTTAGAGAGAGAGAGAGAGAGACTGAGAGAGGGAGATACTGAGAGAGAGAGAGAAAGAGAGAGAGAGAGAGAGATTGTGTAGAGATCTTGAGGTTTTGAATGATTATTTTGTGTGTGTGTGTGTGTGAGAGAGAGAGAGAGAGAGAGAGAGAGAGACTGTGTGTGTGAGAGAGATAGCCTTCGCTAGTTTGTCTTCCACAATAGCACCTGGCCTTCACTAGTTCGTTTTTCCAGCAATGCATGCAGCCTTTGCTAGTTTGTTCTCCTCAAGAATGTGCTAAGGTTGATAAAAAGATACTTTTCCCTTGGCTTTCCTAGGCCCAGATAGTCGTCGTCTTCAGCTTCTTTGGCAAAAAAAGGGCTCGTTGAGCGCGAATCCTAGTTGGCTCTCAAAAAAAGGGCTCGTCTTCATCCAGTTTAGCACGAATCCCTTTTCGGCACAAAAAAGGGCTCGCTTGCAAAGTAGATTGACCTGAAGCTCCTGTTTGCCACCATCGTACGCTGAGCGAGCTCGACCTTGGGAGATTGGGAAATTTTCGTGCCTTCGTTATTTCCTCCTCCACAAACGGCCGCGAGCGCTAACCTGTAGCAGCTAAGTACAATCTAATTATAACATATTCATATGTTATAATGTACTTAACAATAAGTACATAATAATGTAATTAGATTGTTAAGAAACCTATATTAAACCTATTGTAATTAAAAGCTTAGGTTAGCTTTCATACATTAGAATTAGTTTATAGCTTTCATACATTAGAATTAGTTTAGACTTTGTAAATTTTGTCTCTCCTAATTAATTCTTGCGCTTGTTGGTAAAAAAAAAAAGAATTAGTTTATACTAAATAATAAATACATAATAATGTAATTAGATTGTATTTAACAATAGGTTTATCTTTAATTAGATTGTACTTTACAATAGGTTTAATATAGGTATCTTATATGGTTGCCTAATTAAAGATAAACATAGGTATCTTATATGCTTGCCTAATTAAAGATAAACATAGGTATCTTATATGCTTTCCTAATAAAAGATAAACAAATAGAATCACTACTTTCACAAGGAGCTTACCCCACAACATCACTAAAAAATATGTAAGATAGCATGTACATGTTTCAATGTGTTTTGGAGTTACATAAATTATACTTTTATAAGGATTTTCTAAGCTCAAAACTAAAATTTCTATCTAAAAGGGGTACTTTTATCATCTCAAAATTTATAAAATGGTGTAAATATACAAGTCAATAGATAAGGTTTCATTCAATGACCCTTTAAATGCACGTATGCATGTACTATATGAATGCATTCATTTAATGCATGCATGCATTCAATGACCCTTTAAATGCATGCATGTACATGAATGCATTCTAGGGGTTATTTCAATAATCCCTTTGCATGTGTTACATGAATGCACATGCTACATGGGGTTTGTACATGTCCTATATAAATGCATGTGCTACATAGGGTTTTTACACATGCTATATGAATGTACATGCTACATGGGGTATTTACATAGTGACCAACCTATGGGAGCTTACAACAACAATCTGCAAATTATCAAATACAGATTATAAATATAATTATACACATGACCAATTGGAGGTACCAAGGTCATCTATCACATGGCCAAGTGGAGGTATCTACATGACCAATTTTCTTTCCTATGGAGCTAGAAGTAGTAATTGCATAACAATATACGAGAAAGATTTGAATGTATGCATGTGTTACATGAATGCACATGCTACATGGGGTTTGTACATGTCCTATATAAATGCATGTGCTACATAGGGTTTTTACACATGCTATATGAATGTACATGCTACATGGGGTATTTACATAGTGACCAACCCATGGGAGCTTACAACAATCTGCAAATTATCAAATATAGATTATAAATATAATTATACACATGACCAATTTTGCATAACAATATAGGAGAAAGATGTACATTAAGGAGGTACGTGAAGTAGTAAGGTAATTATCTCTTAGCACACAATAATAATAGCCTCTATAATGGTAAGAAGCATCAACTAGTGGTAACACATGATATCTACATAGAGACATGACTATTTAAAATATGATATATAATGGATATCCCAATGCCTATAGTCATGGTTCCTCAACATCAACAAAAGGCCAACAATAATTAAAGAGAAAAAGTGGAGGACCCTCTAGTAAAATCAATTAAGAGGTTTAGTTAAGGTCATTATAGAGCCCTAGAAAGGCCATCATGATTCATCAACAACATCAAGAAGAGGCCAACACAAATCCGGGTCACTCTTGCCATGCACATGCATAGATGGGCCCAAGGGCCATTCTACCATGCAATCATGAGAGAGTGGCTCTAGGGAACACATAATAAGCTAGCTACCACACACAAGAGAATCTAGCTTGGCCCTAGGGCCAACAAGCTACCATGAACAAATCTACATTATATTTATTGTTGGCAACTTCTCCCTAGGGCCAATTGTAAGATTCCTCCCTCCAGTTGTTGAGGTGTAAAGGTGTAAGAACCTCCCCTTCTGTTCTTGTAATTATTCCCCTCTCTGAAATAGAAGAAAGATCTTGTTTTACCATGTTTTGTCCTAGAGAGAGATAATCCAAAATTGAAATATCTTTGAATATAAAAATCCTCCTAGTGTCTAAAATGGATTCCCCTGAAATAGAAGTTCAAAATGAACTTTCCAATGTGAATTAGGAATTAATTGAAAATGGTATAAGGGACCTTAGCCTAAGGGTCTACATTTTCAGAAATTTTTAGATTATAGTCAAATTAAGGTTTCAATGGACCAATTGGATTAATCCAAATGTTGGGATGAGATAAATCCAAAGAATTAAAAAAAATATCCAAAAATGAGTAAATGCTCACATAAGATGAAGAGTTGATTGAGTACAAGGTTTATTAGTTAAAAATTATGAGATATTACTAAAAAATGAGATATTTTAGAATAATGATGTATTTTTGACACCTTGGTAAGGAAAGGGAGACTCTTGAGGTAGGCATCTATTTCACATGTGTGGAAGGGTTTTTAATTCAAACAAATTGTGATATTTTTATCTCTCCTCTCTCCTGGATCAAACCAAATCAAAAAGCGAGCCAACTGGTCCAAATCTTATCCAAATTGAGTCAAACTGAACCTCAAAAATTCTAGAACTCAGTTGGACTTGGTTAGAGGCCTCCCTCACCTATAAATAGACCCTCAATTATTTGTAAGAAAATATTAGAGCTATATCATGCCAGTATTATATTAAAATAATCATATTTTCTATTATCCCTTAAATTTTTCTCTCGCTTGGCTCTCTCTCTCTCTATAACAACTCTTGGAGTTTCTCTTCTCCTCTTGGTGGACCAATTGATTGGTCGGGTCTTCACTGCTAATAGAGAATCAAGCAAAACTTGGAGGTAATCAAATTTTATGGTTTTTTTCAAATTATCTCAATAACTTTCTTCTTATCAAGCTTGAGAAGCTTTCTAAATAATTGTTTTAATTCACATCAAGTTGTCCCTTAAAGTCTTAATGCTTATTTGTAATGCTTTCTTTAAGTAAATATGTCTCTCTAAAAGAATAGCCATCTTTATGGCTGAATCCCTTGAAAAAGAATGCTTCTCAGATAGTCTTTTAAATCAAAACTAAACTCTAGGCTTGTTAAGCTAGAGATTAAGAAAGTGGTATTTTTATGATTTTGTGTCAACACAATAATGGTTATTTCTTTTAGATTATTTATAAGTAGTTAAAAACTACTTTGATTGATTCTAAATGTGAAATAGATTATCCTATCAATTTGGAAAAACAGAAACAATGGAATGAGCTTAATCTAGTGGGATAATCATAATTAAGGTTATGTATATGGTGAAAATTATGGTTTAAATTCATAGTTTGATTTTAAGCATAAAAGAGGAACTACTAGCATATTTTCATTACAAACTTCTATTCTTTTTAGAAAAAAATTGAGAATTATCAGTAATAGCAGCGAACCTATGGTAAATTTTTTTAGAAAAAAATACATTTCTTATTTCTATGCATAATGCTAAAAGAGGACTTCCTACCATATTCTAGGATTGGATATCCTATGCAAAAGGAATAATTTTCATCATATTCATGAGAAATATTTTTTTTTATAATTATGCATAATTAATTGATTATGAGAAAAGAGTAAATTTTGGTAAATTATTTTTATACAAAAAGAGGAATCCCCATGATATTGAGATCCAAGTAATTAAACGGTAAAAGAGAAATTTTTGGCATAATTCAAATTATGAGTATTTATCAAAAGTGAAATTTTGAGCATTATTAATTTTATTAGAAAATATGGGTAGAATTGATTTTTATAAATCCCATGAATCTTTTACTCCAAAAGACAAATATTTAATATATTTCACTTGAGAAATTTGAGAAAGAATAAGAAAATATCCATAGAGAAAAAGTACCTTTATCTAGGCCAAGCAATTGGCAGAAACTTAGAAAAGTCCCATTGGTATCGAAAGCAGAAAATGGTACTAAATGTGAATGCGATGTGATAAGATGTGATGATATCTGAATGGATGTGAATGTGATAAGATGTGTATGTGATGTGATAAGATGTGAATGTGATGTGAGGAGATGTGGATGAGAATGTGAGGAGATGTGAGTGGATGTGATGAGATGTGGATGAGATGTGATTTAATGTAAATGGATGTGGATGTAAATGTAATGAGATATTGATGAGATGTGATGTGATGTAAATGGATGTGGATGTAAATGTAATGAGATATTGATGAGATGTGATGTGATGTAAATGGATGTGGATGCGGATGTGAATGTGATGTGATAAGATATGAATGTGATGTGAGGAGATGTGAGTGGATCTGATGAGAGATGTGGATAGATGTGGATGTTATGTAACGTGGATGGAATGAATGAGATGTGATGTGGATAGATGTGGACGTGATGTAATGTGGATGGAATGAATGTGACGTGATATGGATGGACTGAATGTGATGTGATAAGGATAGATGTGGATGGAATGTATGTGATGTGATGTGGATCAGGGATTTCATTAACGTCTTCATGATTTCGTGATCACGTTAACAAAACCTGTTGTTAACATATTAAAACTTGTGATCACATGGTATATTCACATGACCTGAGCAATGACCTGCCAGAACCCACTAGTCCCGTAACACCTCCGGGCTTCTAGTTTTCCCGGCGGGCCCGTCGAGATATAAGATATCCCGGCGGGCCTGCCGGGAAAACAAAAGAACCGCGGGCGGGGTTCTATTTTGTTTATAAACATTGCCCGACACCCATTGTGGAACTTTTTGGGAGATAGTCGTTGTTTTGGGGGCGTGATATCTCTCCTCAAAGTACTTGTAGAGCTCTCGAGTTGCTAGAAGTGTCCTCTTGGGAAGAACGTCCTTATCTTAGGGGCTGTCGTCTTTCCTTGTAGGCACTCCTAAGGCTATTGAGCCACTCGTCCTTAGTTCTTTGAATTGGGGGCAGGGTGTGGTTCGTAGCTAATACTTGCGGTTTAGGGACAAAGTTGAAGTCATTCAGCTTTGCATTTGAGCTACGCAGGTAATCTACCTCATTCTGCTTTATGAATGGTTTGATGGAGCCAAGAGTCCTGCTTAGGGGCTTGTTTTGGTTCTTGATACTTGATATAGTTTAGAGTAGACAAGGGTCTATTATCCTATACTAGAGTATTGGGCAAGCATAGATCTTTGATTTTCTTTGTGAATGTTAGAGAAGGTCTATTGTCCTATACTAGAGTATTGGGCAAGCATAGATCTTTGATTGTGCAAAGTATCCTTAATTGGGTACAAAAGGCATCCTTCATTGGGGGTGCAATGTGCATGATAGTTTCGAAGTAGTTTTGTAGTCAGACCTTGCAAGATAGTTTCAAAGTAGTTTTGTGTTATGTGATGATCTTTTGTGTTTGTCAAGATAGTTTTGAAGTAGTTTGTCTGCTAATGTATGTTTTGTAATACGTGAGTGACTTTGTTGTTTTTTCATTTGTGTATTCATTGTTATATGCTTGGTTGAATAGGTTATTTGAGATGGAGGACAATGTTGGATCCAGTGATACCTCCAATAGAGTCCAAATTCCAAATAGTAAGAAAAAAAAGGCACCTGGGATAGAGTGGCAATATGCAATTAACGTTGGTGATCGATTCATAGATTGGGAGTGTAGGCTATGCCACACAGTAAAATCAGGTGGGGCGCCTCGACTAAGAGAACACTTTTTAGGTGGAGCGAAGAAAAAGTCATGTACCCAGCCCTCTGCACCTGCAGTGGCCAAACGCATAAGAGAAGAAATTCAAAAGAAAGATTCAAGAAAACATTACACTCCTACCGTTAATGTATCAAGGCAGCAAGAGCAATGTTGTTCTAATCATCAAACTCTCGCTACATCGCCTGCTTGTACTCCGAACGTCAATGTGCAACCAGAAAGTAATCTACCCAGTGCATCTTCCTGCAAGCAAAACTTTGACGTAGGAAATATACCCATGCGTCAAACTTCATTGCAAGAAAGCCTACGTCAAGGTCGGCTGGATGATGCACAACTCGCCCTTGCTGAAGCGATTTACTTTTCTGGGAGTGCTATGATGATGGTGGACAGTGAGCATTGGAAGAGAGCATGGAAGAAAATTGGTGAGTTTGGACCAGGGTTTTCACCGCCTACGTACCATGCTATGCGAAATGATCTATTAGAGAAATGTTATGCGCAAGTAAAAGAACGTGTACAAAGAATAATTCTTAAGAATATAGAGCTTTCTGGATGTAGTATAGTAAGTGATGGATGGTCTAATGTACAAAGAAAACCATTAATTAATATAATGGTTATTTCACCTAGAGGTGAGACTTTCATCCGTGCCGTGGATTCTGCTGGTTCAATCAAAACTGGGGCTTGCATTGCTCAAGTCATTGGCTCTGTGATAGAGGAAGTGGGTGCCAAAAATGTAGTCCAAATCGTCATGGACAATGCAAAGAATTACAAGAATGCATCCAAAATCCTAAAGCGACACTATCCACATGTTTTTCCGATAGGCTGTAATACTCATAGTTTGAATCTTGTATTAAAAGATTGGTATAAAAGTGATGATACCAAATGGTTTGCCTCAATTGTCAACACTGCTCCCAGCTTGTGAGATTCATGCTCAAGAGACAGAGAGTGTTAGATATTTTTCGACCTCGCATGTCAGTTATGTTAAAGCTTTCAGCAGAGACTAGGTTTTGCACTCACTTTTACACTTTTGAGTCTCTTCTTTGAAATAAAGATGCAGTTTGCGAAACATTTACATGCATGGCATTTCATGACTGGGAGAGCACTCAACTTGAAAAAGTGAAAGAGAAAATCAAAGTCTTGAAGGCAGCGCTTACGAGAAGAAGTTGATGGAATAGTGTGATGGATGCATACCATGTAATGATGCCTGTTATGTATGCCGTACGAAGTCTTGATCAAAGAGCGCCTAATCTTGGGAAAGCATGGATGCAATGGCGGACTGTCCAGCAAAGTTTGGAGTGTCGTGAGAAATTAGAGCATTCAGTGGTGGAAAAACAATGGCGTGTACCATTCTCCAGTAGACAAAGAAAAGTCCTATTGAAGTACTTTCATGCTAGATGGATTGGAGCGCATTCACCACTACACAGTGCTGCTTACATGTTAGATCCTAAATATTGGAATATGGATTTGATGTCCAATGTTGAGGTGGTGTAAGATTTTTATAAAGTGGTAAACACTTTTTATAATAATGTTGATGATCGTGTAAAGTGCATAAAGGAGATGACCTCATTTCGATTGAAAGAGGGTTTATTTTCCAACTCCCTTGTTCAACAAATGGCTAAAGAGCAACCTGCATGGAAGTGGTGGATGATGAATGGTGGTGAGCATTATGCTTTATTGCGCAACCTTGCGATGAAGGTTCTAAGTCAGTGCTCTTCAAACTCACGCTCAGAAAGAAACTGGAGCATGTACAAATATATTCACAGTACTATTCGTCGCAATCGACTTCTTGCAGATCGAGCAGATAAACTTGTTTACATGTATTGCAATGAAAAGATCTTGCAAGACATTGAAAGCAAAGAGTATGAAGAAGATATGCCCAAATGGATGTACGATTGTGATGATGCAGTAGACGAGAACTTTGATGTTAGACGCACGTCGTGCACTACCCTTGAGATAGAAGACAATTTGGACATTGACTTAGATGAGCTTAATTTAGCAGACGAGAGGGTAAACGGTGAAAGAATTTTGGAGCAAGATACTGACATAGAGGAAGAAGTAATTTCATTAATTTCATAAAAAGTACTTGTACAAATGATTGTATTTGGAGAAATTATCAATACAAAAGTAGGATTTATGTCTTTCTTAGCTTTCATCTTGAAATAAATTGCGAATTGCACTAGGAGTTGCATCTAAAGGTCCTGGTGGTTTATATTCGCTAGCCATGCTGAACACTGTATAAATACCTTGATTTATTGGGACACTGCACAATGCACGTGGAAATATTTTGCATTTGCCTCACTAAACAAATTAAGTGGTAGTAGTGTCCACAGGGTAGTATATACTGGCCGCTCCACCCATCAAATACTTTGTAACATACAGGACATTGGGGGGTGGAGGAACTAGTAGCCTCAGCAGAAACTCCCACAAGATCAGGATGTATCAAAAAATGAGAGATGTGGTTCCCTTGGCGCACAGGAGCTATACATGAAGAGATGGTCTGTACATCTTGGCTGATCTTTGTGAGCTACTCTTGAATCCCTCTATTGGCTTGACGCTTGAGATAACCGTACAGCTTCTTTCTCCTTCTCTGCTAGCTGTGCCCCTAAGCTTTCTTTGACCTTGTTTAACTCCAATCCAGCGCCCTCCTTCTCTGCTAGCTGTGCCCCTAAACTTTCTTTGACCTTGTTTAACTCCAATACAGCGCCCTCCACCATGAGAGCAAGTTCCTCCCTTGTGAATATCACTGTCTCTTCACGTATGTCGTGGGTGTTGACAGTGGCCTCTCTGGAGGCGAAGTCCACTGGAGTTTCTAGGATAAATTGTGCATATAGCATCATAGCAAAATAGAGTGGAGCGTCGGCGTTATGGAGAGGACGATCGTACACCTCCAAGAAAATGCGCTCGGTATTAATTTTGATATCATTATGAGTGCAACGTGAAACCTTCCATCTTCCCTTCTTAATCTCGCCATCTGGACATGGCCATATTTCCTTTATCATCTCTGTGGTTACGCGTTTATTTATGTCTTTCCATTGGGCATAAGTAGGATTTGTCCATTTCGACAACCTGCATGCTGTTCTCGTAGCTTCGCGGGCTGTCAGTCCATGTGCAAGGGCCTTCATTCGCTCATATGTCTTCTTGGCTAACTCTTGATGCTCGTTTGCTTGCGCTTCTGCCATATCTGCATGAACGTAAATGACTTTAGGATTTAAATGAACTGTAAAGATCAACGTAAGATAAATTGACCATTACCCTCAAAAACTTAAAGTTTAACACCACGAGATGAGATATGTTTTGCAAAGACTCAATGAGAAATATCCACTTGACTCAAAAAATACTTCAAACAATGCACGCACATCAAATTTTGAAGAGAAAACATAAACTTAAACACCACAAGAGGAGAGAGATATTGCAAAGACTCAATGAGATAATATTTCAAACAATGGACACATATCAAATTTTGAAGAGAGACAAACAAAGAGCCATTCTTGAAACTTAATCTCCTGATACTGTATCATTACAAAATTGGGATGAATGACACCGATAGCTCTACAAGAGGACGTTGTGCCCTCGTTGGGTCAGTATTTAGTGATCTAAAAAATTTCACTACTTGCAAAACAGATTTTCGCTCGTCGCGATTAGGCAGACACATCCAATTTTTGACTCTATAAATAATAGTATCCATGGTAACTTTGTCATAGGAACTATTGTCCATCCACAACTCTTGTACTTTCTGCAAAATTCATATAAAATTTGTAATAAATACCCTAAAGCAAAAACATCAGATGCAGGAGTGTATGCATCTGCCAAAAATGGATCATAAATTTTCGGGGCTATCCACGGTCGTTTATTTTGCTCTCTGTCTGCGTAGGAGACCGCTTGTGCCACCTTCTCAAGGTTCTTGTCTGCTTCAAATACAAAATTGAGAGACACCCGTTTTTTGGGCACTCTCAGGAGTAACCCCCAATCGATAATACCTACTCGTGGCTTCAACTCTTTTGTAAAATCCAACACTACATTGAATGGATGTAGGTTGGTATGTACAATTCCTGCCAAATGTGCTACCGCTAGGCCTTCCACCAGGGCATGCATAATATGTTGCATGGTTATTACTATTTGTTTTATTTTAGAAAGTTCTAGATGACTTAAAGGAATATTATCGGGCGGGGGTTTTCTCCATCCTCGATCCAAACGAAAAATTGCTTTGGTGAATTCACTGAATCTGAAGGAGACCTTCAGAAGAGTATCACCAAGCGAGCCGCCATTATAGTATGGGAAAATAGTGATCCAAGGAGATTCTTTTGTAAAGGCAATACACCTGACAATTGATGGGTGTAGAACCTGCATGCCCTGCTCTGCCTGGAAGCTCTCGAACTTGGTGCTGCCTTCTCCTTTGTAGTGCTTTCCACAAAAAGTAATGTGCTCTGGCAAAAATGATATACCTCTAACTGTATACTCTTTTACTGTGCCAAAAACACCAGAGCCTATTGTTCGCCCTTCGAGCAGGGCCTCGTGCGGGACGCCAATGAGGTGTGTACACATAGAATTGTAGATTTTACGATTAATGGCACCTGTCCCACTTGCATCTGCCTGGCTGGATGTTGCAGCGACTTCCTGGGGGCAATGCGCACTCTTTTGGGGAGTGACTCTGCATCCAACGCTATCGTGACGTGGGCGGTATTGCTGGGCAAGTGCGGGACTTCTGGCTGTGAGAGTCCTTTCAAATCCCAGCAAGGAAACAGAATATATATCTCTTCAAGGGGCACCACCAGCAAAAGCTGGAACCATAATATTTACATACCAAATCTCAGCAAGACATATGAGTTGTACTAAAAACCATTATAAGCATCATGGTTCAAACCAAAATCCAAGGTTGATAACATTATAACTTGTCATAAAACTCAAAACATCAAACCCCAGAAAAACATCTCATAGGTTTTTGCACTCTAGAAAATCAACTCATGGCATATACATCCAAGACTCATGGCCAACCATCATATGGTTCCAAAACCCAACTCCACATGGTATTGTGTTCCTATGATCCTTGTAGTAACAATTTCCACCTTGGGCCAGCCAAGTATCATTATAGACATCCTTGTATAATGATAACCCACAAAATCAGCCTCTATGAGCCTCTAAAAACCTGCGCTTATGTCCCCATATGCAAAATTCTTCCTTTCAAGAACAAAGTAATTGGGTACTGCAAATCTGCGCTTACTCAATTTGCATGCACCAGCCTCTCTCCAAGATAGTCACCTCTTTGTTGGCAGTGCATACCATCACACCCCTTGGTATTCTGAAGAGCCATTTTGAAGAGCTGTACTCCCTTACTCAGCACGAACAGCCGCTCCATTTCATGAGATAGCCACCATAATTACACCAAGCCTTCTTCACCTCTGTAGCATGCTCCTCGAAGGTGCTGGTCTTCCTCTACATGTAGTTCTCGGTGGTTTCATCTCTGCAGAACTTCCAGCATGCAAATTTTTCAAGATGTGCTTATAATATTCAGCTTTCAATTCTGAGTAAAACCAATCCCTACAAGCCTTGAACAGAACATCTATTCCCAATTCTCTGCAAATTTTATATTCTAGTTTTCTTCTGCACTCCCGTTCCCCCAAATTTCAATGCGCCGACTCTGGTTATTTCAGAATCCCGCGGGCAAATCGAGGATTCGACGCTTTTGCAGCTATAATTTTGCCTTCCTAATTCGATCAGGCTGCGCCCCCTAATTCGATCAGGCTGTGCCCCCTTCATTTTCTCCATTTCTTAAGGTTGATAAGCATCAACATTTTTTTTTTGGGTTTTTTTCAACTAAGACTCACAAGGGATAATTCCCACGCATTGACCAAAGATTCTTGACATCCTCTTTCACATGTCTTCGTCACCATGTAGTCATGACCATGGCCATATCCATGCCATTTTGAACCTTAATCAAATGCCACTATCATCTCAAGCATGATTTCTGAGCATTTTACCATCTCGTGGGGCCAAGAAAAGCTGTTAAATACTCAAGCAAAATCCAAACCTATGTACAAAGGCACAGGGACTTCTGCTAGCCCCCAAGGTTCACCATAAGCATAAAAACTCCACGATTCACACCACACTCATGTACTGAGGCTTCGAGACCTGGCTCACGTCTTATTCAACCACATTTACAATATGAACATATGTACATGGTCATCATATAATGACTCAAGTCATGGCACTTAATCCCATGCATCTGAATTTGTATTTAATGGCCTCACATGCATGGTTTCACACCATAGACGTGCCATGGCACGACATCCACCCCTTCTAAACCTGCACATCCTCCGGTATGTGCCAAGTCATCATTAAGATCCACATATATCTGGATGTTGTCTTCATCTTCTACATTACCAGGAAGATCATCCTCTTCCTCTTCAACCATATCCATGCTATCACTATCAAGCCTCTCATCTTGAGTCTCCTGCGAATCAAAAGGATCACTGTCATGCCTTCTTTTAAACATCTTAATCCTTTTGCCTGCTACAAGATTCTTTATCTATGTTCCATCAAGCTCACACAGGGTATACGTGGCATTTCCATGCACATGGTTGACAATGTAAGGGCCAAACCATCTTTTTGCAAACTTCCCTTGCACAGTGAACTGGTTGTCAAGACTACTATCATACATTAGGACCCAATCACCTTCTTCAATGGGTTTTGGCCGGAGTCTGTGTCTTCTATCAAATTTTTCTTTATTTTTCAACCTTGCATCTTTCAAACGAGCTTTAGCAAGCTCTACATCTTCAGGCCTTCTCTCCAACTGCCTCATTCGCAATGCAAGGAGGTCTTCCCTATTCAATTCTTCCACCCAGGGTAATACATTCCAAGTTGGGACTACTTCTTCAACTGGCATTACCGGCTTCTGACCATACATTAATTCTGCAGGCATGTATCCTGTCACTGAGCTATGAGTTGTACGGTCAGCCCATAAAGCATATGGTAGCAGCCTTGGCCACTCCCACATTCTTCCTTTGCATGCCTTAGCCAAAGCTTTAATGATTGGAGGATGTCCTCGCTCGCTTTTACCATTGCCCTCAGGGTTGTAAGCACATGTTAGGGTCAATTTGATGCCAATTCTAGAAAAGAATTCCCTTGCTTCTTCAACATCTAGTTCACCCCTGTCAGCTGTTATTTTCCTAACACAACCATACCGGCAAATCACATCTTCCAAGAGAAATTTGCATACTATTTCCGTGCTCTTTATTCTAAGAGCACGCCCTTCCACCTGATTTGTCAGGTCTTCTCTTGCAAGTACTACATACCCTCGGGGGGGTCACTCTATGTAGAATATCCCTATTGCGTGCGTTCAAGGCCTATATTTTAAATCCCTTATCTGTGAATTTTTCAATCCATATAATATCCCCTTTTCTTTATGAATCTATAAATTTTTTTGAAAAAATTTTAAATCATACCCTTATGTAAATATATTTCTATAAGTTTCATAAATTAAAAATATGCTTCTGTTGAACGCATGTGATATTCACATTTTTTTGTGAGCGACCCCCCCGAGTACATACCGCATCTGCCAGATTCCCAAGGGCATTGTAACTAGATCCACTACCCATTTGTAGTGCATGGCAGGTGGGTAGGTTGGTTGCAGGCCATCACGATGTCGCACATTCGAGTACATTTGACATACCATGAATGTTTCCACATATTGGGGGGTGGTTACAAGATCAGGGTGCCCAATTTTGTCCACTCAGGCACCCTGTAAACAGTAAAAAAACAGGCATTTGTTTACCTTTCGTGGCTAATCTCTCCTAGTAAATGAAGGAATTTCGGTTCAAGTTCTTTGTTGGAACATCATATTCAAAGTTGGAAATATAGTTGCATAATTTGATTAAGCATTAGATAGTCAAAAGTCCTCATTTTCTTAGGTACAAAGTCAATGTATACACCCTGTCCCAATTTTGAATTAATTTCATAAAATGCTAATATCTTTTACATATAAACTCATATGAGATTCCCACTTTGTACCTTAGATCTTCACATAATATGGAGCTTAACTTGATTTTTTGAGAAAATTCTAAGATATTTGTCTATTTTCTTTAAATATTTCAAGGTCTTTAAAGTGTTATAATATATGCCACTTTTTGTACCCACAATAGCTACCACTTAAAATCCTCAATCTTGTAGATCAAAAGAGTGGGTAGATACTAAGACATTAGTAGAATGTGATGGTTAGTTAAAATTGCAAATCCAATGGTTGGATTTTTAATGATCTCTTTTTCAAAATTCTTCCAGACTATCAGAAGGCTTGTAAATATTAATAATCTAATTAGTAAAATTACATATTTGATGTGAATCATCTAAAACCTATAGGGACTAGTGTACTTGTAATGGTGCATCTATGGAAAAATAAATTGGATCACTCTAAGTATGGAAAGATCATTTGTTTATCATTTCATCATATTTTTGATTAATTTTGATTAATTAGACTAATTTATATTAATTTAAGTTATATTGGGTTAATTTAAGGGCAAGGGTATTTTCTATTATTTGCTTGATCTCATTTTAAGTACCTTGCCCCCCAAATTTTGCTCTCCAAGCATTGTCCCACTCCAGCATAAACTGGATAAAACTGGACACCCTGATCTTGCAACAACCCTGGGATACATCCTTGTACATTCCTTTCCACCAATATCTTTCCTTTATTTTGGTAAAGGTGGTCCACACACTTCGATGTCCAGCCCAGAGACTCTCATGGAATTCTTTCATGAGCTTCCCTTGAGTCTCTTTATCACATATAACTCTCTGTGGCATAGCATTCCTCTGCTTAGGATGCTTCCACAGGTACCCATTCTTTAGAAAATACCCATATGCCTTTCTGCGGATCCTCTTGAATTCTAACTCAGACCAATTTTCCTGCCTTGTCAAGGTACTCAAGTATCGGCCAATAAGCAACCAATCTCCTTCATACATTTCCTCAGTAAAAGACTCAAGTGCATTTGATAAGCAAGCATGGTCCCCTTTTGCATGTGCAGTAGTATAGAACTTTGTGCCTACATCATCAATGTCACTAATCATCCCTTCTTCATCTTCATACCTGGCTCTTGATAGCATATCTGCAAATTGGGTTGTCCTTCCCTGCAATATGCTCAAACTCAGGATTTAGTGACTTGATATAGGCAATCCACCTGAGCATAGCGATATCTGGAGTGGTGCAGCTTGCAATCATCCCAAGGAGTGGCAAGCAGTCAGTTTCTAGAAGCACGGATGCTCCAATAAGATATTCTTTTTCACATTTTAGAGCAGTGACTACTCCCAATAACTCCCTCTTGATCTGCGAATAATTTCGTTGGCGAATGCTGAGTACCTTTGCTCCAAACCTGATTACATACTTGTGATCATCCTCATCATCTTGCCCTTCTGCCCATCCTATCCCAGTAGGACTAGTATCAACTGTTACAATCACAGGCCTGCCACACTCATAATCTACCTTCCTTAGAGTAGGTGATGATTGGAGCAAACATTTCAGCTTTCGCATAGCTTTAATATGTGCAGCACTCCATAAAAATCTCTAATTTTTCCTCAAAAGTTGGTAGAGAGGATCTGCTACATGTGCATAATGTGGGATCCATATAACATAAAAGACACATGCACCAAGAAATCTCCTCACCTCTGTAACATTAATGCATATTTCTTTCATTCTTTGTATCGCATCTATCTTGGCTGGACAAGGTCTGCGCCCATTAGTACTACAAAGATGCCCCACGATTAGTACTTCACCAACCCCAAACACTGATTTCAATCCAGACAAAGTAAGATTCACCTCTTCAAGCCTGGATAGAATTTTATCACAATCTTTTATATGATTTACCACGAACTTGCCGCACCCTTTCGAATCCAAATTCCCATCTTTATCTTTTTCATCATAGCCTTTTATGGGCACATCATCCAGAAAAGGCATAGTTATTTGTGGTATGAAGTCTCGTAAGACTTTATTCATTCCATTCATCATATGCGCCACTGAGTTGGTGCCTCCCTGTGGTAAGGTGCACATCCTTACCAAACCCAAAGGAGTTTTCATTGTGGTCATGTCCCTGCTTTGTATATCCAGCTGGAACTGATCATATCCCGAATATAGATCACCCATAGAGTATATAGCTTTCCCTGCAAATGCTTCTGCAAACTCATCCACAATCGGACTTGTTCCCACATTCCTGATTGTGACCTTGTTTACAGGTTGCATGTCTTGAATGAAGCGCAATGCTCCATTTTTCTTTGGCACAGTAAACCATCTGTTGGAGTATGGAGCGCATGATGGCTCCAAAATTCCCATCCTGATCTTTTCTTTTAGTAATTCCATCAACTTTGGCAAGAGAGCTTTTGGTACTGGAATCGGCCCCGCAGGTTCCAGGGCACATGCATTAGGAAGTGAATGGGGTCTTCTTGGGCCCTTTAATTTGCCCAAGCCTAATCAAGGTGATTAAGGAATAGCCAAATGGGGGGTTGCCATGTGGACTGAAATGTTGGGTTTGTAAGAGAGGTGTAAGAGTGGTCAAAGGGTGCACTTTTTCCCCCAAAAAGGGGGGGAGGCAATTTTATAATTTTCGGACCTCCATAACTTCTACATACAAGCTCCTATTTGAGCAGAGATTATAGATCCGTGATCTACGCATCAAGAGCTTTCCATAGATATGTTACATGATATGGTTTTGTCCGCTAGATTTTAAATTCCATTTTCCCCCCAAAATTCAAATTCAAATAAAGTAGCCGTTTTGAAGCTTCTAATTAGAAAACATTTCTTCTTAAGAAAAAAGGTTTGACTCCTTAAACTGCCAAATAAAAGGGCCCAAGAAGCCTTCCATTGAGGTCCTAATGTGGAACAGTGAAGATCACCATTGGCGCTATTACGCTTGGATCAACACAGCCTATCTCATGCGGCTGAAAAGCAAAGGCCTTCCCATGTTTTACAAGCATCTCCTCAAAGCATTCCTTTTCAACTGGTAACAAGAAATCCTTGTCACCGATCTTCAGCTCTTTTAGGGTTTCTTGTGTAAACTTATGCCCAATTTTCTTCGGATCTCTGAGATTCGGTTGCATAGAGGCTTCATCTATCTTCTTCTTGCTTTCTGGTAGTAGCAGGGGCAAGGCAACTGGTTTCACCTTCTTTGCAACCGTTTTATGCGTTGTATCAATAGGAGCATCCATCTCACAATACATGTTTTTACATTCCATTCCCTCAAATTCCTGGATTATATCATACATCCCCACAGATGACACTTTTACCATCTCATTCCCACCCTGTAAGCATGCGTTCCATGGCAAAAAGCTCACCCATAGTATCCACAAATGACACCCATCAAGCACACCTGAAATAAACTCATTTTTCTCCAAAAGACCACACTGCTCAAGACTTTTTTGTACATTTTGTACATATCGACGTATACCACGCTTCAAATCCTTGCTTTTTACAAAGACTATTGACCCATAGCTAGAGAATCTCTGAAAGTTTGTTGAAAAGTTATTTACATTGATTGAGTCCTACGAGAACTCATTGCCCCTTGTACCATTGCAATCCCGCTTTACAATGGCACCTGGCCAAAATCCCTCATCTCCCTGTAGTTCATGAATTCTCTGTTTATCTTTGGGAGTGACTGTTCTCGAAGAGACTCGCGGTTCCTTTCATGGTTGATGCAAACTGTCAAGAACTGAACAGCTTTCTTGCCATCTTTGCTCCTTATTCTTGCATACGCCGAGCCATCGTCCAAGACTTTTATCTCCATCATCACAGCTGTAATATAGGGTTGCCCAAGGATAAGGGGATACGATGACATCTCCTGGACGAAGAAGTTTTGGTCATCAATCACATCCCCTATAGTTACCCTTACATTTGGACAGGCTGCATAGAGCTCTCCAGATGAGTTATTAGCCGCCTTAATCATCCACCCGTGATCTACATCCATTGGCCACTTACATTTGTTGTAGAGGTTTTTAGCCATAAGATTTATTTCAGACCCATGGTCGATTAGAGCGACATACGGCTCTTCCAAGTCTCCTATCTTGACAAAGGGTTTCAGTGGTGGCCCTTGCCCAATGGTTCCTAGAGTAATGACTTTTTGCAAGAACTTCTTTTTCATCACCCTCATCCACAAAGCGCACTTGTCGTGCCCCTCCAGTAGAGTGACTGCATTCCACCACATTCTCTCTCTCTTCCTTTTGCTGTACCTGTACTCCATGAGTCTTGGAAGTGCTTGTCTCCCCCTGTGTGGAATAGATTCAATTATGGACTGCCTTTTCCTTCGTATAATATCAATTATCTCATCATGGAATTCTTTCTTTGCAATCCCCAAGACTTCCCCTAGTGTAAATTCCACCCTACTATTTAGAATCCTCTCTTCTAGCACCTTTTTGAGGTCCGTTGCGGCTTCAATATCGCATTGGAGCTTGTAGAGCGGACTTTTCCCTTTACCCTTCTCCTTCTCATGCTTCATCTTTGCGGGTGCTTCTTCCATTGATACTTCCTGTGGAGGCTGGTTTTGCGGCGGAGGCACATGTGATGGCCCCAGGGTCCTTCTTTCCACTACCACGGGTGACCCTTTTTGATGGCCCTCCTTCCTCATTTTCCCTCTTACGCTTTTCCTCAACCTGTGCCTCATTATTCTGGCATTTTGCAATACAGGCATGAACAGATAGAGAATCCACAGGTTCTTCCCAGCCAGTCTCAAGACGTATATAGTCTCTTGCCTCATGCAAAGCCTGCTTAGACACCTTCTTTGATGCAATTAGCTCCATTGTTGATGGCCAAAAATCTTCATTCTCATAGTCTTCATCCTTCTCAGATTCCTGCTTTGATTGACTGGCCTTTAACCCATAGGTTACTGCATCAACCATAGAGATGGCATGGCTGGCAGCCATATCTTCAACCAATTTTTTCATCCCTCCTTTTCCAAAGTTTGTGTTTAACGGAAGACCAGTCTCTGTAAGGTGGATTTTTCCATCTTTGAAAAATACAAGTTGGTTTCTGAGGGCTTCCTTATAGCTGGCACAGTCTTTTTTAGCATGTTCTGGGTCATCACACCATATACATCTGAATGTAAACCCTTCCTTGCTTTGAGACTTTTGCATAGAAGCCTGCCCTAATGGTAGCCCTTTTTCCTCAATCCTGGACATCTTCAACTTTAGGTCTCGTATGCCCTTAATAAGCTCATCCATCGGCCCTTCTACCTTTGGGATTGCAGCAGAGCAGGTTTTGGTAGATTCTCAGGGGTAACAGTTATAGGAGTTGCCGAGCTCATCACCATTTTATCCCTCCTTCGCTGCCGCTTTGCTAGCATGGTGACCGCATCCTCGACATCATTCTAATCATTCTTTAACCCCTGCTCCGTATCCTTATCCTCAAGGAGAATTTCTAGTTTTTCTTGGAGATCTTTCCCAGCTGCTTGTAAGAAGAGCTTTGTTTTTGTAAGATTCCTCTCCCAACCCCTTTTTGATGTCTAGTATCTTCCTGTGTAATCAACCCCTCTTCAGAAATATAAAGACCTTGTTTCTAACTATTTTAGCCTAGAGAGAGAAAATTATTCTAGAGAGAGAATATTTAGATTTTGAATATTTTTGGATAGAAAAATATCTCTTATAATTAAGATGAGTTCCCCTGAAACAGAAATTCAAAAAGAATTTTCCAATGTGCAATTGGAATTAATTGGAAATAGGTATAAAGAACCTTAGCCTAAGGGTCTAGATTTTCAGAAATCTTTAGACTATGGTCCAATTAAGGTTCCTATGGGCCAATAGCATCAATCCATGTGTAGGGAGGAGATAAATCCAATTTGTAAAAAGAAAATACCCAAAAATGAGTAAATGCTCACATAAGGTGAAGAGTTGAAAATGTACAAGGTTTATTAGTAAAAAACTATGAGCAATATTAAAAATATGAGATATTTTGGGTATAATGATTCCATTATGACACATATGTAAGGAAGGGGAATTCTTTAAAGGAGGTGCACATTTCACATAAGATGAAGAGTTGAAAATGTACAAGGTTTATTAGTAAAAAACTATAAGCAATATTTAAAAAATGAGATAAATTGGGTATAATGATTCCATTTTGACACCTATGTAAGGAAGGTGAGTCTCTTCAATGCTCACATAAGATGAAGAGTTGAAAATGTACAAGGTTTAATAGTAAAAAAACTATGAGTAATATAAAAATATGAGATATTTTGAGTGTAAGGATTCCATTTTTGACACATCAGTAAGGAAAAGGAGGGCCTTCAATGAGGCGCCTAAAACACATGCTTAAATGAGTTTTAAAATCATAAAAGTTGAGATATTTCATCTCTCCTCTCTCCTCATTCAAGTCTAGTTCCAAAAAGTTAGCTTAACTGACCTAAAAATGGTCAAAAAGTGACCAAACTGACTTGGAAAATTCTAGAATCAGTTTGTTTGGTTAGAAGCTCAAATTTTCCTATAAATAGAAGCCTCCCCTTGTTGAAAAAAATATAGTGTCTTATGCATTGTTACTCTACTCCACCTAAGCCAAGAATTGTGAATTCTTTAATAATTCACTAGTTTTTGACACTTCCCTCTTTCTTTAATTCCCATTGGTGGCTCCATCAACATACTAAACCAATGGATTGGTTGGGGGGCTCTACCGTGAACAAAGAAGCAAGTAATTTGTAAGGTAAATATGGTAAATTTTGATTTTTTCTATAATTTCTCAATGTTTCTCTCTTCTCAACCCCTCTCAAGCTTGAGAAGCTTAAATTGGTATGGTTTTTGAATATTATTGAAGTTAACTGATTAATGATAGTAAAGAATTTCATAAATTTCCATTTATGTTTAATTCTAATGATTTTTTCCTCTCTCACTTATGAAATGGTCATATTCATGACCCATTCTCAATCCAAATGAAGCTTTTCATAAAGCTTTTTCTTAATCCAAGATTAATCTATGCTTGAGAATAAATTAATAGTTTTTCTATGCTTTTAGTTTATGATTATTTTTGATTTAATCTATTAAGAGTTAATGATCCAATTAGGGATCATTCTAATCATCCCCTTAAAGATAAGCCTTATCTTTTTTAAATAATTGAGATTTATCAGTTATAGTAGCGGAGCTATGGCAAAATTTTATAAAATTTTACACATAAAATAATTTTATTCAAAGCATGAAAAGAGGATTTCCTACCATATTCTAGGAATTATCATCCTAGATTAATTGAAAGAAATTCATTAGAATCATGAGAAAAGTAAATTTTTATATTATGCATAAAGAATAAATTTTTATATCAAAAGTATTACTTTCATCATTTTTATTTTATGCATAGAAGTATGCATAATGGATAAATTTTTATATTAAAAGTGTTACTTTTATCATTTTGATTTTCATGCATAGAAGTATGCATAATAGATAAAATTTTATATCAAAAGTGTTACTTTTAGCATAATTAAATTTCATGCATAGAGGTATGCATAAAAGATAAATATTTTATTATAAAAGTGTTACTTTTAACATAATTGAATTTCATGCATAAAGGTATGCATAGAAGATAAATATTTTATTATAAAAGTGTTACTTTTAACATAATTGAATTTCATGCATAGAAGTATGCATAAAAGATAAATATTTTATTATAAAAGTGTTACTTTTAACATAATTAAATTTCATGCATAGAGGTATGCATAAAAGATAAATATTTTATTATAAAAGTGTTACTTTTAACCTAATTGAATTTCATGCATAGAGGTATGCATAAAAGATGAATATTTTATTATTTTATTATAAAACTGTAAAGAAAAAAATGATTATTTTATTATAAAAAGTTATTTTCATCATATTGAATTTCGTGCATAGAAATGAAAAAAATAAATAAATTATTATTTTATTATAAAAGTATTACAGAAAAAAATTATTATTTTATTGTAAAAGTGTTACTTTTATCACAATTGAAATTCTTGCATAGAGGTATGCATAAAGGATGAGTTAGGATGTGATAAGATGAGTTAAGATGTGATAAGAGGTGTATGAGATGTGATAAGATGAGTTAAGATGTGATAAGAGGTGTATGAGATGTGATAAGAGGTGTATGAGATGTGATAAGATGAGTTAAGATGTGATAAGAGGTGTATGAGATGTGATAAGAGGTGTATGAGATGTGATAAGATGAGATAAGATGCATATGAGATAAGTTAGGATGTGATAAGATGAGTTAAGATGTGAAAAGAGGTGTATGAGATGTGATAAGAAGAGTATGAGATGTGATAAGATGAGATAAGATGTATATGAGATGAGTTAGGATGTGATAAGATGAGTTAAGAGGTGATAAGATGTGTATGGAATGAGATAAGAAGTGTATGTGATGAGATAAGATGTATATGGGTTGTCATAAGGTGAAAATGGATGTGAATGTGCATATAAATGTGGATGTATGGATGAAGACGCATGAATGTGCATGTAGATGTAGATGTACGAATGAGGAGGTAGATGTATGCATGTGGATGTGTATGTATGGATGTATGTATGTGGATGTGGATGTATGAGTAAGGATGTGAAAATGGATGTAGGCATAGATGGGTATGAAGAATAATCAAGGTGAATGTGTATGGGAAATAATGTGTCGTTGATATGAATGAATGGATGAGAATGAGTACATATGAAAGGAATGTGGAATAAGTAATGTGGATTGAGAAGGGATAATGTGGATTGAGAAGGGATAATGTGGAAAGATGGAATTCGATATAGAAACTGTATTTTGTGACTGTTTGTAAATGACTGTTTTATGTCAAGAATGCTGGGAAAGCATTTTGACCGTCTTGTGATCAAGGTCGTGGAGACCTAACTGATAAAGTTGCAACTGCTGACGGAGAGTCAATGGAGGACTTCTCGCGCAGCAAGGTCGGCCGAGGTCTTGACCAGCCTCGGTGCGATTAAAATGGTGAGCTTCCGGTACGGTGGATGAGGGGCCAAGGAAGCGGCCTATGAGTAAAGCGCTAGGTCACCTGCGACGAAGGATGCTGACCATGCGGTGCTCGGGCTCTGGGTCGCCCAGGATACCCACGCGTGCGTCGAGGAAGATATTGGAACAAGGAGTAAGAGTTGTTTTCTGAAACCGGGCATGGATCTGGTTGACTGACCTTGCTGGTCCTCAACGGATGAGTCCATGGCTCTTTATATGGATCTGTTGGTTGATCTTGCTGATCTTCAACGAGAGTCCATCTTGATAAGTGATTATATTGCCGAGTATTATGGGCTAGGAACTATTGAAACGGCCCCTGTGTGGACAGGTCGTGAGCGTTCTAGTTGCCAATGATGCCATAGATACTCTGATGAAGGAATGATGGGAAATTGAATCAATCGGATAAATTGGAAGATTGTGATCAGTGATACTATGGTTTCATTAAAAGATTGTTTTAAAGTTAGCTGATGTTGAGAAAAAGGCAATTTCATATTGGGTGTGTAAGTGGTGTGACTAGTTTTATATTTGCATGAACTTCCGGCTAGGGGGCCTTGGAACTCTTTTCCTTGGTACCCGGGACAAAACCTAACCAAATTCCTAATTGGATCCCATCACTACAGTGGTTGGGCGGTTGGCTAACCCATGGGATCGGATGGGGTTAGGCTGGACTGATGGATCCGTAAATCGAGACTCAATTTATTTTATTACGATAGATGAAGTAAATCCCGGATACTAATTGTTCTATGGATAGGAATCAACGGCTGTGCCTCTTGAATGGGGAAAAAAGCGTTGATCCCAATGATCCAAGTGCAAGTTTCTTCCTTGATCTGATCAAGTATCCTGTAGATGCAATTGGATCAGCTGGATCAGAAATGATCTTGACTACGTCAGAGTAAAAAGTTATCCTGGTGGAATCACCCGTGCTTTCCGGTAAAGGAAGTTTTTCGGGGTTCGATTTTGGAACAACCGACCGATTAGTCTCTTATCCAGATATCCGTGGGTGAGGCCCCGAATGTGGGACCCCTATCCCACGCGAGAAGTGCTACTTCCGCTGCCAGTATCCTGAATCCGTTGCTCGGTGGGAACAAGGATCTTACAGTTGGTATCAGAGCCAAATTGAAAGCTAATAAGGATAATTAAATTCTTATCTGAAATTGGTAATAAGAATTCAGAAAGAGCATTTTCATAATGCATTTTCATTCCGTAAGCTTCTCTAATGAAGAAAATTTTAATCAAAGAAATTGTTTTTATAGATGGAAGTTCCCCATTTATCTGGTATTCCCGACCTCACCCAGTCTCAAGATATGATTGCATTTGCCTTCGAGCATCTCATCTCTTCCGCTTCAACTCCATCAAGCCGAGCAAGACTCGCACGCCATTTCGAAGAATTATATTTTCCTAACCTAATGGAGAGACGACATCATAAGTGGTTTGCACGGCAATATGTCCACGCCTCCTGCAACCGGCGTGTAAGGCTGAGGCAGAACCTCTCATTGGCCATGATTCTGATAAAGCTGAAAATGACGCGTGGTGTCATTCTATATAATTCAACACCTCAAAATTGCAGACTTTATTACCGAGTTTATAGACTCTTTAGTCGATTTATCCCTAAGGAGAAAATAATATCTCCCTTCGCAATTAGAGAAATTATGTAACAGGACACGACTATGGCCTAATCCCGTCGTCTTATGCGTCTCCCGAGGAGATTTTGAATTTTGGAGCCGAACCACTCTATGTACTTATTGCAACTTGTATATAAATATACAAATGTTTTTCCTGTTATTTAAGTAATTGTTTACGGACGATCGGATAAAGAACTCCAATAAGATCAACTGAGGAGCCAATTATGTCTAAAATTCATCAAGAAGCACAAAAGGATTGTAATTGTGTGATATAATTCATACAAATTGATATTCAAACTGAAATTCATAAATTGGTAATTGGGTCTTCAGATGGAAATACCACAATTATATAGAATCCTGACTTGCTTGAGGCCTAGACATGATGGTATTTACCTTATAATTCCAAGGGCCTTGACTACCCGTATATACCGAGAGTATACTGCAGCTCTTTACTGACAATATATACGAGTAAATCTAAGACTTGAAATTATAAGCATTAATGCTATCTAGATGATGAATTCGAATGTGGTTGATATGATTTTTAATTCTGTTTGAGAATTAATGATTTGATTTGGATTCTGATTGAAAAATGATGATTTCTGAAATTTAGTTGAAATGTAATAAGCTGAGCGAAACCACAATGAGGATGAATGGGACGAGTCCCAGTAATGATATTCATAACTGGAATGATGATAATGATTTCAGCAAATCACTATGAGATTAGTGGGTTGTGCTGTCAGATTGCTACTGTTAACACTTGACCGGTAGATCAAGTTAAGGGATGACAAATTGAGAACTTGCTTAACTAAAATTTCCCGAGGAGGAATGTTCAGAAGGTATTCTGTTGGGTTGACCAGAATGTAAGGAACCCCAGAATAATTTGGGTCGTAAAAAAGAGAGTTGTTCTCTTCCTACGAGATGAGGACATCTCGCGCTTTTTTTAAGTGGGGTAGAATGTAAGAATTCTCCCCAATTTTTGAGGTATTCAAAAATAAGAATCTCCTCTCTAATCTTATAACTATTCTCTCTCTAATATATAAATTTTTGACAGAATCATGAGACGAGGAAATCGTAGCCGTCACCAGCCAGACCCTGTCTCACTGAAGATAACGAACTTGATCCTGATGTTCGCAAGGCTCTTCATAGGACTCTTGACCAGGACCCTTCAAAGGAGAAGGGGAGAACCTGGGTGAGACTGTGGAGAAATGGGTGGAAGCCATGGAAGAGTATTTTGACGTCACAGGTTATAATGAGCTGAGCAAAATAGCTCTTGGCCGGTTGAAAATAGTGGAAACAGCCAGGGTAGCATGGAGGAACCACTGTGACACCAACCGTCTAAATAGAAATACCCAATCTTGGAATGACCTAAAAACCTATTTGAGAAAGAGATTTTGTCCCCCTGGATTTTTGGAAACCAAAATGAAGGAATTTTTAGAACTAAAGCAGGAGAACAAAACCATTGAAGAATATCACCAGGCCTTTGCTCTTCTACTCAAATACTCACCACCTCTAGATGAAGAACAGCTCATGGCCAGGTTCATTCGGGCAATGAACGAACCTTTGGACACACTGGTCAAAAATGCCAAACCAGTGTCCATGGCTGAAGCAGTAAAAATGGTAAAGGATTTTGCCAAAGCCTTTGTAGTAAAGGTCCCGCCAAAACCTGCACCCTCTAACTTTAAAAGATTCCAAGCCCAGGAAGGTACTTCAAACTTTCCACCTCCAAAGAGGCAGCAAGGACCGATTCAGAATCAAGATGCAGGAAGATTCCAAAGTGAAGGAAGATCCTTCTCCCAAAATACTTTCTCAGGAGGACCATCTATTTTAAGAATGCAGAACAATGAGCCCAAAAGTGAGAACCGGTGTTTTGGATGCCAAGGTTTTGGTCATCAGTTAAAAGACTGCCCAACTCCTGCCATGTCAAGGGGACAGGGAAGTCTAGGACCCCGAATTCAGAGACCAATTCCTTCATACCAGTCTAATCAGGGTCCGTCTCACCCAAGCCAGGGTAACCCCAGAAGAACTCCAAATCAACCATCTGCTCTACCCAGAATAACCTCAGAACTCCTTTCAAGAACAGGGGCAACCAAAGAGAAAGAATTCCACCTCAGACTGCAGCAGCCAGAGCAGTCACAATTTCAGAAGAAGTAGAAGAGGAAAGAAGGGCAGATCTTTACTGCAATTGAAAAACCAAGGGCTTAACCGACAGTTCTCAAGTCATCCATACTCCACCAGAATACCAGGGAAAAATCGACCGTCCACTTCCAAGGCATAAAGTTGAATGTGATTGAAGAAGAAGAAGATGATGGAAGAAATCATACTCCACCTGCGAGATGAGGACATCTCGCGTTTTTTAAGTGGGGTAGAATGTAAGATTCCTCTCCCAACCCCTTTTTGATGTCTAGTATCTTCCCGTGTAATCAACCCCTCTTCAGAAATATAAAGACCTTGTTTCTAACTATTTTAGCCTAGAGAGAGAAAATTAATCTAGAGAGAGAATATTCAGATTTTGAATATTTTTGGATAGAAAAATATCTCTTATAATTAAGATGAGTTCCCCTGAAACAAAAATTCAAAAAGAATTTTCCAATGTGCAATTGGAATTAATTGGAAATAGGTATAAAGAACCTTAGCCTAAGGGTCTAGATTTTCAAAAATCTTTAGACTATGGTCCAATTAAGGTTCCTATGGGCAAATAGCATCAATCCATGTGTAGGTAGGAGATAAATCCAATTTGTAAAAAGAAAATACCCAAAAATGAGTAAATGCTCACATAAGGTGAAGAGTTGAAAATGTACAAGGTTTATTAGTAAAAAAACTATGAGCAATATTAAAAATATGAGATATTTTGGGTATAATGATTCCATTATGACACATATGTAAGGAAGGGGAATTCTTTAAAGGAGGTGCACATTTCACATAAGATGAAGAGTTGAAAATGTACAAGGTTTATTAGTAAAAAACTATAAGCAATATTTAAAAAATGAGATAAATTGGGTATAATGATTCCATTTTGACACCTATGTAAGGAAGGTGAGTCTCTTCAATGCTCACATAAGATGAAGAGTTGAAAATGTACAAGGTTTAATAGTAAAAAAACTATGAGTAATATAAAAATATGAGATATTTTGAGTGTAAGGATTCCATTTTTGACACATCAGTAAGGAAAAGGAGGGCCTTCAATGAGGCGCCTAAAACACATGCTTAAATGAGTTTTAAAATCATAAAAGTTGAGATATTTCATCTCTCCTCTCTCCTCATTCAAGTCTAGTTCCAAAAAGTTAGCTTAACTGACCTAAAAATGGTCAAAAAGTGACCAAACTGACTTGGAAAATTCTAGAATCAGTTTGTTTGGTTAGGAGCTCAAATTTTCCTATAAATAGAAGCCTCCCCTTGTTGAAAAAAATATAGTGTCTTATGCATTGTTACTCTACTCCACCTAAGCCAAGAATTGTGAATTCTTTAATAATTCACTAGTTTTTGACACTTCCCTCTTTCTTTAATTCCCATTGGTGGCTCCATCAACATACTAAACCAATTGATTGGTTGGGGGGCTCTACCGTGAACAAAGAAGCAAGTAATTTGTAAGGTAAATATGGTAAATTTTGATTTTTTCTATAATTTCTCAATGTTTCTCTCTTCTCAACCCCTCTCAAGCTTGAGAAGCTTAAATTGGTATGGTTTTTGAATATTATTGAAGTTAATTGATTAATGATAGTAAAGAATTTCATAAATTTCCATTTATGTTTAATTCTAATGATTTTTCCCTCTCTCACTTATGAAATGGTCATATTCATGACCCATTCTCAATCCAAATGAAGCTTTTCATAAAGCTTTTTCTTAATCCAAGATTAATCTATGCTTGAGAATAAATTAATAGTTTTTCTATGCTTTTAGTTTATGATTATTTTTTATTTAATCTATTAAGGGTTAATGATCCAATTAGGGATCATTCTAATCATTCCCTTAAAGATAAGCCTTATCTTTTTTAAATAATTGAGATTTATCAGTTACAGTAGCGGAGCTATGGCAAAATTTTATAAAATTTTACACATAAAATAATTTTATTCAAAGCATGAAAAGAGGATTTCCTACCATATTCTAGGAATTATCATCCTAGATTAATTATTGGTCAAGTGTTCTCCCCTTCTCCTTTGAAGGATCCTGGTTGAGTCCTATGAAGAGCCTTGCAAACATCAGGATCAAGTTCGTCATCTTCAATGACAGGGTCTGGCTGCTGGCGGCTACGATTTCCTCGTCTCATGATTCTGTCAAAAATTTATATATTAGAGAGAGAATAGTTATAAGATTAGAGAGGAGATTCTTATTTTTGAATACCTCAAGAACTGGGGAGAATTCTTCATTAGGACTTGTTTGGGGTCTTCTTGGGCCCTTTTATTTGGACACTTAGTGAAATGCTTAAAATGCTAATCAAGCTTTGACCAAGCTAGTGGCCTAGGCCTGAAAATGCATTTTTCCTTTTCTACAAAAAAGAAAATAGGCCTAAAGGTAATCTAATCATTAGATCTTCTGTCCTTGGGAAGGAATATGGACCTAACTGCCTTTTTGTCTTGTAGTGAAGTACCTTTCACAAAGAATGTTTAAAAATTTTCGTCACTTTGTTCCCTCCCTTTTTGGAGGTGCTGCAGATCCCACTCTCTCTCTACACTCTCTCTCTAAAACGCGTTTAGGGTGTTTTACTTGGGTAAGGGCTTCTTTTTCTCTCTCTAGGAGCCATGGCCTGCAGATCTGGACCTCCTACTCCATCATCCTCTCCACCAGCTCTCATGGAAGAGCTCACCATCCCCTCTTGTGAAGGTACGGATCTACACATCCTTGCAAGCTGAAGCTCTCCATCTCCATCACTAGCAAGCTCTCCATATCTATCATCCTCTCCACCAGCTCTCATGGAAGGGCTCACCATCCCCTCCTGTGAAGGTACAGATCTACACATCCTTGCAAGCTGAAGCTCTCCATCTCCATCACTAGCAAGCTCTCCATATCTATCTCCTCAAGGCCTCCATTTCTCTATATCCATCTGCATCTCCTCCACCTCCATCTCCATCACCATCTCCATCTTCATCTCCTCCATCACCATCCACATTTCCATCCTCCACCTCCATCCTCCATCTCCATCATCTCCATCACCATCCACATTTCCATCTCTGTATCCATTAGGAACTCAATGGAGTCTTCTTGGGCCCTTTAATTTGCCATGAGGTTATGGAAACGTTTAACTTTTTGACAAATAGGAGCCCGCCATGTAAGCAAAAACCATTGGTTTGTAAGAGAGGTGTAAGAGTGGTCAAAGGGTGCACTTTTTCCCCCAAAAAGGGAGAGGGGGCAATTTTACAATTTTCGGACCTCCATAACTTCTACATACAAGCTCCGATCTGAGCGGAGATTACAGATCCGTGATCTACGCATCAAGAGCATTCCATAGATATGTTACATGATATGGTTTTATCCGCTAGATTTTAAATTCCATTTTCCCCCCCAAATTCAAATTTGAATAAAGTAGCCGTTTTGAAGCTTCAAATTAGAAAACGTTTCTTCTTAAGAGAAAAGGTTTGACTTCCTTAAACTGCCAAATAAAAGGGCCCAAGAAGACTCCATTGAGTTTCTAATGCATCTACATCTCCATCTCCATCACCATCCACATTTCCATCTCTGTATCCATCTACATCTCCATCTCCATTTGCTAGGTACAATGGCTCTACGGGACATCACCAACAAGCAATCAAAGTTTCACTTGCACGTGGACTTAGACGAGGAGTAGCCACAATGCGAAGTAATCGAACGAAGGGATGTATTCCTGCTAAGGTGCTACGACTTCAAGGTGCAAAAGCCATTGATCTTTGGACTGATGGAAGCATTTATCCCCTTGATCCACAGACTGGTGCACCTCCCCCTTTTCGTAATATCACGCAGGTCGTACGCTTCTTGGGTGATGGTTATAATGGTTTCTTAGGGTACTATCAGAGGCTCTATTCTTTGTACTTGCAGGAACTCTCAAATCAAAATCACCTCAGGAAGCTTCTAAAATTATGCAAGGCAGAAAAGGAAGAATGTGCGTCAACTTTCATGGCAACAAAGGAACATATGCTGGCTCGAGTCAAGGATCTAGAGAAGGAGGATGCAGAGCAGAAGATGAAGCTTGATAAAGGTGTGGAAAGGAGGGATCGAGCTATAGAGAACTATCTCCGTCTTCGAAACTCAACTCGGAACCTTCGCCGACGTGTCGATCATTTCACTCACCTCCCCGTGGGATATAATGCAAGGCAGCGAAAGCACAAGCCTCTGAGTCTTCTTTCCAAAGATGGGGGGGCTCGCAAGCGACGTGTGCGTCAAACAAGGTAATCACAGCTTCAAAACTAGCATTACATTCCTTTTTCATATAGTTATGTCATTGACTCTGAACTATGTGATGTCCAGGGAATGTGCCAAAGCAATATTAGGTTGTTCCAATACTGAGGAGTCTATCCTTGAGCACATTATTCCAGAGCAGAAAGTAATCAATATGATAACCAATCCAGTAAATGGTGCGTTGCGTGACAGGATTCAAAAGTATTTTCTCAAGGAATTCGAGCAGATTGTCAGTCCCATTGACATGCTCACTGTGTGCGACATAGCAGGTATCAGTGATAAGGGATACAGGGCTTTGTATACTTGCATCACAGCACGTCTACGAGGCAAAGGAATGACACGATCTATACTTCCAACACCATACAGTATAGTTATGGCAAGGAAGTCAGCAAACAACAATATTGCCGACTTGCTAGGCGGCTACAGATGGGTGGATGGTAGCATGCCAATGTCAAATTCAAAAGATTTTGCTTACAACAAGTTTAACAATGTTTACGTCGAGGTGGAGGCGCTTCAACGAGCTATGATTCAGTTTTATGATATGACATTAGAGGAGACGGATGGAAAGGCTATATTTGTCCTCAAATTGGATGAATGTCAGGTTGTAAAGGGCCAAAGGGTGGAACGTACAAGTCTGACACTCATGAGCAGGGCATTGAAGCGAAAGAGCTTAGACGGCGAAGATGAAACAGGTGATGCGGAGAATAACTTGCACACAAAGCGACGCAAGCAAGATTACTTTGGAGTGCAGTCTGAGAAGAACATATGGTGGTAGGCGGCATGGACCCTTCCGCACGAGGACCATGACAGTCTGAGGTGGTACTTCACCCGTACAGGTATTCAAGGAGTGATACACAGGCAATCAAATGGTGAAGTCTTGCATGTGCCTGGCACTGGTCACTTTGAAATAGAGTGGCACCTTGGTGGTGATCTCAAGACCCTCAAATGCATGTTGGGAACTAAAAGCGGTGCTAACACTTTGTTTCCATGCATCTTTTGTTGTCATCCAAGGATGCCAAGTGTCGCAGTGGGGAAGGCCAAACAAGCAACCAAGGTGAAAGGTCGTAAGCAGGCAAGTGAAAAGGGCTCAAATCAATTACAAAAAGGGAAGGGTATGCACGTCTGGCTCAATGGAATTATGAGCTGCAATCAAAGCAAGGCACCATCTCGCGCAGAGGAGGATGCTACTTGGAACCCTATTCTTTCAATTCCACTGTCGCGAGTACATGTGTGTACCTTGCACGCAAGACTTAGAATTCTGGACAAATTGTTGATGCTCCACATCAATTATGCTTGGAACATGGAGCCAGAGTCACGGCGAGAGAACAGGGCATCCAAGAGCTTGAAGTTGTTTTATCATCCGTGGGGCTTCACGCAGGTGCTGTCACCCTCTCTAAGGATCGCAAAAACCCATCAAGTACCCAAGATAACCCTAATAAGATATGTATGGGTGGTGCAAAAGCAAGACACCTGCTCTCAAACTATGGTGAGGCTCAAAACCATACACATTTTGAATTATGGAAGCAGATTTGTGATGTAACAACCTATCGAGGCAATGAGGCGACACTAGGATTGAAGCTGCACATGTGTGGGAAGCTTGTGATGAGATGATGAGGCTTCTTGAGCGCCCGTATCTTGATGAAGCAGAGATAGCTACATTCAAGACTTTGATTGACAGATTCACAGAAGAAATGATCGATGCTTGGGGGGAAACTCATATAACACACTACATGCATATTCTCTATGCGCATAGTTCCTTCTTTCTAGATGAATATGGGTCTCTTGCACTCTGGAGCAACCAAGGCATGGAACGATCACATTACCAAGCCAAGGCGGCCTATTTTAAGAACACGCGTCATGGTGGTGGCAAGGTTCGCAGCAATGCGTTTCAGGAAATGTTCAATTGGTTTTACCGTGCACTTACTGGGAGAAAGGCCCAAAAGCGAGTCGGAAATTTGTTTTTGAGGCGCAAAATCATGAAGGTGTTAGGTGCAAGGCGAAAGAGAAGGGTGCAATGCGTCAATGGCACGTGAAAGAGCGAGGCAATGGCATAGTGGTCGACTAAGAAATGGCCGTGTGTGGTTACCCACCCAATAATTCTTGTTCGACACTTTTTGGCGCGTTCATTTTGTAAATTGACTTTTTTGTAATTTTGGCCCCCTATAAATATTAATGAGTTTTATAGTCATTTTTAAAAGTCTTGACTTGTGAGCTCTCTCTCTTCCTCTCCCCTTGACTCTCTCGCGCGCGCTCTCTCTCTCTCTCTCTCGCTCGTGCACTAATATCTCACACACATGGAGCCCCCAAATGATCCTCCCTCCAATACGCAGGATGACATTTTCAAAGACCTTGGGCCCTTACCGGTGGCACATAGAACTGCAATCCCAAACATTTACCCACAAGCCCAAGTGGATCTGGAAGCTGAGCGTGTGAGGCTTGAGCGAGAGGCCCAAGAAGCCCAAGAATGCCACGAAGCGAAGAGATTACACAAAGAAGCAGAGGACATGGAGGCAGCTGAGAGAGCAAGAAAAGAAGCCGAAGAGACGGTCAGAACTCAAGAGGACGAGGCAGCAAAGAAAGCACAGGAGGATGAGGCTGCCAAGAAGGAGGAAGAAGAGGAGGCAGTTAGGAAGGCGGAGGCAGATAAGAAGGCTGTAGAAGAAGCTCAGGCCGCCGCAAGCAACCAGAGAAGATTAGCATTCTTTGCTGCGGAGGAGGATTGGCTTAACAGAAAAGCTCACGGATTTGTTGCTGACCTGCAAATGGCCGGATACGAAGATGACACAATTTTGGAAGCGGCTATACAAAGTCTTCGAGCAGAATATACAAAGAGGAGAAATGAAGACACAGTAGAAAGGGAGCACCTGCCGAGCAATAGGATTGTCAATGCAATGCTAGACAGAGTCTTGGCTCGTGCACTTGGTAAAGGAAAGAGAAAACTCTCAGCTGAGGAAGTAGAAAATAAGAGACAGAAGCTTGAACGAGAAGCCAGGGCAGCAAACACACGGAGGCTTCGTGAGGAAAAAGACAGGAAAGATGAAGAGGAGCGAGTAAGGAAGGAGGCAGAGCAGCGAGCAGCTCCGAAGACTCCATCTGCAAAGGCAAAGAAAACTCCAACACCTGCAAAGGCTAAGAAGGGGAAAACCATTCCTAAACGCACAAAACCCCCTTCCGATAACTTCCAAGAGCAGCGACAGAAGTTTAAAAATGACACGCCAGCTTGGACTCGCCACGCGCAAGCACCACCGCCCCCAACAACGCAGAAGAAGCAAAGGTGGAGACCAGGGACAGTTGCCCTTAGAGAAATTCGCAAATATCAAAAGACCTGCACACCAATTATTCCAAAGGCACCTTTTGGGCGTCTCGTCAAAGAGGTTATCCACGACCAGCGCCGGGATGTCAATCGTGTGCAAGCGGCGGCACTAGGCGCTCTGCAACAAGGTGCCGAGGATATTTTGGTTTCGCTTTTCCAAGACGCGGTTTTGTGCATGGTGCATGCAAAACGTGTCACTTTGAAGCCATCTGATCTTCATCTAGCTAGGCGTATCCGTGGAGAGGAAGCTCTCTTTCACTAGATAGGGGGAGCCTTGTAATGCAACAAACCGTGTTTTGTAATCTCAATTTGATTAATGAAAAACCATGTCTATTTTCAAAAAAGTTATTTTCTATTGCAAGTGATTGTTGTCTTGTCAAGGTAATTGTAGTCTTTTGCATGTAATTGTTGTCGCTATGTACATTCGACCTCATGTGAACGCTCGTCTGCCACCGCCCGTCCGACTTTGGCTCGACTCGACGGGTCGATTTCTCCCGCGTATGGCCCCAGAAGGGTATATCAGCTGTGCCGGGTGCGCCGGGGCCGAGGGGGGGGGCCGGTGGTCGCTCCGTGGAGCCTGTGTGCCACGGAGCGACTTTTGGCTGTTTGACCAAGTCTCCCGCGTATGGCCCCAGAAGGGTATATCAGCTGTGCGGGGTGCGCCGGGGCCGAGGGGGGGGGCCGGTGGTCGCTCCACGGAGCGACCACCGGCCCCCCCCCTCGGCCCCAGCGCACCCCGCACAGCTGATATACCCTTCTGGGGCCATACGCGGGAGAAATCGGCCCGTCGAGTCGAGCCAAAGTCGGACGGGCGGTGGCAGATGAGCGTTCACAAAAATTGATTGAAACATCATAACAGGACACGACAACAACATATAAACACATCAAGAAGATAAAACTTAAAATCAGCTCGAAAAACATCTTGATGTCATTAATTGTTTGATTTTCACAGACGAGCGTTCACAAAAATTGATTGAAACATCATGACAGGACACGACAACAACATATAAACACATCAAGAAGATAAAACTTAAAATCAGCTCGAAAAACATCTTGATGTCATTAATTGTTTGATTTTCACAGAAGGCAAATGAGTACATTGGATCTAGCCAACTCGCTTGATGAGCTTGGTGAAAGCCTCGTGGGTGAGAGTCTTTACTGATGGTTTGTCACCAATGCATTCGGCTATCTCTTTGGCATCAGTGATGCCTTGTCCAAGGCTAAGGCCACAAAATCCTAGGAAAGACCCTGCACCTTTATCACCAAAGCTATAGATAGCTGCTTCCCTATTTACAAGAATACATTTATGGGCATTTTGGGCTATAGGGGCTTCAGACAGGATGGCGCTTAGGGCTTTGCACTTCAAAAATTCAGCTTGCGCATCATTTGAAAAGTCGTTGTGAATTACGCGAAGCATCTCGGCATTGAAGCTTGGGATGTAGTGCCATAGCGCAGCATCTTTCCCCTCCACCTCCTTTCGTGCTCCACCCTTTCGGCTTGCGAACCAGTCCATTTCTCTTGCGGTCTACAAAGTAGATAGAAGAATGAGTTGACTTCAAAAAATTACAAATTAAGAAGGGAAGAAATTGGGTGTACTACCTCAGTGGCATCATCATGATCCGCAAGGTCTGCATCACTAATATTGATGCTCCCGAGGCTGACGGAATCCGAAATGGCAAGCGGCTTGTGAGGGGCAAAGCTAGTTTCTGGCACACTCTCGTAGAAATCCTTGCACTGGGATATTTGTACAAGAGTCTCTGCCACAAGGGACTCTATTGAGGCATGATTTTCCGGGAGCGCAAGCACCTTTGTGACATCTGCGGAACTGAAGTCAATGTGGATGTCATCATCTTTGGACGGCTGTTGTGTGTCTTGCATGCCCGTGTACATAGCAATGACTGAGAGAGTTTCATCCTGGTGCAGCCCAAGGACATGGGCGATGTCATCCAAAAATAAGAACTCTACACCTTCTACTATGATGGGGTGTAGAGTTCGCACTTCGAGCTCTGGAACTTCATCCATGACATCGTCCCCTTCGATGTCCCGTTTCACAGCCTCAGCTTGCGGCTCTTCCGCCAGAGTCACAAGTGCAAGAGATGCTTCTTGCACTGGGGTGACAATCTCCTCCTTTGGGTCAGCTTCCTTGATCAAGAGATAAGGTGTGGCTTTCTTTGGAGGAGTGGCCTTCCTCTTTCCCTTGCTTTTCTCTGTTCCCTCTAAGATCAGGAGGGCAAGAGTCATGTCCCACCTCAAAAAACTTGTGCCAATGTTGCCCATTCCAAGACCTACCAGGTTATCTTCTTCCTCCTCCCTTAGATATGCGCTACTAAGGCCTTTGAGGAATCTTGCAAGCCTGAACCTGAAATTTTTGTCCGCTTTGTAGGTATGCTTGATAAGATCCACAGGCACCCAAGTTCCCTCCTCGTCTTCAAAGTTGACACAATATTCAGCCATGTATGTGTCCATGTAGCTAGTGAACGCCCCAAACACGTCATTATGGAGTTCGGCGGTGCCTTCCATGTCAATAGATGTCTGAAAGATGGGTGCAAGCTTCTCGATCAAGTGACCGAGGTCAAGCTTGTGCAATTGAGATAGGAGATCTTGGGCGGGGGTGGCCATGCTTGAGTAGCGAAGAAGGCGAGGGGACCGCAAAGATGCCGAGAGTGAGGAGATGAACTCAAAGTGGCCAAAAGTGACTTATAAAGAGGTCTTTAAAACTTTTTTTATGTTTAAAAACTCACTTAAAACCTCCAAAAAAATAAAAACACGCGACAAAACTTAAAAGTGCACAAAATTGAACGCAAATTGCGAGTAGCCAAAATTGTTTTGAATTAATCTCTCAAAATCTGTTACATAGCTTGCTTGATATGGATACATCTGGGGAAGGGAATGCTTTTACAAAAGTAAGATGCCTCTTTCCTCTTACGTAGAGGTGTGTTATCAATCACAAATGAAAAGTCACCTTTCAGTGCAAACCTAAGGCCTAAGTACTCCCTTAGGTTCGCCATATTCCAATCAACATTTACTACGATATCCCACACATCAGCTTGCGTGCTAACATGTACATCAAGCTGTTCTGCATCGTTGATGTCCGAATCGAGTGCTTGCCATTTGCCTCCAGTCAGCTTCCAACGTCTGTAAGGAAAGATAATAGAGAGTTGTTGCTTTCCAAGCTGGTACCGAACGACCATCTTCTCCGACACCACCATGCACTTTATCTTGTCACCCTGATGTTGAATAACCTTCAAATCCCACGAAGGTGGCAAAAAGGCACTCATTACTGTGCCTCCCTTTGCAATCCACATTGTAGGAGTCCAGTGAACATCAGCCTCCTTGAACAAAAACACAAACAAATGTAAAGGCATGAAGAACGTGAGAGTCGCACGATGTGACCCATAGGTGCACTTCATTGCATTGCACACATCAATCTCAATCCGACGTCTGGTTAGTGCAACCAAAGTATTGTCGGGCTTTGGCCAATCATGGTCCGTGAGACTTGGTGTAGGGAGCCTCCGTAGAGTCCCTGAACCATCTCTTGACGTGGGTACAATATACTCTGCATGAAAGAAGAAAACTGAGCGCTCTAAAAGCTCTGATGTTGAACAACCAGTATATAGTAGCTTGCCGATTTCAAAGTGGTGCGCCTCAAAGGTTCCAGAAAGGGCCTCTAAAGGCTCCCATTCCACAAATGTCGACGGAAAGATGTCTGCACAGAACATTACAAGAACACACTTGAAAAAATCAAGCTTCCGTAACATGAAATGATATTAGCATGTCTCAGTGCAGCCCATAAAACAAGAAGCACAAATAAAACTTACAATTTGCAGGAAAGCGTTTGTGATTGGCATTGTCAACACGGAGTTGCGATGCCTTGTAGACGTGTTGGATCATCACCTGCTTGCTTCCGTCAGCCCCCTGCTTGAGATCCACTATGCGACCCTTCCAATGGTGTGACTTTAACCCTATGTATCTGCGAGAGACTTTGTGGGCTCCCCTTGTGCTTGGACGCATCGTCACCCACATTCCTTTTGCAAAGGTGCTTGTAACCCACAAGCAAGTGTCATCTTGTTCGTTGCTGCTGCTAAAGGACTCCACCCTTGAACGAGGTCGGCGACTCATTGTGCTTGGCTAACCGACTAAGCTAAATGCCATGAAGTTGTAGGTGTGTGAGAAGATCTCTGCAACCTAATGCTAGCAGAGCATATAAGCTGGCAAGAGGAGTCAAGAATGTGTATAAGCTAGCAAGAGGAGAGTGAAGAATGTGTGCAAGCAAGAGAGGATGGACTTGATGGGGAAAAAAGGACTGTTTTCCAAGCTTTCCATAGCCAAGAAGATCTCTGCAACCTAATGCTAGCAGAGCATATAAGCTGGCAAGAGGAGTCAAGAATGTGTATAAGCTAGCAAGAGGAGAGTGAAGAATGTGTGCAAGAAAGAGAGGATGGACTTGATGGGGGAAAAAGTGGACTGTTTTCCAAGCTTTCCATAGCCAAGAAGGCACAGAAAGATAGATCTAACTTTAGGAGGGAAGGGGAAGGCAGAATGGGGAGGGAGGAGGCCAAAAAAGATTCTTTTAGTTAGAGAGAGACTCAAAACCGAATTGCTAGTTTTAGAGAGAGGAAGAGGGAGTGGGGAGAGGGAAAAGTAGCTTTAAATGAGGGATAATGATGGGGGGGCGTTTCTGGCCCTAGCCCACTTTTTGAGGTGGGGTCATTTATGCCAGTTTGAGCTGTCTTTATTAAAAAAAGGTGGGAAATCTGATTTTATTGAAAGATTTTGCATTTTCAACCCAATTTCTTTAAAAAAAAACGTATGATTCAAGTTTGACCCCTACATATTAGGGGCAGGGAAACCCAACATTTTTCTCCACATGGCCTTCTCCCACCATTGCACCATTCCTTAATGACTGTCATTAGGCTTGGGGCAAATTAAAGGGCCCAAGAAGACCCCAAACAAGTCCTAATGACAGTTTTTTCCCTGTCTAAGGTTGTGCGCTCTATCCTTGACAACTGGGCATAGCGCTTCTCAAACTCTCTTAGCAACTATGTGGCAGAAATTCCAATTTTGGGTTTTGTAACCCACTCCAAGAAAGTTCGCTTGATCACCCGCTCAGAATCCTCCATGAAATAATCATCCTTCAAAGCAAGCTTGAACTCCTCCCAATTTCTGCCACCATGTCCTGCCTATAATCCTCTTATGCGCTCTCTTATTTCGGGAACACATACCAACTCAAAGCTTTGAACCATATCCTCCTCAGTCACCCTGTTTAGCTCCATTTCCTTTGTGTAATTGCGCAGGTACTTTGTGATGTCTTTACCATCAAATTAATCCACCTTTTTCACGATTGACTGCAGTGCTTTAGTCATGGAAATTTGCCCCCTCTCAGCCGCTTGCTGCTGCTGCATATACATAGTAAACATCTGAAACATTTGCATAACCCCAGGGTCAAAACGAACCCCCTGTCCCTCAAGATTCTCAGCCATAGCTTGCACTGTGTATTTCACCACTAACTCTCACCCCAGCAGTTTCACGTCGAGTTCACCAATGCTATCGTGACGTGGGCGGTATTGCTGGGCAAGTGCGAGACTTCTGGCTGTGAGAGTCCTTTCAAATCCCAGCAAGGAAATAGAATATATATCTCTTCAAGGGGCACCACCAGCAGAAGCTGGAACCATAATATTTACATACCAAATCTCAGCAAGACATTTGAGTTGTACTAAAAACCATCATAAGCATCATGGTTCAAACCAAAATCCAAGGTTGATAACATTATAACCTGTCATAAAACTCAAAACATCAAACCCCAGAAAAACATCTCATAGGTTTTTGCACTCCAGAAAATCAACTCATGGCATATACATCCAAGACTCATGGCCAACCATCATATGGTTCCAAAACCCAACTCCACATGGTATTGTGTTCCTATGATCCTTGTAGTAACAATTTCCACCTTGGGCCAGCCAAGTATCATTATAGACATCCTTGTATAATGATAACCCACAAAATCAGCCTCTATGAGCCTCTAAAAACCTGTGCTTATGTCCCCATATGCAAAATTCTTCCTGTCAAGAACAAAGTAATTAGGTACTGCAAATCTGCGCTTACTCAATTTGCATGCACCAGCCTCTCTCCAAGATAGTCACCTCTTTGTTGGCAGTGCATACCATCACACCCCTTGGTATTCTGAAGAGCCATTTTGAAGAGCTGTACTCCCTTAGCACGAACAGCTGCTCCATTTCATGAGATAGCCACCATAATTACACCAAGCCTTCTTCACCTCTGCAGCATGCTCCTCGAAGGTGCTGGTCTTCCTCTACATGCAGTTCTCGGTGGTTTCATCTCTGCAGAACTTCCAGCATGCAAATTTTTCAAGATGCGCTTATAATATTAAGCTTTCAATTCTGAGTAAAACCAATCCCTACAAGCCTTGAACAGAACATCCATTCCCAATTCTCTGCAAATTTTATATTCTAGTTTTCTTCTGCACTCCCCTTCCCCCAAATTTCAATGCGCCGACTCTGGTTATTTCAGAATCCCGCGGGCAAATCGGGGATTCGACGCTTTTGCAGCTATAATTTTGCCTTCCTAATTCGATCAAGCTGCGCCCCCTAAACACCATATTAGATAATTTGGGAAAAATCCCATTCCCATTTGAAAAATGGGAGCATGGTGAACTTGTCCAAAAGTTTCTCAAAACCCCCTCATGTGACATATCATCGGAAAGATCTTGAAGAGTAGAATCTAAATCTATGATCTCCGACAAATTTGGAGTTAGTATGTTTAAGATATGTCCAAAACTATATGGAGTAATTGATTCCCAAAATGTGAGATTTTTCCCTAATTACCTAATATTGACTTCCTAGTTCGATCAGGCTACGCCCCCTTCATTTTCTCCATTTCTTAAGGTTGATAAGCATCAACATTTTTTTTGGGCTTATTTACACTAAGACTCACAAGGGATAATTCCCACGCATTGACCAAGGATTCTTGACATCCTCTTTCACATGTCTCCGTCACCATGTAGTCATGACCATGGCCATATCCATGCCATTTTGAACCTTAATCAAATGCCACTATCGTCTCAAGCATGATTTCTGAGCATTTTACCATCTCGTGGGGCCAAGAAAAGCTGTTAAATACTCAAGCAAAATCCAAACCTATGTACAAAGGCACAGGGACTTCTGCTAGCCCCCAAGGTTCACCATAAGCATAAAAACTCCACGATTCACACCACACTCATGTACTGAGGCTTCGAGACCTGACTCAGCTTCAGCTCGTCTTATTGAACCACATTTACAATATGAACATATGTACATGGTCATCATATAATGACTCAAGTCATGGCACTTAATCCCATGCATCTGAATTTGTATTTAATGGCCTCGCATGCATGGTTTCACACCATAGACGTGCCATGGCATGACAGCGCCTTCATGCACTTGCTCTTGGCTCTTTGCTCGCTCCATACACTGTAGACGATGCATATTAGCTTCAGGTGGGGCAGCATCTCTAAGATCATTGCATGCTACACGCATGCTCCCCAAAATAGTTCGTGTTATATGTTGATGGTTGAAGTCTACTATCTTTTGTCTATCAAGCAACTCAGCGTTGCATCCGCTTCGAAGTCGACGCTGTGTATTTTCCCATATCTGCTCTAATAGATCTCGCATGAGTATCTCAGACTCATTGATCTTTTTGACGATGTCATCTGCACATTGTGACACTGTGATGACTGCTTCAATGCAAATTGCTCGTAGAACGATTTTACGCTCTTCAGGGGAAAGCATGTTGGTCATCTTCGTAAATCTAGAAAATATCACTAAACACAACAAAAAAAAATATTAAACAACATTACTGAAATCAACATCGAGCAATACATCATCAAACGTGAGAGAACAGCAACAAGTGTATCATTACTTATCAATGAGATCAAACAAAAACGGAATATCAAATAATATTACTGAAATCAACATCATCAAACGTGAGACAACCGCAACAAGTGTATCATTACTTATCAATGATCAAACAAAAACGGAATATCAAACAATATTACTGAACTCAACATCATGCAATACATTATCGAACGTGAGACAACCGCAACAAGTGCGTCATTACTTATCATTACTTATCAAGTGTATACATGTTGCACTCCTCATCTACACACCTACCGTGACAGAGAGAGAGAGAGAGAGAGTTGTGAAGTGTATCATGAGAGAGAGAGAGAGGGGGGGGAGGAAGAGAGAGAGGTGTGACAGATAGAGAGAGGGGAAATTAGATGACATTTTTAATAGTTTTGTGAGTACCTAAAGAGAGGAAAATAATGTTTTGTATTCCGAAAGCACTCCTCATCTACACACCTATCGTGTCAGAGAGACAGAGAGAGCGAGAGAGAGAGAGTTGTGAAGTGTATCATGAGAGAGAGAGAGAGAGAGAGAGAGAATTGTGAAGTGTATCATGAGAGAGAGAGAGAGAGAGAGGGGGAGGAAGATAGAGAGAGAGAGAGGGGGAGGAAGATAGAGAGTTGTGAAAGATAGAGAGAAGAAACATTAGATGACATTTTCAATAGTATTGTGAGTTCCTAAAGAGAGGAAAATAATGTACTGTTTTATATTTTAAAAGTAAATAGAGGGAGAAAAAAGAATTTATTAGGGATTATGTATATTTTAACAGAAAAAAAAGAACTCCTCGTCTACACATCTATCGTGTTGTGAAGTGTATCATGAGAGAGAGAGAGAGAGAAAGAGTTGTGAAGTGTATCATGAGAGAGAGAGAGGGGGGGAGGAAGAGAGAGGTTGATATTCATTTTTTCGAGTTACGATATTATGAAATTAAACGTAAAGACAATATGATGTAAACTTTGATCCATGAAATACTCATGCCACGTTACCAACCAAGTATCGCATGGATCACACACAATAAAAACAATACAAGTCAAATCAAGCAATTTACGACATTTTTCCGACTGCGTTAACGATCAAATGCCGCAATATGCAAAAAACAATATATGCACTAGCGGACGACACCAACTTGCCGCGTTAACGACAAAATGCCGCCCGATTCTATGGGAATAGGAATAGGATACGGACATACACTGGCCGTGTTACCGACCATATGCGTGCATTTGACAAAGGGAAGGGAAGGGAAGGTGACATTGCCATAACGATACTATGCTTGCCGCGTTACCGACGACTAGTACCGCTACGGCGTGCCATACTTACCATAGGACACAGACCAGTCGCGTTACCGACTAAGTACCCTATGGTAAGCACCATTCCAAAGAATGGCTTTACACACACACCCCTCGTGTGGCGGACCACCCACATCCTGCCGCGCATTGCGACAATGGGCGGCTGCCCGCACGAACACACACCCACACACACCCACACAAACACACACACCCACAACTCTCATTACCTATGTATACTGTCAGCAATGAACTCCCAAAGGGTCCCCTGAGCCCATATATATAGAAAATTGTAGCCCGTCGGGCTAGATGACGACCCCGACGGGACTCGTTGGGTTTTTAATGTTCCCGGCGGGACCACGCCGGGTATTACAAAATCCCGGCGGGATTTTAGCCGGTTATCAGGGAACCTCCCACCGGCTTTTTTGGGAACATGTTAACACATGTTATTAACAAAAAAAAAATTATGATCACGTGAATATAAAATCATTGATGTGGATGCAATGAATGTGATGGATGTGAATGGGTGTGATGAGATATGAATGAATGTGATAAGATGTGAGTGGATGTGATGAGATGTGAGTGGATGTGATGAGATGTGAATGGGTGTGATGCGATATGAATGGATGTGATGAGATGTGAGTGGATGTGATGAGATGTGAATGGATGCAAGCGATGAGATGTGAATGGATGTGAATGTGATGTGATGAAATGTGAATGGATGCGATGAGATGTGAATGTGATGTGATGATATCTGAATGGATGTGATGTGATGTGAATATGATATGATGAGATGTAAATGGATGTGAATATGATGTGATGAGACGTGAATGGATAAGATGTGATGTGAACGGATGTGATGAGATGTGATATGAATTGGGGTAGATGTGAATGGATGAGATGTGATGTGAATGGATATGATGTGAATGGATGTGATGTGGATATGGGTAGATGTGAATGGATGAGATGTGATGAGGATAGATGTGACGAGATATAATATGATGTGATTAGATGAGATGTAATATGATGTGATGTGGATATGGGTAGATGTGAATGGATGAGATGTGATGAGGATAGATGTGACGAGATGTAATATGATGTGACGAGATGTGACAAGATGTAATATGATGTGATTAGATGAGAACGGATGAAGAGGATGGGAATACATATGATTGGATGTGGAATAAGCAATGTGGAAAGATGAAAGTTTGTTAGAAACTATATTTATGAAACCTGTTTTTAAATGATTGTTTTATGTCAAGAATGTTGGGGAAGCATTTTGACCATCTTGTGAATGAGGTCGAGACCTAAGTGAAAAAGTTACAACAGCTAACGGAGAGTCAATGGAGGATGTCTCGCGTAGCATGGTCGGCCGAGGTCTTGACAAGCCTCAGTTTGATTTAAATGGTGAGCTTTTGGTACAGTGGATGAGGGACCAAGGAAGCGGCCTATGAGTGAAGCGCTAGGTGACCTGCGAAGGAGCCTAGAGGGTGCTGACCATATGGTGCTCGGGCTCTGGGTCACCGAAGATACCCACGCATGCGTTGAGGAAGAAAATGGAACAAGGAGTTAGAGTTGTTTTCTAAACTCGGGCATGGATCTGGTCTTCAACGGATGAGTCCATGGCTCTTTTATATAGATTTGTTGGTTGATCTTTCTAATCTTCAATGGAGAGTCCATCTAGATCTTTCTTATGTGATTATATTTCCAGGTACTATGAGCTAGGAACTATCGAAAAGGCCCTTGAGTGAACAAGTGGTGAGCGTTTTGGTTGCCAATGATGCCATAGGTACGCTGGGGAAGAACTGAATGTAATACTTGATTATATGTTCGGGTACTATGATCTAGGAACTATTGAAAAGGCCCCTGAGTAAGCAGGTGGTGAGCGTTCTGGTGCCAATGATGCCACAGGTACACCGATGAAGAAATGATTGGAAATTAGAATTCAAGCTAGATATTTTGGAGTATTATGATCAATGATACTATGGTTTCATTAAAAGATTATGATCAATGATACTATGGTTTCATTAAAAGATTATTTTAAAGATAGATGAATCTGTGAAAAAGGTAATTTTATATTGGGTGTGTAAGTGGTGTGACTATCTTGAACTCTGCTTGAAGCTCTGACAAGTGGGCTTGGGAATTCTTTTCCCTGGTACCCGAGGCAAAACATAACCAAATTCCTAAATGGATCCTATCACTACAGTGGTTGGGCGGTTGCCTAACCTATGGGATTGAATGGTGGACTGATGGATCCCTAAAACGAGACTCAATTCTGTTAAGTTCTATGGAAAAGAATCAACGGCTATGCCTCTTTATGAGGAAAAAAGTGTTGGACTCTATGATCCAAGTGTAAGTCTCTTCGTTGATTTGACCATGAGACTTATGGGTTCGGTCAGATTAGTTTGGTTAGTGAAGACCTTGACTATGTTAGAATAACATATCCTAGAGGAATTGCCTATGTCTGCTGGGTGAGGGAAGTTTTTCTAGGTTTGGTTTTGGAAGAGCCGAGGGATTAGTCTATTGTTCGGATATCCGTGGTGGACGAGGCCCAATTGAGAGGCTCTGCCTAGCGCAAGAAGTGCTACTTCCGCTCCTAGCACCCAAAATTTGATGTACGGAGGGGGCAAGGATCTTTCACCAATCTTCTATGAGAGATGGTGTTGCTTTGTTGATGGTAGCTTGCAATCTACTAGCAAAGAGAATGTAGAATTGTTCATGGTAGCTTGGCCTTAGGGCTAAGCTAGATTCTCTTGCAAGGGTCGCTCTTGCTATGCACATGCAGAGATGGGCCCAAGGGCCATTCTACTGTGCAATCTTGAGAGAATGGAACTAGGGAATGTAAGGAGCTAACACACACAAGAGAATCTAGCTTGCCATAGGGGCAAGCTACCATGAACAATCCTATATCATCTTTGCTCGCAACTTGGCCCTAGGGCCAATCTACCAACAACCATGGTGTTGTTGGTGATGGTAGCTTGGCCCTATAAGCTACTAGCAAAGAGAATGCTAATTTATTCCTGGTAGCTTGGATTCTCTTGTAAGGGTAACTCTATATTGTCTTGAGTTACCTAGGACCATTCTAAAGTATATCAAGATACAAAGGAGTAAACAATGGCCCTATGGAACACAAGATAGTCTAGCTTGGCCCTAGGGCTAGGGCCAACCTGAGAAAATCTACATCATCTTTGCTGAAAACTTGTCCCTAGGGCTAATCTACCAACAAAGATGACATTGCTTTTTTGATGGTAGCTCTACGAGCAAAGAGAATGTAGATTTATTGTAGAAGCTTGGCCTTAGGGCCAAGCTAGAATCTCTTGCAAGAGTAATCTTGCCATGCATATTCATATATGGGCACAAGGGCCATTATATCATGCAATCTTCAGATAATGGGTCGAGGGAATACAAGAGAGTCTAGCTTGGCCCTAGGGCCAAGTTACATAAACAAATCTACTAGCAAATATGGTGTTACTTTGTTGATGGTAGCTTGGCCCTAGGGCCCATCTACTAGTAGAGATGATGTAGATTTGTTCATGGTAACATGGCCCTAGGGACTATCTAGATTCTCTTGCAAGGGTCACTCTTGCCATGCACATGCAGAGATGGGCATAGAGGGCACTCTTTCCATGCACAAGGAGAGATGGGCCTAGGGCTCACTCTTGCCATGTACATGATGCAGAGATGGTTCCAAGCGCCATTCTCCCATGCAATCTTGAGAGAATGGCTCTAGAGAACCCTGCACTTGGAGAACTCACTGGTCTTTTTTAAGGCCAGGTGTGGCATTAGCAAAAATCTGGACTAAAAAAGGGGCCTTGTAAGAGATCCCTTGGGATGGTGATGTGGACAAAGCAAGCCAATAAACCCACATATAATATTGGAGGGTAGGTGCATCATTTTTGAGTTCTTTATTCCATTAACTGACATGGGGGGTGTTTTTTAATTCAAAACAATGCCTCTTAAGTATAGTTTTTTATTCCTACTATGGTGCCTTATTTTATTGAAAAAAGTCACCACTCTCTTTCTTCATTACACTTTTGAATGGAAGCAAGCCAAATTTGCTTACCAAACCTCGTCCCTGCAACCCATCATCTTGCATTGTCTCCCTCATTGTCTTCTCGACTCCACAACATTAGGAACTCAATGGAGTCTTCTTGGGCCCTTTTATTTGGCAGTTTAAGGGAGTCAAACCTTTTCTCTTAAGAAGAAACGTTTTTTAATTAGAAGCTTCAAAACGGCTACTTTATTCGAATTTGAATTTTGGGGGAAAAATGGAATTTAAAATCTAGCGGATAAAACCATATCATGTAACATATCTATGGAAAGCTCTTGATGCGTAGATCACGGATAAAACCATATCATGTAATTCGAATTTGAATTTTGGGGGGAAAATGGAATTTAAAATCTAGCGGATAAAACCATATCATGTAACATATCTATGGAAAGCTCTTGATACTTTATTCGAATTTGAATTTTGGGGGGAAAATGGAATTTAAAATCTAGCGGATAAAACCATATCATGTAACATATCTATGGAAAGCTCTTGATGCGTAGATCACGGATCTGTAATCTCCGCTCAAATCGGAGCTTGTATGTAGAAGTTATGGAGGTCCGAAAATTGTAAAATTACCCCCTCCCCTTTTTGGGGGAAAAAGTGCACCCTTTGACCACTCTTACACCTCTCTTACAAACCATTGGTTTTTACTTACATGGCGGGCTCCTATTTGTCAAAAAGTTAAACGTTTCCATAATCTCGTGGCAAATTAAAGGGCCCAAAAAGACTCCATTGAGTTCCTAATGCCACAACCACAACCACAACCACTCCAAATCCGAATTGTTTTGAGTGGGAAGTTTTTGATTTTCTCTTCTTCTCATTCACATTCCTTCCATTTTGGAAGCTCATAGCCTCCCGCGTCTTTCTCACGCCACAATCTTCCTCTCCATCTCATGAGTGCCTGCCTACCTCCAAGTTCGTGGCACATTCAATGGAACATATCATACATCAAGGTTTGAGGAGAGACTGAGGCGGCAAGTTTTGAAAAAGGATGGAAAAGAATTTGTTCTTCATGTGCCATACTTGCTTGTGCATGAATAACAATTCCATTTCTTACCTTTTTCAAGTGAGGGTTGTGCTTACAAGTATTGTGTACATTTTGGTGCATCCAGGATACCAACAAGTTTGTTTGATGGACAAGGAGGTATTATTTAGTGATGTTATCTTTTGGTTTTAATGAAGCAATCTTCTTCACAGGAGATAAGTGTAATATCTTTGGTTTCTTTTGGTTAAAGTGTGAGTTCATGATGCTTTTTGGTATTGTTAAAGCATAGAACAATGCAATGGAACCTGTGAAACAAAAGAAGAAAAAGGTGGACATCCACTTCCAAGTAGAAGCCGATTATGCTCCCTAGTGTAAGAGAAATTGGTCTAGGCCAGCATATAAAGCCCACATTATTGAGCTTCGAAATGAAGGAAAGAAAAATATGGACCTATGGTTGGATGGTAGTATTTACCCACCATATCCAACCTCCTCTTAATCTCCATCATTCTTTGGGTTGACAAGTTTCTTCAAGTTTTTGAAACATTTGTCAAGTGATAATGCACATGCCACTTCCATAACTAGATATCCCACACCACCTTTTGAAGTAGCTCAAGCTATTTGTTCTACTTCCAATGCAAGGCCCATAGTGTCAAGAGAACCAACCACACCATTTCCTGTTCCAATGGACCAACCATCTTTAAATGAGGGTGCTAGTGGGGCTTCATCATTATGTAAGTTACCAGAGAATTTTCTCCTATAGCTAAATAACTGTGCAAGTGAAAATAAAAATCGGTACTTGTTTACATATTTGTCTCTTCTTGTTGTTGCAAGGGGTATTTTCAAGGTTATCCAATCGGGATTTTTAATGGTTGGGCACACACATAAGGACATATATGCAATGTTTATTAGGTTTTTTGAGAAATTTAGAGTTGGAAAGCCCTTCACTTTACCACATTTAATGGATATCTTAACGACTAGCTCAACTTCCTCTCCAACCCCTTCCTACGTACAAAAGTCCCCGACTTCAAGAGATATTGTGATAGCTACCTTTGTGATGGGCAAGAAGAACTTATAGGCCACTCACTTCAATTTTGATTCCTCATGAAGGGGGACACACCAATAATGCAATATAAAGTGCATCTAGTGACGATAGTTGATTGGAGACCTAGTGAGGGAGGTATCTCACTATGGAAGAAAGAGAGTGAAGGCAAACTGATGCTACCACTAGGGAATCCACCTCTATTTCCAATGGTAGAGTATTTAAAGGGGAATGAAGATGTGATATTAGGAATAAAATCTTCCATAAAATTTTGGCAGAATCTTAGAAATGGTTCGTGTGCCAAGATATTATAGGCCTATGATAGATTATTAGAATAATGCAATCCAAGAGCTTGAGAAACCAATAGCATTAGAGGCTACATTGTACACAAATTTTTGGCCAAAATCTGTCCAATAGCTAGATGATGTGGACGCTCAAGTGGATGTTGAAAGATTCTTAGGTTATGAAGAGCACAATGATCATTATTGTGATCCTCAACAAGAAAAACCAAGGGAAGAATTTTACCTAGTGCATGATGTTAACTAAGGGGACTTTATATTGTTGCACCCAAATAATAGAGACATCTATCCCATTTGGCTTACTATGGGCTGAATCAGAGTTTGATATGGATAGGACGTCACCAAACTATAAGAAGATTTTGATACAGTATTGGGAACCTTATGCAAGAATGGTATGACATATGCAAAGGCCCACACTGATTGTTGGAAGGGGTTTTGGATGGAGAATAAGGTAGATCCATGAGTGTGGAAAATGGCTGATGCAATTGTTTGGTCATGGAGACAAAAAAAGACCAGGGTCATATACAAGAATCAAGATACTAGTTAGGGAAGCCGAAAAAGGACAAGAAGGCTTCCACCTCACTAGCATGTATGATCTAGATGGGGTTGAACTTGGTGGTGCCCCCATTGAGCAGTAGTAGACTCTTGACTCAATTTTGTGGTGCTGTAGTTATGCTTTTTGTAACTTTTTCTGCACTTAATATGGACCATCTTTTGTGCCTATTATGTTCTTTTGTCTTGACAGTGTTGATATTTATTAGATTGTTCCATAAAATTAGTGCTATTGACTATAAAGTTTCTTTTTAAATTTTTAAGTCCTAGTTTTTTTTAATGTTGAATCTAATTGATGCAGGTCTATGCAAGAGACAATACCACTTCCTTTTTATGGTGTTTTTCAACACCACCTTCCTACATGATCTATCAATCACCTTGCAAATATGGATCTCTATACCTATGTATGTTTTCCCACATTAAGTCAGAAATTTCCAAATTATATGAAAATTTAGAAATTCCCAAAATGCAAGAATTTTCCCATATTATCTAATATGGTGTTGATTCTCTTTCAGGATTTTCTCTTCCTCGTCATCTTCCACCCCTTCCAAGTAGTTTAGGCCTTAGTGTCCTCAGGACACTTTAGTGTCCAATTACAGAACTAGTGTTAAGGCTCGGTGTGGCGACTTGATTAATGAGACCTTGTCACTGCCATCACTACTGGTGGCTTCACTTGTTGTTTTCCTTCCCATTGATCTACTTCCACCATATTCATCGCTGTATCAGTTCTTGCTAGGTTTTCCTCTCTTTGCGATGTTGATTCTTGTAGTTTCTATTGATGACATTGTAGAATGGGACATTCATTTTGCCTATGCCCTAGGGAATTGCTCGGGGGGGTCACTCGTATAAATATGTAAGTATCACGTGGGTTCAACAGAAGGACATTTTAAATATTTAAAACTTACAGAAATATATTTATATAGGGGATTTATTTATTGTATTTTAAAAAAAATTTACAGATTTGAATAGGAAAGGATACATTTTATTCACTAAAAAATTCACAGATAAGGGACTTTTTAAATAGGCCTTGAACGCACGCGATATAGAGGATCTACATATAGTGAACCCCCCGAGGGGAATTGCAGTAGTAGCATATCAGCCCAATGCCTCTCTGCCCAAATCTTCCACCTCTTCCATAAGGTTTGTTGTTTTAAGCTCGGTGGTGACTTGATTAATAGTTGGGACCTATGTGGGGCTCATGCGACCATGTCACTGCCATCACTACTAGTGTCTTCTCTTGTTGTTTTCCTTCCCATTGATCTACTTTCACCATATTCAGTGCTGCATCAGTTCTTGTTGGGTTTTCCTCGCTTTGTGCAGCATTGCCTCTTGCATTGTAGTAGTATGGGACATTCATTTTGCCTATGCCCTAGGGAATTGTAGTAGTAGCATATTAGCCCAATGCCTCTCTGTCCAAATCTTCCACCTCTTCCATAAGGTTTGTTGTTTTTTTAAGGCTCGGTGTGGCAACTTGATTGACAGTTGGGACCTATTGTGGGCTGATGCTATTCCCTTTCCACCACTCTCAGATTCTTTTTTTGAGTGTTGTAAAGAATTGTGTTAGTGGTGTGGTTGCTCTTACCGCAAATAGGACATGGTTGTTACGTGCTTTTCAGTTCAGAATCTTCCTTTGTATGAACCTGGTTGTTACACTTCATGCACCAGATGTTCGGTCTGAGTCTGGATCCTGCATGTCCTCTAGCAAGCTTGGCTAGGACAGCGGTGAGTTCTTCTTGAACATCCATTACCTGCTTCTTGCCTTTCTTCTTTCTGGGGCTTTCTATCTTCCGCATTTGTCTTCTCACTGGAATTTGATTTTGAGGTGTCTATCGAAATACTAGAATTTGATTTTGAGGTGTCTATCGAAATACTAGAATTTGATTCTGAGGTGTCTTTATCAGAACCCATTTTGTTTTGTCACTGGAATTTGATTCTGAGACTTATTGAAAATGGGTAGTAGTCAGATTGATCTGAGTGAAGGGGATTACTCCCAAATAGACAGATAGATGAAGGGAAAACTAAGTTCAGGAGTTAGGAGTCGAGTCAATGTTATTGTACGCTTGAGTCTAAGCTAATATTGAAGAATGTCTTATGGGTTGTTCTTTGGCTTGTCTCTACTCTTTACTGCATAGTTCTTTCTAGTTCATGTCAATTGCATGATTGTCTATGCATTACCTCCTATCTCGAACATGAAGGATCTAGGAACTAGCTTGCATGTAGTCACAACTAACTCCCCTATGCATAAGTAGATTAGTAGCTCCATGATGTGCATTGGCTTTGCATTGGGCAAAGCTGAGTTAGTCATTGCTCTCTAGGAGCCGACTAGGTGGTTCGGAACCACGCCAAGTACTGGGTATGACCAGACACCGAGACTTTTGGCGATCCTACTGGGGAATCCTACGATAGGTAGGGGAGTAGAAAGGTGGAGGTTAGCTCAACAAAGGAAGCTTGAATTGGGTTGTTCATGACATGCATGTTCTTCTATAACACTTGTGATGTACAAGATCTAGTTCGAGTAGATCATGAGAGGAAGTGAGCACATCAAGGTGTCAGTCTCATAGGAGTGTAATGGAAAGTGCATGGAAAATCAAGAAAGATTAAGCTGGGAAATGTGGTACCGCTATAGACACTCTAAGGGATCAGGAAGAAGGGATCAGGAAGTGAAGGGAGATCGCATCGTTCAAGAAGATTTTCAAAAGGGATTCCGCGTTGACAAGATTAAGAACGACAGAATCAAGAACTTTTGAGAAATCGAGAGGAAGAGGAAGAAGACCAGGAGCAAGAGAAATTAAGAAGAAGAAGAACTAGTGGCCTTCGGAAGGATGTCTTTAAAATACCCAAAGGTCAAGGGCAAGATTGAGGTGGATCTAGACGCTCATGTCTTCTCCTTCGACACCTGGTCCACCTTTTTGGCCACCAGATCCCCATTGCTATATAGAATAGAGTACTTTGCAACAATCCTAGGTGGAAAGGGCTCGAGCTATAGTATGCTCAATATGGTTTGGACGCTTCCAGATGTTCGAAGAACTAAAGAAAGACTTCTTGAAAATATCTGGCTATAGCTGTGTAATCAAGGGGTGAGGGATCCTAAGTGTGCCTACAAAGGCAATGTGCTTTGGGCATGTGAATATGGATTTCAAAAGAAAGAACCAACGTTTGTGCTAGGAGCAGTGCTAAAATATATATATATTTTCAACCAATCAAAATAAGGATAATTCTTAAATCTATCTAATTTTATAACTAAAATATATAAAAAATTTATTTCTTAAAATAAGGACTACTTTAAATCTCAACCAATGTTTCTTAACCCTAGTCGATAAAAAAACATTAAAATGCCATTTTTTGTGAGCATTAGCTTTAGGAGCGACTAGTCCTCAACACTATAGTACACTAACTAACTAAATTGAAATATTTAGCTATGTATTCTTGACCGATTACTTTAATGGAGACATTGATTTATTAGTATAACTAAAGTAAACCACTTTATAAGCTCACATTGTTGTTGTATTTTCAGTGTCAAAGACTCAACAGCTAAAAAGAGATTCTAAGAAGTAAATTTAATTTAATTAATTATTAATGCATTAAACTTTTTTGCCATAAAAATCTATCTCTCATCATCTTAAATACTTTGTATGGTTTAGGAGAAATTTATAATTAGTTGATTTTTTTCTTGCACATAGGAGCCTACTTTGTAAATTCATAACTTCATTACTAGATATTCCTCTACTTATGGTTATTTATCAATTATATTTAAGCTTATTTTTTTCATTTTAATAATTTTGTCATGTTTGCAACATTAGTGAAGAATGCCATAGAAAAGAAACGCAAAAATATTGCTTCCATTCACAAGATATGATTTTTTTAGCAAACCCTTGAAAAGACATATTTACGTCCTACCGAGCTACCAAACTAGTATTAATGTTGAATGGGATTAAATCTTTGAGATTCGGAAGGATGAAAAAAATGTAGGATGTATGATTTTGTGGAATGCCCTCAAAACAATATGATTTGAGGTCTTTCATGCTTATGCATTCCTCACTTTTGAGTAAATGGAGTTACAATCCATATAACTTTATTTCATGGCCCAAGCTTTTTTAACATGTTAATTGTATTTTATATTTGGAAGTCAAGGATTTATATTTTGTTCACACATTCTACATATATAAAAGTTTGCAATACATTCTTTTAGTAGAGGCCTTTTACCATTTTAGTTCATTAACTATGTCGATGCCAACAATAAAAAAACGTGTAATTTGTACATGGATAAAGCATACTTTAACAGTTTTTTAAAGACTGATTTTATATTAAAAATATCATTTGAAGGAAAATATTTACCTAAAACCCATCATCAAAAAATTTCATGGACATATCTCCTCATCTAAAATCAACCCTAACTGTAGTTGTGTACGCAAGGGTGATCCACCTCTTGCACTTATAACTACTAAGCGTTCCTATACAAAGGACAACATGCTTTGGCCCATGAGGATATGGATTATGAAAGAAAGATTCAACATTGTGCTAGGAATAGTGCTAAAAAAAACGTATTTTTCAACCAATCTAAATAAGGACAACTCTTAAATCTATCTGATTTTTATTTTTAAATATGCTGATTTTTCAACCAATCTAAATAAGGACAACCAATCTAAATAAGGACAACTCTTAAATCTATCTGATTTTTATTTTTAAATATGCTGATTTTATAACTTAAATATATGAAAAATGGTTTTTTAAAATAAGGACTAATTTAAACCTCAACCAATTTTTCTTAACCCTAGTCAAAAAAAATACACTAGAATGGCGTTTTTTTAAGCACTAGTAGCTAGGAGCGACTAGTCTTTAGCACTATATTACACTGGGTCTTTAAAACTCCCTTTAACAATTAGGAGAGAGTCAAGTCCTGTCATCGTTTTAAAAGTCGTGGGATCTAAAATTAAACTAGGAGTAGAGCTGATAAAGTTCTTTGGTATCTCTTTTTCGAGGAGTAAACTAAGAGTCTTAATTTACTTTTTTCCTAGTTTTCCTCGAAGTCAAGCATAGCCCAAAAAAATTATAAGTCCTAAATCTCAAAATCCAAAAGATTTACTTGTGGTAAGTGTAGGTCAAAATCGAGCCTTAGACCTCTAGGTTAAAGAGCTAAGCTCTAACTAATTCACTACTATTACTACCACATTGTCAACTGTCTTTTTTTTTAAATTATCAAATCCTAGGCCCCTAGTTTTTCCTAGTTTACTTTCTTAGTTTTCTCTAATTTATCCTCTCCCTAGTTTATTTTCCTAGTTCTCTCTAGTTTACTCTCTCTTCTCCCTAGTTTACTTTTCCTAATTTACTTTTATTATTAACTCATCGAAAAAATGCTAGAAAACTTGATGAACTGTTGTAAAATAGTGTGATGGGACATGACTCTCTCCTAATTATTGATATCCCACTTAAAGAAGGTCTTAAAGACCCCATGTGATACAGTGTCAGCATACTTGATTTTTGACAAGTACCCTTGCCCTTGAAAATTGATGGGTTCGATGAATTTACAATGAGAAGATTTTCAATCCGGCTCAATAAAATATATTTCTCGAATATAGGGTGAGTACTATGGATTGTAATCAAGCTTGAAATTTGCAACCCTACCCTAGACTTCAAAATTTTCAAAATTGAAAGCCTAGATGCTATCTCGGCCCACTAGTAAGGAAATTTGACTTTTATGGCCTTTATTTGCAAGCTTCTTTTTAGTGGTAGCCTTTACCTACAGGCTAAAATGGCTTTGATGCCCATTGTAGCCAGGCTAGAATTGGAAGGTTGCAATTCCCTTCCAAGGGGGTCAAAACCTTCACAAGGAGGGTGAAAACACAATTACTCTTCAAAGGAAGGGAATAGTTTTGGGAAATTTGGTTATATGCCCTTCCAATCTCTTTAAAAAGAAAAGACAATTAAAAGAAAAGCCCTTAAAATATGGGCCTTCAAAATTGCATTGCTTGAAAAAAACCGAGGTTTAGTGTAATATTACCTTCAAATTTTAAAAAATACCTACAAATTTATAGCTTGAAGGTGCCAATACTTGCAAAATTTGAGAGAATATAATACAAATACCTTCAAAAATAAAATAAACTCTTTATTGATAATTTCTCATTTTTATATATGAAGGTTTTTCAATTTTTGAAAAAATAGTTTTTTTTCGAGTGTAGTGCTTGAAAAAAACCCGGGTTTAGTAGATAACCTTCAAATTTTAAAAAATACCTACAAATTTATAGCTTGAAGGTGCCAGTACTTGCAAAATTTGAGAGAATATAATACAAATACCTTCAAAAATTTAAAAAAACTCTTTATTGATAATTTCTTAATTTTATATATGAAGGTTTTTCAATTTTTGAAAAAATAGTTTTTTTCGAGCACTGCAAATTCTAGACCTGATTGTAGCCTTCAAGTTTTAGGCTTGATTGTAATAATGATCCTGGATAAGGATAACGAATCAGCATTGTATTTGAGCATTGTATTTGAGCGTAGAGAGAGAGAGAGAGAGAGAGAGAGAGAGAGAGAGAGAGAGAACCAGGCCTTAAAATTTGAAGCGTAGCCTAAGGTTTCATGTGTGTTTAATTTTGAAAACTTGGCTTAAATTGTGCACGTTAATTTGCAACTTTGCATGATTTTTTCAGGCTTCATTGTCCAAATTTCAACACGTCTCAAAAAATTCCTAATTTTTTTCAAGCTTTGTTTTCGAGATTTCAAAATACCTCAAACCTATCCAAAATTAATTCAGTCTTGCCTTACAAATTTTAAAACATCTCAATTTTATCCAAACGCACCCTTTGTCCATTTGGAAGTCAATTTGGAACTTTACATTATTTTCAAGGTTCGTGACTTTTTTCAAACTTTGCATTTTTTTTCAAGCTTAGCTATTGAAATATAAAAAAACGGTTTAAAAGAAAAGATGACAAGATATCAAAGCAAGACGGCACAGGACAACACTCAGACCTTAGAAGCACGAGAAAACTGCGTAGCTTCGGTCGGTGACGTCCTCGACTCCACAATGAGTCCTGGAGGCTGGGCTGGGCGCAGCAGCACCACATCGCATTTACAACGTCTTTCCTCCTTTCCTACAGATTTAGCGAGATGTCTAGTTCTGCCTAGGTAACGTAACGTATAGGCTATCTTAGCTAATAGAATAATTGATACGCTCATCATTGCGGCTGACGCAGCAGTGATTCTTGGGCCTTGGGGCGGCGCGGGCGGTGACGCCTTCGCCGATGGATGGATGGCTCAGGCATTTCGAAGGTCACCATTTACTACACCGAGATACTCTGGGGCTTGGAGATTGTGTACGGCAATGAAAGCACGAAGCTTCAAGCAGGAAGCTTCACGGTTCGTGCATGGTAGCGCAAAGGAGGTAGGAGAGCTATGTTGAGAGAGGGAGAGAGACGAGACAAGAGACACCACATACGCTCCACAATAATGAATCATATTAGTCACAAGTCACATATATATAGGCAAGACCTAGAGTGAGTTAGGACGAGCTATATATCCAACACCCCCACTCAAATAAAGGTCTCCAGCTGCGAGTAAAAAAACCCTTGGGAGCACAAGGGAAAAACCCGAGCTCCTACATATAAATGTACAATGCCACCTTAAAGTCCATGTGCAATGTGCTTCTATATACAAAGTACAAAGAATAAATGTGCATGATGTGAAGTAATGTGTAAAGTGTCCTAAAGCCTATAGGCTATGTACAAGTCTAGACAAAATTGACATGAAGTGAGATGTGCTAATCTCCAAAATTGACATGACGTGAGATGTGCTAATCTCCAAAAAGAGAGGCCGCCGCAACTCCAAGTTATGATCACTCACAAAAGTATAAACCGAGCTTCATGGAGTCCTTTGGTGAGAATGTCTACAATGATTTGATCAATTGGACAATGTTCTACCATTATTGCTTCTTTCCTTACTTCATGTCAAACATAGTGATAATGAACTGCAATATGCTTGGACTTGCTATGTTGCACGTAGTCCTTGGCTAGACTAATAACACTTTGGTTGTCACATCTAAGAGGAGTGCTTGAGGAAGGAGAATGACCAATATCAGCAAGCAATTGTCGAAGCCAAACCAATTCACGAGCTGCTAAAGATGCAGCTACATATTCAGACTCTGTAATAGAAATTGCAATACAACGTTGTTTCTTGCTAGCCCAAGATACCAAACAGCCATTGATAAAGAAGCAATTACCACTGGTGGATCGCATGGATAAGTTAGAGCTTTCCCAATCAGCATCTGAAAAACCCAAAAGATTAAGAGAAGTTGATGAAGATATGTCTTCTTGACGGCGATATACAAGTCTGAAATTTGCAGTGCCCTTCAAGTACTTCAAAACATGTTTAGCTTGAGACCAATGTCTTGTAGATGGAGAGGACAAGTATTGTCCTAACAGATTTGTTGCAAACAGAATATCAGGACGAGTGCTCATGCCCACAAATTGAAGTCAACCAGCAAGATTAGCATAGGGTTGATTTAAAGCTAATGATCCAGCCTCAATATTTGCAGAAGTACTCCTAGTAGAGCTTGCAAGACAAGGAGTGTTTGCCGAATGTGTAGTAGCCAATCCAAACTTTTGAACAATATCTTGAATAAACTTTGTTTGACGAAGAAGTAAAATACCATTGTGAAGATACCTTTGAACTTGAATACCAGGGCATGAATGGATGTCACCAAGATCTACCATATCAAAGGCTAAGGAAAAAACCTTTTTTACTTGTTGCATGAAAGATAGATTATTAGACACAAGTATAGTGTCATCAATATAAAGGGCCAATATCACAAAATGGTTATCCACATTGTGCTTGATATAAAGATTTGGATTAGAGAAGCAAGAAACAAACCATTAGGAAAAAAGGGAGCTCATTTTGGGACCCTGTAAGAAATTCACTATTTTTTGATTTATTTCTCTCCTAAAAGACCTCAAAAATAGTAAAATACGGAAACGTGGCTCAGAAATGTTAGTAAGGACTACCGAACTGTCAGTTTAGAAAGGAATAAGATAATCTTTTGTCTAACTAACACGATTTTGCATTAAATATCTCCTTAGTTTTTTTTTTTGTTTCCCAAAGATTCCGCATCTCTTTTGATGATGTGTACAGGCCTCTCATAAAGAATCCATCACTGAACTTGATGATTGCATGGATACCGCCACACTTCCACGATTCATGTTACAAAAAGACTATGAGATTGACAAGCAAACTTTGCAACCTCTCAGAGGCACAAAAAATGGCCGATACTAGTGAGTCACAATCTCAGAAGAAGCGATTACACCATCTTCACATCGACTTAGAAGAACAATATGCTCCAGCACAAAAAAAAAAGACGAAAGGATACGATGCTGAATGCTCAACAATGAAAAAATATGAGAAGAGAAGGGCTTCAACATATTGACTTATGGTGCGATGGAAGCATATATCCAAAATGTCTAGTAAAAAACTCTACACCTCCATTTGTGAATCCAACCACACTACTGAGGTCTGCGGGCGATGGACAAAATGAACTTCTTGGTTATATTTCAGCGCAGTCTGCATTTGCAAAAATATAAAACGATGTACCTACAAGAAAAGGGGGCAAGGATGCAAGAGATAGCCATTCGTGCAAAATTGGAGCAGCAGTTGCAGAATGAAATTGAGAAGCATTCAAAGAGTAAAAAAGAGTTGACAAGAGCAAGAAGAAAGAGAACCGTGCTTGGAGACAGACTACGAAGCAGGAAGATTAAAAACATTGCAAATTTGAAGGCTGGGACTGGTGGATGCAAGCAAAGAATTCAGGAAGCAAGACTAGTTTGAAATTTTTTATTTTTTATACTCAAAAAGGCTCTCAAATGACTATATCTATTTTGTCCATTAATGCAAAACAAGATTGGAAGTGTTGAATAATATAGGCATATTGTGTTGTTACTATAGGAAACTATTGGAGCCTGCAAAAGAAAATATGGATCCCAAACTTCTTCCTGTTAAACAAATGAAAGGATTGCTTTCTTGTGGTGTAGCAAAAGGTTTGATTGAAGAAAAAAAATACAAAACAATCAAACGCAATGTTGTAGAGGAATTTATATCCAATAATCAAGTTGATGGCACTATAATCCAAGAGGCTCTTGATGTTAGTGGAGTTAGCAGGAAGGGATATAGTTCGATTTTCCATGCGATATCCTCAACTTTGAGAGATCAAAGGATTAAACGAGTTTTACTACCAAATCCAACAACCGTGTGGAGGATAAGAGGTCATTTGAATGAAAGTATAGATGAGTTTATTGGGCAATATATCCATATTGAAGAAATATTTCATGGTGGTAAAGGAACCACTGTGTATGACCCTTGGAACAATATATTTGTAGATCTACAACAACTTCAAAGAAGAATGGTCGAGTTTTATGGAATAACATTTGAGGAGTGCAAAGGCATTTTGAAATTTGTTATCAAACTGGTTGAGTGCGAGGTTGTAAAGGAAAAGAAAATGGAAAGGATTACTATTACATTGATGAATGGAGCACTTGATACATCATTGAATGAAGCGAGTTCGAAGTATTTTAGTGTGCAGTCGGAGAAACACATATGGTGGTTAGGCTCGTTCCAGGTATGATCATTTTTTGTTTTGTACTTGATTTCAGTCATTGTTTTCAAATCTTTTATAGTAAGACTTTTGTTTTCTATAATCACAGGTGAAGACAGAAGACCATGAAACACTAGATTGGGTGTTTCACCACACGAAAATACCAAGAATAATTAAAAGACAAGTGCAAGGATAGAATCTCCATGTTGCAGGAAAAGGTGATTTTCAAGTAGAGTGGCACATGGCGGGGGATCTTAAAACACTTAAGTGCATGTGTAACATTAGTAAAGGAGGCAACTCAAAGTCTCCTTGTCTTTACTGCAAAGAATCAGCTCAAGTAATGGATTCCAAATGGTGGAAGAGAGCACCTAATAGAGATAAAGTTGACCCTGACTTCAAGGCCATTCTTGACATTCCACTATGTAATGTTCACATATACACATTGCATGCTCTATGTCAAATTATTGAGAAATTGGTATTTTTGTATATTGGATTTGCTTGGAAACTCCGTCCCGAAAAAAATAGAAAGGATGCTCTTCAAGCATTGGAAAAAGTGTTATCTGATATAGGTCTACATGGAGGTGATGTTCATATCACAAAGGATTTTAAAAAGTCTACCAATGGCAAGGAGGTACTAATCAAGCCCTCTATTGGTGGTGTTAAGGCAAGAAGATTCTTGTCTCGACCCAAACACAGTAGTAAGCAAGTAAGGCAAGGTAGAACAGTTTCAAGGATTAATTATGGATTGTGGAAGCAAGTCCATAATGCTGTGAAAGATCATGAGGCAGATGGGGAAGCACGAAATGTGAAGGCAGAGGTGTGGAGGTCTCTTGATCAACTCTTCATGTTCTGTGACAATGTAACATGGACAAAGAGTGATTACAAGAACTTTGAAGAGGCAATTAAACATGGACAAAGAGTGATTACAAGAACTTTGAAGAGGCAATTAAACATTTTGGGAAGTCAATGAAAGACGCCTGGACAGCCTGCAATATAACTCACTACATGGTAAAGTTCTGTCTTCTTCTTTTACTCAAGTGTGATCCTCTTTTTTTTTATAACTTACTATGCATTCTTATGTCTCTGTAAAAACAATATATCATCTACAACCACCTTATGAGCTACACACAAAAAATTCAATCAATCCTACTTAATTATGCTAGACACACTGTCAAACGCTTTTAGAAGCTACTGAGTGTGGGAAGAGTACTGAAGTGTCGTACGGTGATGGGACAAATGAAAAAGGGTACTGATCGTCCATGTACGGACAAGGAACTGATGAGGATCAAAGACTTTGTACAAATCAGTTCAACTTCAACATAATATTTGTGCTATATTTGATGACTAAATCCTATTACTCCCAGGGCCTGCCAATCGGAACTCTCTTTTTGATCTTGATTGGACTCTTTTTCTTCCTTGTTGGCTTGATGTCGACTGTCTGTTTGTCAATGCTTGCCTCTATTGCTTGTCTGGGAGGGATATCCTTGTCTTCAGCTATCTCCACGTGTTCTTCTTCTTGGATTGTGTCGCCTGATGCAATCATGGGTGGCTCTCGAAACCTTATGAGCTTGTGTTTTCCATAGCCCTCAGGACATTTGGGCTCCTTAACACCACATGCTAATGCATAAGAAGTGTAAGACAAAAAGTAAGAGGCCCTAGAGGCCTGCTTATTCACATAATCCCCAAATATATCTATGGCAGACAACCTCTCTATTAAAATGATCTTTTCCTTTTGCCATGAAAGATCATGTCCACCTAAAACCCTAGACAAACATTTAAAGAAGTAAACAATGGCTTCTCCATTGTTGCTCAACTGCCTATGGTAAATCAAGATCTTAGCACTGCCTAGATCATGAATATAATGAGCTAGGCTTGACATTTTGCCAAACCCAGCCGGCCTGCTTCCACTTGTTCTCTGGAGGAATGTGTCATCCTCAACTTGTACATATCAAAAGATTGGAGTGAGACAATACACAACTACAAAACATTTAAACACAAGATAAAGTATTTGATTTGAAGTAACAAGATCATACCTTCTCATTTTCATTAGCAACAAGAAGTTCATCTTTCCAAAGATTTATTCCTCTCCCCTCCAGTCCAGCCTCTTCTTTAAGCTTTCCCTTGTATAGTGCTGAGAGATTCATAGCTTCCTATGTGAGCTGGAAGGCAGCTTCATCTGGCTCTTGGAAATTTTCAGCCTCTTTGAAACAAATAGTAAGGGCCTCTGCAGGATCAAAATTTGTTTCCAAAGCCAGTAGTGAATGGTTATCCTCTATGCCAACCTCCTTGTCAAGCCTTGAAGCCTGGGCAGCAATAAGGGAAATGGCATAGTCCTTCCTCAAATTTCTCCCTCTCAAATTGAACATACACTCTATATCATGGAGGAAAACATAATCTTTACCACCAATCAAGACACCTGGAAGCATGGGCACTGCATAGTTGCTGCTCTGAACATCAAAATCTTCAACTGGCTTTGCTGCCCTAAGAGTTTCAATCCTCAGTTGAACAAGGTCAAGAGAAGCCACTTGCAGCCCCTCATCCTGGAGGTTGATATCTTCTTCTCAAATTTCTCCCTCTCAAATTGAACATACACTCTATATCATGGAGGAAAACATAATCTTTACCACCAATCAAGACACCTGGAAGCATGGGCACTGCATAGTTGCTGCTCTGAACATCAAAATCTTCAACTGGCTGTGCTGCCCTAAGAGTTTCAATCCTCAGTTGAACAAGGTCAAGAGAAGCCACTTGCAGCCCCTCATCCTGGAGGTTGATATCTTCTTCCTACTCTGCCATTTCTATTGCCATAGGAACATCCTCTTTTTCCTCTGCTTCAGATGTGTCTTCTTCTTCAGCCTCCTGCCCTTGCTCTTTTAGAGAGTGTTGATGGAAGACAATGTACATAAGGAATGCCATGGTTTCCTCAAGCACTCTACACTTTCTGGTGTGCAAGTTACAGTTGAATTTATATTCCTCAGGCAGGCTGTCAAATCTTCTATTCACATGATACCTCAGCCTGTCAATAGAGACAATATCATTTATATGCACAAAAATCTTTTCACCTTCCACAATTCTTCCTGCCTTTGTCACTTGTTTGAAGGTATCCCAATGGTCTGAAAGAAAATCTCTGTGAATGCTCCAGTAGAAAGCTCATTGTGAACTCCCTGTTGAAAATACTGTGGTATATGTGGAAGTTCCTTTGAGCCTTGCACTTGTGAAGAAAGTCAAATAGGAGCAAATCTAGAGATTTGTCCTCTTTTGGTTCCTTTTGTTTTGAAAGGGAAGACTCAGCTTTCTGCTCCAGTCTCTTCCTTTTACCTGAACAAAAATTTATATATCATGAATTCTATATGCTGACATATGCAATCAGGGAATGTATAGGATATCACCAAACAACTCCCTTCATGAGCACACATGACTCACCTGGTGATTGCTGTGGTCTAAGTATAGCAGCAGAAAAGTCCAGCTTCCTCTTGAAAGGAGGGGCCTGAGAATCAACTGTTCCAAAGCAAAAACTTTTCTCATCATCAAGGAAGAAATCCCTAAGGCCAAAGAAAGCAAAACAATGAGGAAGAGGTGAAAACCAAAAGGGACACAGGAATTTGCAAGAAAACGCGATGTAGGGCCATTTGGAAAATGTCAAGTACTCTCCTCGCATTTTGTTGCAAATTCTCCATTTCTATTGATATCCATCTCCAATCAAATGCTAGGATCATCTCACAAACTCCTGGACAGTAGATGATACTAGGAAGAATTCCCCAGGGCCAAAGAAAGCAAAACAATGAGGAAGAAATGAAAACCAAAAGGAAATTAAGAATTTGAAGGAAAACGCGATATAGGGCCATTTGGAAAATGTTAAGCACTCTCCTCACATTTTGTTGCAAACTTCTAGGTTCTATTGATATCCATCTCCAATCAAATCCTAGGGTGATGTACCAGATTCCTGGGCAGTAAGATTCAAGAATTCTATGGATGGAAGAAATATATATCAGAAAACATTGAAAAGAATATAGATCTATGACCTTCCTTTTCCTTTTCCATGCTGTTGGAGTGGTGAGTCTTCTGCTCTCTTCCAAACTTGAGCTGCAGCCTAGGTAACCTGGAGATCTGGTAGTGGTAGTAGTCTTCAGGCAGGTTGCAGTCTGGATGGAGTGTGTTGGGTAGGAAGGGATCAGAGGGGGAAGGAAAAGGATGATGGGAGGGTGCTGGCAGGGATGAAAGACGGGGAGGGAAGAGTGGTTATGGATCTGATTATGAAATCATGATTGGCACAAGTTACAAGGCAAAAAGTGCCATTCACACGTGCCAAGTTTCAAACTCCAAGAGATCTAGGTCCCATCCACACGTGTGAAAAAACGACTCCATTCCACACGTGTGGTATTTATTAGCTGCTTTGTTTGTATTTTGCACTAATCTTTTCCTTCCTATTTAATCTCTCCTGTCTAGGCCCTCCCCTTTTAGCTCTCTTGCCTCTCTACCTCCCTACTCTGCACCATCAGCATCCTGACCAGCAGCACAGGTTCATCCCCAGCACAGGGTACTCATCACCAGCACAGCACACCTACAAATAGCTTCCAGGTCAGTAAGACTCTCTATATCCTTATCTTCTTGTTTAATAGTATATTAGGATAAGATACTGAGTGATGTGATGTAGCTTAGATATTAGGATAAATATTATATGCATTCCTTAGCTTTTTCCACTGCAACCACAAGCAGGAAGACTTTTGAATTGGGGTAGTTGAGTGAGAGATTGATCACTTCTTGCCTTCCATAGACTCAATCCATCCTGCACCAAGTTGCAAACACAGTGAAATGACTAAAGGCATGTTCCAGTATGCTGCCTCATGAATTTGCAGGAAACGTGAGGAGAAGGCTTTAGGAATTTCAAACAGCCCAAATCGCATTTTGTTGCAAATATAAAACTGTTGCTTCATCCACCCCTATCATTGTGATGTTGTGTCTTTCTAAGCTATCCATGGCTGTACACTCCTTGCATAAACTCAATCCATATTGTTTTTAGTTGTAAAGACAGAGAAATCATTGTAGGAATGTAATAGCATGTTACTTCAGGTATTTGCAGGAAAATGCGAGAGTGAGCTGTTAGAAATTTCAGACTATCGAAATCGCGTTTTGTTGCAAATTTATAAATGTTGCTTCATCCACCCCCCCTATCATTGCCTTCTTGTATCATTCCATGTTCTCCATGGCTGCTTGCAGCAGCAGTAGCTGGGGCAGGTATATCAAGGAATTTAGTGTGCCTCCTAAGGGAAGAGTTGCACATGGCAGGAAGGGGAAGCCAATCAGCCTACTCCAGCAAAAGGCCAAGAGATTGAAACATGGTGCAGGTGTGCTAAAGAAGATCAGGAAGCAACAGAAAGCTATAGGCTTTGCAATCCCCAAGGCACCTTTTCAGAGACTAGTGAGAGACATATGTGATAGTTGGCACCTTGGTTTCAGGTGGAACAGGACTGCCATTCTTTCCTTACAGGAAATGGCAGAGGATTACTTGGAGAAATATTTTGAAGATGCAATGCTGGTAGCAGCCCATGCTCACAGGGTAACTCTGATGGCCAAAGACTTCAACACTTTGTCCAGAGTGAGATGGAGGTATGACAAGCTGGTCCATCCTGTGGAATGGCAGGACATCAAAATGAGAGACATATTATTAATTCCACCTACAAGAAAGTTGAAGGTAGATGAGGTTAAGGTTGTTAAAGTAACCCACTAGAGGGAAAGCTGCTTATGAGGAGTCACTGAAGCAGCAAATAAAAGAATCCAAATATGTTATAGATGTGGAGACTGTAGATACAGAGAAGGTTGCAGGAACTGGGCCCTAACATAGTTGTCCATATTGAGGATGAAACTTCAGTGAATAATTTTGACTTGACAAAACCATGCTTGGCAGCATTGGCTCATAAGAATGAGTATTGCTCAGATACTATCATTCTTGCAATGCTCTAGTAAGTGTCTTTTATTTTACATTTGTTTGTAAAACAATCCTTCTTGTACCTCCTTTACACCCTACCCTAATTATTGTTTGGTCTAATGCAGCATGATGAGAAGCTGGCTTAACCACGCTGTACAGCATACAGTTCATATTATTGATCCTGCCATTTCCTTCAAGTTAAGAGATGCAAAGGAAACTCCCATGGATATTTCCAATTGGTTCAGACACTGCGATTTTGATGTTGTCGATGTTTTGCTACTTCCATACCATAATAAGTATGTGGGTGACTGCTTCTTTTGGGATTTTTCTTCAAGATTGAGAACTCTTGTAGCCTTTGATTTCTTAATGCTTTTTTCCTTACGTAGTGACCACTGGAGCTTTGCTTCTATTGATATCCAACAGAAGCAATGCTGTTTATTCAACTCTCTTAAAAACACACACAGAGAGCTGAAATTGTAAGTGGTGTGTGTGCTATTTTTAACTTTAAACTTCATTATTTTGATTTAATGCACACTAACTGAATTATATGTATTGTAGTTGTATTAGAAGGCTTCTAGATGCATTGGATCACTATCCTCCTAATGTCAATCTTTTGGATTCAATAGAGCCAATAGATTTAGAGGTAGAAAGTCGTTCCCTCTACTGATGTCTATTTCATGCTATGCCTTTGAACTTATTGAATAATTTTGTTTTGTTCAGATATTAACAGTTTCTAACATATCTTTCCAACTGTACAAACACCACAACAAGATGATTCAAGTAGCTGCGGGATTGGAAAGTGCTGATTAGTGCCAAATATATACTTTCAAGCTATTTTGAGATAGGACAGCCAGACCTTGTAAGAAAAAATAATTTTCATTTAGCTTCAAAATAATTGATATTGGTACAAAGTGTTCTAAATCATCATATGCCATTGCAGATGAGAGAAGATAGCTTCAGCTAAAACTATGTATATAGTTTCAGAGCTGATACAATTTGAAAGTTTTTGAAGTATGCCTCCCCCAAACCTATTGTACCAGCTACTGTCGAGTTGGGTGAGAGATCTAAAGTCCGAGAAGGTGTCATACACCTTGATGACACAGATGATGCTGATGTGGTGCCACAGGAACAAGGATCTAGTGCTGATGAGGAGAAGCCACAGGAACAAGGACCTGCTGATGTTACCTACTGATGATATTGAGGAGAAGATGGAGCAACAGCAAACAGATGCTCCAGGGGCAGTAGAGGAGACAATGGAGCAGCACCAAGAGATTGTACACGACAGGATGGAGCAGCAGAAAATAGATTCTCCAAAAAAAGATGATACGGTGAGCTTGGACCATGTAGAGCAGCCTCTGGATCAGGCTATAGATAAATAGAAAATGGTTGTCAAGAATATGTTCTACATATACAATTAAACACTTCTGTATAAAATTTTACTTTATTGAATATAATACCTTTGTTTATGGAGTCTGTGTTATCTCAATTTTCAAATTTTCAATGTCTTTGCATTTTATTGAACTCTCTCTTCTTTTGAGCACCTGCAAAAAAGCAATATGAAACAATAGGGTAAAGTAAACTAATAGCAGTGCTTAATGAGACTAGGATAAGTCAGATGGTGTACCTTCTTATTGTTGTAGATAAATAAAATGTCCTTTGAAATAGAACCTTCTGTCTCAAACAGAATGTCATTGCACAATTGAGCTAGGGAGCAACATTGTCTTAATGAGATATTGACTAGCACATCACCATTCTCAACAACATCAATATCAAGAAGTTTATTTTCTGCACCAAAAGAATCTTCATCTTGATCCATTGGGACTAGTTTTGTGCCTAGCATTCGACTGCGCTTATAATAAAAAGAAAAAATAAAATTGTGATGCAACCATGTACTTCAGTTGCATAGAAGGTTGGACAACCTCACAAAACACTGAACTACATGTCTTCTTATCCCAACCTTTATCCCAAAATTGTGGCATGCATGCCAGACTTGTTGCTTTAACTGTGAACACTGTTTTTGAAACCTTCATTGGAAAGGTATTAAACAAGTCTACAAAAACTATGAGAGGCATGCATAAAGAAATTTTTATTATCCTTGTGGCAATATTGGGCCTCAGAGCTTTCTGTACTTCTTTGAAAAGCTTGGCCCTATATGCCTCTGTAACACTAAAATTGTAAGATTCCTCCCCAGCCTCTCAAAATGTCCAGCATATTCCCCTGTAAATCAATTCCCTCTTCAGAAATATAAGAGATCTCATCTCTGCCTGTTTTGACAGAGAGAGAAAATATTCTAGAGAGAGAATATTCAGATTATGAATACTTTTGGATAGAAAAATAACTCATCTTATTAAAATAAGTTCCCCTGAAACAGAAATTCAAAAAGAACTTTCCAATGTGCAATTAGAAATAATTGGAAATGGATATGAAAGACCTTAGCCTAAGGGTCTAGATTTTCAGAAATTTTTGGATTATGGTCCAATTAAGGTTCCTATGGGCCAATAGCATCAATCCATGTGTAGGGAGGAGATAAATCCAATTTGTAAAAGAAGATACCCAAAAATGAGTAAATGCTCACATAAGATGAAGAGTTGACTATGTACAAGGTTTATTAGTAAAAAACTATGAGCAATATTCAAAATATGAGATGTTTTGGGTATCCAAAAATGAGTAAATGCTCACACAAGATGAAGAGTTGAAAATGTACAAGGTTTATTAGTAAAACACTATGAGCAATATTAAAAATATGAGATATTTTGGGTATAATGATTCTATTTTGACACATATGTAAGGAAGGGGAGTCCATTAAAGGAGGTGCATATTTCACATGCTTGAATGAGTTTGAAACTCAAAAATAATGTGATATTTTTATCTCTCCTCTCTCTTGAACCAAACCAAATCAAAATGGAACCAAATCGAATAAAAAAGTAACCAAACTAGGTCCAAATCTAGTCCAAATTCAACCAAACTGAATTTGGAAAATTCTAGAATTCAGTTTATAGATTTAGTTAGAGCTTCCCTCTCCTATAAATAGAACATGAGTCCTTTGAAAAAAAGAGAAGAATTTTACTATACTAGAGTTATGCTGAAATAATGCTAATTTCTACTATTCTCTAAAATTCTCTCCAAATTGAAGAAATTGGAGCTTCCCTCTTTCTTCAATCCCCATTGGTGGCTCCATCAACATACTTAACCAATTGATTGGTTGGGGGCCTCTACCGTGAACAAAGAATCAAGCAATTTGTAAGGTAAATGGTGAATTTTGATCTTTTCTATAATTTCTCAATGCTTCTCTCTTCTCAACCCCTCTCAATTTTGAGAAGCTTAATTGGAATGATTTTTGAATGCTATTGAAGTTAATTGATGAATGGTAGTGAAGAGTTACATAATTTGATGAATGCTATCGAAGTTAATTGATTAATGATAGTTAAGAATTACATAAATTTCCATTTATGCTTAATTCAAATGGTTTTTATGTAATTTCTCTCTCTCACTCAAGAAATGGTCATACTCATGACCCATTCTCAATCCAAATGAAGCTTTTCGTAAAGCTTTTCCTTAATCCAAGATTAATCTATGCTTGAGGCCAAATTAATGGCTTTTTTTTCTATGCTTTTAGTTTATGTATTTCATGAATATTGATGATTCAATCCATTATGGATGAATGATCCAATTAGGGATCATTCTAATTATTTCCTTAATGATAAGCTTTATCCCTTAGAAAAATTGAGATTTATGAGTCATAGCAGCGGAGCTATAGCAAAATGTTTATAAAAATTACGCATAAAATAATTTCATTCAAAGCATGAAAAGAGGACTTCCTACCATATTCTAGGAATTATCATCCTAGATTAATTGAAAGATATTCATTGTAATCCTAGAGAAATTGATTTTTATATTATGCATAATTGATTTTCATGCATAGAGGTATGCATAAAAGATTATTATTTTAACATAAAAGTGTTACTTTTATCATAATTAGAATTCATGCATAGAGGTATGCATAAAAGATTATTATTTTAATATAAAAGTGTTACTTTTATCATATTTAAATTTCATGCATAGAGGTATGCATAAAAGATGATTATTTTAATATAAAAGTGTTACTTTTATCATATTTGAATTTCATGCATAGAGGTATGCATAAAAGATGATTATTTTAATATAAAAGTGTTACTTTTATCATATTTGAATTTCATGCATAGAGGTATGCATAAAAGATGATTATTTTATTATAAAAGTGTTACTTTTATCATATTTGAATTTCATGCATAGAGGTATGCATAAAAGATGATTATTTTATTATAAAAGTGTGACTTTTATCATAATTGAATTTCATGCATAGAGGTATGCATAAAAGATGATTATTTTATTATAAAAGTGTTACTTTTATCATATTTGAATTTCATGCATAGAGGTATGCATAAAAGATGATTATTTTATTATAAAAGTGTGACTTTTATCATAATTGAATTTCATACATAGAGGTATGCATAAAAGTTGATTATTTTATTATAAAAGTGTGACTTTTATCATATTTGAATTTCATGCATAGAGGTATGCATAAAAGTTGATTATTTTATTGTAAAAGTGTTACTTTTATCATATTGGATTTCATGCATAGAGGTATGCATAAAAGATATTCTTTTTATACTAAAAGTGTGATTTTTCATCATAAATGGATTTTATGCATAACTTAGAAGCATAAGAGAAATTCTTTTATTCTAAAAGTGTAATTCCTACCAAATTGAATTTATGCATAAGAAGATGCATAAAAGATTGATTTTAAATTCAAAAGTGTCATTCTCATCTAAATTAAATTTATGCATAGGAAAATGCATAAAAGATTGAAATTTAATTCAAAAGTGTCATTTTCATTTTAAATGAATTTATGCATAGGAAGATGCATAAAAGATTGATTTTTACTTCGAAATTATTAATCTCCTTAAATAGAATTTATGCATAAATAAATGTGTAAAGAAATCTTATATCGAATATAAGAATTCTCTTGTATTCTATAAATAGATATGAGATGTAATAGGATGTGATAAGAGGTATATAAGATGTGATAAGAGGTGATAAGATGCTTATGAAATAAGTTAGGAGGTGATAAGATGAATTAAGATGTGATAAGATGTGTATGGGATGAGGTAAGAAGTGTATGTGATAGGATAAGATGTATATGGGTTGTGATAGGGCGAGAATGGATGTGATGTAAAAGATTAGATGTGAAGGCATATGGGGTTATATGAATGGGAATGTGGAAATGGATGTATGTATGTGGATGTGGAGATGGGAGTGTGGATGTATGAATGTGAAAATGGATGTATGCATGAAGATGTATATGCATAGATGTGAATGTGGATGTAGATGTGGATGTATAGATGTGATTGTGGAACGTGGATGTGGATGTATGTATGTATGTGGATGTAGATGTGAATGGGAATGTGGATGTGGATGTAGATGTGGATGTATAGATGTGAATGTGGAATGTGGATGTGGATGTATGTATGTATGTGGATGTATAGATGTGAATGGGAATGTGGATATGGATGTATGTATGTATGTGGATGTGGATGTATGAATGAGGACGTGATAGTGGATGTATGCATGTGGATGTGGATGTATGGATGTGTATGTATGAATGTGGATATGGGATGTGGATGTATAAATGAGGATGTGAAAATGGAGGTAAGCATGTAAATGTGGATGTATGGATGTGAATGTGGATGTGGATGTGGATGTATGGATGTGGATATGGATGTGTATGTATGAATGTGGATATGGGATGTGGATGTATAAATGAGGATGTAAAAATGGATGTATGCATTTATATGTGGATGTATGGATGTGAATGTGAATGTGTATGTGAATTAATGTGTCGTCGATATGAGGAAATGGATGAGAATGAGTACACATTGAATGGAATGTGGAATAAGTAATGTGGACTAAGGAGGGATAATGTGGAAAGACGAGAGTTCGATTTAGAAACTGTATTTTGTGACTGTTTGTAAATGACTGTTTTATGTCAAGAATGCTGGGGAAGCATTTTGACCATCTTGTGGATTAAGGTCATGAAGACCTAACTGTTAAAGTTGCAACTGCTCTGCTGAGACGGAGAGTCAATGGAGGACGTCTCGCGTAGCAAGGTCGACCGAGGTCTTGACCAGCCTCGGTTCGATTTAAATGGTGAGCTTCCGGTACGGTGGATGAGGGAATAAGGAAGTGGCCTATGAGTGAAGCGCTAGGTCACCTGCGAAGGATCCTAGAGGGTGCTGACCATACGCTGCTCGAGCTCTGGGTCGCCGAAGATACCCACACATGCATCGTGGAAGATATTGGAATAAAGAATAAGAATTGTTTTCTGAAACCGGGCATGGATCTGGTTGATTGACCTTGCTGGTTCTCAACGGATGAGTCCATGGCTCTTTTATATGGATCTGTGGGTTGATCTTGCTGATCTTCCACGGAGATTCCATTCTGTTATATGAATATATTGCCGGTTACTATGAGCTAGGAACTATGGAAAAGGCCCGTGAGTGAACAGGTGGTGAGCGTTGTGGTTGCCAATGATGCCATAAGTATACCGATGAATGAATGACTGGAAATAAGGATTCAACCAGAGACTATGAGGATTGTCATCAGTGACATAATGGTTTCATTAAAGGATTGTTTTAAAGTTAGCTGATGCTGCTAAGAAAAAGACAATTTCATATTGGGTGTGTAAGTGGTGTGACTAGTTTTATGTTTGCATGAACTTTCGGCTAGGGGGCCTTGGAACTCTTTTCCTTGGTACCCGGGACAAAAACTAACCAAATTCTTAATTGGATCCCATCACTACAGTGGTTGGGCGGTTGGCTAACCCATGGGACTGGATGGGGTTAGGCTGGACTGATGGATCCGTAAATCAAGACTCAATTTCTGTTTACGATAGATAAAGTAAATCCCGGATAGTAATTGTTCTATGGATAGGAATCAATGGCTGTGCCTCTTAATGGGAAAAAAAGCGTTGATCCCAATGATCCAAGTGCAAGTTTCTTCCTTGATCTGATCGAGTATCTTTATAGGTGCAGTCGACGGATCAGCTTGATCAGTAATGGTCTTGACTACGTTAGAGTAAAGAGTTATCCTGGTGGAATCGCCCGTACTTTCCGGGTGAAGGAAGTTTTTCCGGGTTCGGTTTTGGAAAAACCGACGGATTAGTCTCTTGTCCGGATATCCATGCGCGAGGCCCCGAGTGTGGGACCCCTGTCCCGCGCGAGAAGTACTACTTCCACTGCTAGTACCCCAAATCCGTTGCTCGATGGGAACAGGGATCTTACAGTTGGTATCAGAGCCAAATTGAAAGCTAATAAGGATAATTAAAATCTTTTCTGAAATTGGTAATAAGAATTCAGAAACAGCATTTTCATAATGTATTTTCATTCCGTAAGCTTCTTTAATGAAGAAATTTTAATCAAAGAGATTGTTTTTATAGATGGAAGTTCCCCATTTATCTGGTATTCCCGACCTCACCCAGTCTCAAGATATGATTGCATTTGCCTTCGAGCATCTCATCTCTTCTGCTTCAACTCGAACAAGCCGAGCAAGACTCGCACGCCATTTCGAGGAATTATATTTTCCTAACCTAGTGGAGAGACAACAGCATAAGTGGTTTGCAGGGCTATATATCCACGCCTCTTGCAACCAGCATGCAATGCTGAGGCAGAACCTCTCATTGGCCATGATTTTGATAAAGAACACCATATTAGATAATTTGGGAAAAATCCCATTCCCATTTGAAAAATGGGAATGGTGAACTTGTCCAAAAGTTTGTCAAAACCCCCGCATTCCCATTTGAAAAATGGGAGCATGGTGAACTTGTCCAAAAGTTTGTCAAAACCCCCACATGTGACATATCATCGAAAAGATCTTGAAGAGTAGAATCTAAATCTATGATCTCCGACAAATTTGGAGTTAGTATGTTAAAGATATGTCCGAAAATATATGGAGTAATTGATTCCCAAAATGTGAGATTTTTCCCAAAGTACCTAATATTGACTTAAAGCTGAAAATGACGCGTGGTGTCATTCTATATCATTCAACGCCTCAAAATTTCAGACTTGCTTGCCGAGTTTATAGACTCTTTAGTCGATTTATCCCTACGGAGAAAATAATAGCTCCCTTCGCAATTAGAGAAATTATGTAAGAGGGCATGACTATGGCCCATGACTATGGCCCAGTACCGTCGTCTTATGCGTCTCTCGAGGAGATTTTAAATTTTGGAGCCGAGCCACTCTATGTACTTATTGCAACTTGTAAATAAATATACAAATATTTTTTTTATTTAAGTGATTGTTTACGGACGATCGGATAAAGAAAAATCTGTTTATTAGACATATGTCATAGATCTCCAATAAGATCAACTGAGGAGTCAATTATGTCAAAAGTTTATCAAGATGCACAAAAAGGTTATAATTGTGTGATATAATTCATACAAATTGTTATTCAAATTGAAATTCATAAATTAGTAATTGGGTCTTCAATTAGAAGTACCGTAATTGTATGGAACCCTGACTTGCTTGAGGCCTAGACATGATGGTATTTACCTTATAGTTCGAGTATCATGACTATTCGTATATACCGAGGGTATAACTGCAGCTCTTTACCGATAGTATATACGAGTAAATCTAAGACTTGAAATTATAAGCATTAATGTTATCCAGTTGATGAATTCGAATGTGGTTGATATGATTTTTAATTCTGTTTGGGAACTGATGAATTGATTTGGATTCTGATTGAAAAATGATGATCCCTGAAAATTGATTGAAATGTAATAAGCTGAGCGAAACCACAATGTGGATGATTGGGACGAGTCCCTGTAGTAATTGTAAGATTCCTCCCCCAACCCCCTTTTTGATGTCTAGTATATTCCCCTGTAATCAATTCCTTTTCTGAAATATAAGAGATCTTGTTTGTGGCTGTTTTAACCTAGAGAGAGAAAATATTCTAGAGAGAGAATATTCAGATTTTGAATATTTTTGGATAGAAAAATATCTCTTATAATTCAGATGAGTTCCCCTGAAACAGAAATTTAAAAAGAATTTTCCAATGTGCAATTGGAATTAATTGGAAATAGGTATAAAGAACCTTAGCCTAAGGGTCTAGATTTTCAGAAATCTTTAGACTATGGTCCAATTAAGGTTCCTATGGGCAAATAGCATCAATCCATGTGTAGGGAGGAGATAAATCCAAATTGTAAAAAGAAAATACCCAAAAATGAGTAAATGCTCACATGAGGTGAAGAGTTGAAAATGTACAAGGTTTATTAGTAAAAAAACTATGAGCAATATTAAAATGATTCCATTATAACACCTATGTAAGGAAGGGGGAGTTCTTTAAAGGAGGTGCATATTTCACATAAGATGAAGAGTTGAAAATGTACAAGGTTTATTAGTAAAAAACTATGAGCAATATTAAAATGATTCCATTATGACACATATGTAAGGAAGGGGAGTTCTTTAAAGGAGGTGCATATTTCCCTTAAATGATTTTATTATGACACATATGTAAGGAAGGGGAGTCCCTTAAATGCTCACATAAGATGAAGAGTTGAAAATGTACAAGGTTTATTAGTTTAAAAAACACATATGTAAGGAAGGGGAGTTCTTTAAAGGAGGTGCATATTTCACATAAGATGAAGAGTTGAAAATGTACAAGGTTTATTAGTAAAAAAAAAACTATGACACATATGTAAGGAAGGAGAGCTCTTTAAAGGAGGTGCATATTTCACATGCTTGAATGAGTTTTAAACTCATAAAAATTGAGATATTTTATCTCTCCTCTCTCCTAATTCAAGTCTAGTTCCAAAAAGTTAGCTTAACTGACCTATAAATGGTCAAAAAGTGACCAAACTGACTTGGAAAATTCTAGAATCAGTTTGTTTGGTTAGGAGCTCAAATTTTCCTATAAATAGAAGCCTTCCCTTGTTGAAAAAAAATATAGAGTCTTATGCCTTGTTACTCTACTCCACCTAAGCCAAATTAGATAGAGTCTTATGCCTTGTTACTCTACTCCACCTAAGCCAAATTAGATAGTGTCTTATGCTTTGTTACTCTACTCCATCTAAGCCAAAATATATAGTGTCATATGCTATGTTACTCCACCTAAGCCAAGAACTGTGAATTCTTTAATAATTCACTAGTTTTTGACACCTCTCTTTCTTCAATCCCCATTGGTGGCTCCATCAACATACTAAACCAATTGATTGGTTGGGGGCCTCTACCGTGAATAAAGAATCAAGCAAATCATAAGGTAAGTATATTGAATTTTGATCTTTTCTATAATTTCTCAATGATTCTCTCTTCTCAACCCCTCTCAAGCTTGAGAAGTTTAATTGGTATGGTTTTTTTAAAATGCTATTGAAGTTAATTGGTGAATAGTAGTGAAGAGTTACATAATTTAATAAATGCTATAGAAGTTAACTTCCATTTATGTTTAAATTCTAATGGTTTTTATGTAATTTCTCTCTCTCACTCAAGAAGTGGTAATACTCATGACCCATTCTCAATCCAAATGAAGCTTTTCATAAAGCCTTTCCTTAATCCAAGATTAAGCTATGCTTGAGGCCAAATTAATGGCTTTTTGCTATGCTTTTAGTTTATGCACATTGATGATTCAATCCATTATGGATTGATGATCCAATTAGAGACCATTCTAATTGTTTTCTTAATGATTCAATTAGAGACCATTATGGATTGATTATCCAATTAGAGACCATTCTAATTATTTCTTTAATAATGAGCTTTATCCCTTAGAAAAAAATTGAGATTTATCAGTCATAGTAGCGGAGCTATGGCAAAATTTTTATAGAAATTACGCATAAAATAAATTCATTCAAAGCATAAAAAGAGGACTTCCTACCATATTCTAGGAACTATCATCCTAGATTAATTAAAAGAATTTTATTATGCATGGAGATGTGGATGTTGCATGTAGATGTAGATGTATGGATGTGAGTGTGAATGTGGAGGTGGATGTATGCATGGGATGTGGATGTATGCATGTAGAAATAGATGTGTAGATGAGGATGTAAATGGAGATGTGGATGGATGCATGTAGATGTAGATGTATAGATGTAGATGTGAATAGAGATGTGGATGTATACATGTAGATGTAGATGTATAGATGTAGATGGGAATGGAGATGTGGATGTATACATGTAGATGTAGATGTATAGATGTAGATGTGAATGGAGATGTGGATGTATGCATGTAGATGTAGGTGTATAGACGTAGATGTGGATGTAGAGGTGGATGTATGCATGTAGATGTAGATGTATAGATGTAGATGGGAATGGAGATGTGGATGTATACATGTAGATGTAGATGTATAGATGTAGATGTGAATGGAGATGTGGATGTATGCATGTAGATGTAGGTGTATAGACGTAGATGTGGATGTAGAGGTGGATGTATGCATGTAGATGTAGATGTATAGATGTGGATGTGAATGTGGAGTGGATGTATGCATGTAGATGTAGATGTATGGAGGTGAATGTGAATGTGGATGTGGATGTATGCATAGGGATGTAGATGTATGCATGTAGATGTGAATGTACGCATATAGTTGTGGATGTATGGATGTGAATATACGATTGTGATGTGAGGGAATCTGAAGTGATGAGATGGAAATGATGTGATGGGATGAGTATACATATAAATGGAATATGGAATAAGTAATGTAGATTGAGGAGGGATAATGTGGAAAAATGAAAGTTAAAATAGAAATTGTATTGTAAACTGTTTGTAAATGCTGTTTGTAAATGCTGTTTGTAAATGATTGTTTTATGTCAAGAATGCTGGGGGGAGCATTTTGACCGTCTTGTGATTAAGGTCGTGATGAGAAAGTTGCAACTGCTGACGGGGAGTCAATGAAGGACGTCTCGCGTAGCAAGGTCGGCCGAGGTCTTGACCAGCCTCGGTGCGATTAAAATGGTGAGCTTCCGGTACGGTGGATGAGGGGCCAAGGAAGCGGCCTATGCGTGAAGCGCTAGGTTACCTGCGAAGGATCCTAGAGGGTGCTGACCATACGGTGCTCGGGCTCTGGGTTGCCTAGGATACCCACGCGTGCGTCGAGGAAGATATTGGAACAGAGTTGGAGTTGTTTTCTGAAATCGAGCATGGATCTGGTTGATTGACCTTGCTGGTCTTCAATGGATGAGTCCATGGCTCCTTATATGGATCTGTTGGTTGATCTTGCTGATCTTCAACGAGAGTCCATCTTGTTAAGTGATTATATTGCCAAGTATTATGGGCTAGGAACTATCGAAACGGCTCCTGAGCGTTCTAGTTGCCAATGATGCCATAGATACTCTGATGAAGGAATGATGGGAAATTAAGAATCAATTGGATAAATTGGAAGATGGTGATCAATGATACTATGGTTTTATTAAAGGATTGTTTTAAATTGGTTGAATCTGGTTGAAAAAGGCAATTTCATATTGGGTGTGTGAGTGGTGTGACTAGTTTTATTTTGCATGAACATCCGGCTAGGGGGCCTTGGAACTCTTTTCCTTGGTACCCGGGACAAAACCTAACCAAATTTTTAATTGGATCCCATCACTACAGTGGTTGGGCGGTTGGCTAACCCATGGGATTGGATGGGGTTAGGCTGGACTGATGGATCCGTAAATCGAGACTCAAACTTTTGTTTTTACGATAGAAGGAAAAAAAAAAATCCCGGACAGAAACTGTTCTATGGATAGGAATCAACGGCTGTGCCTCTTGAATGGGGAAAAAAGCGTTGATCCCAATGATCCAAGTGCAAGTTTCTTCCTTGAACTGACTAAGTATCTTATAGATGTAATCGGATCATCTCGATCAGAAATGATCTTGACTACGTTAGAGTAAAAAGTTATCCTGGTGGAATCGCCCGTGCTTTCCGGTAAAGGAAGTTTTTTCGGGTTCGGTTTTGGAACAACCGACGGATTAGTCTCTTATCCGGATATCCGTGGGCGAGGCCCCGAGTGTGGGACCCCTGTCCCGCGCGAGAAGCGCTACTTCCGCTGCCAGTACCCCGAATCCGTTGCTCGGTGGGAACAGGGATCTTACAGTTGGTATCAGAGCCTTTGGTTAATAAAGATCGACTGAGAAGATAAATATATCAAAAATTTATCAAGAAACACAAAAAGGTTATAATTGTGTGAGATAATTCATACAATTTGATATTCAAACTGAAATTCGTAATTTGGTAGTTGGGTCTTCAGATGGAAGTACCGCAATTATAGAGAATCCTTGACTTGCTTGAGGCCTAGACATGATAGTAGTTACCTTATAATCCCAAGGGCCATGACTACCCGTATATACCGAGAGTATACTGCAGCTCTTTACTGACAGTATATACGAGTAAATCTAAGACTTGAAATTATAAGCGTTAATGCTATCTAGATGATGATTTCGAATGTGATTGATATGATTTTTAATTCTGTTTGAGAATGAATGAATTGATTTGGATTCTGATTGAAAATGCTGATTGAAAAATGTTGATTTTTAAAAATTAGTTGAAATATAATGAAACCACAATGAGGGGGAATGGGACGAGTCCCTGTGATGATATTCATAACTAGAATGATGATATTGAATTCAACAAATCACTATGAGATTAGTGGGTTGTGCTGTCAGATTGCTGCTATTAATACTTGACCGGTAGATCAAGTTAAGGGATGTAAAATTGAGAACTTGCTTGACTGAAGTTTCCGTGGAGGAATGTTCCAAAGGAAATTTTTCGGTCTAATGGACCATTATCATGTTAAATGAATTGTTATTTAATGATGAGTTCTATATAAGGGATATTTATCCCAGCGTTCTGTTGGGTTGACCAGAATATAAGCAACCCCAGAATAAAAATTGGATCTTAAGAAAAAGAGTTATCCTCTACCTTGCGAGATGAGGACATCTCGCACTTTTTAAGTGGGGTAGAATGTAAGATTCCTCCCCAGCCTTCGAGGTATACAGGAGTAAGAATCTCCCTTTCTGATCTTATAATTATTCCCTCTCTAAAATAAAAGAAAGTTTCTGTTTAAAAAAAGGAAGACCCTTTCCCTAGAATACTCTCAGGAGTCCCACCTGTTTTAAGGATTTAGAACAATGAGTTTAGAAGTGAGAATCGGTGTTTTGGATACCAAGGTTTTGGTTTTTATTCGAGTACGGCCCAAAAGAAGTTCTTTATCTCTTGGGAGTATAAGAAGTTATCCCCCAGATATTGTGATCCTTATATCTGAATTCAATGAAAGTAGGTGACTTAGCCTACAAGTTTCTTTTATCTCCTCATCTCAAAATTCTTAATGCCTTCTATAGAAAAATGTGCCAAACCCAAATCATGGAAAGACGGTAAAACTTCAGTGGTAAGTTACCGTTGGCTTCTAGGTTACGCTAGCTCCTTCCTTTATATAAGTCGTAACTTTTACTTGTCGCTCACAGTAATCTTACTCCCATCAATCTCCTTTCTTTCTTATTCTCCTTCATGGCTTGGCAACAGGAATTAGTTTTATCCCTGATGATTTCTCACCTTCAAGACGCAAGAGAGTCTGTGAAGAAAGACTTTATAGAACAGTATGAGCGCTCACTTTTTCCTCACCTAGGAACTTCTGTAGCGCAGACCAAATGGCGAACCTATCAAAACATAACTAGGGTAACACCCTGGGGTCAGCAGCACTTTCGTAACAATGTCCGCTTGGCCATGGTTATTGAAGCTTTGGGTTTGGGTCCTCGATACTACTGCGTCATGAGATCAAGGCATCTTGGGTTTTCTGAGCGGGTCTTCTTACTGACGTGTTTTCTTCCTCATGAGAAGATATGCCTTTATCCCGTTTTTGGCTTGCCTCTCAGAGGTCCTTTTGTTAGATCACCTCATACCACTGAGATAGGTGCGGCAATAACCAGCAGAATCATTCCCATAGATGAGTTACCCTATACTTGTGCAGCTTGTGAGGACTGCTTTTGTGACCATATGATGGACGGGCTTATGGAAGTGTAAAGAGTTTCTCTATCTTTACTGTATAAGTTCCGAGAATGAATAAAGTTTAAATCTTGTTCTTATTTTGAATCTTACTCTCTTTAAGACTTTTCTTGGTGGTTAATCGTGATTAAAATTTTTCTCTAAGTCTCATATTCATGCATCTTGCAAAATTATTCCAAGTTGCGAGATGAGGACATCTCGCGTTTTTTAAGTGGGGTAGAATGTAAGATTCCTCCCCCAACCCCCTTTTTGATGTCTAGTATATTCCCCTGTAATCAATTCCTTTTCTGAAATATAAGAGATCTTGTTTGTGGCTGTTTTAACCTAGAGAGAGAAAATATTCTAGAGAGAGAATATTCAGATTTTGAATATTTTTGGATAGAAAAATATCTCTTATAATTCAGATGAGTTCCCCTGAAACAGAAATTTAAAAAGAATTTTCCAATGTGCAATTGGAATTAATTGGAAATAGGTATAAAGAACCTTAGCCTAAGGGTCTAGATTTTCAGAAATCTTTAGACTATGGTCCAATTAAGGTTCCTATGGGCCAATAGCATCAATCCATGTGTAGGGAGGAGATAAATCCAAATTGTAAAAAGAAAATACCCAAAAATGAGTAAATGCTCACATGAGGTGAAGAGTTGAAAATGTACAAGGTTTATTAGTAAAAAAACTATGAGCAATATTAAAATGATTCCATTATGACACCTATGTAAGGAAGGGGGAGTTCTTTAAAGGAGGTGCATATTTCACATAAGATGAAGAGTTGAAAATGTACAAGGTTTATTAGTAAAAAACTATGAGCAATATTAAAATGATTCCATTATGACACATATGTAAGGAAGGGGAGTTCTTTAAAGGAGGTGCATATTTCCCTTAAATGATTTTATTATGACACATATGTAAGGAAGGGGAGTCCCTTAAATGCTCACATAAGATGAAGAGTTGAAAATGTACAAGGTTTATTAGTTTAAAAAACACATATGTAAGGAAGGGGAGTTCTTTAAAGGAGGTGCATATTTCACATAAGATGAAGAGTTGAAAATGTACAAGGTTTATTAGTAAAAAAAAAACTATGACACATATGTAAGGAAGGAGAGCTCTTTAAAGGAGGTGCATATTTCACATGCTTGAATGAGTTTTAAACTCATAAAAATTGAGATATTTTATCTCTCCTCTCTCCTAATTCAAGTCTAGTTCCAAAAAGTTAGCTTAACTGACCTATAAATGGTCAAAAAGTGACCAAACTTACTTGGAAAATTCTAGAATCAGTTTGTTTGGTTAGGAGCTCAAATTTTCCTATAAATAGAAGCCTTCCCTTGTTGAAAAAAAATATAGAGTCTTATGCCTTGTTACTCTACTCCACCTAAGCCAAATTAGATAGAGTCTTATGCCTTGTTACTCTACTCCACCTAAGCCAAATTAGATAGAGTCTTATGCCTTGTTACTCTACTCCACCTAAGCCAAATTAGATAGTGTCTTATGCTTTGTTACTCTACTCCATCTAAGCCAAAATATATAGTGTCATATGCTATGTTACTCCACCTAAGCCAAGAACTGTGAATTCTTTAATAATTCACTAGTTTTTGACACTTCTCTCTTTCTTCAATCCCCATTGGTGGCTCCATCAACATACTAAACCAATTGATTGGTTGGGGGCCTCTACCGTGAATAAAGAATCAAGCAAATCATAAGGTAAGTATATTGAATTTTGATCTTTTCTATAATTTCTCAATGATTCTCTCTTCTCAACCCCTCTCAAGCTTGAGAAGTTTAATTGGTATGGTTTTTTTAAAATGCTATTGAAGTTAATTGGTGAATAGTAGTGAAGAGTTACATAATTTAATAAATGCTATAGAAGTTAACTTCCATTTATGTTTAAATTCTAATGGTTTTTATGTAATTTCTCTCTCTCACTCAAGAAGTGGTAATACTCATGACCCATTCTCAATCCAAATGAAGCTTTTCATAAAGCCTTTCCTTAATCCAAGATTAAGCTATGCTTGAGGCCAAATTAATGGCTTTTTGCTATGCTTTTAGTTTATGCACATTGATGATTCAATCCATTATGGATTGATGATCCAATTAGAGACCATTCTAATTGTTTTCTTAATGATTCAATTAGAGACCATTATGGATTGATTATCCAATTAGAGACCATTCTAATTATTTCTTTAATAATGAGCTTTATCCCTTAGAAAAAAATTGAGATTTATCAGTCATAGTAGCGGAGCTATGGCGAAATTTTTATAGAAATTACGCATAAAATAAATTCATTCAAAGCATAAAAAGAGGACTTCCTACCATATTCTAGGAACTATCATCCTAGATTAATTAAAAGAATTTTATTATGCATGGAGATGTGGATGTTGCATGTAGATGTAGATGTATGGATGTGAGTGTGAATGTGGAGGTGGATGTATGCATGGGATGTGGATGTATGCATGTAGAAATAGATGTGTAGATGAGGATGTAAATGGAGATGTGGATGGATGCATGTAGATGTAGATGTATAGATGTAGATGTGAATAGAGATGTGGATGTATACATGTAGATGTAGATGTATAGATGTAGATGGGAATGGAGATGTGGATGTATACATGTAGATGTAGATGTATAGATGTAGATGTGAATGGAGATGTGGATGTATGCATGTAGATGTAGGTGTATAGACGTAGATGTGGATGTAGAGGTGGATGTATGCATGTAGATGTAGATGTATAGATGTAGATGGGAATGGAGATGTGGATGTATACATGTAGATGTAGATGTATAGATGTAGATGTGAATGGAGATGTGGATGTATGCATGTAGATGTAGGTGTATAGACGTAGATGTGGATGTAGAGGTGGATGTATGCATGTAGATGTAGATGTATAGATGTGGATGTGAATGTGGAGTGGATGTATGCATGTAGATGTAGATGTATGGAGGTGAATGTGAATGTGGATGTGGATGTATGCATAGGGATGTAGATGTATGCATGTAGATGTGAATGTACGCATATAGTTGTGGATGTATGGATGTGAATATACGATTGTGATGTGAGGGAATCTGAAGTGATGAGATGGAAATGATGTGATGGGATGAGTATACATATAAATGGAATATGGAATAAGTAATGTAGATTGAGGAGGGATAATGTGGAAAAATGAAAGTTAAAATAGAAATTGTATTGTAAACTGTTTGTAAATGCTGTTTGTAAATGCTGTTTGTAAATGATTGTTTTATGTCAAGAATGCTGGGGGGAGCATTTTGACCGTCTTGTGATTAAGGTCGTGATGAGAAAGTTGCAACTGCTGACGGGGAGTCAATGAAGGACGTCTCGCGTAGCAAGGTCGGCCGAGGTCTTGACCAGCCTCGGTGCGATTAAAATGGTGAGCTTCCGGTACGGTGGATGAGGGGCCAAGGAAGCGGCCTATGCGTGAAGCGCTAGGTTACCTGCGAAGGATCCTAGAGGGTGCTGACCATACGGTGCTCGGGCTCTGGGTTGCCTAGGATACCCACGCGTGCGTCGAGGAAGATATTGGAACAGAGTTGGAGTTGTTTTCTGAAATCGAGCATGGATCTGGTTGATTGACCTTGCTGGTCTTCAATGGATGAGTCCATGGCTCCTTATATGGATCTGTTGGTTGATCTTGCTGATCTTCAACGAGAGTCCATCTTGTTAAGTGATTATATTGCCAAGTATTATGGGCTAGGAACTATCGAAACGGCTCCTGAGCGTTCTAGTTGCCAATGATGCCATAGATACTCTGATGAAGGAATGATGAGAAATTAAGAATCAATTGGATAAATTGGAAGATGGTGATCAATGATACTATGGTTTTATTAAAGGATTGTTTTAAATTGGTTGAATCTGGTTGAAAAAGGCAATTTCATATTGGGTGTGTGAGTGGTGTGACTAGTTTTATTTTGCATGAACATCCGGCTAGGGGGCCTTGGAACTCTTTTCCTTGGTACCCGGGACAAAACCTAACCAAATTTTTAATTGGATCCCATCACTACAGTGGTTGGGCGGTTGGCTAACCCATGGGATTGGATGGGGTTAGGCTGGACTGATGGATCCGTAAATCGAGACTCAAACTTTTGTTTTTACGATAGAAGGAAAAAAAAAATCCCGGACAGAAACTGTTCTATGGATAGGAATCAACGGCTGTGCCTCTTGAATGGGGAAAAAAGCGTTGATCCCAATGATCCAAGTGCAAGTTTCTTCCTTGAACTGACTAAGTATCTTATAGATGTAATCGGATCATCTCGATCAGAAATGATCTTGACTACGTTAGAGTAAAAAGTTATCCTGGTGGAATCGCCCGTGCTTTCCGGTAAAGGAAGTTTTTTCGGGTTCGGTTTTGGAACAACCGACGGATTAGTCTCTTATCCGGATATCCGTGGGCGAGGCCCCGAGTGTGGGACCCCTGTCCCGCGCGAGAAGCGCTACTTCCGCTGCCAGTACCCCGAATCCGTTGCTCGGTGGGAACAGGGATCTTACAGTAATGATAAATGATGATAATGATTTCAGCAAATCACTATGAGATTAGTGGATTGTACTGTCAAATTGCTACTGTTAATACTTGAGACGGTAGATCAAGTTAAGGGATGGCAAATTGAGAACTTGCTTAACTAAAATTCCCGTGTATGTTCAGAAGGAAATTTTTTCGGACTAATGGACCATTATCGTGTTAAAGATATGAATGATATGAATTGAATAAAATTGTTATGTAATGATGAGTTCTATTCAAGGGATAATTATCCCCGTATTCTGTTGGGTTGACCAGAATATAAGGAACCCCAGAATAAATTGGATTTTAAGAAAAAGAGTTGTCCTCTTCTTTGCGAGATAAGGACATCTCGCACTTTTTAAGTGGGGTAGAATGTAAGATTTCTCCCCCAGCCTTCGAGGTATACAGGAGTAAGAATCTTATAATTATTCCCTCTCTAAATAAAAGAAAGATTCTATTTAAAAAGGGAAGACACTTTACCTAGAATACCTTCAGGAGCCCACTTGTTTTAAAGATTCAGAACGATGAATTCAGAAGTGAGAACCGGTGTTTTGGATGCCAAGGTTTTGACCGTCAGTTAAAAGACTGCCCGACTCCTACCATGAAAAGGGCACAGGGAAGTCTAGAACCCAAATTCAGAGACCAATTCCTTCATACCAATCTAATCAGGGTCCGTCTCGGACAAGATTGCTTAACTCCATTAACTAGGTCCGACCCATTGATTAGGGTCGAGATGACTAGTCAAATGCTTGGCGACTTAGAGGAACAGATGCAGGCAATTCATAAAGATATAAACGCTGCCCAGGATCGACACAGACAATATACAGATAAGAAGAGGACAATCACAGAATTCAAAGAAGCAGTTATAGTCTTCATTTGAATACGGACCAAAAGAATTTCTTTATCTCTAGGGGAGTATAAGTAGTTATCCCCCAGATATTGTGGACCAAAGAAAGAAAGTGACTTAGCCTACGAACTTCTTTTATCTCTTCATCTCAAAGTTCTTAATGCCTTCTATAGAAAAATATGCTAAACCCAAATCATGGAAAGACGGTAAAACTTCAGTGGCAAGATACCATTGGCTTCTAAGTTACGCTAGCTCCTTCCTTTATATAAGTCGTAACTTTTACTTGTCGCTAGCTCCTTCCTTTATATAAGTCGTAACTTTTACTTGTCGCTCACAGTAATCTTACTTCCATCGATCTCCCTTCTTCTTAATCTCCTTCATGGCTTGGCAACAGGAATTAGTTTTATCCATGATGATTTCTCACCTTCAAGATGCAAGCGAGTCTGTGAAGAAGGATTTTATAGAACAGTATGAGCGCTCACTTTTTCCTCACTTGGGAACTCCTGTAGCTCAGACCAAATGGCGGACCTATCAAGATATAACTAGGGTAACACCCTGGGGTCAGCAGCACTTTCGTAACAATGTCCTCTTGGCCATGGTTATTGAAGCCTTGGGTTTGGGTCCCCGATACTAAGTCTGCGTCATGAGATCAAGACATCTTGGGTTTTCTGAGCGGGTCTTCTTACTGGCGTGTTTTCTTCCTCATCAGAAGATATGCCTTTACCCCGTTTTTGGCTTGTCTCTCAGAGGTCCTTTTGTTAGATCACCTCATACCACTGAGATAGGTGCGGCAATAACCAACAGAATTATTTCCATAGATGAGTTACCTTATACGTGCGCAGCTTGTGAGTACTGCTTTTGTGATCATATGATGGACGGGCTTATGGAAGTGTAAAGAGTTCTTCTATCCTTACTGTATATGTTCCAAGAATGAATAAAGTTTAAATCTTGTTCTTGTCTTGACCCTTACTCTCTTTGAGACTTTTTTATTTCGTGGTTAATCTTAATTAAATCTTTCTCTAAGTCTCATGTTCATGCATCTCGTGAAATTATCCCAAGTTTGCGAGATGAGGACATCTCGCGTTTTTCAAGTGGGAGAGAATGTAAGATTCCTCCCCAGCCTCTCAAAATGTCCAGCATATTCCCCTGTAAATCAATTCCCTCTTCAGAAATATAAGAGATCTCGTCTCTGCCTGTTTTGACATAGAGAGAGAAAATATTCTAGAGAGAGAATATTCAGATTATGAATGTTTTTGGATAGAAAAATAAATCATCTTATTAAAATAAGTTCCCCTGAAACAGAAATTCAAAAAGAACTTTCCAATGTGCAATTAGAATTAATTGGAAATGGATATGAAAGACCTTAGCCTAAGGGTCTAGATTTTCAGAAATTTTTGGATTATGGTCCAATTAAGGTTCCTATGGGCCAATAGCATCAATCCATGTGTAGGGAGGAGATAAATCCAATTTGTAAAAGAAGATACCCAAAAATGAGTAAATGCTCACATAAGATGAAGAGTTGACTATGTACAAGGTTTATTAGTAAAAAACTATGAGCAATATTCAAAATATGAGATATTTTGGGTATCCAAAAATGAGTAAATGCTCACACAAGATAAAGAGTTGAAAATGTACAAGGTTTATTAGTAAAACACTATGAGCAATATTAAAAATATGAGATATTTTGGGTATAATGATTCCATTTTGACACATATGTAAGGAAGGGGAGTCCATTAAAGGAGGTGCATATTTCACATGCTTGAATGAGTTTGAAACTCAAAAATAATGTGATATTTTTATCTCTCCTCTCTCTTGAACCAAACCAAATCAAAATGGAACCAAACCGAATAAAAAAGTAACCAAACTAGGTCCAAATCTAGTCCAAATTCAACCAAACTGAATTTGGAAAATTCTAGAATTCAGTTTATAGCTTTAGTTAGAGCTTCCCTCTCCTATAAATAGAACATGAGTCCTTTGAAAAAAAGAGAAGAATTTTACTATACTAGAGTTATGCTGAAATAATGCTAATTTCTACTATTCTCTAAAATTCTCTCCAAATTGAAGAAATTGGAGCTTCCCTCTTTCTTCAATCCCCATTGGTGGCTCCATCAACATACTTAACCAATTGATTGGTTGGAGGCCTCTACCGTGAACAAAGAATCAAGCAATTTATAAGGTCAATGGTGAATTTTGATCTTTTCTATAATTTCTCAATGCTTCTCTCTTCTCAACCCCTCTCAAGCTTGAGAAGCTTAATTAGAATGATTTTTGAATGCTATTGAAGTTAATTGATGAATGGTAGTGAAGAGTTACATAATTTGATGAATGCTATCAAAGTTAATTGATTAATGATAGTTAAGAATTACATAAATTTCCATTTATGCTTAATTCAAATGGTTTTTATGTAATTTCTCTCTCTCACTCAAGAAATGGTCATACTCATGACCCATTCTCAATCCAAATGAAGCTTTTCATAAATCTTTTCCTAAATCCAAGATTAATCTATGCTTGAGGCCAAATTAATGGCCTTTTTGTCTATGGTTTTAGTTTCAGTATTTCATGAATATTGATGATTCAATCCATTATGGATTAATGATCCAATTAGGGATCATTCTAATTATTTCCTTAATGATAAGCTTTATCCCTTAGAAAAATTGAGATTTATCAGTCATAGCAACGGAGCTATAGCAAAATTCTTATAAAAATTACGCATAAAATAATTTCATTCAAAGCATGAAAAGAGGACTTCCTACCATATTCTAGGAATTATCATCCTAGATTAATTGAAAGATATTCATTGTAATCCTAGAGAAATTAATTTTTATATTATGCATAATTGATTTTCATGCATAATTGATTTTCATATTATGTATAATTGATTTTAATGCATAGAGGTATGCATAAAAGATTATTATTTTACCATAAAAGTGTTACTTTTATCATAATTAGAATTCATGCATAGAGGTATGTATAAAAGATTATTATTTTAATATAAAAGTGTTACTTTTATCATATTTGAATTTCATGTATAGAGGTATGCATAAAAGATGATTATTTTAACATAAAAGTGTTACTTTTATCATAATTAGAATTCATGCATAGAGGTATGTATAAAAGATTATTATTTTAATATAAAAGTGTTACTTTTATCATATTTGAATTTCATGTATAGAGGTATGCATAAAAGATGATTATTTTAATATAAAAGTGTTACTTTTATCATATTTGAATTTCATGCATAGAGGTATGCATAAAAGATGATTATTTTATTATAAAAGTGTGACTTTTATCAAAATTGAATTTCATGCATAGAGGTATGCATAAAAGATGATTATTTTATTATAAAAGTGTTACTTTTATCATATTTGAATTTCATGCATAGAGGTATGCATAAAAGATGATTATTTTATTATAAAAGTGTGACTTTTATCATAATTGAATTTCATACATAGAGGTATGCATAAAAGTTGATTATTTTATTATAAAAGTGTGACTTTTATCATATTTGAATTTCATGCATAGAGGTATGCATAAAAGTTGATTATTTTATTGTAAAAGTGTTACTTTTATCATATTGGATTTCATGCATAGAGGTATGCATAAAAGATATTCTTTTTATACTAAAAGTGTGATTTTTCATCATAAATGGATTTTATGCATAACTTATAAGCATAAGAGAAATTCTTTTATTCTAAAAGTGTAATTCCTACCAAATTGAATTTATGCATAAGAAGATGCATAAAAGATTGATTTTAAATTCAAAAGTGTCATTCTCATCTAAATTGAATTTATGCATAGAAAAATGCATAAAAGATTGAAATTTAATTCAAAAGTGTCATTTTCATTTTAAATGAATTTATGCATAGGAAGATGCATAAAAGATTGATTTTTACTTCGAAAGTATTAATCTCCTTAAATAGAATTTATGCATAAATAAATGTGTAAAGAAATCTTATATCGAATATAAGAATTCTCTTGTATTCTGTAAATAGATATGAGATGTAATAGGATGTGATAAGAGGTGTATAAGATGTGATAAGAGGTGATAAGATGCTTATGAAATAAGTTAGGAGGTGATAAGATGAACTAAGATGTGATAAGATGTGTATGGGATGAGGTAAGAAGTGTATGTGATAGGATAAGATGTATATGGGTTGTGATAGGGCGAGAATGGATGTGATGTAAAAGATTAGATGTGAAGGCATATGGGGTTATATGAATGGGAATGTGGAAATGGATGTATGTATGTGGATGTGCGGATGTGGAGATGGGAGTGTGGATGTATGAATGTGAAAGTAGATGTATGTATGTGGATGTGTGGATGTGGAGATGGGAGTGTGGATGTATGAATGTGAAAATGGATGTATGCATGAAGATGTATATGCATAGATGTGAATGTGGATGTAGATGTGGATGTATAGATGTGAATGTGGAATGTGGATGTGGATGTATATATGTATGTGGATGTAGATGTTAATGGGAATGTGGATGTGGATGTAGATATGGATGTATAGATGTGAATGTGGAATGTGGATGTGGATGTATGTATGTACGTGGATGTATATATGTGAATGGGAATGTGGATATGGATGTATGTATGTATGTGGATGTGGATGTATGAATGAGGACGTGATAGTGGATGTATGCATGTGGATGTGGATGTATGGATGTGGATATGGGATGTGGATGTATGAATGTGGATATGGGATGTGGATGTATAAATGAGGATGTGAAAATGGAGGTAAGCATGTAAATGTGGATGTATGGATGTGAATGTGGATGTGGATGTGGATGTGGATGTATGGACGTGGATGTGGATGTATGGATGTGGATATGGATGTGTATGTATGAATGTGGATATGGGATGTGGATGTATAAATGAGGATGTAAAAATGGATGTATGCATGTAGATGTGGATGTATGGATGTGAATGTGAATGTGTATGTGAATTAATGTGTCGTCGATATGAGGAAATGGATGAGAATGAGTACACATTGAATGGAATGTGGAATAAGTAATGTGGACTAAGGAGGGATAATGTGGAAAGACGAGAGTTCGATTTAGAAACTGTATTTTGTGACTGTTTGTAAATGACTGTTTTATGTCAAGAATGCTGGGGAAGCATTTTGACCATCTTGTGGATTAAGGTCATGAAGACCTAACTGTTAAAGTTGCAACTGCTCTGCTGAGACGGAGAGTCAATGGAGGACGTCTCGCGTAGCAAGGTCGACCGAGGTCTTGACCAGCCTCGGTTCGATTTAAATGGTGAGCTTCCGGTACGGTGGATGAGGGACCAAGGAAGCGGCCTATGAGTGAAGCGTTAGGTCACCTGCGAAGGATCCTAGAGGGTGCTGACCATACGGTGCTCGGGCTCTGGGTCGCCGAAGATACCCACACGTGCGTCGTGGAAGATATTGGAATAAAGAATAAGAATTGTTTTCTGAAACCAGGCATGGATCTGGTTGATTAACCTTGCTTGTTCTCAACGGATGAGTCCATGGCTCTTTTATATGGATCTGTGGGTTGATCTTGCTGATCTTCCACGGAGATTCCATTCTGTTATATGAATATATTGCCGGTTAACATGAGCTAGGAACTATGGAAAAGGCCCTTGAGTGAACAGGTGGTGAGCGTTGTGGTTGCCAATGATGCCATAAGTATACCGATGAATGAATGACTGGAAATAAGGATTCAACCAGAGACTATGAGGATTGTCATCAGTGACATAATGGTTTCATTAAAGGATTGTTTTAAAGTTAGCTGATGCTGCTAAGAAAAAGGCAATTTCATATTGGGTGTGTAAGTGGTGTGACTAGTTTTATGTTTGCATGAACTTTCGGCTAGGGGGCCTTGGAACTCTTTTCCTTGGTACCCGGGACAAAACCTAACCAAATTCTTAATTGGATCCCATGGGCGGTTGGCTAATCCATGGGACAGGATGGGGTTAGGCTGGACTGATGGATCCGTAAATCGAGAGTCAATTTCTGTTTACGATAGATAAAGTAAATCCCGGATAGTAATTGTTCTATGGATAGGAATCAACGGCTGTGCCTCTTAATGGGGAAAAAAGCGTTGATCCCAATGATCCAAGTGCAAGTTTCTTCCTTGATTTGACCGAGTATCTTTATAGGTGCAGTCGGCGGATCAGCTTGATCAGTAATGGTCTTGACTACGTTAGAGTAAAGAGTTATCCTGGTGGAATCGCCCGTACTTTCTGGGTGAAGGAAGTTTTTCCGGGTTCTGTTTTGGAAAAACCGACGGATTAGTCTCTTGTCCGGATATCCGTGGGCGAGGCCCCGAGTGTGGGACCCCTGTCCCGCGTGAGAAGTGCTACTTCCGCTGCTAGTACCCCAAATCCGTTGCTCGGTGGGAACAGGGATCTTACAAAAATGTGAGAGAGGCCAATCCACTAAATTCCATGCCGGAAGGTCTTGTTTTCTTAACACACCATGTTTGTTAGCATTGTCCAGCAAAACTGATAAAAATGATCAGTAAAAAATATACCTGATTGAGCTAGCTCTGTTGCACATCGACCTTGGTATTGTTGTTCTCCTATCGATCCATGCAAAACATCTATAAATCCCAAAATACAATCGATGTTTTGCCATGTCTCATACGATGAAGGGTATAAATCTGAAATAAAATAACACAAGAATGTCAATAAGCAAAGAAAGAAAGCTTCATCTTAAAAATCCATACACCTCATAAAGAACAAAACCACAATAGAAAAATATACAATTAGGCCTGTGTTGTGGAAGATCATTTGGATAGTCTTGCAAGACAAGTTCTTTATGCATGTACACATGCTGAATCAAAACTTCTTTCAGCGATATCTTCCCTCTGGTGATTTTAAAATCTCATACTCTTCCCTTCCATGATGCGAAGAAAATGTTTTTTGTCTAGGGTCTCTTTCTTTTTCTAGGTTGCATGAGCACCCATGCTCCTTTCGAAACACTAAACCTTTCCCAAGTTCCTTCCATTTTGACTGTACTTGAATTCTCTACCGAAGAAATAGAAGAAGCAAGTCGACGGGGTAAGGATGTGTGGTATAATTCTGCCTTCATAGCATTATCATCCCACAGAGCGTCTTCCACAAGAACGGCCATAGTTTTTATTCACCATGGAGACCTTGTGAATCTGTAACAACAGCAAAGTAATGTAAACAAGATAACAAAGTGAAGTTTCAAGAAAGAGAAAGTGGGCAGACAGACAGTTGACAAGAAACATCTTACTCTAAGCCAAACAGGATCAAGGGAGCAGTTTTGGAAAAGAAGAGGCTGCTGCACAATGAGGCAGTGGTGTAGAATGGTAGACCTTTCGAAGGAAAGGCAGCACAACATTTCAAAGTTCAAAGGAAGGTGGAAGCGGGAAGGCCCTTGTTAGAGAAAATGTCAGACTAGATTCTATCTTCATGTCCAAAAATCTTGTGAGAATAAAAAACCAATCTCCACATTAATGTAGCACGCTTGTACCTACATAAAGTATTGTTTCTTTTATCTATTTTCTCTTGTGAATTTCCAACGTTACGTTGGCCCTCTGTTGATTGGTTGAGAGCTTATTTTTCCAAACCGTAAAAGGCTCCAAAATGAGCTCCCTTTTTTCCTAATGCCGTGAGATGTGAGAAATTGATCAATCTTGATGTACCATGATCGTGAAGCTTGTTTTAGTCCATACAAAAAAAGCACGGTGGAGTTGGCATATGTAAGATGATCGTGAAGCTTGTTTTAGTCCATACAAAAAAGCACGGTGGAGTTGGCATACAAGATGTTCTTTTCTAGGAATTGTAAATTCTTCAGGTTGCTCCATATATATTTCTTCCTTTAAGTCTCCATTAAGAAAAGCCATCTTAACATCCATTTGATGTATTTCCAAATCAAATTAAGTTGCAAAAGCTAGTAGTACTCGAATGCTTGTACTACGAACTACGGATGAAAAAGTGTCATGATAGTCAATCCCTGTAATTTGTGAGTATCCCTTTGCAAACTAAACGAGCTTTGAATTTATCAAAGGATCCATCTGCCTTTGTTTTAGTCTTGTAAACCCACTTCCATTTCATAGGAGTACGATCAGAAAGTGGATTGGTAAGAACCCATGTACCTTTCGAGATCAAAGACTCATATTCAGCTTCAATGGCTTCCTTCCATTGTTCCTTTTATGAGAGGACATAGCTTCTGCATAAGTTGAAGGATCTTCACAAATAGCCAATACGTGATTAAAGGTTTCAAGATCATCTCATCATATACATGATTTGCACCATGCTCAAGTTCAATAGGAAGATCAACATAGATATCAAGATCTGTAGCAGTATCCTTTGAAACTGTAGGATGAACATCAATAGACTTGTCTCCAATATCCATCAAAAGAGTGTTGTCATCATCATGCAAATCATCAAAAGAGTTTTGTCATCATCATGCAAATCATTGTTCAAAAGTAGAAAAGGAAAAGAAGCCAGTAATGTTTTTGTATCATCAGCATCCTTTGTGGACCACGAACGTCCCATCAATTGCTCATTGAATATAGCATCTTGACTAACAATTGCCTTTTGAGAACTTGGATTGTAAAACTTGTAACCCTTTGAGTTGTCAGAATAACCAATAAAAATAACCTTCAAACCTTCAAAAGGTTCTAGATTGTGTCGTGTCTCTTTTGGGACATGAATATAAGCAATACACCCAAAGACTTTGAAATGTGTCGTGTCTCTTTTGGGACATGAATATAAGCAATACACCCAAAGACTTTGAAATGTGTCGTGTCTCTTTTGGGACATGAATATAAGCAATACACCCAAAGACTTTGAAATGTGCAACAGAAGGAGTTTGACCTGTCCAAGCTGTGATTGGAATCTTACCAGAAGGTGCAGTAGCTGGAATATAATTTTGAACAAAAATAGCTGTCAATAGTGCTTCTGCCAAAGAGCGAGATAATCCAGAATGAATAAGAATGCATTTGATTGCATTCAAAATTGTACGATTCTTTCGCTCTGCAACTCCATTCTGTTGGTTGAGGAGAATATGGAATGGTATACTCATGGTGGATGCCGTGGGTTGATGCAATGATCATGAAATAAGTTGGAAATATATTCACCACCATTATCACTTCAAAGAGTTTTGACTCTTCGACCAGTGTGATTCTCCACAGATATTTGGTACCTCTTAAATGTGTCCAATGCTTCTGATTTATGTCATAGCAAAAAGACATTTGTATACCGTGAATAGTCATCAAAAGTAATGAAGTAACAGTAGCAAGACTTGGATGGAGGAAAGGGTCCACAAATATCAGTATGAATGAGATCCAAAAGATTATTTGAATGAATATTTGTAGACATTGGAAATGGCTTACCATGATCTTTGCCTAGAGCACAATATTCACATATCCCTATATGCAGGTGGGATTTGAGGTCCATACCTCTCAGAAGATCATGACGATGAATATCAAGAAGGTTTTTAGAAATTTGAGTGAGCAAACCAATGATGCCATAGCTTACAATCGAGATCTCCTAGAGCTGTAACAACATTTGCAACATCCTCATTCAATGAAAGTTCAAAGAGATTACCATGTCGAGGAGCAACCACAATAGTGGTGCCATCCTTTTCGATGCGACACTTTGTATTATCAAATCCAACAAATAGACCAAGATCCACAAGCCGCGCAGCAGAAAGTAAGTTTCTTTGTAAATTGAGAACATATAAAACTCCTCGCTCGTAGTATTTTGGTTGAGGAAGAAGTTCCCAAATACAAGTCGCCAATACCCATTACTTGGCAAGTTGTATTATCAGCAAGATAATACCACTTTCTTGATAGGAATTGGATGATAATTGTGTAACCATTGCAATTGATATGTCATGTTGCCAGTAGCACCAGAATCAACAATAAAGAGAGGACCATCACGAACATGTAGTACCTATTCTGGAGAGACATTATAATGAACCAAATTAGCCTCTTGAGATGAACATTGTCTTCATCTCATGAGGATTTTGTTGAGTAGCATAAGCTTGATTTCGAGCTTCATCATAACGCCTCTTGAAGCATCAACTAGATGAATGCCTTGTGCTCCCACAATATTCATAGGTTGTAGAAGAGGAAGAACCCCTTGATAAACGAGGTTACTTATTTGTAATACCGTGTTCTTTATAGTACTCTCGTGCCCAACAACCAAGTGACCAGTTTTGTCACAAATAAGAACAACACTTTTGAGGAAATCTCAAACGAGAAGAATTACCTCCTCTTTGGAATCCACGAGATTTAAATTGCTGAAATGGACATCTCCGGACAGCAAAGGCTATCTCTGATTCTGTGTACTCTTGGGCAATTATGACCGTTTCATGAGTTACCGACGTCTGACAATCATGATGTTGATAATATTCAATCAAAGAAATACATGTATGCTCAAAGTCAATTCCATCCTTGTTAGATAATATAGTGATAATATTATCATACAAAGGATCCTTCACCGTATCAAGAACGTGTGTAACCAATTGAGTTCGAGGAATAGGATCCCCTGTAGAGCAGAAAGTTGATTCATAATACCTTTGAATGATTCAATGTGACTAGACATGGATGTACCTACCTTGAATTGAAGCTTGCCCATAAGATTACGGAGATACAGAATCTCTGTAACAGTTTTCTTCTCAAACATAGTGATAAGATAGTCCCATATAGCATATGACGTGGATAACGGATAAACATCTAGCATGAGTGAATCGTTAAGGGCAAAAAGTATATACTGACGAGCAGCCTTATCACGAGACGAATCCAGTGTGCATGATCAATTTTCCACTGTTTAAAAATAGGACCTTTGGTAATAATAACATCATTCTGAAGTGGATCAATAGATTGAAGAGGGCATGCAAGAATACCAAGAACAATATCTGCTGCCAATTCATCTCCTTCCAAAATTAATTTTACACAAAACTGTTACCAAAGATCAATCTTGTAAGACATGAAATCATAATCATAAATTGAACAAGAAGACGAAGATGCTTTCCTTATGATTAGAATTGCTCTGATACCATGTTGAGAGAGGGAGAGAGACGAGACAAGAGACACCACATACGCTCCACAAGAATGAATCATATTAGTCACAAGTCACATATATATAGGCAAGACCTAGAGTGAGTTAGGGCTAGCTATATATAGCTCCAACAAGCTAGAGAGCGCCTCTCACCATTACACGTTCTTCTTTCGCCTTAATTCAAATGCACCCATCTTTATTGCTTTCATTTCGTTCACGCAGATCTAGTTCAACCTGGCAATGGGGGTGCTCCAGGCAATAAGTGACATCTTTGTCACTGTGGCTCGTGATTCCGTCTACTTCACCGACAATCCTAACAACATTGGAGTGGTGGCTGTGGGCCTCTCTGCCTCAACCGTCACCCATTTTCCGAGTGCCAAGAATGGCTAGATTGTCCGTCCACAAATTCTTGGCTTCTTCGGTGGTGCTGGCACCAACATCGATCGCCTCGGTGTTTATGTCTCCAACGAGCGCACGGGCATCCACTAGCCTGTGGCCTGTGGCCCAACGTGAAGAGGATTTGTGCAGGGTACCTACTGCCCACAATAAGAAATAAAATAATCACTCTACATGCACGTCACAATGCCAGACGTGCGTTTTCACAAAAAAATGGTTCTATTTGTCCCGTGTTATATGTGTAACTTGTAAGCATCGTGTGCATTTGTGAGTTGTGTGTCTGTACCTTTAAATGCTAGAGCATCGACGTGTGCAATAAACTACTCTCAATTTGAGTAGTCCGAGTTGCTTTTTTGACAGGAGTCACGTCGAAAATTACACTAAAATAGTACAAAAAAACCTCCTAAATTTCACCAAATCCGTCAATTTTGAAGGATAAGGATGCTTGTCAAAAATTAAGCTCACGAGTCTCAATCTCTTTTTTATGCAAGCATTTTGTGGCCATATGAAAAGTTCTCTCTCTCTCTCTTTATATATATATATATATATATGTTTGTGTGTGTGTATTGCTATATTTTACAAAACCCACCAAACTGCTCAATTTTGAACGATGCTTGTAAAAAATTAAACATACCCTCAATCTTCCTTTTATGCAGCCATTTTGTGGCCATATGAAAAGTTGTGTGTGTGTGTGTGTACATAGATATGAAAATCTCTCGCTCTCTCTCTCTCTCTCTCTAGAGAGAGAGAGAGAGAGAGCGAGAGAGAGAGAGAGAGAGAGAGAGAGAGAGATTTGTGTGTGTGTGTGTACATAGATATGAAAATCGAGAGAGAGAGAGAGAGAGAGAGAGAGAGAGAGAGAGATGTGTGTGTGTGTGTATACATACATATGAATCTCTCTCTCTATATATGTGTGTATGCATATAGATGAATCTCTCTCTCTCTCTATATATATATATACACACACACACACACACAGAGAGAGATGTGTGTGTGTGTGTATACATACATATGAATCTCATGTGTGTATGCATACAGATGAATCTCTCTCTCTCTATATATACACACACACACACACACACACTACAACAAAATGAGAGTGTAGCATTCTTGAGGTTGTATTTAGAGCATTTAGTCTATTCATCTTTGATGTCAAATGGTTAAAGGTGATATATAGAGGAGCTGAAGCAACCGTAAAAAAACATCCAAATAGGTTCTTTCAAATTGATTCCACCAATTTTTGGAATGATAAGAAAGATACTTTCATACTATCTCAACATTGTCAATAGGTTAGTAACCCAACCAATCCCAAAATAAATCTTGATGTACTATAATAAAAGTGTAACCCCTTTGTTTTGTAATATTAGGTTGTATTTCACGCCGATTGAATTGATACAAAGTGGTGGTATGTTATACAAGTTTCCCCTCATTCAAAACATATCTTTCAAGATCAAGATGTAGAGGTTGAATCTGTGGATGAGTTGCAAGTACTACCTCAAATCGGCTCATTGGAAGAAGATGATAAAGAAAACATTTTGCAGGAGACCGATCAAGAGAATGAGGAACATCAATCTGAAGAACATGATGAGTCACCTATCAATCATGATAATGCTTCATTGGATAATGATGGTGATATTAATATAGAACCCCATCTTCTCATTGAGCTTCCATTAGATATAGACATTGATGAAGCAACACATATGGATTTATTACAAGATGGGATAGATACATGATCTTAACATTGTTTCCCTTCTCAAAAGTTTTCAAAAGTTTACATTGATGAGTCACCTATCAATCATGATAATGCTTCATTGGATAATGATGGTGATATTAATATAGAACCCCATCTTCTCATTGAGCTTCCATTAGATATAGACATTGATGAAGCAACACATATGGATTTATTACAAGATGGGATAGATACGTGATCTTAACATTGTTTCCCTTCTCAAAAGTTTTCAACTATCCTTTTTTTAACTCGAAACATGGCTCCAAGGGTTCTAACAGACATTTTTTTAAAACTATAATCATTTTCTGTGTGTATGTAACATGTACAACTTAAATTCAACATCCAACAACTCTCTAGAATTTTTTGTAGCGAGAATAGCCGTAAAATTTTGCTACTAGTTTTGCTTCTCAGAGCAGCAAAATTACACTATAGCAGCAAAATTTCGTTGCTATATCTATTCAGCAGCAAAATTTCATTGCCATATCTATTCAGTAGCAAAATTTTGATATATCTATTCGTTGCTTTATCTATTCAGCAGCAAAATTTTGATGTTATATGCACTGTTTAGGAGCGTTATTTCATTGCGATATTTCATTGCGAGGCAGTGAATGAAATCCCCAACACCCCGACAAAATAAGTGCTTTTGGAACGCTGTTAGTGAACATTGCTATGTCCCCGACTTGTTGTAGTGATATATATATATATATATATATATATACATATATACATATATACATATATACATATATACATATATACATATATATATATAGAGAGAGAGAGAGAGAGAAATATGTATATATGTATATATATAAGAGAAATGTTATCTTTGTGGGGTGAAAATAATCTTTGTGGTGAAATGTTATCCTTGTGGTGAAAAATATCCTTTAAATTTTCTTATATGTAGAGTATTGTAGAGATCATATCTCTCAATCCATCCGTTAAATTTGGATAAAGTGAAAAGTTGAAATGTTAAATCACTATAATGTGCCCTATGGTTTCATCATTGGGATCACATGTATCATTATGTGATCTGGAGGTATGATAATTCCTATATTACAGTATCAATGTACATGAACTCAAGGACTATCCCATATTATTAGTATCAACATACATGAATTCAATAGTCTCTAATCATTACAATTATCGACACTATGTTTGGTTGGTGAAATAGACAAGTTCTACTAACCTCTAGTATAGTAAGAAAACTGTGAGAATGATGGTAGATTGTAGGAATATCACATCTCCTAAGGATGTAGCTAACCTCTAGTATAGTAAGAAAATTGTGAGAATGATGGTAGATTGTAGGAATATCACATCTCCTAAGGATGTAGCTAACCTCTAGTATATCAAGCAAATTGTGAGAATGATGGTAGATTGTAGGAATATCACATCATAATGAACCAAGCCTAGAAGCCATGCCATGTGTTAAGCCTAATTTACCTTTTGTGTTCTAGGCTTGGTGGACATACCTCCTATATGTCTTTGCCACTTTGTGTCCATCTCAACTTGGGAAGACTCCACATAAGTATCATGCCACCTCAATTGTTCATGTCAACATGGTAATTGAGTTACTAAGTGATCATCCTAGTCACATCATTCTTGCCACTTTTACATAGTCACCTTTGCATGCCACCTTCCAAATGTTAACATGGCATGTCACTTCACGTGATCCATGTCATGTATATATGTACACATGCATATGTCACATCCCCATCACCATCACCCTACCACATGATAATCGTCATGCCACATCGTCATCCATCCCATTCGTGACTCCCTGCATGCATATATCTATACTTTGAATTATTTTTAAATCTATAATTCAATTTATAATTATTTAACATAAAATTATTTTTAAAATATACTATTTTTAATCAACTCCAAAATATGTTTCTAATCAGCTTTCAAAAAGTAGATATAATATTCTATATTTAAAATAATTAAAAATATCTAGTATAATTAAAAATAAGATTATATATTATCGAAAATATATTAAAAGTATAGTATACATTAGTCATTAAATTATTAAAATTAATTAATATTAATTATTAAAAATATAAAAAACATTGTAGATATTAAACTTTATGAAAATGAAAATTTTATTTATATTAGTTAGTAGAATAAAAAATATTATATATATATATAGCTATGCTTTTGGTCTGCATTGCATATCTCTATGCAATAAAAATGTGCATAAGGGTTTTGTATGCTCTGATATGACGAATACAAAAGAACATAAGAGTATGTATAGCTCTTATGCTCTTATGCACTACATATGAACATGCATAACTCTTATGCTGATGAGTATAAACACATTGCAATGAGCATACATAGCTCTTTATACATTGAATAGAGCATAAAAGCTATGCATAGCACTTATGCAATACTCTTAGCTCTTAAACTCTTATTTTTTTTTAAAAAAACTCTAGGGTGTTTTTATAGGTTTCAAACTGATTCCAGGTATGTCATCTTTAAGACAATATTCCTCCTACCCATGAGGCAAGAGTTTTCTCTCTCTCTCTGTCTCTCTCTCTCTCTCTCTCTCTCTCTCTCTCTCTCTCTCAACATATTTTTGCTATGTGACACCCTTGAGTGCATTAGGGCTTTATCTATATATGTTAAATAATATATATATTTTATTTTATTTTATTTTTTAATGTGTGAAAGAAAGGTTTGAAGTTGGTGGTCTTTTATAGAAATTAACTAGGGAGATATATATTTCATTCTTGGGGGGGGGGTCACTCATAAATATGTAAGCGTAGCATGTGGGTTCAATAGAAGGGGTTTTTAAAACCCCTTTTTTACATGCAAAAGGATACCATTTGAAGGGGCTCTTTACAGATTGCATAAAAAATGGTGTCTTTTATTCATGAAAATTTATAGATAAGGGGCTTTTTAATCAGGCCTTGAACGCACGTGATATAGAGAGTTTACATATAGTGAACCCCCCCTCCCCCCTCCCCCTCCCCCCCGCCTCCGAGAAATCATTCTTGAAAGATAAAGGTAGAAAAAGATAATAACCTTGAAAAGAAGGGCACAACTATTTAACTATGCCCTTTTATAGCATTGTTTGAAGCCAAGCGTATAGCAAAAGAAGGTTGAAGTTTGTAGCCTAAGTTGACGTTTTGGACTTTTTTAGGTTAATTGAATATTTTTACAAGTGCAAATTAAAAGTTGTCCATCATCAATGAAAATTGCTTTTTGAAGGAACTCTTCAATTTGACATGTAGTGCTTTTAATAAGCCATCAAAGAGTTTTTTTAAACTATAAATTTTATATATATATATATATATATATATATATATATATATATATATATATATAATGTATGTTTTAACTTTTGCTATATTATGTAGTTGTAGATTGCTGTCTCGCATGTCCATTCATAATCTTATAAAATTTTAACATTTAGTCCATTTATTATAATGTTTAAAATTATAATCTATATATTCTATAGCCTATATCTGTCTCCCATATCCATTCATAATCTTTTTAAATTTTAACATTTAGTCCATTTATTATAATGCTTAAAATTATAATCTATCTGTTCTACAGCCTATAGGTAATGTGCAACGTGCTCTGGTCCACCGTTCGAGTCTAGAGTTGGGAATTTCAACTCTAGCTAAGGGCTTCTATCGATGTCCGTCCCAAGACTCGACACTTGCGTGGCTTCGAGCCACCTAGTCAGCTCTCCAGAGGAGATGCGACTAATGTGACTATGTCCAATGAGATAAACTAACACGCTAATGTGTTGCACCACCAATCTACCTAGGCTGTCCTGGGCGTACCTGGGCTCATAAGCCCTCTTCCTACTACTGCTCACCCCTACATGTCCGACTCCCATCCTTTCATCTACCCATCGGAACTGCACGTCAATGGGCTTGGCATAGGGGTACTTCTTTGTGGCCCTTTCCATCACATCAATGTCCATCCCCATTGCAAAGGCATGTGGCTATGTTTGCTCTAGGATGATGGCTAGGTTTTCGAACACAGTTTGCTCAGGCGACTCTCTTGGTCTCATGTTTCCCCCTTGACTCCACTTCCACTCATATGGTGGTTTTCCTGTTGGTTATGCTCTTGCATGTGCCCTTTCTTCTTCTAACCGGGTGACTCCATTGGCAAGGGGCATTGGCAGTCCTACCCTATGCATGGGTTGTTGCCTCCTCACCTGGATCTTTGCATCATAACATTCCGCCGCTTCCACGCACTGCTCGAGATCTAGATGACAGGCTTTTTTCTGGTGCTAATTTTGTCGCCTTGGGGCTGCTCTACCCTTGTTTTTCTGTTTGTGACACGTCTAACTAGGTCATAAATTTAGCAATCTCATCCCAATTAGATGGTTGCACCGCTCTTGCCTGCTTGGCAACTTGAATCAAACTTTTCATGTGCACAAGGGCCGTTTCCTCCTAGTTAGCTATGTTCTTCTGTGTTCTCTCTTCTTGGAGCCTTTTCTGTAGCGCTTCTTTTTCCTTCTTCTCTCTTTTTGCCCACCCTTGGAAATCTTCAATCATTATATCTTTGTTCTGCATTTCGATAATGTGGGCCTTCCTTATGGTCTCCACGTGCTTTTTTCTTTTCCTAAGTTGAGATCTGGATGCCTTTAGGTCTTCTGTGTGTGTTCTCCTTGTGGCATCCATCTTTGTTCTGCATTTCGGTAATGTGGGCCTTCCTAAGTTGAGATTTGGATGCCTTTAGGTCTTCTGTGTGTGTTCTCCTTGTGGCATCCATCTTTGTTCTGCATTTCGGTAATGTGGGCCTTCCTTATGGTCTCCACGTGCTTTTTTCTTTTCCTAAGTTGAGATCTGGATGCCTTTAGGTCTTTTGCGTGTGTTCTCCTTGTGGCATCCATCTAATCTTGTCTTTTCTTTAGATCAACATGGGCCGTCAGTCAGGTCATTGACTGTCATTTTTCCTCCTTTTCCTCTTGTGTTCTTGGCAGGGGTTGTTGAATCAATCTCCTTCTTGAGGGATTTTATTGTCAACCCATATTGCCTTTGTTGCTCCTTGTACTCTATCACTAGACCGTCTCTTACTCTTCAATCTATGCTTTGAGAGCGGCCTCATCTCCAGCTCTTTCTTCTAGCTTTTTTGTGGCTGTCGAGGCATGCTCTCGTAGCTCATCATCGGGGATTATATCCATTGACGATCCTTTGTATAATACTAGCTCCTTTCCCCTTAGACTGCTCCTATGTCTTTTTCCCATCACCTTTCAACTCGATGAATCTTTTCTTTCATGTCTCTACTTTGAGTCTAAGCTATTCATTTTGATCTTGTAGCTCCTTTTCCTTGCTGGTTTCTGCTTTATTGGGTCTTGCCTCCTTGGCTGTGGGAAGTAGTCTCCAGGGCTCTTGTAGGGAAAGCTCTTTTCAACTTTCCTGTGTCTGGATTTCTAGATCCGTCGTCCAGACTTTTTGTCTTACCTCTAGAAAGGGAACTCTCCCTACATTGCATTACCACTGTCACTTTTTCCACATATCCACCCATCACACCTCCTTTAGGTCCTCCATGGAGTGGCTTTACCATTGTTCCATTTGTTTTCTTCCAATTCATAAACTTCTAGGAACTCCTCGTCGATATCCAGGACTGCTGCTAGTTAGGCGTCTGCCTTGACTAGCTTCACTTTGTCTCTATCTACCCTAGCATGCACCTCTCTTATGATTCTATGTGCTCTTCTCTTGATCAAGAGGATTTTTCCCTCTACCCTAGATTGACTTTCCTTGTCCCTATCCATCTCCTCATGGTATGGATGATTGTATCCTACTCCCTGACCACTACATGTAGCTTAGTGATTTCCTTCAGTCCATCTACCAGACATCTTTGCAAATACCTAGTCTGTCAAAGGACTCTAAAAAATTTGCAGGACAGGGTGTAGGGAGCTCATCAGCTTGTGCTTCCACACCGCAATCTTTTGTGGTGCCTATCCGAGTTGAAGGCATTCTGTGTTTGTGGCCTCGTGCTGTGTCTGTTTGGGCCATGGGCATTCCGAGGTTGCTATTTCCTACTGCCCTTCTAGCTTCTATGTGAGTATTGACTTGCCAATGTTAACGAAGTCCTCTTTTAACTTCTTGCTGCTCTTTTATTCCACTAACTTCTCCTTCTTTCCAGGCTTCTTCTTTTCCTCGAACTCAAAAATCCTCTTCTTTCTAGTTATTGTCTTTCTAGAGCTCCCTTCTTGTTGCTAGGATCTTGCCTCTATCTCCTTGTCCTGTGTCTTCTTTGATGCTTGCCTCCTCCTTTTGGCTCTCTTCCTCCTTTAGAGCTCCTAGTTGCAATGCTTAAAAGAGTGCTATTAGGTAGGGGAGGATCTTTTTCTTGGAGTTTGGGTGGGTGACTTTTCCGATCTGGTCTTTAAGGTTATTGTAAAGTACCTCTACCACACCCAGGCCACTGTCCCTGCCATATATAGGGTACATGTCACACACACACAAACCTAATGACATGTGGCACCTTATCTTATCTAGATTTAACACAGGTATACAAGGTGGACATACAAGACACAAGAGACTTTGAAATACCCAACAAACCCCCTCCGGAGCGTACATGATACCCTATAGCCGAAAGCCAAAAGTGGATTATATGCATACATTTGGGTGTTTGGCATATGCACATGTGCCAGAACAACTCCGAACAAAGCTAGATGATAAAGCAATGAGGGCTACGGCAATGAGAGCAAAGGATACCATCTTTATAATCCAACAACACGCAAGATTTTTGTCAGTAGAGTTGTGGTATTTGCTGAAAATTGTGCCTTTACCAATCCAAAGGCTTTTTTAAACATACAGTATGGCTTGTGGGATCCTTGTGGGTGAGATTGATCATCTCCACCACCAAGAGCATATGCTTTTGCCTATCCTCATCTAGAGTTCCTGTAAGTTTAAATTATTTGGACTTACCTTCCAATGGGTTGAACTCCTTGATCATGTCTTCTTCATCGGCTAGCTTGATATCCCCTTCCCTTTTAGCCACCAGTTGTCTGAAGACCTCTGCCACGTATAGGGGGTTGAACACCCTTTTCTCCCCTAATGGAAGCGTAATGGTGTTGGATTTCTAAAGCTACTATGTGGCCTTGTAGTTCTGTTGTAGCTCCACCCAGGGAAGCTTAGAATTTTTTTTTAATCCTAACCTCTCGAGCCATTCAGAATATCTATCCACCTTCTTGTACATAATGGAGGATAGGGGCTTGAATTCCACACCATGTTGCCTATTTTGGGTGTGCAGGGGTTGAGCATGAGAAAACTAGAAAAGGAAAAAAATTTAGCAAAGAGGGAATCTAGAGCATGCAGAAATGTTTTTGAAATGCGATAGGAAACTAAGCTTTCAATGGAGAAGCATTCGACCATTGTTTGAACTTTTTCACAAAGGGTAGCCATTTTCCATGATTTCCCCTGATCCTCCTCGCTATCCGACCATCAATGACATGTGCACTATTTAGAAGGTTATTCCCACCTGTGCCATGCTACTGCCACCTCTGGCTCCTCGATATCTGTACATAACATTATCATATTTACACATGGGGAGTCCAATTTTGGGCTATTTTCTTTACCATTTTTAAGTTTTTTTAAATCCTTTCCTACTTCCTACTCTCAAGGGGTTCACTATATGTAAACTCTCTATATCACGTGCGTTCAAGGCCTAATTTAGAAACCCCTTATATCTGTATTTTTTTCATGAATAAAACACATCCTTTTTTTATTCAATCTGTAAATACCCCCTTTAAATGGTACCCTTATGTATGTAAGAAATGTGTTAGAAAGGGATTTAAAAAACCTCTTCTGTTGAACCCACGTGCTATGCTAACATATTTATAATTGACCCCTCGAGTTCTTGCTCCTCTTGGCCCAGATTTTGGTTCCTGAATCATCTTTGGAACAGGATTTTATTTCCCTTTTGGACACCTTTTTCCTTCATCTGGCATCTTTCCATAATAGGGCTTCATTATGTACCCATTTACCAACTTCCTAAGTCGTTCACCATCTAGACTAGCTAGCTCAAAAGTTCCTATCCCCAGCTTTCTGGAAATCCTGTATGGGCCCGTCCATCTCATTTTTAATTTTCTCGAGTCGTGTCCCATTCTTGATGTGAATAAAAGGACAATATCTCCTTCCTCAAAGATCTTGAACTTTGCGTTTCTTTCCACTCGCAGTTTTCTTCTCCTTTGCAAAATCTCCACTGTCTAGGCACTATGCATTCTCTTTTCATCCAGCTTCAAGAGTTGTTCAATCTTGTGACTCTTCCGGAGGAGATCCTATCAACAACCACCACTGCTATCCGAAGACTCTGTGTCAGGAACTCCATGGGCACTACTACTTCCAGTCCATACACCATGTTGAAGGGTGTAAGTCCTATTGCATTCTTATAAGCCGTCCGCAGTACCCATAATGCCGAGTGTAGCATCGTGTTCTAGTCATTCCTATTTGCATTTGTTGTCTCGATCAGGATTCCTTTGAGAAGCTTATTGGTGGACTTTACTTGCCCATTGGTTGTGGGTAGTAGATTGTCAACTTCTTGTGTATTATCATATGCTTTTCCATCAGTTTCCTGATGATTACTTCATTGATGAAGTGAGTCCCTTGGTCACTGACTATCTCTATTGGGCATCTCAATCTTGTTATTATGGTTTCATAAAGAAACTTTGCTATGGATGATGCCTTGCAGTCTCTAAGGGCATTTGCATCCTTTACCCATTTTTTAAAATAATCAATGTCACTAAGATGTATTTGTTTCTTGTCCTTTGAGCAGGTAGTTTGAATCGGCTGAAAACGTCCAGACCCCATTTTTGGAATGGCTTGAGTGGCAAGACTGGGTTATGGGGCATTCTGTCTACATCACTTAGTTTCCCCAATATCAATGGCACATGTCACACTCTTTTGTGAACTTGTGTGCATCTTTTAATGCACTTGGAAACCACAGAACTGCCTTGAACACCTTTTTTCCTATGATGTCTATGGAAAAATCCCCACCGCTTATACCTTGATGCATTTCTTCTAGCACATCCTGTTGCTCGTGTTCGGGGACACATCATGTCAACATCTGGTCGATGCCCATCTTGTAGAGCTTCCTACCCACCACCATGAATGACTTGCTCTCTAGAGAGTCATCTTCTTTCTCTCATCTCTAGTCATGTACTCTTGAAAGGACAAGTCAGACAATAATTACATCATTTTGTCATACCACCTGGGTCTTTCTCCTTCTGTGAGGAAATCGTCCTCCACCCCTTCTGGTTCTTCTCTTGTTTCCAGTCTTGACAAGAAGTTTGCCACACTGTATGCTTGTTCTCAGGGGTGTGCCTTGTGTTGAACTCAAATTCTTGCAACAAGAGCATCTATTTGGCCAGCTTTCCTGCTAGATCTGGTTTGTTTATTAGGTACAGGAGGATAGCTTTGCGATCTACATGAAATTCAAACATCTTACCCAACAAGTAGTGCCTAAACTTCTTAATGGAGTAGATCATTCCTAGTGACTCCTTCTCTATGATTGAGTGGTTCTTTTCTGGCCTGGACAGCCTCTTTGTTGCATAGTAGACTGGTCTTTACCATCCCTCTTGTGCTTCGTACATCATAGTACTGCCAATGGTTACATCTGAGCCATCAACAAACACATGGAATACCATGTCATATTTGGGTTGTTGGAGAATGGGAGATGCTGAGAGTATCCTCTTGAGATTCTAGAATGCCTCTTGACAGGATCCGGACCATACATATTATGTGTCCTTCACTATCAGACTGTATAGGGGCACTGCCACATTTTCTAGGAACCTCATGAATCTACTATGCCACTTGATTAGCCCCAGGAATCTTGCAAGATCTTTGGCATTCGTGGGTGGCTACAGCTTCACAATGACTGCGACCTTGGCCGGATCCACCACAAGCCCTTCTGCAGACACTATATGCCCCAAAAGAGATCCACTAGTTACAATGAAGGCACACTTGGCTGGATTTAGGATCAATCTGGCCCTCGTGTACTTTTTCAAGTACATTGTGAGGTGTGGAATGTGTTCTTATTTCTTCCCAACCATGCTAAAGTCATCCACAAACACCCTCATGAAGGTGGTCAGATGATATTCATAGAATATTTCTTCAACCATCCTTTGGAATGTAGCAGGAGCATTTTTCAACCCAAATGTCATCACATTGGAGGAAAATGCCCCCCATTCTATCACAAAAACAATCTTTTCTTTATCTTCCTAGGCCATTCGTACACCTAATTGTACCCACTAAATCCATCCACAAAAGAGTATGTTTTATGCCCCGCTACTAGATCCAACAAGGAATCAATGAACGACAATAAGAATGGGTAGGATATATAGTGGAAGCATTCGACTTGCGGTAGTCTATTTAGACCCTCAACTTCCCATTCTTTTTTGGAACAATGACTCGGTGATAGCCATTCTGCCTATCCACAGGATAGATGAACCCTATCTTCGGTAATTAGTAAATCTCTTCCTTCACTTGCTTGGCATAGTTTGGGCTCATTTTGTATCTGATCTGCCTAATTGGGGTTTCATCCTCTTTTAGGTTGATTTTATGCTAGTAGAAACTTGGATCAATCCCCTTCATGTTAGAATAGTTCCAGAAAAATACATCCTTGTAGGACTTCAACAATTCCAAGAGTCTCCCTCTGAACTCCTAATTCATCTTGGCACCAATCCTAACTATCTTGGGCTGTTGATCATCCCCTAGGTTCACTTATTTGAGCTCATCTTCTTGAACTCTAATATTCCTTTTCTTGAGCTCGGCTTCCTCCTACTTTGCCACCATGGCCTTTTCTTGTTATACCTGTAACTCTTCCACATTATTTTGAGTGTCCTCTTTCTCTTTACGAATACTTTTCTCATTCACTATGACTTTGGGATAAGCTACCATGACCTCTGGATCATACCTTTGCATAATCCTCTCTATGTCCACTTCAAACAGTAATAGCAAATCCGGATTCTCCTTCAAGATTTGCTCTCCTTCATCATCTTCTACCTCTTTTAAGTAGTTTAGGCCCTCTGCGTGCATTGGTCGGCTTGCCGGGTTTAGCTTGTCTTTTCCTGCAACTAAAATGCAGACTTTCTTTTTGCTTCTCTTGATTGTGATCATGTCTATCTTCCAGTTGTGCTTTATCCTTCTGCTTTCTGAGCCACGAACTTCCTAGGAATATGGGATATGCACCTACTATATCTCAGTCATCTTGATAACAATGAACACAACAATGAATCTACATCTACCTTTATCTATTCTCCTCTTATTATTCTGATAGGTTGGAACCTTCTCTAGTCAACCATATGTGTATCTAGAATGGAGCAGGTGACATGTCAGTAATCCCTAGCTTTTTAGCCATGCTATCTGATATTATATTTGCCCCTAACACTCCATCTAGAATGACTCTTGTCACTGTCTCACCTCTAATCATCATAGTTACTTCTGGAATGGAAGTATCAAAGTCTTGGATTGTCTCCACATTTTTGCATTCATATGCAAAGTGCTCCGGTTCCTGTATTGTAATGGCACCGTACTAGATTCTTATTCGACACTATATCTTAAAGTAGCTTTTGCCTATAATTGGGAACCAGATTCAACATTTGATCTAACATGATGTTTAATTCCTTGGTGCTTTTCTCCTCATCCGCTGCTGGCATGTCTTGGCTTCTGTACATCCTTCTTTCTTTCTCCTTTTCTTCTCTTTCCTATCCCTAACTTTCTCTTGACAGTATTCCTGTCTGGATTCCCTCTAGATTTCCTTTCTTTTCTTCTTCTCTCCGGACACTTTTGCTACTCTGGGTTGTACTTGGCCCTAGTTGGCGGTTTGGCATTGGCTTCTTTCCTCCTGCACTAATCTCTTCTTTTTTATTAATCAAGTTTTTTCTGACTAGATTTTCCACAAGATACTCTCCCCCAAGGGCGGGATTTCCTACATCATCCTCACCATTCCTTGTGCGCTTTGCACTAACTTGGTGATATGTTTCCCAGACCTTTTGCTTGCTCTGCTGCCCACTATTACGGTTTCCTTTCCAATTCCCACTCGACATTTCTGCCTATATCTCTCCATATTGACAAGTCCTTGAGATCTTGTCATAGCCATAACTTCTGATGGCTCCTCATGTTCTTTCCTTGCCTCATGGTCCACTTTTACCATATTAACAAGTCCTTGAGATCTTGTCATAGCCATAACTTCTGATGGCTCCTCATGTTCTTTCCTTGCCTCATGGTCCACTTTTACCATATTAAAAGTCGTATCATTTCCTGTTGGGTTTGCCTCCCTTTGTGGCTTGCCTCTCATGTAGTTCATGTTGATGGCACTGAAATATGGGGCATTTTTTCTGTGCCCTAGACCATTGTAGTAGAAGCAAGCTCCCCTTGGTCCGAATCTTCCACCTCACCCAAATCTTCCACACCCTCTTCCACCTCACCCAAATCTTCCACACCCTCTTCCATATGGTATGTTTATTTGAGTTCATGTGGTGACCTAGTTGACAGTTGAGGCTTGCTGCTATTGCCTTTCCACCACCCTTGGGTTCCTGTTCCACATGTTATAGTAACACGTCTCTGCAAAGAGTGATTGTCCCTTCCACACAGATGGTGCATACTTGTTGTGTGCCTCTTAACTGGAACTCCTCTTTTTTGTGCCCTTGATTTTTGCACCTCGTGCACCAAACATCTGGTCTAAGTCCAGATCGTGCGTGTCCTCTGAAAATCTTGGCTAGGGTGGCCCTTAGTTCTTCCTGAACTTTCTCTACCTGCTTCTTGTCTTTCTTTTCCAAGGCTTTGCTCTTTGGCATCCAACTCCTAACTGGATTCTAACTCTGAGGTATCTTCTCAAGAATCGGATTCTAAGGTTTCTTCCTCTTGTCCTTCTTCTTCTTCTTAGAGTCTTTGTTTGTTTGCTTTAGGACTCCTTCATCTCTAGCAGCTCCTTCCACCACTTGTTCTCGAAGGTCAGGGCTTCCAAGTCGTATGAGGCTACTGGCGTCTGGATATTTTCCCTCAGTCCTCTCACAAACCACTAGCTCAGGGTGGCTAGAGCAGGATGATTGGGCTGGTCTAGGTGCATCAGCATTGCTCTGAATTTAGTGCATAGTCTTCTATTAGCCGCTTTTTCTGTGTCATCCTCTACAACTTTTCTAGCACCTCTGTTATGGTCTTGTCTTTCCTGAATCTTTTCACAGGAAAGCCTTCTTTAGCTCTTCAAATGTCTGGAAGTGCTTCAGCCCGTATAGGGCATACCAAGTGATGGCATTGCCACCCAACATTACAGCAAAATACTTCGTCTTTTTCCCAACAGAACTCTATTTGATTGGAACGTGGTACTTGAGGGACATCCTACCCACAGCTGCCAGTCCTTTCCCTTCCTGAGCTTCCTGCCTCCTATTTGGTAGTTCCTATAGCGATCTTCTTCCTGATTCCTTAATGGTTCCAGAATCAGTCTTTCCAGCTGCTGTGGAAACCCATTTGGTTCCTAGTGATCTTCTTCCTGATTCTTTAACTGCTCCAAAAAATCAGTCTTTCCAGTTGTTGTGGAGCCCCGTTTGCAAATCTTCTTTGATGGTGCAATGCTGCTTCTTTTTCTATAGCTTCAGCCTATCTACGATGGTACCACATTGCCCTATTTGATCTTCCTTCGTTCTCCATGCCTGCTCCATTACGCTCTTATTAGTTAGCATTCTTGGCACGTGTGCTTTCTTTCTGGGCTTCTTTTGACTAGCTTACTCTATTGACCGTGCAAGACCTATACTGGCCTCTATCTCTCTATTCCCCTACTTGGCATACCATTCCTGAGTAGGATCGCCAAAATTGTTGATTTCTAGTCAAGACTTAGCACTTGCATGGTTCCATACCACCTAGTCCACTTTCGGAGGAGACATGACTAATGCAACTATGCCCAATGAGATAAGCTAACGCTAATGCATTGTGCCACCGATCTACCTAGGCTAAGAGAGCTTATCATGCTAGCACAAAGGTCGGTTCCTACATCTGTCAGGATCCTTGATGTGACTCTTGATCCAGTTTCCAGATAGGAGTCACATCTAGATAGGAATGACTATGAGTGCAAATCCCAGTGAGAAGGCATAGCTTAACAAGAAAGTTCTCGACATAGATAAGGTATCAAATAGACTTACACAACACAAAAAAAGAAGAACTGCATAGACAAATCACTCATATCAGTAGATCAGAGGCTTAGCCCAAAGTACAATGCTGTATCACGCTCTCAATTATTTCCTCTCCTCTCTCCTCTATCCCGTATATCTCTCTTTGGATAGTTCCCCTTTTCCCTCTTACATCTGCCTGGGTACTACCCATTGGCAAGATTCAGTTACAAGGTTGTTACAAGAAAGAAGATTCATGTCTCGAGAGTTTGTTGACCAATGGATATGTTAGGTGGCAAAGCTGGTGGCAAGGCTAGGCACCGATGGTTCGATGATCCCCAACAGCTTCAATGTTTACTTTTTAGCATTTTTTAAACTTTTATCTTATTATTTGAAATTAACATGAAATCAAAACAAGTGGAGGGTCATAGTTGAAACTTGGAATTAGGAAACTTGGCTGTGAACTTGTTGATCTAATAAAGCCTCCTCTTAATGAAGATTAGAATATTAAATTTGATTCCTTTTACTTTTAAAAGGTGGTTAGTAAAGAAGGTGGTTAGAAAAGAAGACTTTCTACTTTTAAAAGGTGGTTAGTAAAGAAGACTTTCTACAACATGAGGTGGTTAGTAAAGAAGACTTTCTACAACATGAGGTGGTTAGTTAAAGAAGACTTTCTACAACATGAGGTGGTTAGTAAAGAAGACTTTCTACTTTTAAAAGGTGGTTAGAAAAGAAGACTTTCTACAACATGAGGTGGTAATAAAGATACCAAAAAAGTTGAGCAACATCAAGGACCACATGCAACTAAGAAAGAAAAATGATGAAGTTTCTAGAAATGTCAGGGGGTGAATGCAAAATTTAAGAGCATGAAAGATACCATCTAGTCTAATACTTGAAGTAAGGAACCATGTAATTCAATTGAATGTTTTCTTATGGAATTCAAAGCTAACTTATGAAAAAAGGTTGGAAAGAACCTAGATTTTTCATAATTATGTATAAAGTTAGACCTTACAATCTAATGTGACGCTTTCAAGACCCAAAACTTTACATTTTGAAATTTGGAAGCCTATTCAATAGTACCCTCAAAATGATACTTAGGTTAACTATCATGTGGTAATTTTGACCACACCTTGTTTTCACTACACATAAAAATTTATCCTTTTTCAAGAATTTGAAGAGTTAATATTGATAACCCACACTAGTGCATCTCCATACTTTTAGTCAACTATCACAAAATCCTCTTTGATGATTTTATTCAAGGAAATGACAACAATCAAGCATGGCTAGTAGCTTTGCATATTTAATACCCTAAGTTTTAAAAATCAAAAGAATCTTGCTCAAAGTGGTTTGATAAAGAAAACATTATTCCACATGTAATTTGCTAAGTGACATTAACCCTTTCTTAGGTATGGAGATTTAATGGTCAATGGATCAATAAACAAAACAATTGCAAATTGAACATATGTTTTGCCCAACTAGTCTTGTACGAAGTGTTTCACTAATAAATATACATGTTTACCAGTGGTAGAATATTGTATCTTCTATGTCTTGACTCATAAACATGAGCCTTGTATCGTTACTAAAGTGTCTACATAAGTAAGACATAGAGGTTACAATCACTAGCCAAGTTATACATGTAGTGAATGCACTTTTGTAATACTCCCCTCCTCATAATACCTTTTATTGCCACTTTGTGGAAGTATAATTAATAACGATCACACGAATATATATACTCGGTTCTCTCCAATTGATCAACTTGAAGGTTAGTTTAATGGTGATGCCCGAATGTATATTAAGATCTGTCTTATGGACTAGTTGTTAACTAGAGTTCTTAATAAAATATGTATGTTTGGAGAAATCACTCATATCATTTGGGATTCTAATGTTCTATGTAAGAAAGTGTCGAAGCTATAAATGAAAGTGTTGTATGAAGGTTAACAAGTGATAGGATGCCACCATGTTTTCATAATAAAAAAGGAAATAACATGACAAGATGCCACCATGTGTTTATAATACAAAGGGTATACCACCATGTGATGGCATGCAACTACAATTTCCTTTTTAGTTTACTCCAAGAAGAAATCCACATCGAATGCAGTACTTACCCTTGCTTACCTTCTTCTCACAGAAATCTACCCAGAAATGAGCCATAGCCTTTTGGTAAGGATACTTGGGAAGCAAGTCGATGCCATGAGGGGAAGGGAAGGGATTTGGAGATGGGTTTTCCCTTGTGGAGGAGCACGAGGATATTCTTGTGAACAGGGTTAGATTGTAGGAGGAGGGGGCTCTTGTTGGTAGGCTCAAGCTCTTGGGGGAGTCTTGTGTAGGTGATGCCCTTGGTAATAAGAGCATCACATGGGGGATGAGGATAAAATCTAGGAGCTGAACATCATTGGCTTATGCAACCACCATGTAACCTTGATACATTTACTATAGCCTTTCTCTGTATAGTCATCCGGGGTCATCCTCTCCACACCTTTATAATGGGACAAGTTTCATTTCCATGGAGACGAGCGTAGCGAAAGGCTATTGGAGGGAGGATTTTTCTTTCAAATGTACTATCTTTTTCCTCTCCTTTTATTTTGGCCAACTCCTTAGGCTCATGACCTGAAGACTACGGGTTCGAAACCTACCCCCACATATAATGCTGTCTACATTAAAAAAGTAAACAAACCTTATCGTATACTAATCCATGCTTAAGAATTGGAAATGTTCCTGTACTACAATTCAATAGGAAAGAAGTAAAAAAGCAAACAAAGATTATCGTATAATAATCCATGGTTAAGAATGGGAAACGATAGGGAAGTAACCTCACGAGGTGAATCGAGAAAATTTGGTGAAGATAGCTTTTTCCAATCGAAACATTTGTTTTCTTCACTCACGAGGTGAACCGAGAAGAACGGGAAATGGTAGGGAAGTAACCTCATGAGGTGAACCGAGAATGGAAAACGGTAAGAAAGAAACCTCACAAGGTGAACCGAGAAAAATTGGTGAGGATAGCTTTTTTTTATTGGAACATTTGTTTTCTTCAATCAAATCGTGGAGTATTCATGGCAAGGAAGGGGAGGGATTCAAACCCTTGGTAAACAAGAGTCTTCAATCAAATCGTGGAGTATTCATGGCAAGGAAGGGGAGGGATTCGAACCCTTGGTAAACAAGAGTCTACATAGCATTTATAGTGCTACGCTTTAAATCCCTCACCCACCCTTCCTTAGAGAAATAAAGCCATGAAATTTCCATTTGGGTTATAGAACAAATTTTTAATAATTTGGACCTCTATACAGGCTGTCCCTTTTCTACGGTAGATTGTCGAAGTCACTAGAGACTAGTAGCCCTTCTGGCTTGGTTGAATTTGGTACACATTGTGTGTGTTGAAAATACAAGTGAATAGGGTGTGTGCGGGAACAAGCTCTTGGATAGAGGCTGTAAAAGAGAAGATGTAATTGTGAAAGAACCTGTGAAAAGATGAGAAGAACCTGTGAAAATTGTGAAAGAACCTGTGAAAAGGTGAGAAGAATCTACTGGGAGACAATAAAGGGTAGCATGAGAGAATTTAGGAGTGTGGAGTTATTCTGGGATATATTCAGGGAAAAGAGAAGAGGTGGAGAGAATCAGGCAAGAGGTGGAGATATTCTAGGAGTGAATCATGGAGAAATCAATGGGATTTGATGCTTGATGTAAACTCTATAAATTGAGGCATAGCCCTAATGAGAATTTGCCCATGCCTACATTAATCTATTTGCTAATTACCCACTAATTACGTCTTAATCATTTGCTAATCACTTTATTAATGATGTTGATTCTAGTGTTTGATCCACCATAGCTCATCATTATGCTCAAATTTCAACATGGTATCAGAGCTATGCCTAGAATCAATTAGGTTAATGTGTCCATTAGTTAATTAATTAGGATTATTAGATAATTAGCAAATAATCAAAATTTTAGTTAGTTTTCACTTCCCCCCTTCACCCCCAGTGGAGGAATCCATTCTCCTTTCACAGTCAAAATTAGCCCTAGTGCTTCTAACACAAGCTAGCCAACTCACTTGGCTTCAAGCCCATCAACTCCACGCATCAAACCGTCGACGGATGCAGCCGGATTTACGAATTTAGCAGGCACCGTTTTCTGAAGGAGATTGGAGATTTCTTCTTGTTCAGTTCAAATGTCTCTAATTCCTCTTAGCCCAAGGTGTTCAAGCATGCTCTACAAGCTGGTGAAGACAGAATTCAATTTCATAAAGTCTACATTGAGATCCAAGCTCTTCATCAAATCTACAGGTGACTTTGGTAAAACAGGGATTAAGCTTTCAATATTTGGTCAAATCTTGTGTTTCTTGGCTTAATCCTCTACTAGACTCATTGCTATTGATGCCCTTGAAAGCATTTGAGCTCATTTGAAGTGTAAGGCACCAGATCTGGACTCCCCGCATACTCTGCTTTTTTCACACAAAACAGAGCATTCATTTGCTAATCAATGATTAATCAGTGCTAATCACTATATTTTGGTGTAATTGAGGGTTCAAATTAACCATTAGGTGTCTGATACAGATCCCTATAGCTTCAGATTGCAAATCGGAGTTGGTTTGATACTCCAACCATCCCGTACAAATTGGTTACCCTTGATTTAGTGTAATTTCTGATGATTTTATGCTGATAAAATTGTTGTAATCATCTATTAAACACCAAATTGAGTTGTAAAAGGGTAGACACTGCCCTTGAATCTTGAAATTGGATCAAGAGGTAAGACCCCCTTCACATCACCATGAGTTTAGCACAGGAAATAGCCAAATTTAATGGGGAACAGTTTTATACATGGTGGCAGACAAAAACCATGTATTTGCTGATAAGGAAAAATCTGTGGGGATTAATTGAAGGGAGAGATGAATGCCCAGAGAGAGGGAAAAATGAGTGGAAGAGCAGGAATGAAAAAGCATTGGGACTTATTGCACTCAGTTTAAATGATGAAATCATTCATCACATCACAGGGATACAGTGGGCAAAAGATGCATGGGATGAACTCAATAAATTATTTGGTACACAAGAAAAAAATTCAAAGATAAATCTGTTAATGCAACTCTACAAATTGGACATGAAGGAAAGTGAACCTTTAATCACACACTTGAACAAATATAAAAGCATTAAGCAACAGCTGGCAGCTATTGGCAAAAAAGGTAGAAGATGATGAAGCATTAGCTGTACTTCTGAAGAGTGTGGACAAAGGAGATTATGAAAACATTGTAGAAACACTAAAGAATGTACCTGAATTGAAGATACACGAGATAGAAGCAGCTCTACTAGAGCAAGAGAGCAGAGGCAAAGAGACGAAAGGGCTCGACTCAACAGCAGGAGAGGAAAAAGCATTCTTCACCCGAGGAGGATTCTCTCGAGGACGAGGACGAGGAAGAGGGAGAGTAGGAGGGAGGACCTTCACTTGCCACAAATGTGGAAAGCCAAGACACATGGCGAGAGACTGCTACAGCAAACCCAGTGAAGAAGGAATGACATCGGCAAACTTCATGAACCTCTGACACCTAGTTCACCAGAAAGTTTCCCAGCTGACATAGAAAGGGTTGAATTATGCCTCCAAAGTCCTCCTCTTATCCCCAAGAAAAAACATGTCCTTCAGGATCTCCAACCTTCCTGTATGATCATCAAACTTCACATCCACACCCCCAAGGCCTATTTGGACACTCTGTCGACCCTCTCCTGACCTTGTTCTAACTGAAGTAGACTGACTTCTTCTTGAAGTAGACTGAAGTAGACCGACCTCTGCCTCAGAAATATTCCACTAGTCCTCAAACAAATATAGTTCCTCCAAGATCCCAAAATGTTCCCCAATCGTTAACTCAACTTTAAGACTTTCTTGCTCTTTGAACTAGTTGGCTTCTCTCAGCTCGACACTTCTCTGACTCCCTTCTGACTGCTCTAACTGAGATAGACCCAAGTGTCTGAAATAGAGTAAACTAACCTCTATGTCCAAATTCCTCTCCATTGCATCTGCCAAAAACTCTAGACCCTCAAGATGCACCAAAATGATCAAGATATCACATGTTAGGCTCTCACTAGTAGCTGCAACTAACACACATCTTAGGCTCTTCACTAGTAGCTGCAACTAACACACAGCTGCCTCTCTCAGAACTACCTATCCTCTTAAAGCCCACTATTTTGACTCAACTGACTTAGGTTTCTTCTCCTCTGTGTCAACTGACACCTCTAGATCCACAAAACATTCAAACCAAGAAAGGATCCATCACAAGGAACACTCTACTGATACTCAGCTAACTCTAGATCAACACTTAAATCTTTATCTCATCTGAGTGCTATGAGCTGGCTACTCTTTCTATCACTGAGACTCATACTTCTCTTAAGCTTAAGCAAGCCACGGCAAGCAACACTATATTCGTGAGTTTGGGAATTTCCCAACTCCCATTTTTGAATACTAAAAAGGTGGGACTTGGATAACATGCCATAAGTTTTTCAAAACCATATCATGTGACCTATTGTTGGAAAGTGCTTGGAAAATGGAATCTAGTGAGCTATAGAGCGCTCAATTTGGAGTAACGGTGTTCAAGTTATGATAAATCCAAAGATTTGACCACATGTCCCAAACTTATGGGAAATTCCCATATTCCCCCATATGGTGTTAAGCCTTCTATACCATCAGCTGACTATATAGAAGCCTAGCTAACTCAAAATAGACTCTGTACCTTCACTTCTCAACTAACACAAATAGAGTCAGTACTAACTCCATAACTAGCTCACTAGTCTTCAAATCGACACATACAAATTCACCATCATTCTAAACTCAATCAAACACACTCTATCATCTCAACCAAAATATCAAAACGAAAGGTGATACCCAAACTCTATCTGCTTGAGATAGATAAAACACAACAGGGTCTCAACAGCCCTGAGACATGGGGCATCAAGAAGAAAAGAAGAAAATAGAGTAAATTGGTGGGTCCTCCATAAGTAGACCTCAATGAAAACTTCATAACATCATCTTCATTCATTACCAACCTTTTAACAAGAGCTACCACTAGTATCTTAATCAAGAAGTCAAGGTAGATACACCAAAAGGTCATACATTCAAGATATAAAGCAATGGCGTCCAAATCTATAACTTGGACAAGCGCCCGTAATGTTTTGATGGAGTACTTATGGCAATTCCCCCTTCAAGAGCATGTGGTAGCAAGGTAGGATGAAGTCTCAATTGATGTACTTCATGGATATATTATGAGAGTAGTCATTGTAATAGCATTAGGCCTTTTATGAACCTAAAGTGCCTAACCGGCCACAGTTTAAGTGAGTGTGAACACTTATGGCCATGTTATAAGTGAATTTCTCGCATAATACAATCCCATTGTGCAATTGAGTCTTGCTCTTGCTAATCCTGTTGCTAATCTCTCTCTCTAATGCATGCTAGTGAGTGTGTGTGAGTGATGTGAGGTGAGGGGAGGGACGAGTACACGTAGCGCAATGCGATGGTGTGACAATGCTCACGGAAGGTGCGGTGGACTTGCTTCTCAAGGAGTTTTAGAGCTTGGAGACCTCAAGGCTTATGAGATCAGCCATTGGAAAGATCCTCATGACAATTGAGGTTCACCAGGTAATCTCTTGTTGGACGTGTTTCAAGGGTGGTTAGGGTGCCATAACATTTTTGGCACTGCTGCCAAAGAGCCATCCTCATGACAATTGAGGTGCACCAGGTAATCTCTTGTTGGACGTTTTTCAAGGGTGGTTAGGGTGAGCCATAACATTTTTGGCACTGCTGCCAAAGAGCCATCCCTTGGCTTTTTTTCCATCGTTTTTCTCAAATCTACGCATTACCCATTTCCCATTATCTTGATTAATGGTTTTCCATGAAAAATATGTGGATTTGATGGAGATTTGTGTGTGATTTTGAAAGAATTAACTCTCTTTTTTGTTTTATAAAGAATGTTTTTTTGCTTAATTTATTATTTTTATTATTATTAATGTTCTTAGGGCTTGCACAAAGAGTGTATTAGGCTTATTTTGCATCCATTGCATCAAACAATGCAATAGAATGCAAGTTTTAGTGAATGTTAGCTCTCTTAGAGTTAAACATAGAACTAGGATCATTAATTTTAGCTAAATTGTGTGTATTTTGTTGGAATTGTATGCATTAGAGTGTTAGCAAGCATTAGGAGTATCTTAATCATTGAAAAAAATTTCAAAAAGTCTTGAAAATGACTAATCTTCCTTAATCGACTACTTTTTGTTGGTTAAAGGTGATTAATCCACTTCAAGAGATAAAATTTAGAAAATGTGTTATGTGGGGTCCAAATTAATCATGTTAGTAGTCCAAATTAGTGTTTTTGAGTGTTTTGAGAGCATATAGATGCATCAAAACACCTAGTTACATCAATTGGAGAAATTTGACTCTTTTTGCTTAATTTTACCTTAAAAGAAGAGACCAAAATTCAGAGTCTGACTAATCTCTAATTATATATTAATTTAAACATTAGTTGATGCACATAGCTTAGCAATTCCTTGCTCTATCCAATGATGTGATCAATTGTGTGATTTAATTAGTGATTAGGGTTAATTAGAGTCTTTGATTAGTTTAAAAGAGAGAAAGATTAGTAACAAGATTAATCCTTGAATAATTTCTAATCACTTTTTTACATAACTCATTTACGCGGACTGTTTCACGCCATGAGATGCTTGGGGTTTCACAATGTGAAATGCTTAGGGTTTCACGCCGTGAACCGGACTTCGCGAAAAAAATAAATTTGATTTGATTTTTTTACGCAAACTGTTTCATGCCGTGAGATGCTTAGTGTTTCAGGCTGTGAACTCCGGACTTCAAGTAAAAATTAATTTTGCTTTTTTTTATGCAGACTCTTAGGACGTGAACCCTTAGGCATGAGTGCAAAAATGGTTCACGATGTGAGCCACCTGGCTCACGCAGATTTTGTTTTTTCACGCGGGGATTGTTTCACGACGTGAAACACTTAAGGGTTCACACCGTGAACCGCTTAAGACGTGAACTGATTTTTGATTTTTTTTAGGAGTCTAGTGGGAAATTCAAATTTCTTTTTTTTGGAGAAAATATTTTATAAATTTTAAAATGGGGAGATTTGGGCATTTTCCCAGAAAGGTAAGTGGGAATAAAAAAGTCAACCTTTTTATGACACCCCCTTACACCCCTCATAAATGACCCCCAAAATGGACAATTTGACAACTCATGGGCATCTACTCATTGAATTCTCATTAGATGGCAAGATCACAAACGACTCCGAGAGACAAAGTTGTAGTACTCCAAAAATACTACAACTCTCTCATAGAGTTTTTCTGAATTTCTTTTGGAACACCTTCCACAAAACGGGCTGCGAAACAGGGAAAAAAATCTCAAAAAAATGTTTTGTCTTGAGACAATGATGGAAAATAGGTTTTAGGACCTCATCTTCCATCTGGGAAGCAACTAGCATGCAATTTTTTTAGAAAAATATTCCTAAGAGGTCCTTTACGTGCGTGTAGCGCCTAAGATAATTAGGGCAAACGGACACTCGTTTGACCCAACGAAGAGTATGCCAAGCTTTCTAAGGATGTAACGGGCTATGAGAAAATCTAAAAAGCAAAAAAAAAAAAGTGTGCTTGAGCAATTGACAGCGTGAGACATGGCAATGATAGAGGGACTACATGGGCCGACACTCTCTGAACCCAATGGCTATCTTCGAGCCACTGAGACCTATGCCCCAGCTACAACTTCGAATACCATTTTCCATGCCAACAACAACGTGTCACACCCCCTATCACTTTAACCCCACCGCCGGTGGGCTTTGGTCCTTTACCTAACATTTCCACAAATCCCATAGGTACCAACCCCTGGGATACCCACACCTTGGACATATTGACTAGTCTAGGAAGGGGGTTTGCCCAAGGACTAAGTGAGTCCCTACCCACAAGAGCACTCACATACCGCCTCAGTGACTCATACAAAAATATGGCCGTGCGAATTTACAAAATTATGGACAAATATGACAGAACAACTGATCCTGTTCAATTCATTCAAATGTTTGAACAGAGATGTGAAGCCTTTGGAAATCCAAACTTCCCCACCAAGGTACATGAGTTGAACCTATGCTTAGTGGGAAAGGCTAGTCGATGGTTCATCACATTGATGCTAGCTATCAATACAAACTTCAGAACCTTGAAGTCAACCTTTATCCATGGCTTTTCAAGACAAGGTGATCGGTGGAGTGCAGCAAGCAAACTATATTCAATTGAGTGTAAACCAAAAAAAACCATTAGAGACTTTATCCTTCGAATAAAACTCTTGGACTCATGATGTGAGTCATGGGAAAAATTAAACAATTCTTAAGTGAAGAGATGTTTGATGATGGTCTTAAAGAAAAATAGCTTAGAGAACTTAATAACTGTATCCAATCCAGAAACATTTGATCAATATTGTAAAGAAGCAATATGTTTAAATGACAACATGATGGAAAATGATCATAATACAAGATATTCCTCATCTAAACCAAGTGAAGCAATGGTAAAAGAAAGATTGATCATGAAATTGTCATTCCCTAAACTCTATGTAGCCTTGCTTAAAAGCTTTCAACCAGCATCTCTAAGAGAGGATGAGATCCTTTAAAACCAAACATCCTTAATGCCTCTGCAAGTGATGAGCAAAATGCCTTGTGTTAAGTGCAATCACTACGACCATCCCAATCCCCATTATACGTAAAAGACACCTATTTTTATGTACTGCATATATTGTAAATCCTTTGGTCATGATACTATAAAGTGTCCCAATTCATCAATAATTGACTCAAAACCTCCATCTCCTGTGTACCAAACAGAAACATTCCAAAGGGTAGAAACCGCTCAAGAAGTAGTTAAGCAAACACTTCAGTGTTTCTACTATCGTGGACCTCACAAAGCAGCAAACTATATAGTTTGGAATACTTCTATACCCATAGTCACTGACACTTTGCAACCTATGTGTGAACGTTGTGGTATCAACCACATGTTCCAAGATTGCCTAAGGCGAGTTGCTTCACTACGACCTATCTCACAAAATATAACTCTAAACGTCTTAAGTGTACAAAACGGGCAATTGTCCATGGTACCCTTGAATGTGCTTATGCGATTGCAAGCCAAGGAACGAGAAACGGTCAAAAACAACGCAAAAGACAACACTTCAAAATGGGTAGAAGTACATGCCTTAAAGCAAAAACCAAAATAGGAAAAAAAACTTCTAAACCCAAGAAAAACAAGGGACAACAAACTATCGAAACCAAAGCTGAAATAAAAGATAGGGAAACAAAGCTTGTGGAGGACCTAACCCAAAAAGAGGTAAAAACTACACATAATGCAAAAGCATCCACCTCAATGGCTACCACACAAACCACAACACCCACATGTGCGACATAGAATACAAAAGCCCAAAAGAAAATTTGTTCTCGTCGCATGGGTAAACATAATGAAAACCTAACAATCCAAAGAACGTGAAAAGATCAAACAAGTTCTAGTACGTCACTTAGGTGACAATGAAACAAGTTCTGACTCATCACTCAGTGCACTTAATAGCCACCCAACCACCCCAAATTGAAAATCATGATCACATGACTTATGCGAAACGTAAAAATTAAGCTCAGAAGAGCATGCTTAGCATTGTTGAGTGTTATATAGGATCACCAGTTGTGATTGAACCTCATCATGCCAATCCTAAAAAGCAACCAAAATACAAGAAACAGAGGGGTATCGCTTCCCCTTTCAAGAGGAAGGCATACTCTCTATAAAAGAGTCAATAGAGGCAGATTGCACAAATTATGCAGTTGAAAAAGCACGTGAGGAATTTGATGAATCCCTTACAAAATTAAAGCAGTCTCTCAAAATCTCATTTGGAGGAATGCTCTTCTCATGGGTGAAGCCAGCATAGCATCAGCACTTGGTTGCAACTTTAAAGGATAAACATGAGTTATACCAAGACATAAAGAGCTCCATAGAACAAGATTGAGGATCCACAAGTTTCCAAACAGAACTCAGATAGAATTGTCAAAGGACCGAGTGTACCATTGTACACATTGGGGACTCTTGAAAAAACTAAGAGCCAAAATGAGGATGGAAGTGAATGGGAATATGAAACAAAAACTGGATCTGAAGCTAAAACAAAAATTGAAATATCCATGGTTCCTCTATAAGATTCTATCATGGTATGGTTAGATTCCCTTACGGGCAATGATGTTAAGTGCAAACGTGCATTAATTAGCTCTCGAGCTAGTCATAACATCATGACCATAGACACTTGGGTGTCACTGGGAAAACCTAAACTCATCCCTAAAGACAATGGTCTTGCAAGAGGATCCAAAGGACAAAACATTGAAGTTCCATGATACTTTAGCTATGCTACTCAAAAAAATGATGGAGATGTGGAATTTAGATTCCATGTTACCAAAGATCCCCTTGAGTATGATGTCATCCTTGGTGGAACTTGGATACATGACTTGTTGTATTCACTTGATGAACACTCCTTGAACACTCCATGCAAACAGTCACCTTGAACACTCCTACAGGCATTGTGCAATTGCTCTTACGAGAGGACAAGACCTTGGAAGAGATGGAACCTCCAACATACCTTACTGAGAATATTCCAAGAGTTATGGTTAGATTGGAAATTTCCAATAAAATCACCACAATCCAAGCATAGCTTTATCCAGCTCGAGAACACAATCTCATGGCCCTCGAGTTATGGGATTTGTTAGGTCAACCAACACTTATGGCTCATCCTAAAATAATTCCATTTACACAAGACTTGAACATGCCATGTCTAGGGGGGTACTTTGAACATACAGTGTATATTGAAACTAATCCCCTTACTTGCAAGTTTTTTGTGGTTGATTATGTGTTGTAAGAAGATGTGATCTTGGGGCATAAATGGACTATTGCTGCCCAAGCACCACTGTGCTTTGTGAGCGATAGGGTCATCATGACGGTCACAAACAACACAGAGTTGACAATACAATACTGCACGGGAGAGGATTTCTATGATGCTGAACGCAAAAGGTTACAAGCCTCTTCTAGAGAAGCCCCTCTACACAATGGATTTCTATGATGCTGAACGCAAAAAGGTTACAAGCCTCTTCTAGAGAAGCCCCTCTACACAATGGCCTACCATCTACCTCAATGATCGACTCCGACAAAACATCTACCCCTTCCACTCCATCCTCACCAACAAAGTCTAATACCAAAACCATGAAATCAACCACTATTACTGAAGAAGTTCCCCAAGCGCAACCATCTAACAAGGAACTCAAGAAAAAAGCCCCAGAGCAAACGCCTCTTCATCAACCAACCTCGCCAAAAGAGGGGGCTACATGCTCGATAGCCTCCACATCAGTAACCACCACTTTGCAAGAGACTCAAACCTCATTGTTGTCAACAATGCACATGAGTCTCAAACTTATAACCTCAGTGCCAACCAATGTGACGGAGGGCTCACAACCTTCCACTGCAACCAATAAGAAAACTCCACCAAGACAACCAAGATTAAGATATCTTAATGGTATCAAAATGTGGGTGGAGAAGAAGCTACTTATAGCCCAAGGCTACTATGAAGGCACCAATCAAATTTGGGTGCCTCTTCATCAACATCGCATCACTTAGAGGCCAATGAAAATACAAGTATTCCACAACACCATCCACAAAATCCTATGAGAGTTCCTCAAAGAACTCCACCAAGTCAACAAGTGTGGGTACCAAAAAGATTACTACAAGCACAAGGGTACTACCAAGATGATACCAAAGCTTGGATTCCCAAGCGCGTCAAAAATTCCCCTAAGCCTATTCAAAGAAACAAACCTCAACACCAAAGGAATCAACCACCAGTTTATAATGTTCATCAAAGATGGGTGCATGTGCACGCGCTTCAACAACAAGGATACTATGATTGTAATCCCATCATATGGTTTCCAAAATCAAACAAAGTGAAGACAGCCTCACTATCGATTTTAACCCCAAAAACTTCACCTAAAGTCTGACAAGAATGGATGCCCAAGAAATACCAAGCAAGTCACTCAACCATCTCGTGCATTCAGCACCTACAAAAGCGCTTGTGTGTTCAAGCAACCCCAATGCTAACCAATCAAGAGTCTTACCTACCGCCTCGATAATATTTGAGCAAAAAATTCAAGAATCAATTCCCACATCTGCAAAACGAAGACTTATGAGCGCTCAAAGATAAACTCACAATGCTCTTCGCACCCCTCTAGATGTGAAGAGTAAGTGCAGAAGCTACACGACAGACATAAGAACCTATTTTCTCCCAATGATCTTCAATAGCCAATACAATTTTGTTAAGCTTACAACTTACTACTCATTTGACTAAGTTAATGTAGCAGCTGCTCCATGAGTACATATTCATTCTCATGCACTGGAGGACATTTGCACCAAGGCCTCATCATCACAATAACTTTCAACATACATCTCTGGGGTGGGCGAAAGCTTGGTCAATGGTACAACCCATCACCTAGAACTTTCCTTCAAATTGCAAACCTCCCCAAATGAAGATATCTCTCAAAGCCTTGCAAGTCAACATAATTCTTTCAAGTTTCACCAATGAGTGGCTACGTCAACACAAAGCAGCAGCTCAATAAGAGTCTATATGACTCAATTCTTGTACTTCATGTATCTCTGCTTCATTAGATCACTTAAATATACATAAAAACATAAAAAGCGCATGGGAAGAAGCATGCAGGTCCTACTCAACAACATCAGACATGAATCCTACCACAAAAAGGGACTTCGTCAAAGGCATATTCAAATGATGAATGTCGCTTCAATGACTCAAATATGAGAGACTGAGAATCACCATTTTGTTCTGATGATTATGTCTATGTTCCTCCGGATCCTTCCCTCTCGTCTCTCCCATTATTAACATCTCTTAACATCCCCACTAACATAAATCACATGTAACCTTGCTTATGATTGCCAAAAAAAAAAGTGAGCAAAAAAAAAATTTACTCACACAAATATAAAAATGCAATCATTCACAAAAACCCCACCCCCCATCCCGTTAGGAATTCCCAATAAACTACTAACCTTTTCATTTACTTACTAGACCTTCTCATTCTTTCCTGAGGAATAATGACCATTGAACGTCACTCAACATCAAAAGCCATCAACAAAGCTTGTCAATTCTTCCCACACAAAGGTCTTCAATGCGATCACAAGGACGCAATCGACATCAGGAAGGAGGGAATGTTAACCCATTCCTCCTAGGGTTAACAAGAGCTGCCGCCATTATCTTATATCAAGGAGTTAAGGTAGATATACCAAAAGGTCATACATTCAAGATATAAATTAATGGCGTTCAAATCTACAACTTGGACGGGCACCCGTAATGGTTTGACAAAATACTTATGGTAATTCTCGCTTCAAGAGCATGCAATAACAAGTTAGAAAAAACAAGAGCGTTATATTGCCAACGAACCAATAAGCAAGGAAAAATACAAATGGCTATAAAGGTTATATAAGTAAGGATGGATAGGTAGCAATAAGTCGTGTAGCGAAGAAATGGGAGTAGCAACAATTAGTAATCTTACTTACTGTTGGGAAGAGGGAAGGACGAAAAGATGTATATTCTTTTTTCTATTAGATAACTGAAGGGGGATGGTTCATGGAGCAGGAATGGTAAGTACACATACTTTGGGAATTTGAAATATTAGGGAATTTGGGAAAATCCACATACTTTGGGGATCTGAAATATAGAGCCTCCTGGTAATTTTGGTAATTTCATTGATTTTGGTAATTTCATTAAATTTGAGATTTATTTCTTCCAATGTGTCAAGAAGACTCTTACACAAGCATGAATTGAGTTATCGTTCAATGGGTCTATAATGTTTGTTACTTATAAACACCAATCATTGTAACATACATAGCATTGTTGATTGTTGAATCAATTTACAAGTGGTGTTTATAAACACCATTTAAGTCAGTTGTAACATACATAGCATTGCTGATCATTGATCTAAATTATTTTTTAGGTGGTGTTTATAAACACCATTTAAGTCAGTTGTAACATACATAGCATTGTTGATTGTTGAATCAATTTACAAGTGGTGTTTATAAACACCATTTAAGTCAGTTGTAACATACATAGCATTGTTGATCGTTGATCTAAATTATTTTTTAGGTGGTGTTTATAAACACCATTTAAGTCAGTTGTAACATACATAGCATTGTTGATTGTTGAATCAATTTACAAGTGGTGTTCATAAACACCATTTAACTCAGTTGTAACATACATAGCATTGTTGATTGTTGAATCAATTTACAAGTGGTGTTTATAAACACCATTTAAGTCAGTTGTAACATACATAGCATTGCTGATCGTTGATCATTTTTTAGGTGGTGTTTATAAACACCATTTAAGTCAATTGCACTTCAACAATTCCACAACTGTTTGGAAAAAATGTGTAAAGGATATTTTTAAAAAAACATTAGTATGGTGCCAAAATATTAAAAAGAAAAAGCATGACCATGTTCTCAATATTTACATGACAAAATAAGCTATGGAACCATAAATGTATCCTTGTTCATTCCCCACATCGCAACCACATAAGCTGTGAAGTGCCTTTGAGCTAATGTTTGGTGGTATTTTGATCCTTTGTGGAATCTTTTGTCCCTTTGTAACCCATGCAAACACTATTGAGTTAACATCTTCCCAACGAATAGGATCTTTCCTATTTTGCATCCAAAACTTATTCCAACAATCAACATAAACCTCGGCATCACTTGCATTTCTTCGTTTACTAACTGATGCCCAATACTGTATCAAAACTTTCTTGTAGCTCTCAGATGACCTGTTCACATCAATGTTACTTTGTGTTGTGCCTTGCCAAATTGGGTAGATTGGATCTGCTGGGGCCAAATAAGTACAAAATATCCCTTCCTAACATCAACCATTGGTTGAAATGCTTCCTTAGGCCTTTTACTAATTGGACCACAGTAGTGATCATCCAATTCTTCCATTCCCAAGTCATCATCAATATTCTCCTCAGAATTCTCTTTGTCTATCCTTTGTGTTCTTGGCCAAAAATGTGCATACGAACCAATGTGTTCTACATTAGGCTTGTGAAGCTCTTGCATCATGGTTTTCCAATACTCGATCATAGGTTTGATGTACAACGTGAAAGCGGCCTTTGGTCCTTGGTCATCTGACCATCTTTGCCAATGTTTTGTGTAATCCTTGATTACATTGACTACTTCTGAGTGGTCTTTAATGTACGCAAACATTGGTAACAAACATGGCTCCCCTCTTGGTTATATAGGCTTACCCTCAGTATCCTTTTTCCATAGCTCAATGCCATCTTTTTTTGGCAGCCACTCAATTGATTTTGGGTGGACCTTGTATTACATGATTGGCACATTATCTTGCATGAAGAACCAAAACTGTAGTGGCTTTGAGTTTCCTATTAAGGCATCCTGGCCATCACATAAGTATCCATCAATGAAGGTCTTGAAGTCTGGAACTTGTGTAATCAAGAATGGTGTGGGAGCTGAAATTTGACATTGCTTGAAAATATACATCAAGTGTGGAAATGTGAATGTTTGGCTTGTCCCCTCAGCCTTTCAGAGAATCTGCTAAACATTGCATTAATATTCTCGTGTGTATGACCCACCATTAGAAAACCCAACTGTATCATTTTGAAAGCTCCTCTAGCAACCAACAAAGAAAGGTATGCAAACAAGTAATGATTCTTGTTCTTAGATGCACAAATATCCAATTGCAACATTAGGTTCTCCGGTAGCCTTTTGAAATCACCGTGTTGCGTGTTGTTTTGTATTTCCTCAGTTGTAGATGCAAGATTTGGGTCAACAACTATATAAGAGGGTTTCCCAGAGCTTGAGATATTATTGTGATCAAGAGCTTGAGGTATTATGGTGATCAAGAGCCACTTGTGAGTTCAAGGCGTTAAATAATGTGCTACTTGATCTTGGCTTTCCATCATAAGCAAGGTCCCCATAGTCATGTATGTCACATTTTGAAAACTCACTTGTCTTGTGGCAAGGCTCATATGCACATAAACTCTGTATTCCAAATCCTATTTTAAAGTAGACATGGACATCTCTTTTTGTTTCAAATGTTTCAATGTTAGATTCACCTCATTTAAAATGTCAACTTGTTTGTACACATCTGGAATCACCATCCTTCATTTAAATTAAGCCGATAGGCTAGTCAAGACCTCGGCCGACTTTGCTACGCGAGACGTTCTCCGTTGACTCTCCGTCAATGTTGTAACTTTCTTGACATAAAATAGTCATTTAAAAACAGGTCATAAATATAGTTTCTATAACAAACTCTCGTCTTTTCACATTGTTCCACATCAATCCACATTATTTAATTCCATATCCATTTCATATGTATTCCTATTCTCATCCAATCACATCATTTTCATCTCATCACATCTTTCCTCAATTTATCCTCATCAGATCTCATCCACTCGCATCTACCCATATCAACATCTCATCACATCATAATCGTTCACATCACACATCACATCTATCTCCATTTACATCACATCACATTCATTCATATCCCCATCACATTCATTCGTTTTATATCCACCACATACATTCTCATAACCATCCCATCGCATACATTCTATCCACATTATATCACATCACTTCTATACACATCATATCTATACACATCACTTCTATACACATCATATCTCATTCATACACATCTCATCTCATTCATCCACATCCATCCAATCGTTCACATGTATGATAAGTCTTCTCATATCTATCCATACATTCATATCTATCATTTCACATCCACATATATTCATGTCACATCACATCTCTTTACATCACATCACATTCTTTCACATACACATCATATTCATGTCACATCACATCTCTTTACATCACATCACATTCTTTCACATACACATCTATATCCATTCTTTCACATACATCCACATCCATTCTTCCACATACTCATTCACATCCATTCTTCACATACTCATTCACATCAATTTTCCATCTGATTCACATCACATCTCATCACATCTATTCACCTCACATCTCATCACCTCTATTCACATCACATCCATCTATTCGATTCACATCACATCTCATCACCTCTATTCACATCACATCCATCCATCCATCCATTCACATCTATCTGATTCATATCACATCTATTCACCTTACATCTCATCACCTCTATTCACCTCACATCCAACCATCCATTCATTCACATCTATCTTATTCACATCTATCTTATTCACATCACATCTATCTTATTCACATCACATCTATTCACCTCACATCTCATCACCTCTATTCACATCACATCCATCCATTTATTCATTCACATCTATCTAATTCACATCACATCTCATCACATCTATTCACCTCACATCTCATCACCTCTATTCACATCACATCCATCCATCCATTTATTCACATCTATTTGATTCATATCACATCTATTCACCTCACATCTCATCATCTATCTGATTCATATCTAATCTATTCACCTTACATCTCATCATCTCTATTCACATCACATCCATCCATCCATTCATTCACATCTATCTGGTTCATATCACATCTATTCACCTTACATCTCATCACCTCTATTCACCTCACATCCAACCATCCATTCATTCACATCTATCTGGTTCATATCACATCTATTCACCTTACATCTCATCACCTCTATTCACCTCACATCCAACCATCCATTCATTCACATCTATCTTATTCACATCACATCTATCTTATTCACATCACATCTATTCACCTCACATCTCATCACCTCTATTCACATCACATCCATCCATTCATTATTCACATCTATCTGATTCACATCACATCTAATCACCTCACATCTCATCACCTCTATTCACATCACATCCATCCATCCATTTATTCACATCTATCTGATTCATATCACATCTATTCACCTCACATCTCATCATCTATCTGATTCATATCTAATCTATTCACCTCACATCTCATCATCTCTATTCACATCACATCCATCCATCCATTCATTCACATCTATCTGGTTCATATCACATCTATTCACCTCACATCTCATCACCTCTATTCACCTCACATCCATCCATGCATTCATTCACATCTATCTGGTTCATATCACATCTATTCACCTCACATCTCATCACCTCTATGCACCTCACATCCATCCATGCATTCATTCATCACATCCATTCACCTCACATCTCATCACATCTATTCACCTCACATCTCATCACCTCTATTCACCTCACATCCATCCATGCATTCATCACATCTATCTGATTCACATCACATCTCATCACATCTATTCACCTCACATCTCACCACCTCTTATTCACATCCCATCACCTCTATTCACCTCACATCTCACCACCTCTTATTCACATCACATCCATCCATTTATTCACACCTATCTGATTTTCATCACATCTCATTACATGTATTCATAGAATTTAAGAGAATTCTAATTTTGATATAAAGATTCTTTACGCATCTATTTATGCATAAAAGTCAACTTCAGTGGGGAATAACACTTTTATAAAAATCCTTTTATGCATAAAAATCAACTTCAATGAGAATAACACTTTTGAAATAAAAATAAATCCTTTATGCATCTTCCTATGCATAAAATCAATTTTAATGAGAATAAGACTTTTGAAATAAAAATAAATCGTTTATGCATCTTTCTATGCATAAAATCAATTTTAATGAGAATAACACTTTTGTAATAAAAAAATTCCATTATGTATCTTTCTATGCATAGAAATAAAATTTAATGAAAACAACACTTTTATAACAAAACAATTTCCATTATGTATCTTTCTATGCATAGAAATCAATTTTAATAATTAATATCAGTGATATCCATGCTTATTTGTAGGTGAATATGTACATGGAGTAATTAGAATATTTCTTTTAGAATGCACAAACGGTGGGAATTACTCTTTTGGAATAACATAAAAACAAACTTTCTTTTCCACAAAATTCTGGAAAATTTTGCCATAACCTCCTTTGTATGGCTGACCATTTCTCATTTTTCTCATTCTAATTTCAACTTAAATTAACCCAATCTAGATGTATATGACTCTAATCTACTCAATTTTTAGAATCAAGAGAGTAAATAATAAGAAAAGTTTAATTAATCATTTAACTAATCTTTCTAAGATTAAGAAAGGCTGAATTGTAAAGAAGAGAAGGGGGTGTTCTTTTTATCAAGGCATAGCATTAGAATTGACTTCAATCACTATAAAACAAGAAAATCAAGAAAAACCATAGATTTAAATTTAAAAAGTAAAAAAAATTAGCTTACATGGAGTTGTAAGCTTTCCTTTGGCTTGAGGGATTGAGGATTCTACTCTTGTTTGAAGCAAGAGTGGCCACCAATCACTTTGGAGAGGATTAAGCCAAAAACAATTGAATTATCAAGAAATTCAATGTAAATGGCTCAGGACAGGAGCAGAGTAACAGTGCATAAACACCATTAAGATTTTACAAAGGGAGAGGCTTCTATTTATAGGAAAAAGTGAGCCTCTAACAAAGCAAACTGAGACTAGAATTTTCCAGATCAGTTTGGTCAATTTTTGGCGATATTTAAGTCAGTTTAGCTTACTTGTTGGATCTAGTTGAAATATAAGAGAGGAGAGATGAAAATATCTCATCATTTTTGAGTTTAAAACTCCTCCACACATGTGAAATAGGCGCCTCTTTCATGAGGGGAGATACCCACACTGAAGTGTCAAAAATGCATCATTTCCTCTAAATATCTGTTAATTTTTAACTAATAAACCTTGTACTTAGTCAACTCTTCATCTTATGTGAGCATTTACTCATTTTTGGGGGGTTTTTCTTTTATTCTTCTATTTATCTCCTCCCTACATTTGGATTATTCTTATTGGTCCATAGGAACCTTAATTGGACCATAATCCAAAAATTTCTAAAAATCTGGAACCTTAGGCTAAGGTCTGAAAAAAGAAACCTATTTTCAATTAATTCCAATTGCACATTGGAAAGTTCTTTTTGAATTTCTGTTTCAGGGGAAACCATTTTGGACACTAGGAGGACTTTTATATCCAAAATTATCTCAATTTTGAATTACCTCCCTCTCTAGACATTTTCTCTCTCCAGGCCAAAATAGGGTAAAACAAGATCTTTCTTTTATTTCAGAGAGGGGAATAATTATAAGATCAAAAGGGGAGGTTCTTACACCTGCACACCTCAAAAGCTGGAGGGAGGTTCTTACACCTGCACACCTCAAAAGCTGGAGGGAGGAATCTTACACTTGGTTGGATAAGGCCTTCGTCTCTTCTCTACACTTGGTTGGATAAGGCCTTCATCGCTTCTCTACATAAGCCAAACTGCCAACGTCAAGGCGAGATCACAGGTTAAGTCCCCACTGGCCCAGTGGAAGGGTGAGGTGCATCCACTCAGATAGCATGGGGAGGTCGAATGACTACAACCACGCCAATCCGTCTCACTAGCAATTGTCTAGCTTATAATACCAACTGAAATGCCCACCAGTTTCACCGAGCCGCTGGCCATCTTCGGACTTTACCTACTAGATAATAGATAACTTGTTTACCTACTAAATAATAGATAACTTGTTTACCTACTAAATAATAGATAAGATGAATGATTAGAACTAGCCACTACCCGAGAAGAGATCTTGACCTACTAGATAAGTAGTGTTAATAATCGCTAGATAAGTAGTGCGATCTGGATGGAGTACTGAAAGACTAGATAAGTTACACTAATCATTAAAGACTAAAGTGGGTTACTCTCCCAAACCCCACCCCGATAAGTAGTTGGTTACGATCTTGTTCTATCGTTTGGAAAAGGGTATTCTCACCTATTGTTCTCAGTTCACCTCGTGAGGTTACTTCCCTATCGTTTTCCATTCTTAAGCATGGATTATTATACAATAATATTCATTTGCTTTTTTACTACTTTCCTATCAAACTATAGGATAGGAACATTTCCCATTCTTAATAATGGATTATTATACGATAATCTTTGTTTGCTTTTTTACTACTGACAGCGTTATGTGCGGAGGCAAGGTTCAAACCCGCAGTCTTCAAGTCATAAGCTTGAAGAGTTGGCTAAAAGAAAAGGAGAGGGAAAAGTTACTACATTTGAAAAAATAATCCTCCCTCCAATAGCCTTTCTCTACACTCGTAAGTCTTTGCAAATAACCCGCCCTTGGGCAATTCGAAGAGCAAACTTGGAGGTGAAAGGTGATCAGATAATTGAAAGGTGATCTTAGGCTTTCTTTAGGGAAGCCTTTTACTCTACTTGCTGGTGATTGCTTTGGATTCTGGGGAACAGTTTGTTGATCCATATCTATTTACTCAATTTTTTTTACATCACAAAAAACTTACTTGTCAAGCTTGCACAAATCTATCGGTAAGGGAAAGCTTGCCTGTGCTGGTAGAAAATTGAGTAAATAGAAGGACTGCTACATCTATTAATGAATCATGCTAAAATGCCATCCCACCTTGTAGAAAAAATAATTGTCTATTTACTCAATTTTTTCTACATTGCAAAAAACTTGCTTGCGTGCCATTCTTGGCAAAGGCAAAGGCAAGCAACCCACATTATTTATGTTCAAGTCTAAGTGAATGGAGTCTACATACTATTGATACAATAGTGAATGGCGTCTACGTACTATCGATACAACAGTGAGTTTTCTTCCAACCCACCACTAGCCTATAGAAGAAAAAGTCAATGTGTTCCATTCCCTCCTTGTGGTTTGGGGGTTCGTGTCTAATGGATGGTGCTTTAGATTCCTACCTTTCTTTCCGGGAAATTGAGTAAATAGAATGGTAACCTAGTGACCATGACCTACTGAAAGGTGATCGCTTCACTCAGGCTTCTTCAAGGAAGCCTTTTGCTATGCTTGCCTTTATGTCCATTTTCCCAATAGAGTCCAAGCTTGCACTCATCAATAGATGCAACCACGTAACCTCTTGCCGGTGTGAAAACTTCTACTATTATCCTACTATTATCACATCTCGCTCCTCTTTAGATCGTATTTGCATATCAAGTGGTTTAGAATCAAGTGTAGTTATTTTACACTTGAATGATGCAATAAATCTTCACTGACATGGAAAGAGAAACGGTTTGGTTTCATTACCAAACCGTTCTTCTCTATATTACCAACAAATCTGCCACACTTAGCTCAATGGTTCATTCCAACGCCATCTGCTATCATTAGGTATCGCACCTTGGGGGTTGATTGTTTGGTAAATGATTTGAGTGAGTTTCATCATCATACCTTGCCTTTGTTTGGTCACTTCACTTGCACCATGCTTTAGCTACTTTACCTACACCATGATTAGGACACTTTACCTACACCATGCTTCGGCCACTTTACCTACACCATGCTTCGGCCACTTTACCTACACTTGTAAATGATATTTCACATCTATCTTATGGTTTCCTCTAAACACCATATTAGGGAATTTGGGAAAATCCCAATTCCCACTTTCGAAGATTTGGACTATATTTGTTAAAATTGGCTAGATAAAATCAATAAAATGATCTAGATTTGGACTATATTTATTAAAATCGACGAGCAAAAAGCTTGTATTGCTTGTAAATTTAGTCTATATTAGTGAAACTTGAGAAGAATTACCCTTTTTATTTAGACTATATTTCACTAATGCAAGAAGAACATGCTCAACAAATAATAACCTATATTTCCATTGGAGAGTTTTTAAAATACTAAAATACAACATAGGTTACCATGTGATTATAAGGATCATTACTTAGTAATTCTACTATTCAAAACTATATCCTGAATCAAGAGAGTTTCTAAACACTACCAAATTAAAAATTCCATACTATATTTATGAACACATTCATGCCACTTAGGAGCTCGAGTACATAGACATTGAAAACCTCTTAGAAGTAGTAGTGTTGAAAAAAACTATAAATTATAATTGATATTACATTAGAAATCATAATCAGCAAAAAGTTCATCTCCACCAAGTAGTGATATTCTTCAATGCGTCTACATAAATGTAGCCATAATCATCTACATGTACATTTCTTTCTCTATGCTTATACCATGCTGGTGAGAATACATAACACACATTCTCTCTTTCTTTGTAATCCTTATAGATATTTATATAACCAGCCACATTTCCATCTTGAACATCACCGATAATGTAAACTTTGTAGGGTCCTCAATGATCGAGTACTTTTGTGCTCTAGGATTCTCTACACATAATTTTATCCAATTATCAAGAGAATATTTTGACCCTCCATAGTGCAACAAGGTCCTTCCAGCTTGCACATTTTAATGTATAAAAAATCCAAGCCGAGCCCCTTGGATTGATGAAGGTTTTACCATGTAAGCCACATCTTTAATGTAGAAGATCTGTGCAACTTTGATAGGTAAATGCGGTGGTCGTATTTCATCATCTTTGATATGGTATTCACATATTGAAGATATTGTGATTTTTCTTAAAGCCTTGAATTCTGTGAAAAGCAAAAACACAAGTTAGTCTTTACGTAAACTACATACCATATATAGCATAAATGTTACATGCTTCCTCCTACACATTTCATGAAAAAAGAACCTAGTTTCTCCCTGGCTGACATTGATAAAAATCTTTTAATTGCAATATATAACTCTTAGCTTCAGCTCCTGTGATGAAGATTTTTTTATACCCTAGTTGTTGACCATAGAGCATTGCTTCCATGTCTTTTAGTGTCGACACTGGAGGAATTCTTTGCAATCTCATCACTAGTTGTCTACTACTTAGATGAACAAATGGAGCACGAACTTTACTTGTTGTTTCGAAATCAGTATATGTTGTGTGTCCTTGACATTGATCTCATGGAGTTTGTCTGCTTGATGAGCTTGAATGATCATCTTGTCCTCCTTCCCTTGTTATGTTCTTGTTCATCTCATCCCATTCAAGAATCACCTTTTGAAAATAGTCATATAATGAATGACCATATTGCAGTGGTTGTTGCCCATATCTATTGAAGGTTATAACATCACGCACATCTTTTGCACCATCTAAGTATAATAGATACTACAATCCTCAATTAAAATGTTATCTCCTTGATCAATATTAAAAGTGGTAGGAAAGATACATTTTCAGCTGGATTCAAACAACCTTTATAAGGGTTGTCATAAATGAGCAAAATCTTTTCCACAAAACACTTTCCACTCCATTGGCACCATACCTTTAGAAGAGGTTTAAACATTGCTTCAACCCCAATCTTATCTGGCTTGTAAATCTTCTCTTTATCATATTTGTAGCACTCTTCTTGTCCCCAAACCATGAAAAATGGCAAGTCCTTTCTTGCGTGTTTTGTCAAAGTTTACACTATAGACAACTATAGACAAAACATTCTTTTGCATTGCTCCTGACCATATCCCAACATGAAATCTCATAAACAATTCATTTAAAAATTCCATGCATCTTGGACAAAGAACAGTCCATTGATTGCCACAATGTAGGCTTGTGAATTTATTTGATCCCATGAAGCAATGCTGCAAAATTAATCCATTTAGGTCCAAGATAATTGCCATCTTTGGTTTAGTTTCGATCGATGCAAGATCTCTCATTTTGTCTTGTGGAGAAGTTAACAAGACATGATCTGTTTCACACAGAGATAATTTTCTTATTACAAAGATTTTGAGAATGTTAATACAAACTAAATACATGTACTAAATATAATAAAGGTGATCTCTCTTTATTGAATAGTATGATATATAAACCCATTTTACGAAGCTTCATTTGATATAATAATTGCATACATTTGATAAATGTGTTTCAATAAGCAAAACAACTATTTGGACTTGAGTCCGAAACTGTGGGTGTTAAGGTATCAAGGGAGATTTAAACTTTAGTCCAAAATCTCTTTTAGGATATTTGGACTCAAGTCCAAATCTCTTTGAATTGAGAGAAGATTTGGACCCAATTCCAAATCTTTAGATATTAAGGGTCCTCAATGCCTTGTGTGCAATCTATCCAAATACATATGGATTGACAACACTTCCCTAACAACACCATAGACCTAATTTTTATACCAAAATTCACATAATAATGCATCTATAATCAAACAACACTAGTCATGTGAGTTATTAGAAACGCTAAAATGATAAAAATTCTAAATATTAAAATTTATATATTGAATGTCAACTATGTTATCAAATTACAAGCACTACACAAAACATTATCAAATAATATCTACAAAAAACATGTTTTAAGGAATATTTTAAAGACCTGAATTCTCCATCTAGTTTTCAAACATCTTGTCAATATTGGCATCTAGGTGGGCCTCTAGGTTTTGCTTTGATTTCTTTGTAAGAGTAGGTAGAGCATGTGTAGAGCTTTCTTTGTTGAGACTCTCCAAATCTACATAGCAATAGTGTTCTGTGGTGTTTCTTTTTCAATGATCCTTTCCCAAGCACTAATGTCTGAGTTGGTTTGTGCATATTGCCAACATAAGGATTCCACTCCCTTCTTCTCTTGCACACTAAGGACCATTGCAATCGTCCTCCTTTTAGTGCCAATGGCCAGTTTTGCTGCAACTCCAGATGCGAATACATCAAAGATATACTCGTCTTCTCTACAAAACTCTTATATAGTTTGTTTAATGACTGATTCTTTTTTTCTCTTTACCAATCTTGTTGCAGCAACTTCAGCATCCACTTCCTCTTCATCTTCAGAGTCCTCCTCATTGTGGAACACAATACCAGCATTGTCTAGTATTGTTTGCTTTTCTACTCTCTCTCACAGTAGCGTTTAATGTCATTAAACTCTTTTTCTTTGTTGATGATTATTAGTGACTAGATATGGCAGGTCTTACATAAGTGTCTATTTCATTTTTGAAGTCCATGCTATAACCAGTCTCCATCACATACTTGCTAGCCACATTCTCTAAAGCATTCTCCAGTGCATACATCTGTTTTCTTGAAACAAAGGCAAGTAGAATAAACTTCACCGGATCATCAGAGACAATGGAAATTAGACCCTTGAGTAGTTTTTCAAATTCTCAATGTCCCAAGAGATGTTGTGTACACCATGTACTACATCCATGACAACAATTCCAACTGCCATGGGATCTTGGTAAATATTATGAATAAATTCAATGCCTTCCATGTTAGGTCCCACTTGAAAGATACTTCATGGCAAAACACTAGTACCAAAAGATTGACCTAGACTTTCTTTCTATCCCATTATCCATCAAATTTAACCCTCTGCAACTTCTGGCAACAGTCCTACCTCTTTTCCTTGTGCAAGTTTCTTCTTTATCCAAGTATTACAACAACCAACAATTTTTTCATATAGTTCTAGTGTGATGTTGTAATACTCCTCTCACTCCTTCCAAGATCTTTGAGCTCAATCAAATGAATTTGCATTAATAAATGGCACCAGCTCATCTTGCAAGACCTTGTCTTCTTTCAATTGCTTTGATCTATCGGCCATGTCAATGTTATCAATGTCTGATTTTCTCTTTACCAATAGAGTTTTTCCATCAACAAGGACCTCCCCTTGGATTACTCTAATTTCCTCCTCATTCAACCCTTGTAAGCATCGGAACATTGTGACAGTTGGTTGCCTCCCACCCTTAATTTGAGTGCCACTTGGACTTTTTTGTGAGGGAAGGTCTCCTTTCATCATGTAGGCCTCTATTATGATGATCCAATTTTTGAATACATCATCAGAGATGTGATCATGTGTGAGTCCTTTGTAGCAAATCCATCACCGAAAGCCACCTTTCTAGTCTCCAAGAATCTCTGTTACAAAAATACCATACTATTACATGAATATTGATTGTTAACTATTTTGTAGAAGATTTGGACTAGTCCAAATCTTACTTCAATGCCGAGAGATTTGGACTCAAGTCTAAATCTTATTTCAATCCATGTAGATTTGGACTCAAGTTTAAATCTCTTGTGGATTAGAGAGACTTATATTCAAGTCCAAGTCTATAGACTAGTCCAAATCTTACTTCAATGCCGAGAGATTTGGACTCAAGTCTAAATCTTATTTCAATCCATGTAGATTTGGACTCAAGTTTAAATCTCTTGTGGATTAGAGAGACTTATATTCAAGTCCAAGTCTATAGACATTGGAAGGAGATTGGAAGTAATCTTATTTTAATCCATGTAGATTTGGACTCAAGTTTAAATCTCTTGTGGATTAGAGAGACTTGTATTCAAGTCCAAGTCTATAGACATTGGAAGGAGATTTGGACTTGAGTTCAAATCTTTTAGTGAAGGAAAATTTGGTAAATTTAAGGGGATTAAAGGAAGATTTGGACTCAAGTCCAAATCTAGAGAGATTTTGAAGTGAGATTTGGACTTAAGTCTAGATCTTCAAGCCATAAGTGGATTCTTAAACTTGAGTTAAAAAAAGGAGTGAACTTACATCCCATTGTGCTCGTTTGTGGACTCCCCTTTGCCAAGCCTTGTTGTGCTCTTGGTGGTCTTTCAAAAGCTATCCATTGATCTCTTACTTGTTTTAGAATATCTATATGAGCTGATTGCCTCATAATGTTCTGTGATTCCAAGTTTACCATCAATGATATTTCAACACATTCTTTAGGTGAACAATTTATAACAGTCCTTGATTCCCTGGTCTTATAGTAACTTTTTCATTCATCCATGGCTGGATCTGGGTTACTGATAAACACCTTAATAGCAAAGAAAGAATGTTGACCAGAAAGTATCCAATACTAATATGTCTCTATCTTTTCCCTGACTACATTCTCCAAGGGTATGCATTTGCCATCAACTTTATGAAAGGGCATAAGATCTGCACAAGAAGTTGGAGATTGAGAATTGATGCCAAAATCCAAAGCCAGCTTCTTCACATGCTCTATGTTTAGCCTTCTATATACATATTGTGTAGGTGCTTGGAAACAATTAACCACAGGGATGTGGAATTTTTCTTTTGATCCCATGAAGTAGTATTTCTCATACTCTACCAAGCCTGATCTATCGGCACTACTCTTAGAAGATAGTTTTTTCTTTGTTTGATCAAAGTTAACAGACAACACAGTGTTAGAAATAGTTATTGGCATGGATGTGCTTGAGCCAAATCCTCCTTCAACACCACCTCCTTTGGCATCGGAATATATTTCCTGTCCTCCTATCCATCCTTTCTTTGTTGGGTGAATCTCTTGAATGAGCATCGGGCTTGAGCTTTGCCTTCACTTTAGCATAAGAATCAATTATTTGCTAGATTGGAGCTTCCTCACCATCATCATCCACATTCCATCCTAATGTTGTCATACTGTAGGTGTTGTTTGCCTTCATTTGTGTGTCATCATAATTACTAGGATGAAGCAAAAAGCCTTGTCTTTACCCACATCCACACAAACACATGGTACACCTTGCTCTCTAGCGGATCCTTCTTGTAATCCAATCATAGACCCTTCACTTTTTGTAGGTTTAGTGTTAGGCTTAAGCACAAAAAGTTGGATGTTTTGCATTTGTTTTCCATCTTTATTATAAAAATCCAAGTACCAATGCCAAGAACTATCATCAGTAACTCCATCATAAAATTGGATTCTTGCTTGTGTTGAGTCAGATGTCCTCTTAGTCATGTTTGAGGCCTTTCAATATCAATAAAAGATAGTAAGACAGTAAGTACATACATAATTATATTCTCATTAGCAAGAAGTATATGCACATTGACCTATAGGAGTTAGATCCTAGATCTTCTACAATGCTAAGAGATTTGGACTCAAGTCTTGAAGATTTGGATGGAAGTCTAAATCTATAGACATTGAATGGATATTTGGACTTGAGTCCAAATCTCCTAGCCCCACATGGAGATTTAAACTTGAGTCTAAATCTCTAATTGAAGGGAATCCAAATCTGTATGAACTGAAAGAAGATGGGGAGATTTCAACTTAAGTACAAATCTAAAGTCATTGGAAGGAGATTTGGACTTGAGTCCAAATCTCTTTGCCTCACAGGGAGATTTAGACCAAAGTCCAAATCTCCTAGCCTCATAGGAAGATTTGGACTTGAGTCCAAATGTCTTTGCCTCATGGGGAGATTTGGACTTGATTTCAAATGTCTTTGCCTCACAAGTAGATTTGGACTTAAGTCCAAATCTCCTAGCCTCATAGGAAGATTTAGACTTGAGTCCAAATCTCTTTGCCTCATGTGGGGAGGTTTGGACTTGAGTCCAAATCTCTAAGTGAATGGAATCAAATTCTATAAGGCCAGGAGAGGATTTGGAATCAAGTCCAAATCTCTAAGTGAAGGGAATCCAAATCTAAAGGGCTTGGAGAATATTTGGACACTCAAGTCCAAATCTTAGGGAAGATGGAGAGATTTAGACTCAAGTCCAAATCTATAGGCGTTGGAAGGATATTTAGACGTAAGTCCATGAAAATTAGGATTAAACTAGAGAATTTGAGGATTATGATCAGTGACACTATGATTAAATGGTTGTTTTAAAGACAGCTAAATCTGTGAAAAAGGCAATTTCATATTGGGTGTGTAAGTGGTGTGACTAGTTTTAAGTTTGCATGAATATCCGACTAGGGGGCCTGGGAACTCTTTTCCCTGGTACCCGGGATAAAACCTAACCAAATTCCTAATTGGATCCCATCACTACAGTGGTTGGGCAGTTGGCTAACCCACGGGAGTGGATGGGGTTAGGCTGGACGATGGATCCCTAAAATGAGACTCAATTCTGTTATGGTGGTACGATAGATGAAGTAAATCTCACGGATAAAAATTGTTCTATGGAAAACAATCAACGGCTGTGCCTCAATGAGGAAAAAAACGTTGGTCTCTATGATCCAAGTGCAAGTCTTTTCCTTGATCTGACTATGATACTTACGGGTTCGGTCAGCTCAGTTCAGTTAGTTCAGGCTATTGACTATGTTAGAGTAAAAATATCCTGGAGGAATCACCCGTGCTTTCCGAGTGAGGGAAGTTTTTCTGCGTTCGGCTTTGGAAGAACCGAGGGATCAGTCTCTTGTCCGGATATCCGTGGGCGATGCCCCGAGTGAGGGACCCTGCCTCGCGCAAGAAGTGCTACTTCCGCTGTTAGCACCCCTGAATTCGTTGCGCGGTGGGGACACGGATCTTTCAGCTAGTATCAGAGCAATTTGGCTAAAGTGGATCAACCGTGAAGCCAAAAACGTCATAAATTTATGAATTAATAGTAAAAGGTTGCAATTGTGTGATAATATTCATACAAATTGTTATTCAGACTGAAATTCATAAATTGGTAATTGGGTCTTCAGATGGAAGTACTGCAATTATATGGAATCCCTAACTTGCTTGAGGCCTAGAGATGATGGTATTTACCTTATAGTTCCAAGGACCGTGACTACCCGTATATACCGAGGATATAACAGCAGCTCTTTTTTGGCAGTATATACGAGTAAATCTAAGATCTTGAATTTATAACCAAAAATGCTATCTAGATGATGAATTCGAATGTGGTTGATATGATTTTAAAATTTTGGTTGAGAACTGATGAGTTGATTTGGATTCTGATTGAAAAATGATGATTCTTGAATTTTGGTTGAGAAGCGATAAGCTGAGCAAAACCACAATGAGGATGAATGGGATGAGCCCTGTGATGATGTTCATAAGTGGAATGACGATAATGACTTCAGCAAATCACTATGAGATTATTGGATTGTGTTGACAAATTGCTACTGTTAACACTTGATCCAGTGGATCAAGTTAAGGGATGACAAATTAAAATTCCCATGAAGGACTGTTCAGATGGAAATTTTCATCTAATGGACCATTATTGTGATAAGGAATTGAATGATATGATCTGAGTGAATTGTTATCTGATGATGAGTTCTATATAAGGGATCTTTTCCCATGATTCTGTTGGGTTCACCAGACTATAAGGAACCCCAGAATCAGTTGGATCTTAAGGGAAAGAGTTGTCCTCTAATTTTGCTGCGAGATGAGGATATCTCGCGTTTTTTAAGTGGGGTAGGATGTAAGATTCCTCCCTCTAGCTTTTGAGGTGTGCAGGTGTAAGAACCTCCCCTTTTGATCTTATAATTATTCCCCTCTCTGAAATAAAAGAAAGATCTTGTTTTACCCTATTTTAGCCCTGAGAGAGAAAATGTCTAGAGGGAGGTAATTCAAAATTGAGATATTTTTAGATATAAAAATCCTTCTAGTGTCTAAAATGGTTTCCCCTGAAACAGAAATTCAAAAAGAACTTTCCAATGTGCAATTGGAATTAATTGAAAATAGGTAAAAAGGACCTTAGTCTAGATTTTCAGAAATTTTTGGATTATGGTCCAATTAAGGTTCCTATGGACCAATAAGATTAATCCAAATGTAGGGAGGAAATAAACTGAAGAATAAAAGAAAAACCCCCCAAAAATGAGTAAATGCTCACATAAGATGAAGAGTTGAATGAGTACAAGGTTTATTAGTTAAAAATTAAGAGATATTTAGAGGAAATGATGCATTTTTGACACCTCAGTGTGGGGATCTCCCCTCATGAAGGAGGCGCCTATTTCACATGTGTGGAGAAGTTTTAAAATAAAAAATAATGACATATTTTCATCTCTCCTCTCTCCTATTTCAACTAGATCCAAAAAGTAAGCTAAACTAGCCCAAAAATGGTCAAAAATTGACCGAACTGATCTGGAAAATTCTAGATTCAGTTTGCTTGGTTAGAGGCTCACTTTTTCCTATAAATAGAAGCCTCCCCCTTTGTAAAAGCTTAATGGTGTTTATGCACTATTACTCTGCTCTTGACCTGAGCCATTTACATTGAATTTCTTGATAATTCAATTGTTTCTTGGCTTAATCCTCTCCAAAGTAATTGGTGGCCACTCTTGCTTCAAATAAGAGTAGAACCCTCAATCCCTCAAGCCAAAGCAAAGCTTACAACTCCATGTAAGCTATTTTTTTTACTTTTTAAATTTAAATCTATGATTTTTCTTGATTTTCTTGTTTTATAGTGATTGAAGTAAATTCTAATGCTATGCCTTGATGAAAAGGCCACCCCCTTCTCTTCTTTACAATTCAGCCTTTCTTAATCCTAAAAAGATTAGTTAAATGATTAATTAAACTTTTCTTATTATTTACTCTCTTGATTTTGAAAATTGAGTAGATTAGAGTCATATACATCTAGATTGGGTTAATTTAAGTTGAAATTAGAATGAGAAAAATGAGAAATGGTCAGCCATACAAAGGAGGTTATGGTAAAATTTTCCAGAATTTTGTGGAAAAGAAAGTTTATTTTTGTGTTATTCCAAAAGAGTAATTTCCACCGTTTGTGCATTCTAAAAGAAATATTGTAATTACTCCATGTACATATTCACCTACAAATATGCATGGATATCATTGATATTAATTATTAAAATTGATTTCTACGCATAGAAAGATGCATAATGGAAATTATTCTGTTGTAAAAGTGTTATTTTCATTAAATTTTATTTCTATGCATAGAAAGATACATAATGGAATTTTTTTTTATTACAAAAGTGTTATTCTCATTAAAATTGATTTTATGCATAGAAAGATGCATAAAGGATTTATTTTTATTTTAAAAGTGTTATTCTCATTAAAATTGATTTTATGCATAGAAAGATGCATAAAGGATTTATTTTTATTTCAAAAGTGTTATTCTCATTAAAGTTGATTTTTATGTATAAATAGATGCATAAAAGGATTTTTATAAAAGTGTTATTCCCACTGAAGTTGATTTTTATGCATAAATAGATGCGTAAAGAATCTTTATATCAAAATTAGAATTCTCTTAAATTCTATGTTTAAATTCTATGAATAGATGTAATGAGATGTGACGAGAATCAGATAGGTGTGAATGAATGGATGGATGTGATGTGAATAAGAGGTGGTGAGATGTGAGGTGAATAGATGTGATGTGAATCAGATAGATGTGAATGAATGCATGGATGGATGTGAGGTGAATAGAGGTGATGAGATGTGAGGTGAATAGATGTGATATGAACCAAATAGATGAGAATAATTGGATGGATGGATGTGATGTGAATAGAGGTGATGAGATGAGAGGTGAATAGATGTGATATGAATCAGATAGATGTGAATGAATGGATGGATGTGATGTGATGTAAATAGAGGTGATGAGATGTGAGGTGAATAGATGTGATGAGATGTGATGTGAATCAGATAGATGTGAATGAATGGATGGATGGATGTGATGTGAATAGAGGTGATGAGATGTGAGGTGAATAGTTTTGATGAGATGTGATGTGAATCAGATAGATGTGAATGAATGGATGGATGGATGTGATGTGAATAGAGGTGGATGAGATGTGAGGTGAATAGATGTGATATGAATCAGATAGATGTGAATGAATGGATGGATGGATGTGATGTGAATAGAGGTGATGAGATGTGAGGTGATTAAATGTGATGAGATGTGATGTGAATCAGATTAATGTAAATGAATGGATGGATGGATGTGATGTGAATAGAGGTGATGAGATATGAGGTGAATAGATGTGATGTGAATCAGATAGATGTGAATGAATGGATGGATGGATGTGAGGTGAATAGAGGTGATGAGATGTGAGGTGAATAGATGTGATATGAATCAAATAGATGTGAATGAATGGATGGATGGATGTGATGTGAATACTGGTGATGAGATGTGAGGTGAATAGATGTGATGAGATGTGATGTGAATCAGATGGATGTGAATGAATGGATGGATGGATGTGATGTGAATAGAGGTGATGAGATGTGAGGTGAATAGATGTGATGTGAATCACATAGATGTGAATGAATGGATGGATGGATGTGATGTGAATAGAGGTGATGTGATGTGAATCAGATGGATATGAATGAATGGATGGATGGATGTGATGTGAATAGAGGTGATGTGATGTGAATCAGATGGATGTGAATGAATGGATGGATGGATGTGATGTGATGTGAATAGAGGTGATGTGATGTGAATCAGATGGATGTGAATGAATGGATGGATGGATGTGATGTGAATCGAGGTGATGTGATGTGAATCAGATGGATGTGAATGAATGGATGGATGGATGTGATGTGAATAGAGGTGATGAGATGTGAGGTGAATAGATGTGATGTGAATCACATAGATGTGAATGAATGGATGAGATGTGATGTCATGTGAATCAGGATGTAAATGAATGATATGGGATGTGAGTGGATGTATGTAAAAGAATGGATGTGAATGTATATATGAAGAATGGATGTGAATGAGTATGTGAAAGAATGGATGTGAATGTATGTGATAAAAATGGATGTGAATGTGTATGTGAATGAGTATGTGAAAGAATGGATGTGGATGTATGTGAAAGAATGGGTATAGATGTGTATGTGAAAGAATGTGATGTGATGTGACATGAATATATGTGGATGTGAAGTGATAGATATGAATGTATGGATAGATGTGAGAAGTCATACATGTGAACAATTGGATGGATAAGGATGAATGAGATGAGATGTGTATGAATGAGATATGATGTGGATAGAAGTGATCTCATATAATGTGGATAGAATGTATGCGATGGGATGGTTATGAGAATGTATGTGGTGGATATGAACGAATAAATGTGATGGATATGAATGAATGTGAATGGAGATAGATGTGATGTGTGATGTGAACGATTCTGATGTGATGAGATGTGGATATGGGTAGATGCGAGTGGATGAGATATGATGAGGATAAATTGAGGAAAGATGTGATGAGATGAAAATGATGTGATTGGATGAGAATAGGAATGCATATGAAATGGATGTGAAATTAAATAATGTGGATTGATGTGGAAAGATGAGAGTTCGTTATAGAAACTGTATTTATGACCTGTTTTATGTCAAGAATGCTAGGGAAGCATTTTGACCATCTTGTGAATAAGGTCGTGGAGACCTAACTGATAAAGTTGTAACAGCTGACCTGTTTTATGTCAAGAATGCTGGGGAAGCATTTTGACCATCTTGTGAATGAGGTCGTGGAGACCTAACTAATAAAGTCATAACAGCTGAGACGGAGAGTCAACGGAGGACGTCTCGCGTAGCAAAGTCGGCCGAGGTCTTGACCAAATGGTAAGCTTCCGGTACATTGGATGAGGGACCAAGGAAGCGGCCTATGAGTGAAGCACTAGGTGACCTGCGAAGGATCCTAGAGGGTGCTGACCATACGGTGCTCGGGCTCTGGGTCATCGAAGATACCCACACATGTGTTGTGGAAGATATTGGAACAAGGAGTATGAGTTGTTTTCTGAATTCGGGCATGGATCTGGTTGATTGACCTTGCTGGTCCTCAATGGATCTGGTTGATTGACCTTGCTGGTCCTCAATAGATGAGTCCATGGCTCTTTTATATGCATCTGTTGATTAATCTTGCTGATCTTCAATAGAGATTCCATTTTGATATGTCAATATATTGCCGAGTACTATGAGCTAGGAACCATCGAAAAGGCCCCTGAGTGGACAGGTGGTGAGCGTTCTGGTTGCCAATGATGCCATAGGTACACCGATGAAGGAATGATTGAAAACTAGGATTCAAAAGGAGAATTTGAGGATTATGATTAGTGACACTATGATTTCATTAAATGATTGTTTTAAAGACAGCTGAATCTGTAAAAAAGGCAATTTCATATTGGGTGTGTAAGTGGTGTGACTAGTTTTAAGTTTGCATGAATATCCGGCTAGGGGACCTGGGAACTCTTTTCCCTAGTAACCGGGATAAAACCTAACCAAATTCCTAATTGGATCCCATCACTATAGTGGTTGGGTGGTTGGCTAACCCATGGGACTAGATGGGGTTAGGCTGGATTGATGGATCCCTAAAATGAGACTCAATTCTGTTATGGTATGATTGATGAAGTAAATCCCGGATAAAAATTGTTCTATGGAAAAGAATCAACGGCTGTGCCTCAATGAGGAAAAAAGTGTTGGTCTCTATGGGTGGTTGGCTAACCCACGGGACTAGATGGGGTTAGGCTGGATTGATGGATCCCTAAAATGAGACTCAATTCTGTTATGGTATGATTGATGAAGTAAATCCCGGATAAAAATTGTTCTATGGAAAAGAATCAACGGCTATGCCTCAATGAGGAAAAAAGCGTTGGTCTCTATGATCCAAGTGCAAGTCTTTTCCTTGATCTGACTATGATACTTACGGGTTCAGTCAGCTCAGTTCAGTTAGTTAAGACTCTTGACTACGTTAGATTAAAAATATCTTGGAGGAATCGCCCGTGCTTTCCGGGCGATGGAAGTTTTTCCGGGTTCGGTTTTGGAAGAACAGAGGGATCAGTATCTTGTCCGGATATCCATGGGCGAGGCCCCGAGTGAAGGACCCTGCCCCGCGCAAGAAGTGCTACTTCCACTGTTAGCACCCCTAAATTTGTTGCACAGTGTGGACAAGGATCTTTCAACTGGTATCAGAGAAATTTGGCTAAAGTGGATCAACCGTGAAGCCAAAAACGTCATAAATTTATGAAGTAAAAGTAAAAGGTTGGAATTGTGTGATAATATTCATACAAATTGTTATTCAGACTGAAATTCATAAATTGGTAATTGGGTCTTCAGATGGAAGTACCACAATTATATGGAATCCCTAACTTGCTTGAGGCCTAGACATGATGGTATTTACCTTATAGTTCCAAGGACCGTGACTACACGTATATAGCGAGGGTATAACTGTAGCTCTTTACTGGCAATATATACGAGTAAATCTAAGATCTTGAAATTATAAGCGAAAATGCTATCTAGATGATGAATTCGAATGTGGTTGATATGATTTTAAAATTTTGGTTGAGAACTGATGAGTTGATTTGGATTCTGATTGAAAAATGATGATTCCTAAATTTTGGTTGAAAAGTGATAAGCTGAGCAAAACCACAATGAGGATGAATGGGATGAGTCCTATGATGATGTTCGTAACTGGAATGACGATAATGACTTCAGCAAATCACTATGAGATTAGTGGATTATGCTGACAAATTGCTACTATTGACACTGACCCACTGGATCAAGTTAAGGGATGACAAATTAAAATTTTGTATAATTAAAATTCCCATGAAGGACTGTTCAGATGGAAATTTTCATCTAATGGACCATTAGTGTGATAAGGAATTGAATGATATGATCTGAGTGAATTGTTATCTGATGATGAGTTCTATATAAGGGATCTTTTCCCAGGATTCTATTGGGTTCATCAGACTATAAGGTGTTGAGATATCGAGCTCTAGTGAGGCGGTGGACACTGATGACCCGCCTGGGGGATAGGCCCCGCACTTACACCACTGGCATGGTTGGTGAGATCTTGGGTGATATGTGGCCAGTGGGATGACAGGCTGTGTGACAGCCACTCTAGAGACTGGCATAGTTATAGCGCCAGCTCATTTAGTCGGGTTCACACTATAGAGAACCCGTGTATGTATTTGGTTGAGTACCTTTCATATTGTGTGTACTCTTATTCTTGTATATGGTGTGTTGAGTGTTGAGTAGAGAAGAAGAAGATTTTCAGCCTCTCACCTTGTGTGTTCTCTATTAGGGTTTGTGAGTGTGTGTGTGTGCTTGCAAGAGCTCAAGCTCTCTTCCCCCTTGCATCTTTTCATGGTATCAGAGCCTGGTTCGTGCTAAGGGCTGAGCTGCAAGCAAGAGAACCACAGGAAGCGGTACGAGGGTAAGAGCTTCAATTACTCTTCCCTATTGTGTTGGTGACTACACCCTTGTCGGGAGCTCTACGGGAGGCACCGGCAAACGATATCCGATTGAGGAGCTTTCTTCGCGGGAGTAAAGCTATAGGGCAACTATACAGTCCTTTGGACTGAATTCGTCCTTTGGACTGAATTTTTCGGGCCGAACACGCGTTTCCCGTTTTTCAGAAAGCAAGCGATTTCGAGCACTGCGGGTAAGTCATCGATTCTCTGCAGAACTCTGTTTTGCGAACTGCAGGAAGACAGATTGACTGTGCAGACACTGTGGGTGCTGCAAAGAGGTCTACAGTTGCCATTGGGTGTATGTATGCACATTGAAGTCACTGGTTGTGACATTTGAGTACTACAGTACCGCTGTGCAGAAAATACTGCAGGTTGTGCAGAAAAACCAGAGTGCAGTTTCTGGTAAAATTGTGTGTTTGGCAAGATGTCTAATGATGGCATAACACAGATTGTGGCTGAGAAGCTGGATAAGAATAACTTCCATGCTTGGAGGTTCAGGTTGACGAATTTCCTGATGGGAAAAGGCTATTGGGACTACATAGAAGGTGAACATGAAGAGGCACCAGAGATACCGGATATAAATCCGACTGCTGCAGATGTGAAAGAGTTTAAAGACTGGAACCAAGGAGCCAGGAAGGTTATGTATTGGCTTTCCATTAGTATACAGGACACCATGATTGGGCATATTCAGGATGCCAAGTCCCCCAAGGAGGCATGGGACACCTTGGTAAAGCTTTATGAAACAAATACCAAGGCACGTAAGATACAGTTGAAGAATGAGCTTCATACTGTGGAGAAAAAGAGCATGTCTGTGAATGACTATGCATTGAAGATAAAGGGTATTGTGGAATCCCTTGCATCTATTGGTGTGTCAGTAGATGATGATGACAAGGTGGAAGTCTGTCTACGTGGTCTCGGGCCACAATACAAGGCGTTCAAGACGTCTATTCAGACTCGGGAAAACATTCCCAACTTTGGTGTCTATGCTGATTATCGAAGAGAAGAGCTTGGGTGAAGACCAACAGTCTTCACAAAGCAAAAACAGTTCAGAGCAACATGCCTTCTACATGAGTTCAGGAAGAGGACGAGGTAGAGGAGGCCGTGGACGCGGTCAAGGAGGTGGCCGAACAGGTAATCAGAATTTTGGACAGCAGCAGCAGCAGCAACAACAGTCCCAGAATCAACAACAACAACACGCAGGTGGAAGAGGCAAATTCAGAGGCAGGGGGAGTCAAAGAGGCCGTGGAAATTGGCAAAGGCAATATAATGATGCACGTGAATGCTATTATTGTGGTAAGACTGGACATGTGCAGTCAGAATGTTATAAGAAGCAAGCTGACATGCAAAATGGGAAAGTGCAGCAAAACAACTATGCATCCTCAAGCAGAAATAATGAGGATAATGAAAGGTTGCTTGTCATGCAGCATGTCGTGAATGCCATGTCTGAAAATGTTGATGCAGCACAAAAAGATAATGTATGGTATGTAGATTCAGGCGCTTCGAACCACATGACGAGTCATGGGGAGTGGTTCAAGGAGATGAAAAACCCGGAAAGACCAGGTTTTGTGGAAACAGGGGATGACACTGCTCATCCAATTGCCCACGTTGGAGATGTGCCATTATCTATGCAGGATGGCAAAGTGAAGTACCTTGCAGATGTACTTCACGTTCCAAACATAACAAAGAATCTGGTTTCAGTTGGCCAGATGATTGAGCAGGGTTTGCAGGTTCGGTTTAACCCTGATGGATGTTATGTTGAAGATTTTAAAGACAAGTGCAGGTTGGTTGCAAAAGGCAACAGAGTGGGCAGAATGTTTACGTTGGATGTAGACATGCCTGAAATGAGTGCTGCGATGTTTGCAAATGGTTCAGGAGTTGTTGCAGACACAGACATATGGCATAAAAGAATTGGACATGTAAATGTGCAAAGATTGAAGTCTATGCAGACAAAAGGAATTGTGACAGGGCTGCCAAATTTAAAGTGGAAGGTATGCAGAAAATATGTGAAGCATGCCAATTTGGGAAGCAAACAAAGCATGTGTTTCCACGTAACAGATATGTGAGCAGAAATGCACTAGATGTTGTGCATTCAGATGTATGGGGTCCTACGAAGACCGTGTCTATGGGAGGCTGCAGGTACTATGTCACTTTCATTGATGACCACACAAGGAAAGTGTGGGTATATTTCATGAAAGAGAAGAGTGAGGTGTTCACTCACTTTCAGAATTTCAGAGTTTTGGTTGAAAAGCAAACAGGAAAATATGTCAAGTGCCTAAGGTCAGATGGAGGGGGAGAATACTTCTCCAATGAGTTCTCTGAATTTTTGAAGAAGAATGGTATTCGGAGACAGTTCACATGCAGATACACTCCGCAGCAAAATGGAGTTGCTGAGCGGAAAAACAGGCACATTGCTGAGATTGCGCGAGCATTGATGGAAGAGAAGAATATGCCGCATTGCTATTGGGCTGAGGCTGTTTCTACAGCAGTATACATCATGAACAGGACTCCAACTGCAGCCATACATGATGTAACTCCAGAGGAGAGGTTTACTGGCAGAAAACCAGATTTGTCTCATCTGAAAGTCTTTGGATGCATTGCATATGTGCATGTGCCAGATGAGCTGAGAACTAAGCTGGATCCAAAAGCTGAAAAATGTGTGTTTATTGGATACTCCCTTGAGCAAAAGGGATACAGGTGTTATAACCCTACTACACGTGAGTTGAGGGTAAGCAGGGATGTCGTCTTTGATGAGATGAGCAGCTGGTATGCTGCTGAAAAAGAAGCTGTTGGGACTGATTTGAGTGGAAGTGTGGTTGCACAGAATGCAGGTCAGCAATCACAGTCTTTGAGTGGACCAGGAGAGTCCTCATCTAGTGGGTCTGTTGATAGACCATGGAGTGGCAGGCTACGTCATAATACTAGCCCTGCAAATGTGATTAGTACATCACGTAAAGGAAAAGAGAAAATGGTTGAGCCCCTTGGTATGCCTGACATTTCTGCAGGGCATTCTCATGTTGATGGAGAGTCTAGTGGCTCAGATATGAGCCTTGATGAGGAGCTTGGGATCCCAGCTATGAGAACACCTGGTGTAAAGAAGGCTATGGAAGCCATGAATGAAAAGCTGCGAAGATCAGGGAGAGTGAAGAACCCTGTGCAGAGATTTACATATGATGGTTATGTGGCACATCACTATGCATATATGGCAAAGGTTGTGCAGGTTGTTGAGCCCACATGCATTGATGAGGCTATTGGAAATGTGTGTTGGGAGAAAGCTATGGATGAGGAGATGGATGCACTATATGGAAATGAAACTTGGGATTTAGTGCAATTGCCAGAAGGCAAGAAAGCCATTGGATGCAAGTGGGTGTACAAAGTTAAACATAACAGTGATGGGAGCATAAACAGGTACAAGGCTAGATTGGTAGCCAAAGGATATGCGCAGACATATGGGATTGATTATGAGGAAACTTTCAGCCCAGTTGCCAAGATGGCAACGGTGAGAGTTGTGATAGCAGTGGCTGCATCAAAGAAATGGTCTTTACATCAGATGGATGTAAAGAATGCATTCTTGCATGGGGATTTGCAAGAAGAGGTGTATATGTTGCAGCCACCTGGTTATGAGGATGTGGGTCACCCCGAGCATGTTTGCAGGTTGAAGAAAGCCTTGTATGGCTTAAAGCAAGCACCAAGAGCATGGTCTGACAAGATTTCTGAATATCTTGTCACTATTGGCTTTCATGTAGCCAATGCAGATTTCTCATTGTATGTGAGACATGGTGATAGAGGGGTTGTGCTTGTTGTCATCTATGTAGATGACTTGATCATTACGGGGGACCATGATGCAGAGATCTTTGATGTAAAGATCTTGCTTAGACAGAAGTTCGAGATGAAGGATCTGGGGGAGCTCAGATATTTCTTGGGCATTGAGGTGATTAGGTCACCACATGGTATAGGATTACTGCAGAGACAGTATGGCTTGGACATGTTGTCCAAGTATGGTATGACAGGCTGTAAGCCTATTTCTGTGCCATTGGATCAGAATGGCAAATTGAGTGCAGATTCAGGAGAGATCTTGGAGGATCCTACTATGTACAGACGCATAGTAGGAAGTTTGATCTACATGACGATCACCAGACCAGATTTGAGCTATGATGTTGGGTTGGTGAGTCAGTTTATGCAGGTTCCACGGAAACCGCATTTGGATGCAGTGAGACGCATACTGAGGTATGTGAGGTCTACTTTGCATTGTGGACTATTCTATGAGACTGGGACAGAGATATGTGTACATGGGTACACAGATGCTGATTGGGCCGGTAGTATCTCAGATAGAAGATCTACCAGTGGCTTCATGTTTTCTTTGGGGAGTGCTGCTGTGACTTGGAGCAGCAAGAAGCAGCCTACGGTTGCTCTATCGAGTACAGAGGCCGAGTACAAAGGAGCTGCTATGGCAGCATGTGAGGTAGCTTGGTTGAGAAAGCTACTTGCAGATTTGGGTCTATCAGTGGATAGACAAGTTGTCATTTTCTGTGACAACATTAGCAGTATACAGTTGGCCAAGAACCCAGTCTTTCATGCTCGTACGAAGCACATAGAGGTCCACTACCACTTCGTCAGAGAGAAGGTCTTGGCAGGAGACCTTGACCTTGTTTATGTCAGCACAGAGGATCAGGTAGCTGACATCTTCACCAAAGCATTGGGTACAGAGAAGCTCCGCAGATTCAGGGCTTCGCTTGGTGTACATGAGATGGAGTTGAGCTCGAGGGGGAGTGTTGAGATATCGAGCTCTAGTGAGGCGGTGGACACTGATGACCCGCCTGGGGGATAGGCCCCGCACTTACACCACTGGCATGGTTGGTGAGATCTTGGGTGATATGTGGCCAGTGGGATGACAGGCTGTGTGACAGCCACTCTAGAGACTGGCATAGTTATAGCGCCAGCTCATTTAGTCGGGTTCACACTATAGAGAACCCGTGTATGTATTTGGTTGAGTACCTTTCATATTGTGTGTACTCTTATTCTTGTATATGGTGTGTTGAGTGTTGAGTAGAGAAGAAGAAGATTTTCAGCCTCTCACCTTGTGTGTTCTCTATTAGGGTTTGTGAGTGTGTGTGTGTGCTTGCAAGAGCTCAAGCTCTCTTCCCCCTTGCATCTTTTCATAAGGAACCCCAGAATCAGTTGGATCTTAAGGGAAAGAGTTGTCCTCTAATTTTGCGAGATGAGGACATCTCGCATTTTTTAAGTGGGGTAGGATGTAAGATTCCTCCCTCTAGCTTTTGAGGTGTGCAGGTGTAAGAACCTTCCCTTCTGATCTTATAATTATTCCCCTCTTTAAAATAAAAGAAAGATCATGTTTTACCCTATTTTGGCCTAGAGAGAGAAAATGTCTGAGGGAGGTAACTCAAAATTGAGATATTTTTGGATATAAAAATCCTCCTAGTGTCTAAAATGGTTTCCCCTGAAACAGAAATTCAAAAAGAACTTTCCAATGTGCAGTTGGAATTAATTGAAAGAAGGTAAAAAGGACCTTAGCCTAAGGGTCCACATTTTCAGAAATTCTTGGATTATGGTCCAATAAAGGTTCATATAGACCAATAAGATTAATCCAAATGTAGGGAGGAAATAAATTGAAGAATAAAAGAAAAACCTCCCAAAAATGAGTAAATGCTCACATAAGATGAAGAGTTGACTGAGTACAAGGTTTATTAGTTAAAAATTAAGAGATATTTAGCGGAAATGATGCATTTTTAACACCTCAGTGTGGGGATCTCCCCTCATGAAGGAGGCTCCTATTTCACATGTGTGGAGAAGTTTTAAAACAAAAAATAATGACATATTTTTATCTCTCCTCTCTCCTATTTCAACTAGATCTAAAAAGTAAGCTAAACTGACCCAAAAATGGTCAAAAACTGACCGAATTGATCTGGAAAAGTCTAGAATCAACTTGCTTGGTTAGAGGCTCACTTTTACTTATAAATAGAAGCCTCCCCCTTTGTAAAAGCTTAATGGTGTTTATGCACTGTTACTCTGCTCCTGACCTGAGCCATTTACATTCAATTTCTTGATAATTCAATTGTTTCTTGGCTTAATCCTCTCCAAAGTAATTGGTGGCCACTCTTGCTTCAAACAAGACTAGAATCCTCAATCCCTCAAGCCAAATGAAAGCTTACAACTCCATGTAAGCTAATTTTTTTACTTTTTAAATTTAAGTCTATGATTTTTCTTGATTTTCTTGTTTTATAGTGATTGAAGTTAATTCTAATGCTATGCCTTCATGAAAAGGCCACCCCCTTCTCTTCTTTACAATTTAGCCTTTCTTAATCCTAGAAAGATTAGTTAAATGATTAATTAAACTTTTCTTATTATTTACTCTCTTGATTCTGAAAATTGAGTAGATTAGAGTCATATACATCTAGATTGGGTTAAGTTGAAATTAGAATGAGAAAAATGAGAAATGGTCAGCCATACAAAGGAGGTTATGGCAAAATTTTCCAGAATTTTGTGGAAAAGAAAGTTTGTTTTCATGTTATTCCAAAAGAGTAATTCCCACCATTTGTGCATTCTAAAAGAAATATTTTAATTACTCCATGTACATATTCACCTATGAATATGCATGGATATCACTGATACTAATTATTAAAATTGATTTCTATGCATAGAAAGATGCATAATGGAAATTGTTTGTTATAAAAGAGTTATTTTCATTAAATTTTATTTCTATGCATAGAAAGATACATAATGGAATTTTTTTTATTACAAAAGTGTTATTCTCATTAAAATTGATTTTATGCATAGAAAGATGCATAAAGGATTTTTTTTTTCAAAAGTGTTATTCTCATTAAAATTGATTTTATGCATAGAAAGATGCATAAAGGATTTAGTTTTATTTCAAAAGTGTTATTCTCATTAAAGTTGATTTTTATGCATAAATAGATGCATAAAAGGATTTTTATAAAAGTGTTATTTCCAGTGAAGTTGATTTTTATTCATATAAATAGATGCATAAAGAATCTTTATATCAAAATTAGAAATCTCCTAAATTCTATGTTTAAATTCTATGAATAAATGTAATGAGATGTGATGAGAATCAGATAGGTTTGAATGAATGGATGGATGTGATGTGAATAAGAGGTGGTGAGATGTGAGGTGAATAGATGTGATGTGAATCAGATAGATCTGAATGAATGCATGGATGGATGTGAGGTGAATAGAGGTATGAGATGTGAGGTACATAGATGTGATATGAACCAGATAGATGTGAATGAATGGATGGATGGATGTGATGTGAATAGAGGTGATGAGATGTGAGGTGAATAGAAGTGATATGAATCAGATAGATGTGATATGAATCAGATAGATGTGAATGAATAGATGGACGGATGTGATGTGAATAGAGATGATGAGATGTGAGGTGAATAGATGTGATGAGATGTGATGTGAATCAGCTAGATGTGAATGAATGGATGGATGGAGGTGATGTGAATAGAGGTGATGAGATGTGAGGTGAATAGATGTGATGAGATGCGATGTGAATCAGATAGATGTGAATGAATGGATGGATGGATGTGATGTGAATAGAGGTGGATGAGATGTGAGGTGAATAGATGTGATATGAATCAGATAGATGTGAATGGATGGATGGATGGATGTGATGAGATATGAATAGAGGTGATGAGATGTGAGGTGAACAGATGTGATGAGATGTGATGTGAATCAGATAGATGTGAATGAATGGATGGATGGATGTGATGTGAATAGAGGTGATGAGATGTGAGGTAAATAGATGTGAGGTGAATAGATGTGATATGAATCAGATAGATGTGAATGAATGGATGGATGGATGTGATGTGAATAGAGGTGATGAGATGTGAGGTGAATAGATGTGATGAGATGTGATGTGAATCAGATGGATGTGAATGAATGGATGGATGGATGTGATGTTAATAGAGGTGATGAGATGTGAGGTGAATAGATGTGATGAGATGTGATGTGAATCAGATGGATGTGAATGAATGGATGGATGGATGTGATGTCAATAGAGGTGATGAGATGTGATGTGAATTAGATGGATGTGAATGAATGGATGGATGGATGTGATGTGAAAAGAGGTGATGAGATGTGAAGGGAATAGATGTGATGTGGGGTGGTTGCAAGATGAGGTTATCTAGTTTCATGTAGTGGGCGCCCTTGGCTTTAGCTAGAAAACAGGCATTTTTTCAAGAAGAATAGCCAATCTCTCATAGTTAGCCAAGGAGTTTCACTTCAAGGTCTTCTAATGAAACATCATATGCAAAGTTGGGTACCTAAAACTATAATCTGATCGAATATCCAATAATTGCAAATCCCCTTTTCTTTGGGAATCAAGTTTGTATATAGGCCCCGTAGGTTTAGACAGGTACAGTGAATGTGAGTAAATTGCCTTTAACTTTTACATTATTACTCATATGATGTTCCCACTTTGCATATCACAAATACAAATAACATAGATCTTAACTTGATTTATCGAGTAATTTTTGATGTGTTCTACTATTTTCTATATTATTTAAAAGGTATTAAAATTGTTAAAAAACATACTATTTTATCCTCCCACCACATCTACCATTTAAAATGCTCAAATTGTATGGATCTAGTGATGATTATATTGGAAAAGATTAGTATAATGTGGGTATAAGGTAAAATTACAAATCTAACGGTTGGATTTTTGTAGATTTACTTTGGAAAATTTATTATGACTGTTAGAGGCCCATTAAATCAATAGTAATTTAATTCTAGAAAATTAAATATTGAATCTTTCAATCTAAAAACTCAAGGGATCAATACTCTTGTTGCCATGAATTTATTTAAAAAAAATTAGCTTGATTTGAGTATGGGAAGGTCCATTTTCAATCCTCCCAAGTGAAAATTCCCATATTGTGTCCACTCTCCCCTTTTCAAGTCTAAAACCAATCCTAGTTAGGTTTGGAAATCTAGGCTTGGTAAACTTCATAGCTTAGGTTTCATTCCATGTGTGAGGCTTGGGTAGGCACAAATCTTATATATGCATGCCACTTTATGTCCACATGAGCATCGAGAGGATCCACATAAGCAGCTTGCCACCTCAGCTTGCCACCTCCACCCTCCATGTCAACATGGTCAACCTAGTTGACTCCCCACCTCATCATCCTAGTCATCATTAATGCCACATCATCTTGTCACCTTTGCATGCCACCTCGTACTTGGTGACATGGCATGCCACATCATGGAATTGCCACATCAACCATAATAGTGCCACATGTCAAGAGAATGCCACGTGTCATGCACGCATGTGACACGTGGCACCTTCTTCCCATCTCCCCTCTTTTTTCAAAAACATATTTTTGAAAAAGTTAATTTAGTAATTTAGAGAAATAGAATATAGAATTTTAAATAATAAAATATATATATAACTTATTAAATAAAAGAATTTAAAATCACTAATTTTAAAGGATTATATTTTGGGATTAGATCAATAATATTATTATTAAAGTTCATATTATTAATTTAAAAAAAATAAATTTTATAATTTAATATTTCTTGAAATTTTTTTATGTAGAATAAACCTTTGAATAAAATTTGAAAAAAAATACTTTATTAAAAAAAAGCAGTTATATAATTATAAAATAAAAGATATCTTTAAAGATATATTTATATATCTAGTAATGATAAATATTTAGACTTGTTAATAAATATTATTAATAATATTAATTTTTAAGTGGATAATAGTTTATCTTTAATTATCTTTATGTTTATCTTAGTTATCCAATCAATCTTAGATAGGAAATCCAATGAGATTTGAAGTGGATAACCTATTTTCGCTATATAATCACACATCTCTGGTACTATCCCACACTTATCTCTAGTACTATCCCATCATTAAGCCTTTATAATATTTTCTCTCTTAGCTTCCTTGAGAATGGGTTCTCAAAGTCGTAGGAGTTGGAAACGTGATAGGACTAGACTCCCCCCCGTCCACCAAGTTCAAGAGAAGGAGAGGAGAAGGGTAGCTCGTGAGAGAAAGAGAGAGTGGAGAGCACATCAACGAGCAACACCTTCTGTTGGCGATGATCCAAGCCTTGCTCCTCCTCTTCCACTTCCTCTCCCTTCGCCCTCTTCCCCCCCACTACCCCTTAGTTTAGATAATCCACATGAACCCGCCCTTCTTGAGTCCTCTCTTCTACAAGAACCCACCCCCCCTCCTTTGGGCGCCCTTCGTGTGGATAGGAAAGAACTATCAAAGTCAGGGGCACATCGTCGTGCCCATGCAATCTTCCATTCCTATTTCAAAGACCTCACGCCTTCATCACAAGCATGTGTGCTTGATGCTTTGATTGATCTGCCCAACATGGCCAACTGTAGGGCGCTTTCCGACATTGGAGGTCGAAGAGAGAGGAGAGTTGGCATGGCGGTGCTACAAAGTGTTCGTCATTCCTATATAGTTAACAAGAAGAGGAACTCTACGGACGCTTTGGCTGCTCGACGGGCTATTGTGGCAGCCATAAGTAGCTCCCCAATGAAGGGTAAGGTTTGTGCCACATCTCGCATCCTTTCCATAGCACCACACGCACTTAGAGTTGGGTCTATTAGACGACAAAGTTTAGATGCCAATGAGGTTGGTGCTTTGTGGGCGAGTAGTGGTCGTGTAGCCAGGCATGATCGCCTACTAGATGGAACCACTAGAACCTTGATAGAAAGTTTTTGGGAAGAGAACCGCCGTGCCTCGCCAGTTTTCAAGAAAGCTTTGCGTAAGAGAGTGACAAGAGGAGTGTTCATTGAGCACGGTGCTTGCTTTCTTGAAATGACCCAAACTGAGTTGTATTCTCAGTTTGTGGCTTCATATCCCAGAGCTTAAAATTGGGCAAAGGTCATTTAAGGGGTGTAAGCCTTGGTTTGTGAGGTACTCACGTCAGCGTGACACATGTTGTTGTCGCTACCATGTTGAGTTCAAACTTTTTTATGATGTGTTCCGTTCTCTTAGTGGGCATAGAGAGTTGCCTCGTAGTCCACGTGATTTCATCCACTCTCTTTTGTGTGCACGCACGGAGGATGCCCAGTTCCATAGGATGTCTTGTGTGGAGAGCAATTGCACATCATGTGGTTCACTTGCACATCTACAGATGGTAGGTCTTGATGCAAGTGACCAAGAGATAGTGGCATGGCAACGTTATGAGTATGTGACACACCAGCTCCAGAGTGGTGGACAGTCCAGGAAGTTGCAGCTCGTGGACAAACATACACCACGTTGTCACTTCACAGCCACATTTAGGGAGCAGATCTACCCCTATATACGGCACAGTCATTGTGCCAAGTGGCAGGATCGTCACAGTTCCGAGCATGCCTAGCAGAGTTTCCTATTGGTGTGGTCGTCTCTGTGATTGATTTTGCAAAGAACTACACCTTCACACCTTTTCAGGAGATACAATCTGAGTATTACTTCTCAGAGTAGGTAATGGTTATATTTTGTAATATTTGTTTTATGTTTGAGCTACATTACTTATTTGATTTTTTGTGTCCTAAACGTATGTATTGCTTACCTCACCAGGTTGCTATTATGGTCCACATTAGCTATCGACATGCAGAGGCTCATATAGATGGGATAGCAAGTACCCCCGAGACCCGTGTCATTATTCGAGACCCGTGTCATTATTCGAGAGTATCATTTCTATATCAGTGAGATGATCGTTCACATGATGCACATTTTGTGCAACACTATTTTCGTCTCCATGACGATTTTAAGGAGATTGTGGGATCAGACGTGTCCAGCGATGGGTTTGGTCGGATGGTTGTGGCGCACAGTTCAAGTCATCACGACAATTCTATTGGCTCTACAGGTAGTACTTATGGGTTTTCTTACATTTACAATTAAACTGAATTCACTAGAACATCTTAAAGAAAACAATAACTAAGACTATCTTTTATGGATTTATAGGTGGCATGTGCAGTCTAGTATCCCAATGATTTGGTCATTCTTTGAGACTGGTCACGGGAAGGGAGAGCATGATGGTGCGGGTGCATGTGTGAAACGTGCCTTGATGCGTCATCAGCTGCGGCAGGATGCTCAGCAGTTCAGAGATGCGGGCCACGTAGTCGAGTGGTGCTCCCAACATTTGTGTGGGAGTGTAGCATCATTGTACCCCAAACGTGATGCTCGGATTGTCAGGAGATTTTTTGGCATGTGGATGGTGGCATGATTGATCGTAGAGCCTCCCATGATTGTGACACAGTACCTGGCACCTTGGGCTTACATTCCATCAGGAGCACGTGCATGGCGGCCCCCACGATTTACACACGACGGTTTGCATGCTTCTGTGGAGCATGTATGGATGGAGATTGGTCACATTGTGCCTCGAGAGGATGGGCAGATGCATGGATATAGACATTCCTCTCCCGGAGCATCCTTCACATCCAGTGCTATCTGATGAGCACACAGGTCCTGCGTTCATGGTCAGTTATGATGACTTACCAGATTTGCTACAGGAGGGTGATGTATTTGCTGTTATTGCCAGTGAGGGAAATAGCGAGGGAGTAGACTACTATCTGATGAGTTGCACTAGGCCAAAGTGCATCCTTGACCAGGATGATACAGTGGATGATCATGGGTTTTCTTATGACACCCATAGCATGATTGTTGGCAGGGTGGTTCTACCAGCAGATTCGACTTCATCGGGGGAGTCTTTAGTTCCAGCAGTGGAAGTGGGAGTTAGAGGCATTTCAGTTCTCTCATCTAGTGGTTGCTACCAGGCTCACTCTTGTTTGAGTACAGAGCCGAAAACACAGTTCTCACCCTCGTTTTCGGCTTCGAGTGGATGACCATGAGAGCATTCTAGAGTAGTTGAGAGCTAGAGAGGGTGCTGCTGACTAGATCTTTATCTTGATAGTGACTAAACTCAGACTAGCTAGGTTAGCTCACTTACATTGTACTTAGATTTTTGGGCAATGACTAACCTCAGACTAGCTGGGGTAGCTCATTTTCATTCTGATGTACTTATTTGATGTTTATATCATTATGAGTTTTTTCATTATTGAGTATCATTACATTTTAGTTGATGTTCTTGATTTTATTATATTTTTTAACACTTTGGCTATCATATTGTTTGTTGAAAATCTCCATGCTCCGATGGGGACCAAACTTTGCAAGCATGTGGGGGTGGGTCCCCCCCACATGCTTGCAAAGTTTGGTCCCCATCGGAGCATGTTTGGATTGGTAATTAGCGCCCAGTGCGGGTTTTTGAAGTCTCTTGGTGCTTAAGAGGCCATGGAAAATCCGGGCCTTCCTCATACCATCGTACCCAAACATGCTCCGATGGGGACCAAACTTTGCAAGCATGGGGGGGGACCCACCCCCACATGCTTGAAAAGTTTGGTCACAATCAGAGCATGTTTGGATTGGTAATTGGCGCCTAGTGCGGGTTCTTAAAGTCTCTTGGTGCTTAAGAGGCCATGGAAAATCCGGGCCTTCCCCATACCATCATACCGATGGGGACCAAACTTTGCAAGCATGGGGGGGAGACCCACCCCCACATGCTTGCAAAGTTTGGTCACAATCAGAGCATGTTTGGATTGGTAATTAGCGCCCAGTGCGGGTTTTTTAAGTCTCTTGGTGCTTAAGAGGCCATGGAAAATCCGGGCCTTCCCCATACCATCGTACCCAAACATGCTCCGATGGGGACCAAACTCTGCAAGCATGTGGGGGGGACCCACCCCCACATGCTTGCAAAGTTTGGTCCCCATCGGAGCATGTTTGGATTGGTAATTAGTGCCCAGTCCGGATTTTTCAAGTCTCTTGGTGCTTAAGAGGCGAAGGAAAATCCGGGCCTTCCCCATGCCATCGTACCCAAACATGCTCTGATTGTGACCAAACTTTGCAAGCATGTGGGGGGTCCCACCCCCACATGCTTGCAAAGTTTGGTCCCCATCAGAGCATGTTTGGGTACGATGGTATGGGGAAGGCCCTGATTTTCCATGGCTTCTTAAGCACCAAGAGACTTGAAAAATCCGGACTCGGCGCTAATTAACAATCCAAACATGCTCCGATGGGGACCAAACTTTGCAAGCATGTGGGTGGGACCCGCCCAGTGCGGGTTTTTGAAGTCTCTTGGCGCTTAAGAGGCCATGAAAAATCCGAGCCTTCCCCATACCATCGTACCCAAACATGCTCCGATGGGGACCAAACTTTGCAAGCATGGGGGGGGACCCACCCCCACATGCTTGCAAAGTTTGGTCACAATCAGAGCATGTTTGGATTGGTAATTGGTACCCAGTGCGGGTTTTTGAAGTCTCTTGGTGCTTAAGAGGCCATGGAAAGTCTGGGCCTTCCCCATACCATCGTACCCAAACATGCTCTGATGGGGACCAAACTTTGCAAGCATGCGGGGGGACCCACCCCCACATGCTTGCAAAGTTTGGTCACAATCAGAGCATGTTTGGATTGGTAATTAGCGCCCAGTGCGGGTTTTTGAAGTCTCTTGGTGCTTAAGAGGCCATGGAAAATCCGGGCCTTCCCCATACCATCGTACCCAAACATGCTCTGATGGGGACCAAACTTTGCAAGCATGTGGGGGGGACCCACATGCTTGCAAAGTTTAGTCCCAATCGGAGCATGTTTGGATTGGTAATTAGCACCCAGTCCGGATTTTTCAAGTCTCTTGGTGCTTAAGAGGCCAAGGAAAATCCGGGCCTTCCCCGTGCCATCGTACCCAAACATGCTCTGATTGTGACCAAACTTTGCAAGCATGTGGGGGGGACCCACCCCCACATGCTTGCAAAGTTTGGTCCCCATTGGAGCATGTTTGGGTACGATGGTATGGGGAAGGCCCTGATTTTCCATGGCCTCTTAAGCACCAAGAGACTTGAAAAATCCGGACTTGGCGCTAATTACCAATCCAAACATGCTCCGATGGGGACCAAACTTTGCAAGCATGTGGGGGTGGGTCCCCCCCCATGCTTGCAAAGTTTGGTCCCCATCGGAGCATGTTTGGGGAAGGCCCGGATTTTCCATGGCCTCGTAAGCACCAAGAGACTTGAAAAATCCAGACTGGGTGCTAATTACCAATCCAAACATGCTCCGATGGGGACCAAACTTTGTAAGCATGTGGGGGTGGGTCCCCCCCACATGCTTGCAAAGTTTGGTTCCCATCGGAGCATGTTTGGGTACGATGGTATGGGGAAGGCCCGGATTTTCCATGGCCTCTTAAGCACCAAGAGACTTCAAAAACCCACATTGGGGGCTAATTACCAATCCAAACATGCTCTGATTGTGACCAAACTTTGCAAGAATGTGGGGGTGGGTCCCCCCCCTTCTTGCAAAGTTTGGTCCCCATCGGAGCATGTTTGGGTACGATGGTATGGGGAAGGCCCGGATTTTCCTTGGCCTCTTAAGACCAAGAGACTTCAAAAACCCACACTGGGCGCTAATTACCAATCCAAACATTCTCCGATGGGGACCAAACTTTGCAAGCATGTGGGGGTGGGTCCCCCCACATGCTTGCAAAGTTTGGTCCTGGTGTATGCATTAAATACATCCAACTCATCAGCAACGTCGCCCCCAAATAGTGACTCCACAAGCTGTGAACACAACGTGGAAGGAATCATGTCCATTTTGTTGACTTCAAATCAAAGAAAAAATACTATTTACCTTTGAGCCAGAGGGCGGGCGATTGTAAGTGTCCCCAGGAACATGCGGAGTGGCTTTCCTAGGAAAGCAAGCCTCTTTGCAAGAACACCACCTTATCACTTAGCAATGTGCATTGGTCACTATCCGAGCAATTAGGGTTGGGTTTGATCAACTCTGAGAAAGCGATAATTCATATGGTAATTATTGCCTTGTCACACCACACCATCAATTCAAAGTCCCCAGACATGACCTTTTTGGAGAAAATGGTGAATAGAATATGCGGTAAACCTATGGCCCTCAGCGCCTTGACACTCAACCCCTCATTTGAAAGAGAAATAACTACTTGGTTTGGGAGAGTGGTTCCAATGGCGGAATAATGATCTCTAAAAGAAAAAATTGAGTGTTTGAATCCCATTTTCTCTCCCCCCAATTACGAGAGTGAAACAAGTTGTTGTCTGAGCTTTGCTTCTTTTCCCCGATTATTACCACTGTATGGAGTATAGCCAAGCAGTAAGGCATCGGTTTTCGGTACCGACATGCAAAGGTTCAAATCCTTTTACTCCAAGATCCCAAGGCATTAAAAGCATTGCTGATTCATAAACTTTTTGTCCGAGTCGTTCTTCTCACCCTGCTTGTTGGGAGTCATTGCTCCATATCGGCAATGCATGTCTTGGGGGAAATGTTGCCTTTTATGGAACAAATACTTCTTGCATGCATTAAGCCATGCGAAGAAGGAATGGGTGCAACCAAGTGCTATCGTGTGCAAGGACTAGGAAAAGCAATGGAAGGAGCCTAAGGGACCCACTTGGAAACAAAAATGGAAAGAGCGATCGAAAGGACAACACAAAGTTATATATAATAAATCAACAAAAATGAAGCTACACCCCTGTAAAATTGATTCTAGGTAAATTTGTGTAGAAGGCATAATTATTTGGCTATCAACTCCTTAAAGAATCAAACAAGGTTGTCCTTAAAGGGGGAATCTAGAGCTTGCAAAATACTAGTTGGTACAAGAAGCCAATCCCCTGGCTTCCCCCTTTAAGGTTAAGATAATACTTGGAAGAGTGTTGAAAGATGATCGCTACACTCAAGCTTTCCTTTAGGGAATTCCTTCACTCCTCTTGCATTTCCTCATCATTTCTTATGGTGTTGGATTGTGTACGGTAGCTCAAGGGAACCCAAAATGTAGTTGTTGACAAAGCACAGAAGGTCATTAATACAGTGTTACAATATGCCCATCCAAGCCGTGAATGACTTAGGGAGCTCCATAGCATGGTGGGTCTAATGCTCATATGCCAACACAAAGACTGTGGGAGCTACATAGCATGGTGGGTCCTATATGCTAACACAAAAAGGACTATGTCTCTACAGCACCGGTAGTTGTTAAGCCCTCGCCGATTGACCTAGAATCAATTTTTTGGAATGACATGTAAGTTTGTTAATCTACCATGTTAGCTTATTTCCTACACACCACATGTAAAGCTTGGGCCTAGAGTTGATGTGTAGAGGGGTATGGGATTGATGTCACACGGGAAGTGCTAGTAGTAAGTATGTCTGTCAATCATTGTTCCATATTCCTTAGGTGGTTCTGAACGTTGGGATACATTTGTAGCAGTGTACTCCTTCGCTTCATCCTAACCTTGTTTCCGTGAGTCCTTTACCTCCCATTACTAGCGGTATCGGGCTGCGTCCTTTAACGAAGGTGATGGAAGTGCAAAGAAATGCATCAGACTTCTTCTACAGTCCACAAAGTATCTGGGTTACCAAATGAGAGACAAGAATCAAGGGAAATTCTTGTGTGGCAAGAATTTCCACAAAGTATCTGGCTTACCAAATGAGAGATGAGAATCAAGGGAAATTCTCGTCTAGTGTTGAGAGACTCAAGGGACTAGAGCATTCCAAAAATGGGAAGTTGAGGTGCTACCCATGCATTGAGAAGGCTCCCCTATCCAATGAGAAGCCTATGGTTCCATTCTCAGAGTTGTTGAGGGTACACATTCTTGCTTCTAGTATGAGCAATGTATAGGAAATGGATGCTCAGCTTGTGATGTTTAATGATGGTGCTTAAGTAGTTATTGTGGCACCAGCTAGTGGCATACAACTTCGGACCTAACAACCTTGACCCCGTCATCTCTAGATGGGGGATCCGCGATGCGTTAGCAGCAACCATAGTGGTTAAAAAACTATAGGAGGAGAAGAAAGTCCAAACGTTGACTGTTCTTGCTCTACCTTCATCGAGAATGGAGGTCCCACAAGCACTTTACCAAAGGGGACCAATGCTTATACTCCACCCTTTTGGGTCTCAACTTTCGCTAAGGAACATTGGAAAATTCTAGTGGAAACTCAAAGATCACATAGAATTGTTCCTAAATGAAAATGTAAGTATTATTTTAGGTAAGACATATTAGTCTCTTTGTTTGGGAAGTCACCTTGTCAAAAAAAACTAGGATCATGGCCTGATTGAGCAAGAAATAGATTCCTAGCTTACTAAGAATATCACTGTTTGATCCACTAGAGTGTGACGGTCTATACCTGAAAGACTTGACACAGACCTGGCAAAATAATAGTATACTCTTCAAGTGTTAATAGGCATGGAGAGCCATTTGCAGGGAAACTTGCAAGTACATTTTAGAGGGAGGCAAATGAACCTGGCCACTGACCCACCAACCTTATGAGTATTCAAACTATAACAGTTTTGATGAATAGTCATTAACGTGTCAATTATATGATTTCAGAGGATGATCTAGAATTGGTTTAATTATGTCTAACCAAAAGTGGACAATTGAGTGGTTATACCAGCCAAGACTCATTTATGTATGATTATAACTCTGGCTAATGTACCTTATAGTCGGGTTATACCTTTCCCAGGTGCTAAACGTGATGTTGCACTTGGTTTTTCACATCAGATTTCCATTTTTACATAATGAGAGGGAGTTTACCATGGTTAGCACAACGAGATCCGTGGAGCTAATTATGTGTTTATGCTTACTATCGTGGAAGTTGTTTCTAAGAATGGATTAGGAAAATTATGAGCTCATTTTGGGGCCCTCTAAGGAGTTTCATGCTCTTTCTCTCTCTAAAAAATGGGGCCATGTTGAAATTTGAGCACATCACTCCCAAAAAAGGTAGCCCCAATCTTAGTTCTATAGGAGGTTACTTTGAGGGAGGGGGTGGAAAAGCAAGCAAGATAGCTTTCCCCCTCAGGACCTCGGGTGGTTTGGCAACATGCTTTTGAATGGATGATGTCAAGGCATAAGGTGGGTGCAAGGGGAAACTTAACTATACAGCCACTATAGGTGGCCCCTTCAACACAACCGAACTGAAAGTGGAGTGATCTTTCAAGTACACTTTCTTTTGTAATCATGTAATTACTATAGGCCTCAAGTCTGTGTGTAGCAGGACTTGAAGTTGTGCCACCATTAGATCAAAAGCCCAATGCTCTACCAACTGAGCTATACACCCAAATTTTATTGTATTACTATTACTACTAATTATGAGATAGATTTCTATGTGGTAATTGAATGAAAAAGAATAACTCTGACTCGTGATGCTTCACCGGGCTTATCACGATGGTATTGTAGTAGTATACATGAATGAATGTTATCTAGGTGAGTATCCTTTGGTAGAAATGCCTCATTTCCTTCATGTCAACTATCAATACCCCTCTCCGCTTTTTCATGGGCTGTTTCCAAAATATCCCTTTATCTTAGGTAGGCTACGTGATGATTCACATTCCATTTGAGTTTTGATAATTGAAAGATTTCATTCTTGAGTTGGAAGGGAAGGTTTTCTGGATTCAAGCGATTGCTCGGCTTGGTATATCACACTTTCCCATGGAGGCCTATCCGGTACTGTAAAGCCTTGCCCTTTCGTGGGCCAAAAACCCCATGATTTCCATACACCGAACCTACTTGGATAAGAGTACATGGAATGCACCTTTTGAATTGAATTGAAGGGTGGCCCACTTGGGTAAAGGGGCACAAATCGATTAAAGCAAAGAGGGAGGCATAAAGGCTTTAAGCATAGAGTTTAATCAGGAGAGGAATGAGCCAACTGCATGGGGCCACTTCGTGGGCTCTGAGTAACCTAGACTAATTCTTGAACACTACGCTAAACGATAAAAGGCATAGCAAAGTAAAAAGGGTAGAGAATAACAACGTTTTTTTGCTACATGCTCTACTTGGAGGGTAGGGGTGGTTGGGCTTCTTTTCCATCAATATCATCAAATCTGACTTGGGGAAACTTGGCATGATGCTAACGAGGAAAATGGGGTTCAAACCCACGACTTCTGGTGTGACTGACTAACACTCTAACCAACAGAGCTATTTTCCCTAGAGATGGGGGATTCATTAAGCCCCCCCATCCCATAGGTATAACCTATTTGTTTTCTACTAATTTTTTTTTCCTTGAGATACGAACGATATTGAAAGGGTCATCGTCGAAGCAGATAGGGTAATAGCTTTTGTTAAGGCAAGTCCTAGAGTAACATAACCAAATAATTGTTTGGCTAATGAGAAATTTCACTCCATAGAGGTTGTCGAAGGACTAGATACATTTCGAGTACCTCCTATTACTACTGTTGAGGCTAGGGTAGCTGCTCTTTCTCCAATTAAATTTGCACCTTCTAATGTAACTAACTATTGGGTGTCTATTAGGTAAATTCTCTCTATAAATGAAAGAAGGGAGAAGTGGCACTCGGGCGTGACGAAGATGTGCCTATAGCAGGCAGGGAGCGTATCCGCGTCTATCTGGCAACACGTTGAATAGGGCATGGTCACCCAAAAAAGACTCCAATTTGCTAGCTTTCAAAAGGAAAAAGGTTATGGATACGAGAAAGAAGAAACCGCAATTGCAAGCGATTAGTTTCCCATGAGTGCCTATAGCCCTTTTTATTTAGCTTTTCACCATCATCATTTTCGTGTAAGTTACGTGGGAAGGAGAGCACTGAGGTGAAGTAACGGATAGGGGAGCACTATGATGGTGGGTGGAAGGGGCAGGCCGATGAGTATCAAGAGCGAATACAGGAGGGAGGATGTGTCGTCCCCCATTCAAAATGATCATTTAGTCTTGAAAAGTGAGACGAATTTCACTAAATCCTAAGCTAGGTGATGAGGAAAGAAAGGTTCAATACTCCAACACCTCGAGAAGCATGCAACGTTTAAGACCCGTAAAATATCTCACTAGCTAAACAATTATTCGATCATGTCACTCATTCCATCAATATCTCACGATCCGATTATGGTTCTATTTGCTTTAGGGGTGTCCCACAGGATAGGTCCCGTAGGGGTCTCCCCCAGGTTTCATAGCTTTTCAGACTCGATTCAAAGGCAAAGGGAAAAGCACCATTTCACAGCAAATTGGTTGTGCCGGATCGGAGATTGTAGGCAAATACAATCTGTTACATTGCCAAACGTCCCCGAAGAAGTCTAAACCTCAAAGGAAAGGAGAAAATATAAGCCTCTGAGTTCTTATTCTCAACAAGAGGTAAGAAAAGAGACATGTGCTTTTTTTCACTCCCGATCTGTTTTTTTTCCAGTTCCACATGGCTCTTTTTCACCCCCAATCTGGTCTTTTCCCTCCCTTTTTTGAATTTTCTCTCGCTTCTTTAATTGACCCGACAAACGAAATCCGTGCAATGTGTCTAAAAATTGGGGCTTGTAAATAATTGAGGTACCGGCTATATCACCCCCTAAATGATCTTGTCCCTCAGTGCTACTACCATGAGAAGTCTAAGCTCGAGAACAAAGCCCGTTTTTTGCAAAAGAATTTGTCTCAGTATGAAGCGGAATTAATGGAAAAGGCCCTGAATGCAATTTCTAAGAATGATTTTTTAGAAATAAGAAATACCATCTTTTCTCCCATTGACTCGAGTAAGGCACCTAGCAAGAGGCGTGTTGATTCTCTCTCCGACTATTCCAAAAAGATCCCCTTTAATGAACAAGTTTTAGAAAATGAGCCCTCTTTGCTTGGGGTTAAGTCACATGGTTCAGACTCAATTTTCTCATGGGATGCCAGTAGGTAGACTTTCGTCCACTACAGTTTTGAGTACATGGGTACACTTTGTGCCCCACCATTGCTTAGTAGTGATTCGTAGTGCTTTGCACCTCTCAGACTAGTGTCTACCATTGTTGGTGAGTTTTTTTTCTGAGGACTAGAATGATTACCCCTGTTCAATGAGTTTACATTCATCCCTAGATGTCGGGTATTGTTTCCTTCCTCCCTGCCATCTTTGTAGTCATCCACCTATAGTCCATGCAGGTGTGTCTGCACCATCTAGGGGGGACGAGAAGGGATTTCTCAAAGCAACCCTCCCTGGTTCTAGACCTAAGAGTGCACTTTCCCATATGAGCATTCGATAGTATAGGTCTGAGGAAGAGTTACAAGATAACCAGTTGAGATATCCCCTTAATCTTAGATAGGTCATCTGAGGGGTTCGTGGTTCATTGTTGTGCTTATACACCAGGCTACCCCTCTTCAAAATCTTCACGAGACCTACTAGTCTTTAGATTGTTGCTCGTAGGGGTTTACTATATAAGGCCCTTGAGGGGAGGTTGGCTCCTGTAGTAGAGAGCAAAAGCCCAATGAATGTCAAATGCAAGGCTTTGCACCTCATTAAGATCATCATAGCATACTTTCCTAAAAGAAAAGGATCAAATCCCATTAAGAGATATTCCGAATTATAGCCCGTGAGACTGATTCAGCTTCTACTTCTGGTGGATCAGACAAAGCTCAATTAGTTTCTGCTAGGCAAGAGATAAAAAACAAAATCAATATGGGGAACAAGAAAATGCAAAACTATATCTTCTCTCACGCTATGACAATCTCAATGAAATTACGAGAATCTACATAGGTTGTGTTGGGTGTGTTGATAGACCATGTGGCAGACTGCATCAAAATTGTTGAGAAATCAAACATGAGCTCAAGGTGGATCAAAGCATATGAGGGACATGATTAAGCATATTGATTAGGATAATATAAAGAGTGATTAAGCTAATATCAAAACAATGACAAGTGATTAATCACAAACCCACATAATCTCATTGCATTAGTGTTGATCCAAGTACACCCTTTTATAGATCTCATGGAGCTCTCAATCCATGCTTTGTGTGCACACTAGTGCCAACCATGTGTCCATAAATGCTCACACTACATGTGCTCCCTTGCACTTTCCATGTGCTACATTTTTGACCTTTAAGTTCACCTTTTACAAATGACCAAACAAATCAACCTTTACGAATGTACCCTTACTTTTTCTATTGTGCATGCTCCTTCCCTTTCTCTATTCATGTTGCACCCTCACACATTGTTTTTCAAGCTTATTTTTGAATTCTTTTTCTTTGCCCCAAACAATTTCTCTATATCATCCTAAGCACCCTTAAATATATCTTGTGATGCGATATGATGGATAAATCCATCTCCCAATCCTAATGTAATGATAGCTACTCCCTTTTCATCCCAGCTTAACTATGTGTTCTTTTCATCCCCTTCATCCTTAAGACATTTTCCCCTTCCATTTACAATTCCCCATAGCCCATCCTTCATTAACATGAATTTGATTTTGGCTTTCCACTCCCCTTTGAACTTATCAAGCACAAATTAAGTAGTCATTTTTAGGGTTTGAGAAGGTCTTAACACTTAAGTACTACTCATGGTCAGTGCCTAATCTCAATACAAGAGAGATTGGATGAATAGATTAGTGCTAATGCAAGGAATTAATCATGAGACCCCAAAAGCGAGCTCAGTGCTTTTATAAAGAAAATTGTCAATGTTCAAGTGAACAATTTACGCTTCAAATAAAAGGGGAAATTTAATGTGATGATATAGACTTGTAGAGAAACTTCCAACTTATGATTCGAGCTCTCACTTGCTAAAAAACAATAAGAAATGAGTGAGATAAGAACCTGTGAACATAGGCTATTCTTTAGAGGAACCAATTTTAAATTTCAATTTGTGGCTTGATTAGCTCATTGAATGATATAAAACTTGCTAGGTGTCCTCCCCGCATACACTTAATTGAATGATGTAAAGCTCAATTGTTGCTAATGGTGACATAAATTTTCAAACCAAATCCTCCCTGCTACAGATTTCAAGCCAAATCCTCCCTGTAGATTTCAACGCAACCGACAGGTTTTGTACTCAACCGACAGCATCTTCTGGGTTCTTCTCCAAGTCCTCATTGTACTCGGTGCTCCATGTCCTGGCTCTAGTGATGTTTTTCTTGGCTACCCCTTCTGGATTAGCCTCTAAGAATGGTCATGGCATTTCTTGCACATGACAGCATAATGTGCGCCTTTCTTGATTGCTCGCTTAGCTTGCAAGTGGCTTATGAGCGGAAAGTTTGGAATTCCTGGCTCAAACTTAATGGTGGGGTGTTTGACACATTCCTTGATCGGGAACGTGTGCTTGTCCCACTTGACATCGGGAAGAAACTTGTGAAACCACTGAATACCCAAAATTATGTCTACTCCTACAAGAGGGGCAACCAACTTCCATGCTTGGAAGTTCAGAATGACCAATTTCCTAATGGATAAAGGATTTTGGGATTGTAGAAGGAGAAAATGAGGAGCCTCCAGAGTTATCTGAGGAGAATGTGGCTCCTGCAGATATAAAGGCATTCAAGGATTGAAACATAGTGCAAGAAAAGTCATGTACTGGCTTTCAATTAGTGTCACAACATTATGAGATAGGACACATACAGGATGCAAACACTCCAATAGTTGCATAATGGCAGAATCTGGTTCAGATGTTCCAGACTAACACAAAGGTATTCAAGGATTGAATGCAGCTCCATACAGGATGTAAACACTCCAACAGTTGCATGATGGCAAAATCTGGTTCAGATGTTCCAGACTAACACAAAGGCAAGGAAGTTGCAGTTAAAGCAAGAGTTGCATACTGTGGAAAAGAAAAGCATGTCCATCAATGAGTATGCCTTAAAGATCAAGGGCATTGTTGAATCCCTTGGGTCTATCAATGTATCAGTGGAGGATGATGATTTGGTGAGTGTCTGTCTGAATGGGCTTGCCAAAGAGTACAAGCCATTCAAGACCTCCATTGTAGTTAGGGAGTATATTCCCAACTTTCGGGACTTGATATCTATGATGATCATAGAAGAAAAGGCTTTAGGTGAGAATTCTTCTTCACAAAGCAAGAACACATCAGAACATGCCTTCTACTCTAATTCAGGTAAAGGTAGAGGTAGAGGCCGTGGTCGAGGCCAAGGTGGTGGCCAATAAGGAAATTAGAATTCTGGACAACAGCAGTCCAATGATTCACAATAGCAATCATACACAGGTGAAAGAGGCCAGCAGTCTAGAGGCAAGGGGAGCCAAAGAGGCCGAGGTGGTTGACAAAGAAATCAAAATGAAAATAGCATAGAGTGCTATTATTGTGGCAAACTAGGACACATGGTAAAGGACTACTACAAAAAGCAGAATGACATTAAAAGTGGAAAGTTGCAGCAAAAGGCAACTATGCATCATCTAGCAAACATGGAGGTGATGAGACAGAAGTGAGCAGCTATTTGTGATGCAGCACATGCTTAGTTCCAGGTATGTGGATTCTCGCGTCTCTAACCACATGACCAGTCATGCTGAGTGGTTTAGAGATATGCAAAAAATAAAAAAACCAGGTTATGTAAAAATAGGTGATGATACTGCACATCCCATTACGCATGTTGGTAAAGTGCCATTGTCTATGCAAGATGGCAAAATGAAGTACTTGGCTGATGTACTTCATGTTTCAAATATTACAAAGAACCTGGTTTCTGTTGGACAAATGGTTGAGCAGGGTCTGCAAGTGAGGTTTAATCCTCAAGGATGTTTTTTTGGAAGACTTCAAAAATAGGTGTCGCTTGTTGCAAAGGGTAATAGAAATGGTAGGATGTTTACTTTGGATGTGAACATGCCTGAGATAAAGGTAGCCACATTTGTGCATGGAACATGTGTCATTGTTTGCAGATATTGACATATGGCACAAGCGCATTGGTCATGTGAATGTACAGTGATTGAAGTCTATGCAGGCACAAAATATTGTTAGGTTTGCCAAAGTTTAAGATTGATGGTATGCATAAGGTATGTGAAGCATGCCAACTTGTTAAGCAGGCCAAACATGCTTTCCCACATGAAAAGAATGTTAGTGCAAGGCCATTGGATGTCATACATTCAGATGTATGGAGATCGACCAAGACTGCAACAATTGTAGGTTGCAGGTACTATACTATGTTACATTCATTGATGAGACCACACTAGGAAAGTGTGGGTTTATTTCATGAAGGAGAAAAGTGAGGTGTTTGCTTACTTTCAGAGATTTAAAGCCTTGGTCGAGAAGGAAAAAGGCATCCAAATAAAATGCCTAAGATCAGATGGTGGGGGAGAATATTTCTCCAATGAGTTGAGCAATTTCTTAAGGAAGTAGGGAATCAAGAGGCAGTTTGCGTGCAGGTACACTCCACAACAGAATGGTAATGCAGAAAGGAAAAACAGGCACATTGCAGAAGTGGCACATGCCTTGATGGCTAAAAGGACTATGCCACATTACTTTTGGATAGAAGCAGTAGTAACTACTGTGTACATTATGAATAGGACACTCACTGCAGCTGTTCATGGTATGACTCCTGAACAGAAGTTTACAGGCATAAGACTGGATGTGTCTCACTTGAAAGTGTCTAGGTGTATTGCATATATACATGTTCCTGATGAAGAGAGAACAAAGTTGGATCCAAAGGCAGAGAAATGCATCTTCATTGGTTATGCTATGGAGTAAAAAGGTTATAGATGCTATAACCCTACCACTCGTGAGATGCGAGTAAGCAGAGATGTCTTCGATGAGATGAGTAGCTAGTATGCACCAGTAGTGAAGGCAACAGAAGATGCAGATGTAAGAAGTGCTGATGTTGCACCACATGTAGAGCAGCAATCACAGGTGTTGAGTGGACCTGGGGAGTCCTCAAGCAGTGGATCCAATGTTAGCCCATGGTCAATGGCCCATGGTCAGGTAGGTTGAGGCATGATGCAGGTACACATGTATCACGAAAAGGGAAGGAAAAGGTAGATCAACCTTTTGTGCCCGATCTGTTAGCAGGTCACTCATATGTGGATGGTGACTCTAGTGGCTTTGAGCAGAGCCTTGATGAAGAGCTTGGCATTCCTTCTATGGTTACTCTTGGTGTAAGGAGAACCAAGGCTGTTTTGAGGACACATGGCAGTGATCCAGGTGTACGCAGGTCTATGAGGGTTAGATACCCTATTGACAGATTGAGATATGATGGATATATAGTCCATCATTATTCTTACATGGTAAAAGCAATACAAGAGGTTGAGCCCACTTGCTTTGAATAGGCAGTTGGAAATAAGAAATAGGAAGATTCCATGGATGAGGAGATGGCAGTATTGGATGCAAATGCAACATGGGAGTAAGTGCCTTTGCCAAAGGAAAAGAAGGCAATTGGATGTTAGTGGGTGTATAAAGTCATGCAAGATTGGTTGCCAAGGGCTATGCATAGACTTATGGCATAGACTATGAGGAGACATTCAATCCGGTTGCAAGAATGGCAACCATTGAGAGCTATCATTGTTATGGTTGCAACGAAGGGTTGGTCTTTAAATCAAATGGATGTGAAGAATGCTTTCTTGCATGGTGATTTGCAAGAAGAAGTGTACATGATGCAGCCACCAGGTTATGAGAGTGATGCACATCCAGATTTTGTGTGCAGGTTACGCAAAGCCTTATATGGCTTGAAGCAGGCACCCAGAGCATGGTCAAACAAGATCGGGGAGTATTTTGTTACCATTGGATTTCAAATATCCAATGTAGTTTTTCCACCATATGTGAAAAAGACAGATAGAGGGATCATGATATTAGTCATCTATGTGGATGACTTAATTATCACTGGTGATAGTGATGCAAGCATACATGATGTTAGGATGCTTTTGAAGCAGAAGTTTGAGATGAAGTATTTGGGTGAGCTGCGGTATTTCTATGGGCATAGAGGTGGTGAGATCACCTCATGGCATTTTGCTATGCAGGAGGCAGTATGGCTTGGACATGTTGTCCAAGTATGGTACGACAGTCTGTAAGCCTATTTCAATGCCATTTGTGCAAAATACAAAGCTTTCCGTAAATACAAGTGAGCTTTTGGAGGACCCCACTACATACAGGCGCATAGTGGGTAGTTTTATCTACATGACCATTAATTACAAGGCCAGCAGACTTGAGCTATGCTGTTAGACTTATGAGTTAGTTTATGCAGGCCCCTAGGAAGCCACACTTGGATGCGGGTAGACGGATCCTCAGGTACACAAAGTCCACAGTTGATTATGGACTTTTCTATGAGGCCAGTATAGAGATATAGTTGCATGGGTACACAGATGCTGATTGGGCTCGTAGTATTGTAGACAGGAGATCTACGAGTGGTTTTATGTTCTCATTTGGGAGTGTTGCTGTGAGTTGGAGCAGTAAGAAGCAGCCAACAGTTGCCTTGTCGAGTACAGAGGCAGAGTACAGGGGTGCTGCTATGGCATCTTGTGAGGTAGCTTGGTTTTAGAAGCTACTTGGTGACATAGGAGAGCCCATGGATAGGGCAGTTGTCATATATTGTGACAACATGAGCAGCCTATAGTTGGCCAGTAACCTAGTATATCATGCTATAACGAAGAACATTGAGGTGCATTATCACTTTGTGAGGGAGAAGGTTCTAGCAGGAGATGTAGATCTGGTATGTGGCTGACATCTTCACGAAGGCATTGGGCACAGAGAAGCTCCATGGGTTTAGGAGCTTGCTTGGAGTGCAGTGTGTGGAGTTGAGCTCGAGGGGGAGTGTTGAGATATTGAGCTCAACTAGTGCTACGACAAACATTGATGACCCGCCTGGGTGATAACTTCCGCATATACACCAATGGCATGGTTGGTGAGATTATGGGTGATATGTGGCTAGTGGGATGACAGGCTGTGTGACAGCCATTTAGGATTACTAGAGACTGGCATAGTTATAGCGCCAGCTCATTTAGTCGGGTTCATATTATGGACTGACCCTTGTATGTTGTAGTAGTTGAGTACTAACCCATATAGTGTGTACTCTTAGCTTTATGTTATGTTGGCTGAGTAGAGAAGAAGAAGATAGAAAAAAATTCAGCTTTTCATCTCTCTCTTGTGTCTTGCTCTCTCTTGTGTGTGTGTGTGTTTGCTTGCTAGGGTTTGACTCTCCCTCTCCCCCACATTCTCTTTTCATCTTGCACTATTACTCTCACTATTTTTCCCTTACCAAAACATTCTACATACATGCACCCATACACATACATACACATGTGTATTCACACAAACTGATACACATGTGCTGACACTCTCGCACGCATACATACACACATTGTGCACGCTCACATATGCATCCTACATTATTAATCTCACTATTTTTCCCTTGCCACACTGTGGCCATCTCATTTTACCATGTGTAAGGAGGGAGAGTTAAAGAGTGAAAGAAAAGCTTGATAAAACCATATTTTACCCTTAAAGACCATATTAGGGAGCTAGGGAAAATCTGATTACTTTGGGAATTTTCTTTTCAATCTAATTTTTGGTATATCTTGAGAATACCAATTCCAAATTTTTTTGGAGAATTTGGATTTAGAACCTACTCTTCAAGAGCTTTCTAACGATATGTCACATGAGGGGGTTTTGACAAAAGCTTAAAAAGATTCACCATGTCCTCATTTTTTGATCTTGCAAAATGGGAATTGGGATTTTCCCAAACTCCCTAATATGGTCTTCTTAACACAACATTCAACCACATGTCACTCTGTGGACATCTCATTTTACCATGTGTAAGAAGGGAGAGTCAAAGAGTAAAATAAAAGCTTGATGAAAAAATCTCTCTCTTTCTCTATATCGTCATTGTATAAAAATAGAACACCCCATCATTATTTGTAGGTTGCATCTATTTGAGGATACAATAAGTGACCACAAATTCCCACACATCTCCACCAATGAAAAAAAAAAAGTAAAAGTAATAACCATTTCTATATTTTTTTAATATTTTTCCCTTAATAAAAATTCTACATACATGCACACATACACACGTATACCCCACACACAAACACATGTATGCACACACACTCTCATGCACGTACGCACACACACACATAGACTTGCATGCACTCATGCACACTCACATACACATCTAACATTATTTCTCTCACTATTTTTCCCTTGCCACAACATTCATCCACGTGTCACTTTGTGGCCATCTCATTTTACCATGTGTAAGAAGGGAGAGTTAAAGAGTGAAATATAAGCTTGATGAAAACTTCTCTCTTTCTCTCTATCATCATTGTTTAAAAATAGAGCACCCAATCATTATATGTAAGGTGCATCTATTTGAGGATATAATGAGTGAGCATACTCCCACCACACATATCCACCCCGATGAAAAAAAAAAGAAGCAATAACCATTTCTATTTTAAAAAAATAGATTAACAAAATTCTTTATACATGCACACATACACACGTATACCCACACACATATGCACAAACACTCTCATGCGCGTACACACACACACACTTGCATGCATTCATGCACACTCACATACATATACACGCATAGACACACACAAGCATACATGCACATAGTCATACACTTGCATATGCACATGCACACACACATGACTATGCATGTACACAAAGTCACACATGCTCACACCTGTGCAGATAGAATCGATACCACACACACACTTGTATACACACGCACAACACAAATAGACTGTGTACACACACTCGAGTGTACACACACACATACACACATGCATGTATGCACATGCACACACACACTTATATACACACGCAGAGCATAAATACATGTGCATGCACACACTTGAGTGTACACACACATATAGACACATGCATGTATGCATGTGTCTATATGTACGTGCACACATTCGAGTGTACACACACATATAGACACATGTATGTATGCATGCACACATAAGGGCACGTGTACATGTGCATGTACATGCGTGTATCCACACACACAGGCACAAAGATGTGTGCACACACTCTCTTGTGTATGTGCTCATGCACACTCTTGCATACATGCACACAGAGACACATACATGTACATATACATAGGCACACGCACATACAAGCCATGATACACACACTTGATTTGGACACACAATCATACGGGTGCACACATAGAGTTGATACACATAGTCTTAGCATGAGGGTAACGTCAGCAAGCTGCCTTCATCACTCATTAAGGCTTTAATAGATGACGGTGCACTCACATAGACATGTGAACAAACACACACACTATTGACACATAAAGGCACATACACTCACATGCACATATGCACACACAGAGTTGGCATGTACACACTCGACTCACATATGCATGAATATATATACATACACTTCCACTTGTGTGCACACATATAAATACACACAATCTATGCACACACACTCGTATGTGCACATAGAATCACCGCATACATAATCACATACATGCATGTGCATGCACACACACATACACACGTGCATGAACACACATGGCCATATGTAGATACACATAAAGGTATACACACACTCTTGCATGCTTGCATGCACACACTTGTACACACGCACAATAACACACACATACATACACATGCACATACACGTGCATTCACACTTGAGCATGCATACATATACATACATGCATGTATGCATGCACACACATGCACACATAAATGCATGTACATGCGTACACATGTGCACATGTACACACACGTATACATACATGCATGTACATGCGTACACATGTGCACATGTACACACACGTATACATACATGCATGTACATGCGTACACATGTGCACATGTACACACACATATACATACATGCATGTATGCATGCACACACATGCACACATAAAAGCATGTACATGCGTACACATGTGCACATGTACACACACGTATACACACGTGCATCCATACACACAGGTACATAAATGCACCCACATTCTCTTTTGCATGTGCACATAGATATATACATGTTTATACATATAGACGCATGCACAAAGTCTTATGCATGTACACAAAATCAACACACACCCAATCACGCACATTCACATGCATATACATACATGCACATATGTGTGCACACACACGTGCACATGACGCACATACACACACACTCACAAGCTTACACACACACATGCACAACACACACACACAGACATACACATGCAAATACATGCACATGCATACATTTGAACGTGCACACACATACACATGAGTGTATACATGCACACACACATACATGCATGTATATACATGCATACACACACACACAATTGCACATGTACACACACATGCATGTATATACACGTGTGTATCCACACATGCACACATACACTCTCTTGCGTACACACACATAGAGATAGACACATACACATGCATACACACACAAGTGCAAACATAGTGCTGCACGTGCACATGTGATTTTGTCAACACACACAATCATATGCATGTACACACAAGGTTTATACACATAGTTTCAGCATGAGGGTAATGTGAGACAACATATAAAGGTGCACTCACACAGAGATGTGTGCATACACACTATCGACATATAAAAGCACATATACTTGCTAACACACATGCACACAAAGAGAGTTGGCATGTACTGTCAGGACTTTTATGGACCTTGGAGAAGGAATTCTAATTTCTCAACACAAAAATTAGAGCATAACATATACTTGCATAAATTAAAAGCATAAAACTTAATAAATAAAATAAAATAAATGAGAAATAAACAAGAGAGAGATATGGAGAATAGAGTAGAAGTCACCGTCAACACATGATTGGGTTGAATCTCCACTGGGAAGAGTGTGGCCTTTGTCCCACTCACCCATATTTATATGTATTAACTGGTCCATCTTGATGATGTATTGCGCTTGGAACTGTTGATTAGATCTCTCAGAAGAAACCATTGATAAATCATTTGAGATTCTCCTTTTTCTTGATACTTAGTTTTGCTAAAGGCCTTGTTCTTTGTTTGTATTATTTTGGAGGCTTCTGAGAGAAAGAAGTGTTAAAGAAGCCAAAAATATGAAAATTCTTGATGCTTAAAGTGTCCTTGAAAAGCCCGTAAGTGGTATTTGAAGCTTGGGTAAAAAATATTGAAGAAGTCTGAAAGGTGGAGAATCTTGATGCTCAAATTGACCTTGACCCTTGGTTGGACCCTCTTGTAAGCTTTGATTATGGACTTGTATGGATTTAATAGGCTTTTGGCAAAGCTAAGGTTTATATGCCTTATAGAAAGTGAGAAAGCTTGGGATGTAGAGCTTGGAAATTTTAAAGCTTTTTAAATTATAAACCCACTCCAGAGTTGCCTTCTTTTGTTCCCTTCCCTGATCCTCTTGCACTCGCGATCGCTTCATATCTTCAGAGCACTCCTCTCACCAATCCCCCCCATCCCCCAGCATCCTCCTCTAGATGTTGAATCCAATCCCCCTCCATGCATGCAAGTAATCACCCCCCTCAATGTACGGAGGCATGCACTCACGCGTGAGGCGATGCCCACTCGCCCCCGATCTCCGCCACTCATCCTTCTCAATAATTCACACTTAACTCCAAGGTTCCTCCTAGTCTTTCTCTCTGGCTCCAACCAACGTTAAGTCAAATAGCTAGCGCTATTGGTCATGTTTTATATTTTCCAAAATAGGATGCAAGAAATCGCCAAGCTCATAATGTGTGTATTTCATAAAACATTGCAATAGAGACCCGTAAAACTGTCGAGGTGGATCTAGGGGCGAGCTAGGAAAATTGGAACTGAATTTGAAATTCGAGCCTTTTCTTGGGGCATGTTTCAAATGTTGTAGGTTTGGGCATATAGCAAGGAATTAGGTAAGGTGGGTACATGCTAAACCAGAGGGTGAAACCAAGGATAAGCAAGAGACTGGGGGATGTTGAAATATACAAGTGAATAGGGTGTGTGCGGGAATAAACCCTTAGTTAGAGGCTGTAAAAGAGGATGTGAATAGGGTGTGTGCGGGAATAAACCCTTAGTTAGAGGCTGTAAAAGAGGAATGTGAAAGAACCTGTGAAAAGGTGAGAAGAATCTACTGGGAGAGAATAAAGGGTAGCATGAGAAGATTTAGGAAGTGTGGAGATATTCTCGGAAAAGTGAAGAGGTGGAGAGAATCAAGCAAAAGAGGTGGAGTGAATCAAGGAGAAATCAGTGGGATTTGATGCTTGGATGTAAACACTATAAATTGAGACATTGCCCTAATGAGAATTTGCTGGTTTTTGATTATCCATGCCTACATTAAGCTATTTGCTAATTACGTCTCTTAATTATTTGCTAATCACATTGTTAATGATGTTGATTCTAGTATTTGATCCTTCATAGCTCATCACATTGCTCTAATTTCAACATGGTATCAGAGCCATGCCTAGAATCCATCATTTTGTGAGCCCATTATCTTGCTAATTATTTTACTAATTAGGATTAGGAGCTAATTATAATTTTCTCTCTTTTTTTCAACTCATCTCTGTACCCCCAGCCAGTGGAGGAGTTAATTCTCCTTGCACACTTAAAATTAGGCCAAGCCCTTTTAGGTACTTAAACTAGACTCAAGGGGCTACAAGCACCTCAAAGGAATTGAAGCGAGTCAGTGCAAATCACCGGCAGGAGCACGTTTTGCAGGCACCATTTTTCAGAAGGTGATTTGAGATTTCTTCCAGCTCAGTTACAATGGCTCTAATTCCTCTTAGCCCAAGGTGTTTTCAAGCATGCTCTACAAGCTGGTGAGATCATGGGTGATATGCGGCCAGTGGGATGACAGGCTGTGTGACAGCCATTCTAGAGAATGGCATAGTTATAGCACCAGCTCATTTAGTTGGGTTCACACTATAGAGAACCCGTGTATGTATTAGTTGAGTACCTTTCATATTGTGTGTACTCTTATCTTGTATATGGTGTGTTGAGTGTTGAGTGAAGAAGAAGAAGATTTTCAGCCTCTCATCTTGTGTGTTCTCTATTAGGGTTTTGTGAGTGTGTGTGTGCTTGCAAGAGCTCAAGCTCTCTTCCGCCCTACATCTTTTCATGAAAACAGAGCCTCTGGTTTGTGCTAAGGGCTGAGCTGTAAGCAAGAGAACCACAGGAAGCGGTACGAGGGTAAGAGCTTCAACTACTCTTCCCTATTTATGTTGGTGACTACACCCTTGTCCGGAGATCTACGAGAGGCACCGGCAAACTATATTGTCCTATTGGACAGTATTTATGGGCCAAAAAGGCGTTTCGGGCGAGTCTGGAGCTCCGTTTTTCAGAAAGCAGGCGATTTCGAGCACTGCGGGTAAGTCATCGATTCTCTGCAGAACTCTGTTTTAAGAACTGCAGGAAGACAGATTGACTGTGCAGACACTGTGGGTGCTGCAAAGAGGTCAACAGTTTCCACTGGGTGTATGTATGCACATTGAAGTCACTGGTTGTGACATTTGAGAGTACTACAGTACCGCTGTAAAAAATACAGCAGTTTGTGCAGGACAAACCAGAGTGTTGTTTCTGGTAAAATTGTGTGTTTACCAAGATGTCAAATGATGGGATAACCCAGATTGTGGCTGAGAAGCTTGATAAGAATAACTTCCATGCCTGGAGGTTCAGGTTGACAAATATCCTAATGGGAAAGGGCTATTGGCACTACATAGAAGGTGAGCATGAAGAGGCACCAGAGATACCAGACATAAATCCGACTGCTGCAGATGTGAAAGAGTTTAAAGACTCGAACCAAGGAGCCAGGAAAGTTATGTATTGGCTCTCCATTAGTATACAAGACACCATGATTGGGCACATTCAGGATGCCAAGTGCCCCAAGGATGCGTGGGACACCTTGGTAAAGCTTTATGAAACAAATACCAAGGCACGTAAGATACAGTTGAAGAATGAGCTTCATACTGTGGAGAAAAAGAGCATGTCTGTGAATGACTATGCATTGAAGATAAAGGGTATTGTGGAATCCCTTCCATCTATTGGTGTGTCAGTAGGGTAGATGATGATGATAAGGTGGAGGTCTGTCTACGTGGTCTCGGGCCACAATACAAGGCATTCAAGACGTCTATTCAGACTCGGGAAAACATTCCCAACTTTATAGATTTGGTGTCTATGCTGATTATAGAAGAGAAGAGCTTGGGTGAAGACTAACAGTCTTCACAAAACAAAAACAGTTTAGAGCAACAGGCCTTCTACACAAGTTCAGGAAGAGGACGAGGTAGAGGAGGTCGTGGACGCAATCAAGGAGGTGACCGAACAGGTAATCAGAATTATGGCCAGCAGAGCAGAGCAACAACAACAGTCCTAGAATACACAACAACACGCAAGTGGAAGAGACAAATTCAGAGGCAGGGGGAGTCAAAGAGGTCGTGGAAATTGGCAAAGGCAGTATAATGATGCACGTGAATGCTATTATTGTGGTAAGCCTGGACATGTGCAGGCAGAATGTTATAAGAAGCAGGCTGACATGCAAAATGGGAAAGTGCAGCAAAACAACTATGCATCCTCAAGCAGAAATAATGAGGATAATGAAAGGTTGTTTGTTATGCAGCATGTCGTGAATGCCATGTTTGAAAATGTTGATGCAGCACAAAAAGATGATGTATGGTATGTGGATTCAGGTGCTTCGAACCACATGACAAGTCATGGGGAGTGGTTCAAGGAGATGAAAAACCCGAAAAGACCAGGTTTTGTGGAAACAGGGGATGACACTGCTCATCCAATTACCCATGTTGGAGATGTGCCATTGTCTATGCAGGATGACAAAGTGAAGTACCTTGCAGATGTAATTCACGTTCCGAACATAACAAAGAATCTGGTTTCAGTTTTGGCCAGATGATTAAACAAGGTTTGCAAGTTCGGTTTAACCCTGATGGTTGTTATGTTGAAGACTTTAAAGACAAGTGCAGGTTGGTTGCAAAAGGCAACAGAGTGGGCAGAATGTTTACGTTGAATGTAGACATGCCTGAAATGAGTGCTGCGATGTTTGCAAATGGTTCAAGAATTGTTGCAGACACAGACATATGCCATAAAAGAATTGAACATGTGAATGTGCAGAGAATGAAGTCTATGCAGACAAAAGGAATTGTGACAGGGCTACCAAAGTTTAAAGTGGAAGGTATGCAGAGAATATGTGAAGCATGCCAACTTGGAAAGCAAACAAAGCATGTATTTCCATGTAACAGATATGTGAGCAAAAATGCACTAGATGTTGTGCATTCAAATGTATGGGGTCCTACAAAGACCATGTCTATGAGAGGCTGCAGGTATCATTTATGTGACATTCATTGATGACCACACAAGGAAAGTGTGGGTATATTTCATGAAGGAGAAGAGAGGTGTTTACTCACTTTCAGAATTTTAGAGTTTTGGTTGAAAAGCAAACAGGGAAATATGTAAAGTGCCTAAGGTCAGATGGAGGGGGAGAGTACTTCTCCAATGAGTTCTCTGAATTTTTAAAGAAGAATGGTATTCGGAGACAGTTTACATGCAGATACACTCCGCAACAAAATGGAGTTACTGAGCGAAAAAATAGGCACATTGTTGAGTTTGCGCGAGCATTGATGGAAGAGAAGAATATGCCACATAGCTATTGGGTTGAGGCTGTTTCTACAGCAGTATACATCATGAACAAGACTCCAACTGCATACATGATGTAACTCTAGAGGAGAGGTTTACTGGCAAAAAACCTGATTTGTCTCATCTGAAAGTTTTTGGATGCATTGCATATATGCATGTGCCAGATGAGCTGAGAACTAAGCTAGATCCGAAAGCTGAAAAATGTGTGTTTATTGGATATTCCCTTGAGCAAAAGGGATACAGGTGTTATAACCCTGCTACACTTGAGTTGAGGGTAAGCAGGGATGGTCTTTGATGAGATGGAAGTGTGGAGATATTCTGAGAAAAGTGAAGAGGTGGAGAGAATCAAGCAAAAGAGGTGGAGTGAATCAAGGAGAAATCAGTGGGATTTGATGCTTGGATGTAAACACTATAAATTGAGGCATTGCCCTATTGAGAATTTGCTGGTTTTTTATTATCCATGCCTACATTAAGCTATTTTCACTAATTACATCTTTATTATTTACTAATCACTTTGTTAATGATGTTGATTCTAGTATTTGATCCACCATAGCTCATCGCATTGCTCTAATTTCAACACGGGAGATAACACAACTAATGATAAGGAGGCATGAAGAAATAGTGTGAAAGAAGATAAAGGAAAAGGGATTCTAGTTAATGAGGGGGATTCTTTAGGTGATGGAGTGTGGAGAAAGGTAAAAGAGAAAATAAGCTTAAGACAAGCCAAGGAGGAGGCTAGAAAAACTATTAATAAAGGTGGGGCTTGGGGCTTGAGGCTAGAAAAACTATTAATAAAGGTGGGGCTTGGGCTAAAAAAGGAAGTAAATAATCTGATAGTCTAAGTTCTCTAGTGTATTCGAACCCTTTTAACCTAGTAGGAGAGGAGGATAGTGGGACCTCTTCGGTTCAGAAGTTTAACTAGCAAGTGGATGAATCTTGGAAAGACATACAGAAGGAGGGGGATCATGGGGTTGTGGGGAGGAGGTAGAAATGGTGCTTGAAACTGCTTTAACATGAGTGTAGAATTAAAAATTAATGGGTGTACGTGGAATGTCAAGGGAATCAAAGATAAAAAGAAGAATGCCACTTTTTTGGGACTTAGTTAAGAAGTGGGGTCTATCCATTTTGGCTATTCAAGAGCATAATTTATGCGGGCCTAAAATTTTGAGAAAAGATAGATTTAAGGATTGGGTAGTGATGTATGGGGGTGTGAATGAAGGGTATAGTGGAGCTATGACTATTGTTAAAACCTAGCATCATAGTTAATCATCCTAATGGTAGAATTTTGGTTGTGGAAATAGTACTAGAAGGGGAGAGGATTTGGGTAATAAATGATTATTGGGCTCATAATCATAAAGTGAGAAGTGGGATGTGGGAATGGATAGCTAACTTGAATATTCAGGACCATTACATCTTTATGGGGGACTTTAACATGGTTGAAAAATAGAGGAATAGGTGTGGGGGGGGCACTGTATTGATGGGACAAGAGAAGATGAAGTGGGAAGGACTAAAAGGGAGATTGGGATTAAGGATGGGTGATTGGGGCTCAGATCCTTGGCATACTTATTTTAGTGGCAGTATTTTGGGTCATCCTCCCGATTAGATAGGGCCTTTTTTAGTCAACAAGCTGTGTGGGTTCCTCACACTCTCAAAATGACTATGGATTCTAGTACTACCCTATCTGACCATATGCCTTTGAAATGGGGATAGCATATACTGGGTTGGGAAGAAGCAGAGTTAAACAAGTTTCCTACTAGGAAACTAAGGATAAACAATTTTCTACTTAAGGATGAACTGTTTATCAGACAGACTGAAGAGGCAATTGAGAGACTCAAGAGGAGAGGTACTATACAAGGATCCTGGAGGATTTATGCCAATGAGATGTAGGGTATAATCAAAAGGGTTGGGAAATTGAGAGCTCAGAAAAAAAGAAAGGAAAGAAAGAGTTGCAGTGATCTCCTATAAAATTTGCAAAAAAAGAGGCAGGTTGGGAAGGTAACTACTAAGGAGACTACTTGGTACTTCAAGTGTCAAGTTGGGTTGAGGAGTGAAGATGAGGGATGCACCAGGAGGGAGGAAATTAGATACAAAGGAAAATTTTTAATAACAAAAGGAAGCAAGATGGGTATCTATTTAAGCTGACTGAGGGGAAGAGGGGTAAGGAGGTTATGGGTAGGGTCGTGGTGGATGAAAATGGCCATGAGATATAGGGGATTAGGTTAATAGCAAAAAAATGGGTAGAGTTTCTGGGTTCAACTCTCAGTCTTAAAGAGGATTATTCAGCCAAAAGGTTCCACGTTGAGGCTAAATTACTAGAACAAATTAGCAGTAGATTGTATCCTAATAGGGCTAAATGGTTGGGGAGAAATATTGAGATAGATGAATGCTGGGATGCCCAAGGTTCTAAAGCTGGGAAGAGAAAAATCACTTGGATGGGATGGACTATCTATTGAGTTTTTCATTGCCTTATGGCCATCATTAAAGGAATTTGTATGGAGAATCCGCAGAAAAGCATTCAGGACATGTAATTTGGATAAGGATTTGAAGGAAGGGTTGGTGAAACTCATTCCTAACCAAAATGCTTGTGATATATTTAATCATTGGAGGCGTGTTACATTAGTGATTGTTATATACAAAATTTTGGCCAAAATCATTGCCATCAGGATTACTCCTGCTCTTCAAGAGATTATATCTAAGAAACAACATGGCTTTATAAAAGGAAGGTCTATATATGACATGGCTTTATAAAAGAAACAACTTGGCTTTATAAAAGGAAGTTCTATATATGAAAATATCTATATTGCTATGCTGGGGAGAGATTTGGCTCTGACAACTAAGCATTTGAAAATGCATCCTTCTGCAACTTGATATGGAGAAGGCTTATGATAGGGTACGCTAGCATTGGTGGGTAGAGTAATGGAAAAAATGGGGTTTAGATTCAGAATGGCTTCTTGTATATACACCCTTCCTTTGGGAGGAAATTCCAAGTTGTTGTTGCTGAATGGGAGGGTGGTAGGGGGATTTGAAGTGAACATGTTAGTTAGATAGGGTTATCCCCTTTCTCCTTTATTATTTGCTATTTCTTCTAATCCAATACTGTTCCAGACAGAATAGGTAATATTTTTTGAAAACGAGAAACATTTGGCATCTTTCAAAGATTCTATCCAAAAAGTTTATTTTTTTAACCTCTTTTTAAAAAGTGGTCTACGCATGCGTACAACACTACCAAAAAACAATAATATTTTGGGCACTTTATACATTTCTTACAAAAATTGACATGAAAAAAAAAGACTTCATTTTGCTTACTTTTTAAGATTATAATTGAAAATCTAACAATAAGTTTTCAAAAAACATGCCAAAATAGAGACAATGTTTATTATTTCCATCTTCAATCCATTAAAAAATGATACAACTATAAAAAGAAGCTATTTTCTAAACATATAGCTTATGGCATAGTTATGGTTCCTCATAATCATTGCTATACCATCACCACTTGATGTGCCTTTCCCTGAGAAGGTAGACGAGGCATCCTCTGCTTCACTATCCACAAATACATTTTTTTTCTTCTATGTGTACACTTGAGCTTAAACTCCTTGGGTCATCTGCCGTGTTAGCATGATTGAGGATGTGCTACAAAGTGTAACTATAAAAAATATTTATATGATTATATTACAAAAGCATTATCTTGATACAGTTATTATCTTAATTATAAAACCCTATTTTGGCTCTTGATGAGAGTAGTATTAAAATCCATTTTGAAGCTCTTGAGTATCACAATTTCTTAATTAATAATATATACTTTTTTTTAAAAGAGTTCGTTATGTATACATGAATTTTAAAGTATCATGAATAAGCTATTTAAAAGTTGTCTAATTTTGAAAAATAATTACACACTCATTTTTAAGAAGATGTGTCCTTGATGTGACAAAAGGGGGTTAAATGGTAATTTTAGTTATTAAATGAGTTTAAAAAGCATGAAAAATCTTGCTTTAAGAAACAAAAGTTTATACTTTCCAAAATACTTTTTTGTAAAATATCAGGCAGGGACTTAGGTTCGAATCCTACTAGTTACTACACATTTAGCTACAACATTTGTGTCCAACTTAATGCTGAGTAAGAACTTCTCAACTAAGAGTTGATGTTTTTCATCAACTTGATACAAAACATCAACTTTTATGAAAATTTGATATTTTGCATCAAGTTGATGTAAAACATCAATTTTCTATGCAAAAGATTAAATTTTTTACAATACTAGATGTTTGTATCAAAGTTATGCAAAACATCAACTTCCCACAAAACTTGATGTTTTGCATCAACTTTGATGCAAAACGTTGAGTTTTGTGGAAAAGTTGATGTTTTGCATCAACTCCATGTAAAACATAAACTTTTTCATAAAACTTGATGTTTTGGATCAACTTTGATGTTTTGGATCAACTTTGATGCAAAACATCGAGTTGTGTGGAAAAGTTGCTGTTTTGCATCAACTCGATGCAAAACATCAACTTTTAGCCTAAAAGTTGATGTTTTGCATCGAGTTGATGCAAAACAGCAACTTTTCCACACAACTCGATGTTTTGCATCAAAGTTTCGGATGCTATAGAGAAGAAAGTTAGAGGATCGAAGGTCAATTTTCACAAACGTCCTATTTTAGCAATTCCATCCGCATTATCATGCTCAGATGACCTATTCCATAAATTTTGAGTATCAACATGACTATGTTTCGATGCAATGTGTAGATGTCACAAAGCAATTTGCTCTATCAGTAAATCGTTTTGTGATGTCTAGACATCGCATATTGAAACATAGTCGTGTTGGTACTCAAAATTTGTGGAATAGGTCGTCTGAGCATGTCACTATGAGCGGAATTGCTAAAACAGGCCGTTTGTGAAAATCAACCTCCAATCCTCCAACTTTCTTCTCTCCGGAGCATCCGAAACTTGATGCAAAACATCAAGTTTTGTGATAGAGTTGATGTTTTGCATCAAATTTGATGCAAAACATCGAGTTGTGTGGTAGAGTTGATGTTTTGCATCAACTTTGATGCAAAACATCGAGTTGTGTGCAAAAGTTGATGTTTTGTATCAACTTTGATGTAAAACATCAACTTTTAGGGGGCTATTTTTCTTAACTTTGAAATATTTTTACATTTTTAATGAGAATTGTTTTTATTTTTATCACCAATGAATATGTAAAAGCTCATTCCAAATAGATAGTAGCCAATAAAATCTTAAAAAATCTCAAAAAATCTTATAAATCATAGAATTAAAGAAAACATATGCCTAGGATAAGGTGATATAGGTAGAACATAGATTTAGGGTTAAGGATGTGAAAAACACATATGGTTGCAACCTTTGACTAAAAATTTGAGAGGAGATCATTAAAAAAAATACTTGTCTATGTAACCATGTAACCTTTGTATCATAAATAATATCGCTACATAGTAGATGCTAGAAATGCATGATAGCAGAAGAGCTAGATGAGATAATCTATGATGACTTGTAATCCAATGATTTTAATCCAGATGTGCAAGGCTCCATTGATTTGGAAAACCACGAGTCAATTGATTCATCAATCCTGATTTTTGTTCTATAATTTAATTTTAAAGCTGAAGAACTATAAGCAAATACACGTTTGTGGGACCATCTATGTCGAGGAGGGGGGTTCATGTGAGCCTGGACTCTACCATACATATGTGCAGTAGTATGCTCTCCAGCATACTACTGCAAATACACGTTTGTGGGACCATCTATGTCGAGAGGGGGGTTCATGTGAGCATGGACTCTACCATGCCTATGTGTAGTAGTATGCTCTCCAGCATAGGGGACCCTGAATCTATCATTATCTCGTGAAAGCTCCAAGCTCTTCTCTACCACCATTCCAAAAGCCCTACGCTCCTCTCTTTTTTCTTTGTACACAAAGACAATGTCACGAGCGAAGATTGCATCTCTCAGCATCCTTCGCATGTCCTCCAAATAATTATAACCAGAGTTCATTCTACACTACCCTTAGACATACCATCTCTCAACATCCTTCACATGTACTCTAAATAATTATAACTAGAGCTCATTCCTACACTACTCTTAGATATTCCATCACCTACATTCATGATATTGGCTATATGGATCAAACATCGACATATGCATACTATGAATTTTTGCCACCACCACATATGTACATGATATAGGTTATAATCTATTCCCGCCACCCTTATCCACTAACAAGAATTTCCTTCATAAAACAAATGCCTAATTGGATTGAAATTTACACCCATAGGCTATATGATGTCTGCCTCTAAAATTGTCCCACTTTCAATTTTCTACTCTTTTAGCATGCTTTGGTTTACTCAAAGCCTCCATAGTTACCATCTTCTACATATATATATGAATAGAAGTCTACCTTTGCACACGTATAAGTTGACCTCTTTAAACTCTTAGCATTGGTTGTATATCACTATCTGTTTATAAATAATAGAGCAAATAATTATGTCATGCAAACTATCAAGGTAAGTATATACTAAAGGCTTTGCTATTTGGGTCTAGAAATAGACTCAAGGATGTTTGTAGAATTTTTCATAAAATATGGAGCTTATGTTGTTATGTATTCTAATATGTTTTGAGCGCTTGTCAAATAATATACATATTTATGGAGTGGTAGAATTTGTCCCAAGAAAGTCCATTAAAAAAAGTGTCTTACATTCATGAAATTCATAAAATAAATTTTTATTTCAAAAAAATTGATATTTCTTTAAGTTATGTAGACTCCAATTTCATTTTGTAAGTCAAGTTTATTTTTATGTCACAAACAACAGCAATTTATAAATCTACGAAGGTTACACGTGTTCTCAATCTTGAAAAAAATAGCAAAATTCATATAATTTTTAAATTTATACATGGAATTCTAGATGTGTTTTCAAAAAACTATGTTTTTAAGCCATTTTTGAGATTTCACACATTGTGGGAGGGAATCTTTTTAGGTAACCCTTGTCAGTTACCTATTTTGCTCGTAACAGTGTTATCCCTTGATTGTGGCTTTAGAACATTCCTCTGCTGAGGGGAGGGTAACTGGGCTAAAGTTGAGTAATGGGGAACAACTGGTTATTCAATGCTTTACAGATGACTCCTTACTCTTGGGATAGGGTATCAGTTCGGTGGAAGGAGCTTGAGGAGCCAGAAGTGGAACTTGGTTTGTCTTACATGGAAGAGAAACTTGTTAGACATGTATTGGATGAGGTACATAAGGCCGGGATGGACCTCCACAGATGTGGATGAGTCTTGTTGGATAAGGGATTGGGTCTAAACCGGACAGTGGTGGAACTAAGGCTCTGTACAAAGCACTGAGAAAGAGTGGGGATAATGTTATTTATTGTAATAAAATTATGAGAGTGAGATGGAGTTCTAGTTGCTGGATAATGAAATAGAAGGCAATATGGGAGACTCAAATTCCTACAAAGTCTCGGGTCTTTCTATGGAGAGTATGCATGGGAGACTTGCCTATTGGATCTAAGTTGGTATAGAGGAATTTTACCAGTGGATGCTGTCTAGATGAAGAAGTGCTTTGGAAGATGGAAAGCATGCATTCTGGGAGTGTCCTGCCATTAGGAGTGCTTGGGCTAAGATTGGAAAATGGATTCATAGTAACTTAGGGGTATAAGGACAATGGAGGAATGGTTATTAGGGAGATGGACAGCCAGTGTTGGACATGTTGATTTGATTTTTAACACAGTCAGGTTTTGTTGTTTGTGGGAGATCTGGAATTCTAGGAATTGTATTATATTTCAAAAAGGTTGTGACACAGGAATTGATGTGAATGGGCTGATGCATAAGTATATATATATATGTGTTGGTCCATATGTTTGGTTAACAAACTGAATGGGGTGGAGCTGGTTCAGATGATTCAGGCCCTGCAGATAGCTATCACTTGATCTTTTTCTCTTGGAGAGACCTTCATTCATAATATTGGGCTTTGCCTAACTCTATGGTGATTTGCTTTCAGGGTCTCTCAAAAGCTGAAGTTGGAGTCTAAACCAAGCAAGTGTGGACCAAAGACTAAGAGATGGTACGGGAAGGTGAAGTAGATAAAATACACTTTTGTTGCCTTTATTGAGAACCCAACTGGCACCAGACCCACAATCAAAATTTGGTCCAAGAAAGGGGATATATTGGAAAAACAGGCACCCAGAGGAAGCACCACTATAGCTATGGTTGAAACCTACATTCTGCTTGGATATCAGATATCTTGGGAGAAATCTTCCTTTGTATTTGAGGATGATAGATGGAATTGATTTGTAACTTGCTTAATAAAGCTTGAAGGATATATTGGCTCTTGTAAGCTTGATATGATGTAATGCTTTTAGACTAATATATATATATATATATATATATATTGGTCCAAGAAAGATAGGTTTGAAATAATAAAGCGTGTGGAACCTTTTTTTAAAGGATAAAGCTTTTAAACACTAAAGCTCAAATATTTTAAGCCATAAAGTTTAAAGTCTTTAGGGTTTTAAATAATAAAGCATATGATGTGAGTTATTAAGCTTCTGTTTTAAGCTTTATAACATGCAGCTTTAATATTGAAGCTTTTAGCTTTTGAATAAAGCGATGGCCAGCTAGGCACAGTGAAAGAAAAGGAGACAGGCTGATGCTGCTGTTTGACGGCCGCAATGAGAGAGAACTTAGAAGTAAAGTAGGTCTGGGCGACAGTGGTATCGCAAGCGAAGAGATCGGCTGCAGGCTGCAGCGCGCATATATATTTTTAAAATGTTTTTTAATATATATAAAGCTTTGTTTAAAGCTTTTAAGTTTTGCAAAGCTTATGAGAGTTGGCGAAAATAGCGAAGAGGAAATAAAATGGAAAAGAGCGAAAAAGTGGCTACCCGTGGCAGATAAAGCGCTAACCAGAGATTTTATTAAAATGTATTTTTCTTTACCTTGGATCATCCTTGCAAAAAAAGGATGAAAGGATTAAAAAACCACGTGGCATATATATAAAATTAAATTATCAAAATAGCTCCCTAAAAATAGTTCAAAAAGCTCCATCTGCCATGCAAGTGAGCTCCTTTATATTTATATAGTTGGTGCAATTTCACTTCTCACAATTCATCACAATGGGACTCTGAAGGGAGATGCTATTCCTCAGAAGTTCATCCTGCCCGAAGAGCACAGACTTGCTTTTGCGGTCTAGTGATGAGATACCTGTCAGCCATGGCCGGCTTGAAGGGTGGGCACTCTTGCTCTCATACACGAGGCTTGGGTGGAGAGGGGATTCTTCGAGGTGATATACCATGAAGTTGATCCTTCGGTGATGGAGGGCATGCAGCAGCAGGTGGAGGAGTTCTTGGCCCTACCTATGTGGGCTCGTGGTGGGATTAAGAAGGGGCCAGCCAAGGCTATGGAACTGGCTACGTGAAGATGGACACGGGTGCCAGGGAGCGAGGGACTACTTTCTGCTTCGAGCTTATCTGGAGTCCATGAGGGACTGTGAAACTGGCCTAATCGTCAATCCTTCCACTTGTACCTGCTGGGGAATATATGTACTATTTTAGGATAATTGTAAAAATTAAGGAAACTGGTCAGTTCTTGGGGCGAATGATAATGGTGTTGTGGCATGGAGGCGATGGGGGAGCTGCAACAGAAGGGTCCGAGACACCTAGGGGAGAAAGAGGTGAGAGCCCCAAGAAGAAGCGATGTGTTGAGGAGATGCAGATAGACCATCTCTCGTTGAGCAGCGGTTATACAATACGTACGTATTAATACTCGACCTTAATACATATTTGTAGGTGTTGTATAACTATGTTGTTAAAATTATGGTCTTTGTGTCTATAGAGAGAAGTCTAGATGTGCAACCAATGCATTTGATGTTCTTCGTTGACATAAGCGACATCGCTGAGGCAATTCGTAATCGATCATACAACAAGTATCCAAACTTTGGCAATTTTTAACCACACAGACGCATAATTACATTTACATATACCCATATCTACTTATTTCTATGCAATAGTAAAAATGCCACGTTTATGTAGCAGGCATATGGAGAAATTGAGCAGATTGTTTGGAGGGCTCACAATGCATGGAGATCTTGATTTGGAGACCGCTCAAGAGGGGGCATCACTAGGATGGGCAGACTTCCCCACAGGCATATCATTGTCTAGTACGAGCTCGGTAGTTCCGTGGTGGAATGTATTTACAGACTATCTCGCAAAGGCAGCATGGGAATTCATGACATGTGGAGGACATTTCTGGCCACCATGCAAGAGGAGCAGCTACCATTAGTAGAATGCACAAGCAACAAGGTTGTACTAGAAATGAGTGTTGTACCTTAAAAGTTGGTAATAGTATTAGATTTTTTAAGATGGGAATGAGGTAGAGAGGGTGAGGAAAGTTAGTCAATAATTACTCTTGTAGAGAGGGTGTGAGGCCACGTGGAAACCACTAAAAAAAAGAAAAAACGAATAAGTCCCAAAAAAATGATTTTTGGGTGCACCCAAGGTAATTTCATCTTCTCTACCCATAGGTGACCCTAACAACATCAAGGGTTGGTTGTAGCAAGGAACACGAGCATGGAAGGCATACAGGCACGCTGGCAGAAAGAGCAGAGACATTGATGGAGCCAAGCGAGCCAAGCTGTAAGATTCCTCCTCCCGGCTTTTGAGGTATACAGGAGTAAGATCCTCCCTTTCTGATCTTATAATTATTTTCCTCTCTGAAATAAAAGAAAGATTCTGTTTTACTCTGTTTTGACCTAGAGAGAGAAAATATCTAGAGAGAGGTAATCCAAAATTAAGATATTTTTGGATATAAAAATTCTCCTAGTGTCTAAAATGAATTCCCGTGAAACAGAAATTCAAAAAGAACTTTCCAATGTGCAATTGGAATTAATTGGAAATGGGTATAAAGGACCTTAGTCTAAGGGTCTAGATTTTCAGAAATTTTTGGATTATGGTCCAATTAAGGTTCCTATGGCCCAATAAGATCAATCCATGTGTGGGGAGGAGATAAATCCAATTTGTAAACAAAAAATACCCAAAAATGAGTAAATGCTCACATAAGATGAAGAGTTGACTATGTACAAAGGTTATTAGTAAAAAACTATGAGTATTACTAAAAAAAATGAGATATTTTGGATATAATGATTCCATTTTGACACATGTGTAAGGAAGGGGAGCCCCTTCAAGGAGGCCCCTACTTCTGGAATTCCATCATTGGATGGGAAAAAGAGAATTTCCTATCATATAAGAATTATGGGATAATTCATTTAATTTTAAAAATGAATTTTTAGATAAATTTATTTATCTATAAGAAATAATTAAATATTAAAAGAGGAATTCCCATTACATTGGAATTCCATGATTGGATGGAAAAAGAGAATTTCTTATCATATTGGAATTATGGGATAATTCATTTAATTTTCAAAGATGAATTTTTAAATAAATTTATTTATCTATGAGAAGTAATTAAATGTTAAAAGAGGAATTCCCATTACATTTGGAATTCCATCATTGGACGGGAAAAGATAATTTCCTATCATATTGGAATTATGGGATAATTCATTTAATTTTAAAAATGAATTTTTAGATAAATTCATTTATCTATGAGAAGTAATTAAATATTAAAAGAGGAATTCCCATTACATTAGAATTCCATGATTGGATGGGAAAAAAAAAATTCTTATCATATTGGAATTATGGGATAATTCATTTAATTTTCAAAGATGAGATTTTTGATAAATTTATTTATCTATGAGAAGTATGTTAAAAGAGGACTTCCCATTACATTTGGAATTCCATCATTGGATGGGAAAAGAGAATTTCCTATCATATTGGAATTATGGGATAGTTCATTTAATTTTAAAAATTAATTTTTAGATAAATTTATTTATCTATGAGAAGTAATTAAATGTTAAAAGAGGAATTCCCATTACATTTGGAATTCCATCATTGGATGGGAAAAAGAGAATTTCCTATCATATTGGAATTATGGGATAGTTCATTTAATTTTAAAAATGAATTTTTAGATAAATTTTTTTATCTATGAGAAGTAATTAAATGTTAAAAGAGGAATTCCCATTACATTTGGAATTCCATCATTGGATGGGAAAAAGAGAATTTCCTATCATATTGGAATTATGGGATAATTCATTTAATTTCAAAGATGATTTTTTAGATAAATTTATTTATCTATGAGAAACATTTAAATCTCAAAAGAGGAATGCTCGCAACATTTGGAATTCCATCATTTAGATCGACAAAGAGAAATTTCTAGCATATTGAAATAATGAATATCTTAAATGAATTTATTTTTATAAGAAATATTTGATGGGAAAAGAGGAATTCCCATGGTACTTGGGATCCTAGAAATTAAATGGGAAGAAGAGGAATTTATAGTATAAATTCGATTTATGATTATTTTAAGAGGAGATATGGGTAGAATTGATTTCTATAAATCCCATGAATTCTTTTACTCAAAAGAAGAATATATTGAATATAATTAAATTGAGGAATTGAGAAGCAATATAGAAATAGTCCTCAGAAAAGAATCTCTAATTTAGGCCAAGCAATTGGCAGGGCTTTAGAAAAAAGTCCTATTATCGATATCAATCTGGAAAAAGCTATTAAATGGTAATAGCATGAAAATGGGATGTGATAAAATGTGTATGTGATGTGAGAGGATGTGATAAGATGTAGGGGATGTGATCAGATAAGAATGGATGTGATAAGATGAGTATGTGATGTGATAAGATGAGTATGAGATGTAACAGGATGTGATAAGATGTGATAAGATCAGTATGAGATGTAAAAGGATGTGATAAGATGAGTATGGATGTATGGATGTGGATGTGGATGTATGAATGTGGATGTGAAAATGAATGTATGGATGTAGATGTGGATGTGGATGTATGAATGTGGATGTGGATGTGGATGTGGATGTATGAATGTAGATGTGGATGTGGATGTATGAATGTGGATGTGGATGTGGATGTGGATGTGGATGTGGATGTGGATGTATGGATGTGGATGTGGATGTATGGATGTGGATGTGGATGTGGATGTATGGATGTGGATGTGGATGTGGATGTATGAATGTGGATGTGGAAATGGATGTATGGATGTATGGATGTGGATGTATGAATGTGGATGTGGAAATGGATGTATGGATGTAGATGTGGATGTGGATGTGGATGTGGATGTGGATGTATGAATGTGGATGTGGATGTGGATGTGGATGTATGGATGTGGATGTGGATGTATGAATGTGGATGTGGATGTGGATGTGGATGTATGAATGTGGATGTGGAAATGGATGTATGGATGTATGGATGTGGATGTATGAATGTGGATGTGGAAATGGATGTATGGATGTAGATGTGGATGTGGATGTGGATGTGGATGTGGATGTATGAATGTGGATGTGGATGTGGATGTGGATGTATGGATGTGGATGTGGATGTATGAATGTGGATGTGGATGTGGATGTGAAAATGGATGTATGGATGTAGATGTGAATGTGGATGTATAAATGTGGATGTGGATGTGAAAATGGATGTATGGATGTAGATCTGGATGTGGATGTATGGATGTAGATGTAGATGTGGATGTGGATGTATGAATGTGGATGTGGATGTGGATGTGGATGTATGGATGTGGATGTGGATGTAGATGTAGATGTGGATGTGGATGTATGGATGTGGATGTGCGAATGTGGATGTGGATGTGAATGTATGGATGTGGATGTGGATGTGGATGTATGAATGTGGATGTGAAAATGGATGTATGGATGTAGATGTGAATGTGGATGTGGATGTGAAAATGGATGTAGATGTGGATGTGGATGTATGGATGTGGATGTGGATGTGGATGTATGGATGTGGATGTGGATGTGGATGTATGGATGTGGATGTGGATGTGGATGTATGGATGTGGATGTGGATGTGAATGTATGAATTTGGATGTGGAAATGGATGTATGGATGTAGATGTGAATGTGGATGTATGGATGTGGATGTATGAATGTGGATGTGAAAATGGATGTATGAATGTAGATGTGGAAGTGGATGTACAAATGTGGATATGTATGTGGAATAAAGAATGGGAATATGTATGTGAATGGATATGACGTTGTGAGGTGAAAAAAAGAAGAAAGAACCACTGCCTCTCTAGCCCTTCACCTCTCAAACTTGGAAAACAACAACACAAGGCACCACCAGCCCACTGGCTGGAACACTTCTCACTCTTCACCACCCAACCCACGCCAGACAAACAGCACAAAACAAGGGCACCATAGACAGAACAAACACCCAGCAATTATATTCCCAGTCAAAACACTTCATACAAGCTTCTCCCGACACTGAAGCCTTACTCACACAGCTTACAAACACTCAGGCTTGGATTTACTGCCAAGGAAATTCTACCACGGCCACACCACCTCTGGGATTCAACCTTGCGTCTGACGACCAAGCCTCTGCCACGAACACATCAACACTCCGACCTGCACTGCCGAGGATACACCACATCCTCAATCACCACAAACCTCTCGCCTGCATGCTGTACCAATCACACCAGAAAGAACCCGGCCACTCTCACTCTTCAGAGGGCGCCCCACTAGCTAACCCTCAACTCCGCTGCAGCCCATCTCTTCTGCGTGTGTCGCCAGCAACAGCTACCCCAACACCTCTCTCTCTCTTCTCTCTGTAGCTGATCCTTTGCCACCTGCAGCTTATCTGCAGTGCTTCCGGCCCCACCACCAAGCAGCCACACTGTCCTCTGAACCCTGTCTTTGACGTGCTATCAGCCCCACCAGCCTCTGCACGATCACTTGTTCACAGCCACACGCTGTCCACCTGCTTTCACTTCCACATCCAGTTCATTATCATCACCTCCGAGGCCTCCCAGTAGCTCTGCGCCGACCTTCGAAGAAGCCTCTCCCTCCTTTTACAAGGCGGCCACCACCCTTGCTCTCTTCGCTTAAACACCTCTCTCTTCCAGGCGGCAACCTTCTCACCTGCAGCTATGCCACGATCACCCTTTCTTTCAAACTAGGCGGCAACGCCAGCCCAAGGTGACTACCTTCAGCCTCTGTTTGCTCTCCACGCTCACACGGCTGCACTCCACTGGTCCCCAGCGTATCACCGCTCTTGTACCCCAAACGGCCACCCTTCGCTCTTTGACGCCCGCCAGTGTTTCCTCTAGCTCCCACACGGCCAGCCTCACCTTGTCCACCCTTCCTCTACCACTTCTCTGCGCTCCTCAGCTGCGCTCCAAATCACCCAGTCGTCACAAGGCGGCCCACAGAAGGCGTCGACTCTGTCCGCTCCAGGCTTGGCTACTCTTCACACAGGGAGGCCCCCAACTCTGGTTGCAGCATGGCGCTCCCTTTCGCCTTCTTCTCTGCAATTCAATCAGAGCCCCCAAACAAAACAAGGCGGTCTTTACTCTTTTTAGTCTATTGCATCACCCGCTGACTTCACACCTTCGCCAGCTTCGCCAACTTTCCAGAACGTCACGTTGGCAGCCATATTAGCTTGCACAGAGCTATTCTTTTTTATGGCCACATTAATCATTATTTTCTTATTTTTGCCTAAAAGATGGCCACCATCACTCTTATCCTTTTCACACCAAAGCTCAAGGCAACACCGTCCCTTAATCTATTAACTGCTCATGCTTCCATACCTCTACAGCTGCAGCCTACGAGTGCCCAATTATCCTTTGGACGCGCACACAAACAAGGTGCCAAACGCTGATATCATCTCCCAGTAGACCACGTTTCGGACAGGCCTGTAACAAACCCAAAACAAATCCGTCCACCCTGTACATCTGGCAGCGCATTCCATAGCAAAGCCTTTATTCACACCATGCACACGTATGTACACAGACCCAAAACACTTTTCAGAAAAACGCCTAACATACTTTGCCAACCCCCCCATCTGCTAGAGCATTCATGCTCAGCAGCAAAAAGCATAAATCCAATAGCTATCCACCAGGATCAAAAGGAAACATCTGTAACTCACCATCCCATTCCCCAACATCCGTGAAACACCATGGCTGTATCACTGCATACCAAACATCAACCATATGTACCACAAAACCATTTACGTCCACTTCACCCACAACAAACCCCTTCATCTTCAAAACCTGTGGCATTACAGCATTTAGCATCCCATTCATCAACACCAGTGAAGGCCAGGTTCCAGCATTTTGACCTTTCTGCACACCAAAACCCACATCCTTTCCATCAGCATTGTCCACAAGCACTTCCAGCTCTTGCAAATCAGGTATCTCTTCACAACCATCCAGCTCAACTCGTTCAGAATCCTTGTCATTCATGCACTTTGTCTTTAGCATTTCAGCAACACGCATAGAAGCCTTAGCTACACTCTCGACCATATCAGCATCCATGTCCATCTCGGGCTCCTGTTCATCAAGGCTAGCAACTTCCCAGATATCATCCTCAAGCACAATACTCACCTCACAACGCTCCTCATCAGCCCAATCTACATGCATACCTTGCTGAGTGTTGCCAACCCCCCTGGTATCATCGTCCAAAGACTCCCCAGCACATAATGCATCAATTGGAATATCATCCACATCACTCATCGCAGGTACCAGACCACCATCAAGCTGTCCAAGAAAATCCAAGATAATAGGATCTTCCTCCACACTCTCCACATCCGTCGCATTGCAAGCCATCTTCACTTCATCACAAGTCTCTACCCCATCCTCCTCCCTTGTAGAATCTGACAAAGAATCATCCTTTAAGCATCCTGTATCCAGCTCCTCTTCCTTCTTATCATCAGCCAATCCCAAGGCATCATCCTCTTTGCTTCCATGTGCATGCATATCATCCAGATCCAAAGAACAATCCACTGGCAACTTCTCATCTTCACTTTGCTCCTTCACCTGCTTTAAAGACTTTGGAAAAAAATCAGAAGGCATATAGAACATCCCCCTTTGCACCTGTATAGGCCTTTGAGGCTCCTGTCTAATCAAACTTTGCATAGGACTCTTATCCACCTCAACCAAATTTACCTGCATATCCCTTACAAACACAACACCTTCATACGGATATATACCCATCTCCATCTGCTTCAAAATTTTGCCTTCCTTTTCCCTAGCAACCCTAATTGCATCATCAAATGACTTGGGATTCTTCAACTCAACCCTGATCTTTAAATGGGGTGGCAGACCATCAATAAACAAGCTCTTCTTAAAAAACATAGAAAGAACTTCCTGCTTCAATGTCATACACCACTTACTCCACAAACATGTAAATACCTTCACAAAATCATCCAGTGATTGCCCATGGACCTGCTTCAAGATGCTCAACTCTTGCCAAAGCACACTAGAATCCTCCGCTTGCTGAAAACGCTCCAAAAGGCCTTCTTTCAACCTGTCTAAGGTCAAGCCACCAGCATCCTGTGCTTCAAAATACTTAAGCCGGCTTCGGGCATCTCCCTTCAAGAAAATCTTTATCAGCCTAAAAACCTGCTCTTCATCTGTCACATGATTGCTAATGCATGCCAACTCCATTTGCTCCAAAAAGTCACACACATCCTCACCTTTCCTGCCATGAAACTCCGGATAAGACCACATCATGACAACCTGTAAAAATCCCTGAGCTCTCCTCAGTGGAACATACACCCTTCTAGGCAAAGAACAACACCAGAGCTATCCTCTGTGGGGGCACCAGAAGAATGTGAGGTGAAAAAAAGAAGAAAGAACCACTGCCTCTATAGCCCTTCACCTCCCAGACTTGGAAAACAACAACACAACAGAGGCACCACCAGCCACCGGCTGGAACACTTCTCACTCTTCACCACCCAACCCACGCCAGACAAACAGCACAAAACAGGGGCACCATAGACAGAACAAACACCCAGCAATTATATTCCCAGTCAAAACACTTCATACAAGCTTCTCCCGACACTGAAGCCTTACTCACACAACTTACAAACACTCAGGCCTGGATTTACTGCCAAGGGAATTCCACCACGGCCACACCACCTCTGGGATTCAACCTTGCATCTGACGACCAAGCCTCTGCCACGAACACATCAACACTCCGACCTGCACTGCCGAGGATACACCACATCCTCAATCACCACATCCTCAATCACCACAAACCTCTCGCCTGCATACTGTACCAATCACACCAGAAAGAACCCGGCCACTCTCACTCTTCAGAGGGCGCCCCACTAGCTAACCCTCAACTCCGCTCTGCAGCCCATCTCTTCTACGTGTGTCGCCAGCAACAGCTACCCCAACACCTCTCTCTCTCTTCTCTCTATAGAGCTGATCCTCTGCCACTTGCAGCTTATCTGCAGTGCTTCCGGCCCCACCACCAAGCAGCCACACTATCCTCTGAACCCTGTCTTTGACGTGCTATCAGCCCCACCAGCCTCTGCACGATCACTTGTTCACAACCACACGCTGTCCACCTGCTTTCACTTCCACATCCAGCTCATTATCATCACCTCCAAGGCCTCCCAGTAGCTCTGAGCCGACCTTCGAAGAAGCCTCTCCCTCCTTTTACAAGGCGGCCACCACCCTGGCTCTCTTCGCTTAAACACCTCTCTCTTCCAGGCGGCAACCTTCTCACCTGCAACTCTGCCACGATCACCCTTTCTTTCAAACTAGGCGGCAATGCCAGCCCAAGGTGACTACCTTCAGCCTCTGTTTGCTCTCCACGCTCACACGGCTGCGCTCCACACTGGTCCCCAGCGTATCACCGCTCTTGTACCCCAAACGGCCACCCTTCGCTCTTTGACGCCTGCCAGTGCTTCCACTAGCTCCCACACAGCCAGCCTCACCTTGTCCACCCTTCCTCTACCACTTCTCTGCGCTCCTCAGCTGCACTCCAAATCACCCAGTCGTCACAAGGCGACCCACAGAAGGCGTCGACTTTGTCCGCTCCAAGCTCCGCTACTCTTCACACGGGAGGCCCCCAACTCTGGTTGCAGCATGGCGCTCCCTTTCGCCTTCTTCTCTGCAATTCAATCAGAGCCCCCAAACAAAACAAGGCGGTCTTTACTCTTTTTAGTCTATCGCATCACCCGCCGACTTCACACCTTCGCCAGCTTCGCCAACTTTCCAGAACGTCACGTTGGCAGCCATACTAGCTTGCACGTAGCTATTCTTTTTTATGGCCACGTTAATCATTATTTTCTTATTCTTGCCTAAAAGATGGCCACCATCAGTCTTATCCTTTTCACACCAAAGCTCAAGGCAACACCGTCCCTTAATCTATTAACTGCTCATGCTTCCATACCTCTACAGCTCTAGCCTACGAGTGCCCAATTATCCTTTGGACGCGCATACAAACAAGCTGCCAAACGCTGATATCATCTCCAGTAAACCTCCAGTAGACCACGTTCCAGACAGGCTTGTAACAAACCCAAAACAAATCCGTCCACCCTGTACATCTGGCAGCGCATTCCATAGCAAAGCCTTTATTCACACAATGCACACGTATGTACACAGACCCAAAACACTTTTCAGAAAAACGCCTGACATACTTTGCCAACCCCCCCATCTGCTAGAGCATTCATGCTCAGCAGCAAAAAGCATAAATCCAATAGCTATCCACCAGGATCAAAAGGAATTATCTGTAACTCACCATCCCATTCCCCAACATCCGTGAAACACCATGGCTGTATCACTGCATACCAAACATCAACCATATGTACCACAAAACCATTTACGTCCACTTCACCCACAACAAACCCCTTCATCTTCAAAACCTGTGGCATTACAGCATTTAGCATCCCATTCATCAACACCAGTGAAGGCTAGGTTCCAGCATTTTGACCTTTTTGCACACCAAAACCCACATCCTTTCCATCAGCATTGTCCACAAGCACTTCCAGCTCTTGCAAATCAAGTATCTCTTCACAACCATCCAGCTCAACTCGTTCAGAATCCTTGTCATTCATGCACTTTGTCTTTAGCATTTCAGCAACACGCATAGAAGCCTTAGCTACACTCTCGACCATATCAGCATCCATGTCCATCTCGGGCTCCTGTTCATCAAGGCTAGCAACTTCCCAGATATCATCCTCAAGCACAATACTCACCTCACAACGCTCCTCATCAGCCCAATCTACATGCATACCTTGCTGAGTGTTGCCAACCCCCCTGGTATCATCGTCCAAAGACTCCCCAGCACATAATGCATCAATTGGAATATCATCCACATCACTCATCGCAGGTACCAGACCACCATCAAGCTGTCCAAGAAAATCCAAGATAATAGGATCTTCCTCCACACTCTCCACATCCGCATTGCAAGCCATCTTCACTTCATCACAAGTCTCTACCCCATCCTCCTCCCTTGTAGAATCTGACAAAGAATCATCCTTTAAGCATCCTGTATCCAGCTCCTCTTCCTTCTTATCATCAGCCAATCCCAAGGCATCATCCTCTTTGCTTCCATGTGCATGCATATCATCCAGATCCAAAGAACAATCCACTGGCAACTTCTCATCTTCACTTTGCTCCTTCACCTGCTTTAAAGACTTTGGAAAAAAATCAGAAGGCATATAGAACATCCCCCTTTGCACCTGTATAGGCCTTTGAGGCTCCTGTCTAATCAAACTTTGCATAGGACTCTTATCCACCTCAACCAAATTTACCTGCATATACCTTACAGACACAACACCTTCATACGGATATATACCCATCTCCATCTGCTTCAAAATTTTGCCTTCCTTTTCCCTAGCAACCCTAATTGCATCATCAAATGACTTGGGATTCTTCAACTCAACCCTGATCTTTAAATGGGGTAGCAGACCATCAATAAACAAGCTCTTCTTCAGAAACATAGGAAGAACTTCCTGCTTCAATGTCATACACCACTTACTCCACAAACATGTAAATACCTTCACAACATCATCCAGTGATTGCCCAGGGACCTGCTTCAAGATGCTCAACCCCTGCCAAAGCACACTAGAATCCTCTGCTTGCTGAAAACGCTCCAAAAGGCCTTCTTTCAACCTGTCTAAGGTCAAGACACCAGCATCCTGTGCTTCAAAATACTTAAGCCAGCTTCGGGCATCTCCCTTCAAGAAAATCTTTATCAGCCTTAAAACTTGCTCTTCATCTGTCACATGACTCATGATCACCTACATATTTTAGTCCACAATATGACCAACAGACACCAAGTTCTTTGTAATGCATAGTGGAACGTAAAGAACATTGCTCAAATGTTGAACTCCTCCCTCAGGAATCTCCAAAAATATACTTTCAATGTGAGTAGCAAGATGTGGTGTATCATCTCTTAGTGGATAGAGTCATTTTCTTAGTGACTACTTATTTTGGTGTAAAAAAGTCTCCTCTTCCTATCATGTGATTGGTACATGTGGATTCTATGTTATTGCTTATCTTTCTCCAAATACTTTCATTGGCCACAATGACTTATGACAAACAAGTTATGTGTCTTCCTCCTCCTTTTCTCCTTCGATTGAAGCATAATTTTCTTGCAACAAAGTGACATTCCTAATGTCTCTGCTTCGAAAAGCAATCTTGAACCCAATGTCCCATCTTGCCACAATAATGACAAGCATCTCTTTTGTTTTGTCCTTTTCCAGCATTCTAGCCTCCTCGAGTTGAGGATTGTCTTCTACCTTGTCCTCTTTGGTTGTTCCTTTTTAACTCCTCCTATTTGTGGAATCCTCTTGGTTAATGTCACCTCGGCCTCTTCCGAAGTTGCCATCTCTTCGGCATTGACGTCCTCATCCTTGGCCTCTTCCTCTGGCTTTTCCAATCACTAGTACATAGAACACTTTCATCACTCCAATCTACTTTTGATTAGCTTCCCCCAAGTATGTGTTCTTCAAGAAAACTCTTTAGAGTAAGTTTCTCAAAATTTAGCAACAAATGATGTCGAGACATACTAGAGATGTTCTAAACATCTTGAAGTCTATTCTAAGACTTCTAATGCAAATCTCAACCATCTCTTCCTCTTCAACTAACTAACCAATCATAACCAATCAATCACATATTTGACTCTTCAACTAGTTCTCCGAACATTGATGACCCGCTTGGGTGATAGCTTCCGCACTTATGCCACTGGCATGCTTGGTGAGATTATGGTTAACATGTCGCTAGTGGACAACAGGATGTGTGAATGGTTATCTAGATCAAGTCCTTGTCATCTTTTTCAAGAAAACATTTACCACTTGCCAAATACCATCCTTAGGAGCAAAACCACCTTTTGATTCTTCCATCTTCTCCAAAATCTAGCGTTATGGATGGAATGCACATGGCTGGACATCATTGTCCGAATTTTATATTTAGGAAAGGTTCTCAATGGAGTAAATCCATTCAAGGCTTCTAGCCAAAATTTTCAAAAAATGATTTACAAAGATTTCTCTCTCCTTGTGCATACTAAATTTTGCGCTCTCTTTTCTTTTTTCACTATTTTTTACCCAAACTTCCAAGTATCCGGTTGAATCTTAATTTCCAATCATTCCTTCATCGGAGTATCTATGGCATCATTGGCAACCAGAACGCTCACTCAGGTGCTTTTTTGATAGTTTCTAGCTCATAGTACCCGGCAAATATTCACTTATAAAAATCAAGATGGAATCCTCGTTGAAGATCAGCAAGATCAACCAATAGATCCATATAAGAGAGCTACAGACTCATCAGTTGAGGACCAGCAAGGTCAATCAACCATATCCATACTCGATTTCAGAAAACAACTCTTACTCCTTGTTCCAATATCTTCCACGACGCACGTGTGGGTATCTTCAGCGACCCAGAGCCCGAGCACCGTATGGTCAGCATCCTCTAGGATCCTTCGCAGGTCACCTAGCGCTTCAGTCATAGGTCGCTTCCTTGGTCCCTCATCCAATGTACCGGAAGCTCACCATTTAAATCAAACCGAGGCTGGTTAAGACCTCGACCGACCTTGCTACGCGAGACGTCCTTCGTTGACTCTCCGTCAGCTGTTGCAACTTTATCAGGTAGGTTTCCACGACCACATTCACAAGACAGTCAAAATGCTTCCCCAGCATTCTTCACATAAAACAGTCATTTAGTTCACAAATACAGTTTCTATAATGAACTCTCGTCTTTCCAGATTGTTCCACATCAATCCATATTACTTAACCCGAATCCAAATCATATGTGTATCTATTCTTAACCAGATATATCATTTTCCATCCCATCACATCAGATTCATTCACTTCACATAACATCCATTCCTATCTTTCTTAAATTACATTACGTCTCATCACATCCATTTCTCATTACATCTCATTCATTCACATTCTGATTCACATGACATCTCATCTCATCCATTCGTTCATATAACGATGTCATATCCATTCACATACATATTCGCATTCATTATTCCACATACATATCCACATTCGTACATCCACTTCCACATCTACATCCATAGATCCATTTTTACATCCACATCCGTATATCCACATTCACATCTACATCCATACATCCATTTCCACATCCACATCCACATCCACATCCACATCCACATTCATACATCCACATCCATACATCCACATCCACATCCACATTCATACATCCACATCCACATCTACATCAATACATCCATTTTCACGTCCATATCCACATTCATACATCCACATTCACATCTACATCCATACATCCATTTTCACATCCACATTCACATCCACATCCACATCCACATCCATACATCCACATCCACATCCACATTCATACATCCACATCCACATCCACATCTACATCCATACATCCATTTTCACATCCACATCCACATTCACATCTACATCCATACATCCATTTTCACATCCACATTCATACATCCACATCCACATCCACATCCACATTCATACATCCACATCCATACATCCACATCCACATCCACATTCATACATCCACATCCACATCCACATCCACATCCATACATCCATTTTCACATCCACATTCATACATCCACATCCACATCCACATCCATACATCCACATCCACATCCACATTCATACATCCACATCCATACATCCACATCCACATCCACATCCACATTCATACATCCACATCCACATCCACATCCACATCCATACATCCACATCCACATCCACATCCACATTCATACATCCACATCCACATCCACATCCACATTCATACATCCACATCCACATCTACATTCATACATCCATATCCATACATCCACATCCACATACACATCCACATTCATACATCCACATCCACATCTACATCCATACATCCAGTTCACATCCACATTCATACATCCATACATCCAGTTTCACATCCACATTCATACATCCACATCCACATCCATACATCCATATTCATCTTATCACATCTTATCACATCCTTTTACATCTCATACTCATCTTATCACATACTATCACATCACATACTCATCTTATCACATCCATTCTTATCTGATCACATCCCCTACACATCTTATCACATCCTATCACATCACATACACATTTTATCACATCCCATTTTCATGCGATTACCATTTAATAGCTTTTTTCATATTGATATCGATAATAGGATTTTTTTCTAAATTCGTGCCAATTGCTTGGCATAAATTAAAGATTCTTTTTTGAGGACTATTTCTATATTGCTTCTCAATTCCTCAATTTAATTATATTCAATATTCTTCTTTTGAGTAAAAGAATTCATGGGATTTATAGAAATCAATTCTACCCATATTTCCTCTTGGTAAAATAATCATAAATTAAATTTATACTAAAAATTCCTCTTCTTTCCATTTAATTTCTAGGATCCCAATTACCATGGGAATTCCTCTTTTCCCATCAAATATTTCTTATAAAAATAAATTCATTTAAAATATCCATTATTTCAATATGCTAGAAATTTCTCTTTGTCCATCTAAATGATGGAGTTCCAAATGTCGTAAGGATTTCTCTTTTGACATTTAAATGTTTCTCATACATAAATAATTTTATCTAAAAATTCATCTTTAAAATTAAATGAATTATCTCATAATTAAAATATGATAAGAAATTCTCTTTTTCCCATCCAATGATGGAATTCCAAATGTAATGGGAATTCCTCTTTTAACATTTAATTACTTCTCATAGATAATAGAATTTATCTAAAAATTTATTTTTAAAATTAAATGAATTATCCCGATAATTCCAATATGATAGGAAATTCTCTTTTTTCCATCCAATGATGGAATTCCAAATGTAATGGGAATTCCTCTTTTAATATTTAATTACTTCTCATAGATAAAAAAATTTATCTAAAAATTCATTCTTAAAATGAAATGAATTATCCCATAATTCCAATATGATAGGAAATTCTCTTTTCCCATCCAATGATAGAATTCTAAATGTAATAGGAAGTCCTCTTTTAACATTTAATTACTTCTCATAGATAAATAAATTTATCTAAAAATTCATCTTTGAAAATTAAATGAATTATCCCATAATTCCAATATGATAAGAAATTCTCTTTTCCCATCCAATCATGGAATTCCAATGTAATGGGAATTCTTCTTTTAACATTTAATTACTTCTCATAGATAAATAAATTTATCTAAAAATTCATTTTTAAAATTAAATGAATTATCCCATAATTCCAATACGATAGGAAATTCTCTTTTCCCATCCAATGATGGAATTCCAAATGTAATGGGAATTCCTCTTTTAACATTTAATTACTTCTCATAGATAAATAAATTTATCTAAAAATTCATCTTTGAAAATTAAATGAATCATCCCATAATTCCAATAAAATAAGAAATTCTCTTTTCCCATCCAATCATGGAATTCCAATGTAATGGGAATTCCTCTTTTAACATTTAATTATTTCTCATAGATAAATAAATTTATCTAAAAATTCATTTTTAAAATTAAATGAATTATCCCATAATTTCAAAATGATAGGAAATTCTCTTTTTCCCATCCAATGATGGAATTCCAAATGTAATGGGAATTCCTCTTTTAACATTTAATTACTTCTCATAGATAAATAAATTTATCTAAAAATTCATTAATTATGCATAAACCTAAAAACCAATATTTCTATGATTACAATGAGAATCAATCAGTTTATCTAGGATAATTCCTAGAATATGGTAGGAAGTCCTCTTTTCATACTTTGAATGAAAATATTTTATGTGTAATTTTTATAAAAATTTCGCCATAGCTCCACTGCTGCTATTACTGATAAATCTTAATTTATTCTAAAAGAATGAACTTTAACATTATGGATATGATTATAATGATCCCTAATTGGATCATTAACCCATTATAGATTGAATCATAAATTTTCATGAAATAACTAACTTAAAAGCATAAAAAAGCCATTAATTTGGCCTCCAATTAAACAAGCATAGAATTTATTCTCGGATTAGGGAAAAGCTTCATGAGAAGCTTCATTTGGATTGAGAATAGGTCATGGGAATGACCATTCTTTGAGTGAGAGAGAGAAATTACATAAAAACCATTAAAATTAAGCATAAATAGAAATTTATGTATTTCCTTACTACCATTCATCAATTAACTTCAATAGCATTAAAAAGCCATTCCAATTAAGCTTCTCAAGCTTGAGAGGGGTTGAGAAGAGAGAAACATTGAGAAATTATAGAGAAATATCAAAATTCACCCTTTACCTTACAAATTGCTTGATTCTTTGATCACGGTAGAGGCCATTCAATTGGTTTGGTATGTTGATGGAGCCACCAATGGAGATTGAAGAAGGAGGGAAGCTCCAATTTCTTCAATTTGGAGAGAATTTTTGAGAATAGTAAAAAATATCATTATTTCAGCATAATTCTGGCATAGTATAATTCTCCTATTTTTTTACAAAGGGCTCAGGTTCTATTTATAGGAGAGGGAGACTCTAACCAAGACCAACTGATTTCTAGAATTTTCCAGATTCAGTTTGGTGAAATTTGGACCAGATTTGGACCCAGTTTGGTTCCTTTTTTATTCGGTTTGATCCAAGAGAGAGGAGAGATAAAAATATCACATTATTTTTTAGTTTAAAACTTATTCAAGCATGTGAAGTAGGCGCCTCCTTGAAGGAACTCCCCTTCCTTACACATGTGTCAAAATGGAATCATTATACCCAAAATATCTCATTTTTTAAGTAATACTCATAGTTTTTTACTAATAACCCTTGTACATAGTCAACTCTTCATCTTATGTGAGCATTTACTCATTTTTGGGTATTTTTCTTTTACAAATTGGATTTATCTCCTCCCCACACATGGATTGATCTTATTGGCCCATAGGAACCTTAATTGGACCATAATCTAAATTTTTTTGAAAATCTAGACCCTTAGGCTAAGGTCCTTTATACCCATTTCCAATTAATTCCAATTGCACATTGGAAAGTTCTTTTTGAATTTCTATTTCAGGGGAATTCATTTTAGACAATAGGAGGATTTTTATATCCAAAAATATCTCAATTTTAGACTATCTCTCTCTAGATATTTTCTCTCTCTAGGTCAAAACAGGGAATCTTTCTTTTATTTCAGAGAGGGGAATAATTATAAGATTAGAAAGGGAGGTTCTTACTCCTGTATACCTGAAAAACCAGGGGGGAGGAATCTCACATCCTACCCCACTTAAAAAACACGAGATGTCCTCATCTCGCAAAGTAGAGGACAACTCTTTTCTTTAAGATCCAACTTATTCTGGGGCTCTTTATATTTAGGTCAATCCAACAGAATCTTGGGATAAATATCCCTTATATAGAACTCATCATTAAATAACAATTCATTCAGATCATATCATTTATATCTTTAAACACAATAATGGTCCGTTAGACCCAAAAATTTCTTTCTGAACATTTCTCCACAGGAATTTCTGTCCTCAACCAAGTCCTTAATTTTGTCATCCAATTATCTTGATCCACTGGGTCAAGTGTTAACAATAGCAATCTAACAGCACAATTCACTAATCTCATAGTGATTTGCTGAAGTCACTATCATCATTCCAGTTACGAACACCATCACAAGGATTTAATTCATCCTCATTGAGGTTTTTGTTCAGCATAACGCTTCTTAATCAAAATTCAAGAGTTATCTTATTCCAATCAGAATCCAATTCAACTCATCAATTCTCAACTAGAACTTTAAAATCATATCAACCACATTCGAATTCATCATCTGGATAGCATTTTTGCTTGTAATTTCAAGTCTTAGATTTACTCGTATATACTGCCAGTAAAGAGCTGCAGTTATACCCTCGGCATATACGGGTAGTCACGGTCCTTGAAATTATTGTTGGATAGGTGTCATCTCCAGATGGTGTCATGCTAGTGGCACACTCTTTAGCCTCTAGGCATTTTTGGGATTTATAGCATTCATTTCCATTTTTTCCTATTTACACATTTTTGGGTGGAGGAACTTTTCTAGAGATCCGTTCATCTTGTGCCTATATATATATATGAGGCATTATAGTTCATTTCTAATCAAGTTGGCTAGTGGTTCATTGATGAGTTCTTGAGTACATTGTCTCTTCTCTCATCTCTTCTTTCTCACATGGTATTAGAGCAAGGTGGTGGCGCACATAGAGCCTCCTTATCCTTCTTCCTCTCTACCTCTAGTCCTCTTCAACAACACTGCTTTTGAATGGCATTTTTTTCATTTTTTTCATTTTCTACTAAACGAATGCATTTTTGAGGATTGTGCCCGCCAAACCTACTGAAATCATCGTGGTCTACAACTTAGCAGAAGAAAGTTTTCACAAATTCCTCACTGTTTTTGAGTTATTCTTCTCGCAGACTACCTGCATGCAGAATTTCTGCTTGCGTTTTTTGCAGAAGCCCTTACTCATCATCCTTGCACTCATTTAATGATGCAAAAGGCTTCAAACTAGCCCCTTACATCCTCTACGAGTGTGTTTTTAAAACACTTCAATCCGAGTCCTACAACTCTACTTGCGGTGAAAGCATTGCCAACTAGTTTTCCCTACATGCGGTAGCATTTTATTGGAGGCTTCTTGTGGAGAGATTTGTAGCCATTTCTTGGCTTCGTTTTCATCATCAAATTCAGCCCTCTTCATGGTGTTTTGAGGTACATATTCATCCTCTTTTCTACACCTTTCTACCGACTGAAAATACCTTTTTGCCAATAGCTGTCAGCTGTTGCTTTTAATGCTTTTATATTTGTTCAAATGTGTGATTAAAGGTTCACTTTCCTTTATGTCCAATTTGTAGAATTGCATTAACAGATTTATCTTTAAATTCTTTGCTTGTGTGCCAAATAATTTATTGAGTTCATCCCATGCATCTTTTGCCCATTGTATCCCTGTGATGTGATGAATGATTTCATCATTTAAACTGAGTGCAATAAGTCCCAATGCTTTTTCATTCCTACTCTTCTACTCATTTTCTCCTCTCTCTGGGCATTCATCTCTTCCCTCAACTAATCCCCACAGATTTTTCCTCATGAGCAAATACATGGTTTTTGTCTGCCATGTATAAAACTGCTCCCCATTAAATTTGGCTATTTCTTGTGCTGAACTCATGGTGATGTGAAGGGGGTCTTACCTCTTGATCCAATTTCAAGATTCAAGGGCAGTGTCTACCCTTTTACAACTCAATCTGGTATTTAAGAGATGATTACAACAAATAATTTCTGGTATTTAAGAGATGATTACAACAAATTTATCAGCATAAAATCACCAGAAATTACATTAAATCAAGGGTAACCAATTTGTACGGAATGGTTGGAGTATCAAACCAACTCTGATTTGCAATCTGAAGTTATAGGGATCTGTATCAGATACCTAATGGCTAATTTGAACCCTCAATTGCACCAAAATATAGTGATTAGCACTGATTAATCACTGATTAGCAAATTAATCCACTATTTTGTGTGCAAAAAATAGAGTATGCGGGGAGTCCAGATCTGGTGCCTTAGACTTCAAATGAGCTCAAATGCTTTCAAAGCCATCAATAGCAATGAGTCTAGTAGAGGATTAAGCCAATAAACACAAGATTTGACCAAATATTGAAAGCTTAATCTCTGTTTTACCAAAGTCACCCCTGCAGATTTGATGAAGAGCTTGGATCTTAGTGTAGACTTGATGAAACTAAATTCTGTCTTCACGAGCTTGTAGAGCATGCTTGAAAACACCTTGGGCTAAGAGGAATTAGAGTGATTCACCCTGAGTGAGTGTAGATCTGAGATCTTCTGCTGAAAAATGGAGCCTACTAAAACAACGATTTCTCCTTCATTCGGCGGTGGTTTGCTACGTTGTTTAGATGAGCTTGAAGAGCTATAAGATACCTATCATGTGCTAGAAGGGTTTGGCCTAATTTTATGTGTGCAAAGAGAGGGAGCTCCTCCACTGGCTGGGGGTACAGAGGTGAGTTGAAAAAAAGAGAAAAAATTATAATTTTCTACTAATCCTAATTAGCAAAATAATTAGCAAGATAATGGGCTCACAAATTAGCGTGGCTTTGATACCATGTTGAAACTTGAGCAATGTGATGAGCTATGGTGGATCAAACACTAGAATCAACATCATTAATAAAGTGATTAGCAAATAATTAAGATGGGTAATTAACAAATAGATTAATGTAGGCATGGATACTCAAAAACCAGCAAATTCTCATTAGGGCTATGCCTCAATTTATAGAGTTTACATCAAGCATCAAATCCCATTGATTTCTCCATGATTCACTCCACCGCTTTTCCTTGATTCTCTCCACCTCTTCACATTTCCTAGAATATCTCCACACTTCCCTTCTCATGCTACCCTTTATTCTCTCCCAGTAGATTCTTCTCACCTTTTCACAGGTTCTTTCACATTTACACATCCTCTTTTACAGCCTCTAACCAAGGGCTTGTTCCCGCCGCACACACCCTATTCACTTGTATTTTCAACAAGTGGTGCTACCTCTCACATGACGAATAGTTCTTCCTTTTACTAGAAAACCATAAGTCTATCTCTTCACATCAGTGATGCTTCGGCTCTCCCTGTGATTGGTATTGGTGATGTTTCTTTTGGAGATGCTATCTTACATGATGTTTTGCATGTGCCTAAGATGTCTACCAACTTATTTTCTATCTCTAAGGCTACTTCTAAAGGTCTTGGGGTTTACTTTGATGATGAAATGATTGAAATCATTGATAGACAGTCACTTTCTTGTGTGGCAAATGGTTATCAAAATGCTGGGCTTTATCATATAAGCTCTTTTACAGCATAGTTGCCACCACATGAGTCTCATCTTCATCAATTATTTACTTCTCCTAAAGCACTCGTTTCTAATGAAGATAGTGATCTATGGCATTTCCGCTTTGGCCATGTTCCTCTTGCTACTTTGCAACATCTTGTCTCACATGACATGGTTACAGGTCTACCAAAGCTTCAGAAACCTCGCCCCATCACATTTGTGCTCAAGGAAAGCAACATCGGGCTTCTTTGCTACTCATAGGGCCACACGCATACTTGAGCTTATTCATGCTGATCTTGTAGGACCTATGGAAGTACAATCGCTTGGTGGATCCAAGTATTATATGCTTCTTGTGGATGACTTCTCTCGCAAATATTGGGTTTATTTCTTACTTAAGAAGTCTGATGCTCTTTCTCATTTCAAGGTTTGGCTTGCCCAAATGGAGAATCAAGCAAGTCAAAAGGTATCTTTTCTCAGGACTGACAATGGAGGTGAGTTTATAGCATTTGAGGATTTTCTAGCTTCAAAAGGCATACAACGACAAACCACCATACCCTACAGTCCTCAGCAGAATGGTGTGGTTGAAAGAAAGAATAGAACGGTGAAGGAAATGGCCCGCTCCCTCTTACATCATGCGAAGCTACCTTCCTCCTTTTGGGGTGAGGCTATAGCTACTTCAGTTTATCTTCTCAATCGCTCTCTTACGAAAGCAGTGGAGGGCATGACTCCAAAGGAGGCTTTCACAGGCCACAAGCCTACTGTTTCTCATTTTCATGTCTTTGGTTGTATTGCTCATGTGCATGTGCCTTCTTCTAAGAGGAGGACTCTTGATGCTAAGTCCAAACCTATGATATTCACAGGATATACTTCTCGCTCCAAAGGGTTCCATTTTTGGGATCCTTCTCGTGAGGATATTGTTCTTTCACGTGATGCCATCTTTGATGAGCATGTTTTTGGTCTTGATGAGTTACCACCTTCTACATCTCTCTCAGATCCATTTCCATCTCTTGATCTTGAGCCTTTCTCATTCCCTACAGTCTCATCCTCATCTACACCATCAGTTCTTCCTACTTCATCCCCTTCATCTATTTGGATTGCGACACCTACTACTTCATTGGATTCTACGGTCCTCCAAAATGGGTTCGCTCTCTACTTCAGGATTCAGGTATATCACTTTTAGATGCTCAACAATCTACTACACATGTCTTACGTACACGCCCTTCAGTAAATATTGCCTTGATGTCTCATATTGGTGATGTGTTTGAGCCTAAAACGGTTAAGGAAGCTCTTTCCTTACCACATTGGTGTGAAGCAATGCAAGCAGAGATTTCTTCTATTGAATCTAATAACACATGGCAGTTAGTTCCACGACCTTCACATAAAAAGGTCATTGGTGTTAAGTAGATTTTCAAAGTCAAGTTTCATTCTGAAGGTACTCTTGATAAGTACAAGGCACGACTTGTTGCTAAAGGTTATGCTAAAAAAGAAGGTGAAGACTGTGATGAAACTTTTGCTCCTGCTGCCAGATATTCTACTATTCATGTTGTTTTTGCTCTTGCTTCTCACTATGCATGGCCTATATATCAAATGGATGTTAAATCTGCCTTCTTGAATGGAGATTTAGAGGAGGAAGTTTATGCGGCACAACCTGAATGTTTTATTGCACAGGGTCATGAACATGATGTGTATTTATTACAGAAAGCTCTTTATGGTCTTAAGCAAGCTCCTCGATCTTGGTATCAAAAGAGGACTCATGTAGATCCTAATCTTTATGTGCTTATTGTGGATGATGATATATGCATTCTTGTGCTTTATGTGGATGATTTGACACTGGCTCTAATTTGGACCTACTCAAATGGGTTCAAACTCAACTCACAACATCATTTGCCATGACTGATCTTGGACTACTCCACTATTTTCTTGGTTTAGAAGTGTGGCAATTTGCTTCTGGCATCTTTCTTTGTCAAAAGAAGTATACTTTAAGGTTGCTTGAGAAATATGGCATGCATGATTGTGCATCACTCACTTGTCCCATGGATCCTAATTCAAAATTATCCAAAGATGATGATTCCCCTGAGGTTGATTCTACAGAGTATCACCAACTTATTGGTTCTCTACTTTATTTGGTTAACACTCGGCCAGATCTCTCCTATGCTATATGAGTATTCTCAGCCAATTCTCTTCACACAGCCTCGTCAATCTCATTGGCAGGCAGCTTTGAGGGTTGTTCGATATCTTCATGGAACTCTTGAGTATGGCATTTCTTATGCAAGTGGAGATACACTTATTGGTTACTCAGATTCTGATTGGGCAGGGTGTATTGATACTAGGCGTTCCATGTCAGGCTATTGTTTTATGCTTGGTAAAGGACTTGTTTCTTGGAAATGTCAAAAGTAGCGAATTACTTCTTCTTCATCGAAACAGAAGCAGAGTACAAGTCATATCTTGATGCCACTTCTGAAGCACTTTGGCTTCAGCAAATTCTGAATCACCTAGGATGTTCATCTACTCTGACACTCATCTACTCAAATTCACAGAGTGCTATTGCTTTAGCCAAAAATCCAGTTATTCGAGGACGATCCAAACACATTGATGTTCATTTTCATTTTGTTCGTGATTGGATTTCTGAAGGTCGCATTTAGCTTGAGTATTGTCCTACCAAAGATAATGTTGCTGATTTGTTTACTAAGCCTCTTCCTCGACCTACCTTGGATTATCTTCTTCAGCGCGTTGGCATTGGTCCTCCCATCTGGACCTGAAGAGGAGGTGTTGGATAGGTGTCATCTCCAGATGGTGTCACGCTAGTGGCACACTCTTTAGCCTCTAGGCATTTTTGGGATTTATAGCATTCATTTCCATTTTTTCCTATTTACACATTTTTGGGTGGAGGAAAGGGTGGAGGAACTTTTCTAGAGATCCGTTCATCTTGTGCCGATACGTATGAGGCATTGTAGTTCATTTCTAATCAAGTTGGCTAGTGGTTCATTGATGAGTTCTTGAGTACATTGTCTCTTCTCTTATCTCTTCTTTCTCACAATTATAAGGTAAATACCATCATGCCTAGGCCTCAAGCAAGTCAGGGATTCCATACAATTGTGGTACTTCCATCTGAAGACCCAATTACCAATTTACGAATTTCAGTCGGATATCAATTTGTATGAATTTCATCACACAATTCCAACCTTTTTTCTGTTATTTCATAAATTTTTAAAATTTTTGGCTTCTCAGTTGATCTTTAGCCAATTCGCTCTGATACCAGCTGTAAGATCCCCGTCCCCACCGCGCAACGGATTCGGGGGTGCTAGCAGCGGAAGTAGCACATCTTGCACGGGGCAGGGTACCACACTCGGGGCCTCGCCCACGGATATCCGGACAAGTGACTAATTCCTCGGTTCTTCCAAAACCGAACTTGGAAAAACTTTCCTTGCTGCCCGAAAAGCACAGGCGATTCCTCCAGGATAAATTTTACTCTAACGTAGTCAAGGTCATTTACTGACCAAACTGATTCGACCGAACCTAAAGTCACTTGGTCAGATCAAGGAAGAAACTTACACTTGGATCATAGAGATTAACGTTTTTTCCCCATCAAAAGGCAGAGTCGTTGATTCCTTTTTCCATAGAACAATTACTATCCGGGATTTCCTTCATCTAGCGTACTACAATAGAAATTGAGTCTCATTTTATAGATCCATGAGTCCAGCCTAACCCCATCTAGTCCCATGGGTTAGCCAACCACCCAAGCCAACCACCCAACCATTGTAGTGATGGGATCCAATTTAGAATTTGGTTAGGTTTTGTCCTGGGTACCAGGGAAAAGAGTTCCCAGGCCCCCTAGCCGGATTTGCAAGCAAAATTTAACTCCAGTCACACCACTTACACACCCAATATGAAATTGCCTTTTTCCCAGATTCAACTGTATTTAAATCAGTCATTTAATGAAATCATAGTGTTATTGATCATAAACTTCCAAGTATCCGTTTGAATCTTAATTTCCAATCATTCCTTCATCGGAGTATCTATGGCATCATTGGCAACCAGAACGCTCACCACCTGTTCACTCAAGTGCCTTTTCGATAGTTCCTAGCTCAAAGTACCCGACAAATATTCACTTATAAAAATCAAGATGGAATCCTCATTGAAGATCAGCAAGATCAACCAACAGATCCATATAAGAGAGCTATGGACTCATCAGTTGTTGAGGACCAGCAAGGTTAATCAACCAGATCCATTTCAGAAAACAACTCTTACTCCTTGTTCCAATATCTTCCACGACACACGTGTGGCTATCTTTGGCGACCGAGAGCTCGAGCACCGTTGTGTGTAGTTTTTTGGGAACCTCAACCTCAACTTGTACATGTGTACATGAGTGTTGTTCGTGTTGTGGTGAAGTCATGGGGGCACCCATTGACTTGGTGTGGGCATCGAGGATGCGGCAGTCAGGCTTCTGGCTTTGATGGAAGTGAATATGCAGAGACAATGTTGAAATTCTGGAAGCAAGCTCGTCCGGAACGTAGCTGGAGATGGTCTCAACTGTTTGGCCACTTGAGTTGTATGCGTGTCCAAATGAGTGGGCACTCAAGGTTGAAGTGTGTGGAGCATGAGGGCAATAATGGAAAAGGGAGCCATGAGCCTTAGTATTGGTATGAAAGCAACATAGTAATATAGTGGCCATTTTTATAATGAAAATAAAAAAGAATATTAGGATGGCCTTATTCTGGAAAGGTGGCATGGAATTTGGAGCTGCCGCCAGCTAGGTTATTCTGGAAGGTGGCCAGCGCAACAGTGAAGACGTGGAGTAGGGGATTCTGGAGTGCGAAGCCGGGAGAGCCCCGTGTGTGTTTTTAGCGAGCTGCAGCCAAAGGAGGGGGGGAGAGAGCGAGGAGACTCTCTGGGGGCTCTCAACTGTGCAGACGGCTGCTGGAGTTCGCCGTGTGGAGAGGAAGGGACGGAATTGGTGCAGCCGCAAGCACAAGGAGTTTAGGTGCTGGGCTTGCTACGAACGCAGAGGTGTGGAGGCCCGTGGGTGGCTAGCTGTAGCCACAGATGCAAAGAGGCATGTGTTTCTGTGTAGTAGCTGTAAGCGCTGAGAAGTGCAGCTGGAAGACGAGAGAGGCTCGCTTTTGCGAAGGCTGCTGGGGGCGCTGCAGCAGAGCGGAAGGTGGAGGCGGCCATGTGTTCGCCATGTGAAGAGAGCTGGGGGGCTTTTAGGTGGACGTAGCTGCAACCATACAGGGTGGAGGACTCACTGGCTAGCTGAGAAGGCCGCCAGGGAGTCAAGGTGCAAGGCAAGAGGTAGTGAGGTGTGAAGGCAGCCAGACGGCTGCTGGCGTTAAAGAACTTATGGGCTGGTGACTGCAGCAGCAAGCTTATACAGAAAAGCGAAGGTGTGATTGGGACCGAGTTGACGGGCTGACAGTGTTTGAGTGTGGGCCTGGCGTTAGAGGCAGTGGACTGGCGACAAGATGCAAGTCAAGAGTGGAGTGCAAGAGTTTGTGGAAGGGTTAGCGAGCTAAGACAAAACAGGTGGGTCAGAGGCTGGTGGATTCTGCAGGCGACGGCGACTGGAGACAGCAGAGAAGGCCGCCTTGGGTAGGAGACCGCCGCTGAGGTGACAGAGAAACAAGTGTGGAGGTCGCAGGCATGGCTGCTGGAGGGCTGGCGTGAGACTAACTGGCGTGTGGGAGACGCCTAGGTGCTGGTGTTGAGAAAAAGGTAGAGAAGCGGGCTACCACAGAGCAGAGGTTGAGAACAGTGTGGCTGGGTTTTGGTTTTGCTTTGAGGACTGGCAGTGAGCTGGTGGCATAGCAGAGAGATCTTCAGCTAAGGTGCAGAGCAGAGAGCAAGAAGGGCTGCTGCAGAGAAGCGAGGAGGGAACGGATTGGGAGCGACCAGGAGCTGGAGAGGACTGATTGCGAGCGGTGCTTGGTGTAGTTGGTGTCTGGGATATCTTGGGATATCCACCTCTGTAAAGGTCAAGGTCTTTTCTGAAATATGAGTCTTGTTCATGCTCTTTGGTCTGGTGTTCTGGTGTGTTTGCATGCGTGTGTGGAAGTGTGGCATGCTATAAGGGCGTAGACAGCTCTACCGCTTCCGTGCCATCACCGTCGTATGGTTAGCACCCTCTAGGATCCTTCGCACGTCACCTAGCACTTCACTCATAGGTCGCTTCCTTGGTCCCTCATCCACTGTATCGGAAGCTCACCATTTAAATCGAACCGAGGCTGGTCAAGACCTCGGCCGACCTTGCTAAGCGAGACGTCCTCCGTTGACTCTCCGCCGTTAACTGTTGCAACTTTATCAGGTAGGTTTCCACGACCACATTCATAAGACAGTTAAAATGCTTCCCCAGCATTCTTGACATAAAACAGTCATTTACAAACAGTTCACAAATATAGTTTCTATAATGAACTCTCGTCTTTCCAGATTGTTCCACATCAATCCATATTACTTAACCCAAATCCAAATCATATGTGTATCCATTCTTAACCAGATACATCATTTTCCATCCTATCACATCAGATTCATTCACTTCACATTACATCCATTCCTATCTTTCTTAAACTACATTACATCTCATCACATCCATTTCTCATTACATCTCATTCATTCATTCATTCACATTATGATTCACATGACATCTCATCTCATCCATTCGCTCATAACGACGTTGTCAGGTGTTTTTTTTAAAGTGTTTTGGGTCTGTGTACATACGTGTGCAAGGTGTGAATAAAGGCTTTGCTATGGAATGCGCTGCCAGGTGTACAGGGTGGACAGATTTGTTTTGGGTTTGTTACAGGCCTGTCCGGAACGTGGTCTACTGAAGGTTCACTGGAGATGATATCAGCGTTTGGCAGCTTGTTTGTGTGCGCGTCCAAAGGATAATTGGGCACTCGTAGGCTGCAGCTGTAGAGGTATGGAAGCATGATCAGTTAATAGATTAAGGGACGGTGTTGCCTCCTTGAGCTTTGGTGTGAAAAGGATAAGAGTGATGGTGGCCATATTTTAGGCAAAAATAAGAAAATAATGATTAACGTGGCCATAAAAAAGAATAGCTACGTGCAAGCTAGTATGGCTGCCAATGTGACGTTCTGGAAAGTTGGCGAAGCTGGCGAAGGTGTGAAGTCGGTGGGTGATGCGATAGACTAAAAAGAGTAAAGACCGCCTTGTTTTGTTTGGGGGCTTTGATTGAATTGCAGAGAAGAAGGCGAAAGGGAGCGCCATGCTGCAACCAGAGTTGGGGGCCTCCCATGTGAAGAGTAGCGGAGCCTGGAGCGGACAGAGTCGACGCCTTTTGTGGGCCACCTTGTGACGACTAGGTGATTTGGAGCGCAGTTGAGGAGTGCAGAGAAGTGGCAGAGGAAGGGTGGACAAGGTGAGGCTGTCTGTGTGGGAGCTAGTGGAAGCACTGGCGGGCGTCAAAGAGCGAAGGGTGGCCGTTTGGGGTACAAGAGCGATGATACGCTGGGGACCAGTGGAGCGCACTCGTGTGAGCGTGGAGAGTAAACAGAGGCTGAAGGTAGTCACCTTGGGCTGGCGTTGCCGCCTAGTTTGAAAGAAAGGGTGATCGTGTCAGAGCTGCAGGTGAGAAGGTTGCCGCCTGGAAGAGAGAGGTGTTTAAGCGAAGAGAGCCAGGGTGGTGGCCGCCTTGTAAAAGGAGGGAGAGGCTTCTTCGAAGGTCAGCTCAGAGCTACTGGGAGGCCTTGGAGGTGATGATAATGAGCTGGATGTGGAAGTGAAAGCAGGTGGATAGCGTGTGGCTGTGAACAAGTGATCGTGCAGAGGCTGGTGGGGCTGATAGCACGTCAAAGACAGGGTTCAGAGGATAGTGTGGCTGCTTGGTGGTGGGGCCGAAAGCACTGCAGATAAGCTGCAAGTGGCAGAGGATCAGCTACAGAGAGAAGAGAGGTGTTGGGGTAGCTGTAGAAGAGATGGGCTGCAACGGAGTTGAGGGTTAGCTAGTGGGGCGCCCTCTGAAGAGTGAGAGTGGTCGGGTTCTTTCTGGTGTGATTGGTACAGCATGCAGGTGAGAGGTTTGTGGTGATTGAGGATGTGGTGTATCCTGGGCAGTGCAGGTCGGAGTGTTGATGTGTTCGTGTGGCAGAGGCTTGGTCGTCAGATGCAAGGTTGAATCCCAGAGGTGGTGTGGCCGTGGTGGAATTCCCTTGGCAGTAAATCCAGGCCTGAGTGTTTGTAAGTTGTGTGAGTAAGGCTTCAGTGTCGGGAGAAGCTTGTATGAAGTGTTTTGACTGGGAATATAATTGCTGGGTGTTTGTTCTGTCTATGGTGCCCCTGTTTTGTGCTGTTTGTCTGGCGTGGGTTGGGTGGTGAAGAGTGAGAAGTGTTCCAGCCGGTGGCTTGTGGTGCCTCCGTTGTGTTGTTGTTTTCCAAGTGTGGGAGGTGAAGGGCTATAGAGGCAGTGGTTCTTTCTTCTTTTTTTCACCTCACATTCTTCTGGTGCCCCCACAGAGGATAGCTCTGGTGTTGTTCTTTGCCTAGAAGGGCGTATGTTCCATTACGGAGAGCTCAGAGCTCAGGGATTTTTACAGGTTGTCATGATGTGGTCTTATCCGGAGTTTCATGGCAGGAAAGGTGAGGATGTTCTAGATGGGTGTGTTGTGCAAGACTATCGCAAGAGGTGAAAAGGTTGTAAGGGTGTTTATCTTGGATGTGATGCCTACATCAGAGGCATGCACATATACAAGAATCTCAACTATGTTAGAGGTTGAGCTTTGGAACAAAAGACTTGCTCTCATCAAGGCATCTCTCGATTGAAGAGATAGCTTACAAAGGTTTTGGTAAAGGGATCGCTAACTCTCAAAGTACAAACATTATCCGGATTATGTGAACCATGTGAAAAGTCAAAGTCATCGAGAAATCCTTTAAAGAAGGATATGTTCATCAAAAGCATTGGAGTTTATACATAGATCGAAATCCTTGGAGCTTATGCACATAGATCTATGAGATCCGACATAAATCATTAGAGGAGAAAGATATTACATAACCTTTATTGATGGCTATTCAAGGAAGATTTGGATATACTTTTTGGAAGTTGAAAGCAAAGTTTTTGAGAAGTTTCAACAATTCAAAGCAGAAGTTGAAAAGCAAAGTGGTCTCAAGATCAAGATCTTGAGAAGTGATAGTGGAGGAGAGTATATGTCATGGGAATTTGACAAAATTATACTTAAAGCCTCAAGGAATCAAAAGGCAATTGACTCTTAGGTACACTCCATAAATAAATGGAGTGGACGAAAGAAATAATTGCCACATTGTAGAGATTGGCAAGATCCATACTTTATGAGAAAAATATGCTAGGTTAATATTAGGTAGAGGCATGTAACTATTGGTGGGCAGAGGCATGTAACTATGCAGTTTTCTTGATTAATCAATCTCCAACATCGATTGATCTAAATGTAACTCTAGAAAAGAAGTTCGAGTTCACATCATAAAATCTTAATGTGACAAACTTGAAGATCTTTGGGATGCTTATGTTATCCACATGTGTTGCATAAGATACAAAAAAATCTTGAGTCAAAAGCTTTGAGATCCGTGCTCATTGGATTTTATTTACAAAAAGGTATCTATAAGTGCTATGATCCTATAAACAAGAAGAATAATGTCAACATAGAGATGTTGACTTTAACACTAGTTTGGTACCAAAACAGGGCACTTAAGTGTCCTTTTTTGGGGGTTACGAAAAAAAATCAAACTCCTAATGTAGGCTTTAAAAACCAAAATGCTTCATTGGGCATGTAGAACATAACCCTATGCTTATGTAAAAAATGTTAAACATATAAAATGCCTTTTTATTTGGAAGTACATAAGCAACAAAGTAGCATATGTCTTGAAAATGAACATTTTTCAGGATTTTTCCAAATATGCAAGCATCATTCTGTCAAAAAAAAATCCAATGATATCAATATCATTTTTCCCAAGATATTTTGATAGCATACATCAGTCCAAGGAGGTAGAAGTTCACCAAAAAAATCATTTTCCTTTCCTAGAATTTTTTCCAAAAAAGTTACATAAAATCAGCAAAAGTAACGCGTATTATCAAAACTCAATCACGCCACTAAAAAATAATGTAGCCATATCAATGAGAATGTTCATTATTGGTTTTCATGCTTGAAATGAGATAAATAAGCCATAATTTGATGTGTATGACACTAACTTAGCCTCTACTTAAGTAGGTTCTTATCGCCTAGTTCTAAAAAAACTATAAAAAATAAAAATACAAAATTTGATCATCTTTTATCAAAAACTAATCATAACTATGCTTACACAAGTAGTCTACACTTGTAGTTACAACAAATAATGCACTTACACAGCTTTCCCCTTTGATGAAAATAAAAAATTAGACTCATAATTAGACATTTTATGTATTAAAAACAGGTTGTGCAAACGGCCATGTATGAGAAGAGGCCCAAAAAGTGGCTCTAAAGTTTTGAAAAATTCAAAACAAAGTAGTATTTACCCTATATAACATGGGTGCACCTCAAGTTTTATATTATTAGCTTGCATATGGAAGGAGAAAAATTCATGCTCCACCTATATAAAAAACGTCATTTCAATATTAGCGAGTCAAAAATTTATCCAATAATTGTCGTTTGATGATTCCAGGATTTAGTTTACATCATGGGCTTTCCATCAAGCCAAATTTCATGATCAAACTATGTCCCTTCTAAAAGTTATGTCCAAATTACTACTATTTTGAAAACAACAAAAAACATGCATTTTATCAGCATGTGTCTAAGAAAATTAAAATATTACCTTGCAAAAGCTAAGAAAAGTGAAATTTAAAAAATCTCAAGGATTTTTTGGGTCTTGAGGAACATCTGTGGATGTTAAGCATTTCAAAACTCTTAATAGATTGCCCACAAAAATTCAAGAAAAATGCTAGCTTTTCAGGACACTTAAGTGTCCTTAGGACACTTAAGTGTCCAATTACAGAACTAGTGTTAATGAGATGCATGGATAGTATAACAAGCATGAAGAGATTGTTGTCTCAGATTTGAGGCAAGTGAGGCTCAACCTTCACATAAAGAAAAAAAAAGAGGAGAAGATGTCTCCATGGAAAAGGAGGTCTTCAGACCACCACTAGTGAGCCAATAAAGGCTGACCTATGACTCTTTTATGGTCAAACCTTATGCTTACATGACAAAAGTGACAAAATTGGAAGAACTCACATCATAGGTGGAAAGCCATGAGTGGAAAGTGGCGATGAATAAAGAGATTTTTGCTCTTCAAGAGAATCAAACTTGGGATCTCATATCATACAAGGATGACACGAAGGTCACTATGATGCAAGAGGGTTTACAAGATTAAATATAACTTAGATGGAAGTTTAAATAGGTTCAAGGCAAGAATTGTGTTACATGCGGAAGCTCTGGGGGTCTAGCCCTAAACACTCCTGAAAAACCATATGATGCAAAACGCAGACATGAAGAGAGAGTAGAGAGAGAGATATGCTGAAAAATTCAGTATATTAATATAGTACAAAAAGGTACTCCTAATCTACAGCCATAGGCTGCCTTCATAAAAAGTGAACATCACCAAAATCTAGTCCTAAAGCTGGACCCTAAGGATCCACTCCCTAAAGGAATGAATGAAAAGAATGAGGAGCAACTCTTGCTATTTATAGTCCCTTAAACTTCATGGAGAGCTGGTCGACTGTTGTCGGCCAGCTGACTGGACAAATATTCATTAATTATCATGCGCCTGTTAACTGCCTTTGTCTTGGTTCAGCCGACAGCCCTTCTGGTCTCAACCGACAACTAGCAGTCGGCCAGCTGATTGGACAAATATTCATTAATTATCATGCGCCTATAGCTGCCTTTGTCTTGGTTCAGCCAACAACCCGTCTGGTCTCAGCCGATAGCTCCTGCTTTGTTCTGGTACAGCCGATAGGGATCCAAGTCTTTCTCCAGTCCAACACTACTCCTTGTGCTCCAAGTCCTAGCTCTATCTGGTTCATACTCTTTATCTAGCTGCCTCTTCTAGACCAGCACCTGAGAATGTCCATGGCATCTTTCATGCATATGACAAATTGTTACCAAAGCCAAAGGATATGCACAAACTTATGGACTAGTAGACTATGAAGAATCTTTCTCACCCGTTTAAAAAATGGCAATGGTGAGAACAATCATTGCTTTATACACAAATAAAGGATGGATATTTCATCAAATGGAATGTGAAGAATACCTTTCTCAATGGTTACTTGAATGAAGAGGTTTACATGGAATAACCTAAAGGATATGAAGATCTACGTCATCCAACACATGTGTGCAAGTTGAAGAAAACTTTATGTGGATTAAAGAAAACACCTTGAGAATGGTTTGACAAATTCTCAAATTGAGAAATATTAGCTTCTACAATAGTTATGCAGATCCTTCACTCTCTGTGAATATAGAAAGAATAAATATTATAATGTTATGCTTTATGTGGATAATCTTATTTTGATAGGGAATGATGAAGAAGAGAACACAAGAAAAAGCACAACTTTGTGTAGAATTCAACATGAAGATTTGGGAGAGCTAAGATATTTCCTTGGTGTGGAAATAATCAAAGCATATGTGTTTTCACAATGAACATGGAAAAATATGGTTTGACAAATTACAAATGTATAGCTACACCTTTGGAGGTGAATGTGAAGGTTGAAATGGACAAAGGATCAATATTTGAAGATGTATTTGAAGATGAAACCTTTTATATAGACAACTTATGGGAAAACTCATTCATCTCACAATTACAAGGCTAGATATTGCTCATGCAGTTGGAGTGATAAAGGTAGTTTATGCAAAGCCCAAGGAAGCCTTGCAAGGATACAATGAGAATAATCTCAAAGAACGATGAATCATAGGCTTAACTATAGGTGTAAATATGAATTTAAATCTCATATAGACTATGATGAAGACTGTGCAAGTGATCCATCAACACGGAGAAGCACCACATGCATGTGTTTCTCAATTAGGAATGGCTTTATTTCTTTATGGTCAAAGAAATAACATAAAGTAGCCTTGAGTATTACAAAAGCAAAGTATAGAGCTTTATGTCATGTGCATGAAATGCCATGGACATTCTCAGAACTAATCCAGAAGGGGCAGCCAAGAAAAAGATCATTAGAGCTAGGATTTGGGGCACAAGGTGCAGTTTGGTCAAGAGTGGACTTGCAGCAGGACATAGAAGGATTTGGTTGTGCTGTCGGGGCTGCTTGCAAAAGTGGTCGGCTAGAGCAGATCAGAGGTGAGCTGGACCAGATCAGAAGCACTGCATTTTTATGGAATAAATACCATGACTGTTGGCCGACCAACAGTCAGCTAGTTCTCATTGTGTCCAAAGGGGCTATAAGTAGCCTATGTACTCATTGATAGAATCATTCAACTCTTTAGGATTGGGTCCAAGTTAGGGACAGATTTTGGTGATGTTCACCTTTTGTATGAAGGCAGCCTAGGGTTGTAGATTAGGTATCTTTTTGTACCATATGAATATACTGAATTTTCATCATATCTCTCTCTCTCTCTCTCTCTACTCTCCCTTTTGTCTGCGTTTTTGCATCAGCATGTTCTTAGTGGTGTTTAGGGCTAAAAGAAGACCCCTAGAGCTTCCGCGTGTTACATTGGTATCACAGCATTAGGCTCAGCAAAGCTAAACACTGGTGCAGTCCCATATGATGGTTTGGTGGTGTTCCACAAAGCCAGAGGGGATGGTAGTCTTGTGAGCCAGATATGTTCTCGGGCAACAGTCCCAAGGGAGGATTATCCTCCAAGGGGTGATGTGAGAGTGCCAGACTCATTTCTCAAGAATGAAGACCAAGATAGTGTTCAGAGTCAGGGTAGGAACGGATTGGGGACTAGATGGAACAGATGCATAGAGCTTATTCAGAGTCAGAATGGTTTTGGAGACCGGGCCGAGTTTTCAGTGAAAAGGGTTGCCAGAGTTGGATGGATGATAGAGGGACTCCGTGAATAGAGTGGGATGATGACAGTAGGTTGGAATCCCGTCATCAAGTTTAGCAGAGGGGGATGCCATGGAAATTCTCAAAACTAATCCAGAAGACTAATCTAGAAGGGGCAGCCAAGAAAAAGATCATTAGAGCTAGGATTTGGGGCACAAGGTGCAGTTTGGTCAAGAGTGGACTTGCAACAGGACATAGAAGGATTTGGTTAAGCTGTCGGTTTGCAGATACACTCCGCAACAAAATGGAGCTGCTAAGCGGAAAAACAAGCACATTGCTGAGATTGTGCGAGCATTGATGGAAGAGAAAAATATGCCGCACAGCTATTGGGCTGAGGCTGTTTCTACAACAGTATACATCATGAACAGGACTCCAACTGCAGCCATACATGATGTAACTCCAGAGGAGAGGTTTACTGGAAGAAAACCAGATTTGTCTCATCTGAAAGTCTTTGGATGCATTGCATATGTGCATGTGCCAGATGAGCTGAGAACTTAGCTGGATCCGAAAGCTGAAATATATTTGTTTATTGGATATTCCCTTGAGCAAAAGGGATACAGGTGTTATAACCCTGCTATACGTGAGTTGAGGGTAAGCAAGGATGTCGTCTTTGATGAGATGAGCAGCTGGTATATTGCTGAAAAAGAAGCTGTTGGGGCTGATGTGAGTGGAAGTGTGGTTGCACAGAATGCAAGTCAGCAATCACAGTCTTTGAGTGGACCAGGAGAGTCCTCACCTAGTGGGTCTGTTGATAGACCATGGAGTGGTAGGCTGCGTCATAGTACCAGTCCTGCAAATGTGATTAGTACATCATGTAAAGGAAAAGAGAAAGTGGTTGAGCCCGGGCCTTGGTATGCCTGACATTTCTACAGGGCATTCTCATGTTGATGGAGAGTCTAGTGGCTCAGATATGAGCCTTGATGAGGAGCTTGGGATCCTAGCTATGAGAACACCTTGTGTAAAGAAGGCTATGGAAGCCATGAATGAAAAGCTGCAAAGATCTGGGAGAGTGAAAAATCTTATGCAGAGGTTTACCTATGATGGTTATGTGGCACATCACTATGCATATAGGGCAAAAGTTGTGCAGGTTGCTGAGCCCACATGCATTGATGAGGCTGTTGGAAATGTGTGTTGGGAGAAAGCTATGGATGAGGAGATGAATGCACTATATGGAAATGAAACTTGGGACTTAGTGCAATTGCCTGAAGGCAAGAAAGCCATTGGATGCAAGTGGGTGTACAAAGTTAAACATAACAGTGATGGAAGCATAAACAGGTACAAGGCTAGATTGGTAGCCAAAGGATATGCGCAGACATATGGCATTGATTATGAGGAAACTTTCAGCCCAGTTGCCAAGATGGCAACAGTGAGAGTTGTGATAGCAGTGGCTACGTCAAAGCAATGGTCTTTACATCAAATGGATGTAAAGAATGCATTCTTGCATGGGGATTTGCAGGAAGAGGTGTATATGTTGCAGCCACCTGTCTGGTTATGAGGATGTGGGTCACCCCGAGCATGTTTACAGGTTGAAGAAAGCCTTCTATGGCTTAAAACAAGCACCAAGAGCATGGTCTGACAAGATTTCAGAATATCTTGTCACTATTGGCTTTCATGCAGCCAATGCAGATTTCTCACTGTATGTGAGACATGGTGATAGAGGGGTTGTGCTTGTTGTCATCTATGTAGATGACTTGATCATTACGGGGGACCATGATGCAGAGATCTTTGATATAAAGATCTTGCTTAGATAGAAGTTTGAGATGAAGGATCTAGGGGAGCTCAGATATTTCTTGGGCGGTGATTAGGTCACCAGATGGTATTAAGTCAATATTAGATAAAGTGGGAAAAATCCCATTCCCATGAAAAAAGTGGGGGTATGGTAAACTCATCCAAAAGTTTGTCAAAACATATTCATGTGACATATCATTGGAAAGAGCTTGAAAAGTAGAATCTAGATCTACTTTGTCCGACAAATTTGGAGTTTGCATGTTCAAGTTATGGCCAAAACAAATTTTTTAAATACATTCCCATTTTGAGGGATTTTTCCCATTTTATCTAATATTGACTTTATTGGATTACTGCAGAGACAGTATGGCTTGGACATGTTGTCCAAGTATGGTATGACAAGCTGTAAGCCTATTTCTGTGCCATTGGATCAGAATGTCAAGTTGAGTGGCAAGTTGAGTGCAAATTCAGGAGAGATCTTGGAGGATCCTACTATGTATAGGTGCATAGTAGGAAGCTTGATCTACATGACGATCACCAGACCAGATTTGAGCTATGCTGTTGGGTTGGTGAGTCAGTTTATGCAGGTTCCACGAAAACCGCATTTGGATGCATTGAGACGCATACTGAGGTATGTGAGGTCTACTTTGCATTGTGGACTATTCTATGAGACTGGGACAAAGATATGTGTACATGGGTACACAGATGCTGATTGGGCTGGTAGTATCTCAGATAGAAGATCTACCAGTGGTTTCATGTTTTCTTTGGGGAGTGCTGCTGTGACTTGGAGCAGCAAGAAGCAACCTACGGTTGCTCTATCAAGTACAGAGGCTGACGAGTACAGAGAAGCTGCTATGGCAACATGTGAGGTAGCTTGGTTGCGAAAGCTACTTGCACATTTGGGTCTATCAGTGGATAGACAAGTTGTCATTTTTTGTGACAACATTAGCAGTATACAGTTGGCCAGGAACCCAGTTTTTCATGCTCGCACGAAGCCTATAGAGGTCCACTACCATTTCGTCAGAGAGAAGGTCTTGGCAGGAGACCTTGACCTTGTTTATGTCAACACAGAGGATCAGGTAGCTGACATCTTCACCAAAGCATTCGGTACAGAGAAGCTCCGCAGATTCAGGGCTTTGCTTGGTGTACATGAGATGGAGTTGAGCTCGAGGGGGAGTGTTGAGATATCGAGCTCGTCTAGTGAGGTGGTGGACACTGATGACCCGCCTGGGGGTTGGGCTCACTCTTCTCTCTATCTCACATGCGTCCGCTGCCAACTGATCGACCACATTGTTGCCCATTGTAAATTTAACTTCACTACATATGTGGCATAAACGGGTTGTCCATAGTTGTCGAGCCAACCACCTTATCCTTGCCAACATGTGAGAATTGCTTTACAAGTCAACATGCTCAGTTGTAATTAGTCACTAATTGGAAGGAAAGTACACTTCATCTGAAAATGTCAATGAGCTTACCAATGACTTAAGTGGAGAGGTGCTATGTCCCTTCCCCAGCCACTTCATGTGCAAACCCAAAATTTTCCTTCTCTGTACTTGGAAATCGAATGTGATATATAAAATGCATACAACATCTTAAAATACTGATGGAATAAAACCCATGTTTAACTTACCAGAAGTATGCTCTTTTTTTACAATTGTCTACTTTTTTCCCATCATCCTCTTTGCCCTGGTAGGAACTTCTTGGTTGTAGTCCCTTGCAACACAAGCACCATACTCTCTGCAGACATGAGCAAAGCATAACATGTGGTAGACATGGCAGCAGGAGGGCAGTGAGAAGGCATCTAGTGCAGTATCATCAAATGGACACCCACACCATGTGCACACTCCAACTATGGTGCTTTGTTGTTTTCCCTCAACAATAGATGGAGGGAGAGGCTTGATTACAGTCGGCACTCTTGTCCACGTCATATCCATGCTGCCACAAAAGTTTAGGTAGCCCATCTCTCTTTCAACTCTAAGAGAGAAAATTCTATCGTTTTATATTCACACCGATTGTAAAAAGAAAATTCAAGAAATCTTGAGAGATTGAAATATTCAGATAAATGGTTATTTTATTCCTCATTGGAGTTTGTAACTAATTTAGAAATCAGTTAAGTGAATATTCAAAGAAAGAAAGTGAGTAAAATAGTAATTGAATTATCAAAAATCTTTTGCTAGTTTGGAGGAAAGAAGGTGTGATGACCAGTTTAGAAAAATACACTCAAAACTCCTACCAAATCTGAAATAAAATTTGAGACCCTTCGAATTGATCTGTGGATCAAGGTTACAGAATTCGAGGAATTCTGGTATGAAATTCAAAATTCCGTTCAAGAAGTTTTGGGGATACTAATTCAAGAGATACTCATTGTATTCAAAAGAAAAAGGAACTGTATTTATGACCTGTCTCTCTTCAATCTTCCTTGGTGACTCCAACAACACACCAAACCAATTGATTGGTTGGGGGCCTCTACTATGATCAAAGAATCAAGTAATTTAGGAGGTAAAGTGTGAATTATTGTCTTCTTTTTCTTAAATCTCTAAATGTTTCTCTTCTCAACCCCTCTCAATCTTGAGAAGCATTAATTTGAATGGCTTTTGAATACTATTGAAGTTCTTTAATGTATTGTAATGAAGAAATACATAAATTTCTATTTATGCTTAATTTATAATGGTTTTTAAGCATTTCACTCTCTCCCCCAAAGAATGGTCATTCCTATGACCTATTCTCAATTCAAATGAAGCTTCTCATGAAGCATTTCTCTAATCTAAAAGTAATTTCTATGCTTGTCTAATTGGAGGCCAAAAAATGGCTTTTAATACTTTTATGCTATTTAATTTATGGTAAAATTAAGAATCAATCCATAATTGGATAATGATCCAATGAGTGGTTATTCTAGTCACATGAATTATACTAAACTTTATTCTTTCAAATTTATTGAGAATTATCGGTAATAGCAGCGCAACTTTGGTAAAATTTCTGAAAAATAAACACATGAATCATTCTCATTTATATTATGAAAAGAGGACTTCCTACCATATTCTAGTATTAATCATCCTACATTAATTGAATGATTCTCATTATAATCATGAAAATTTTGATTTTTATGTTTATGCATACATAGTAATTAGAAGAGAAATTTCTAGTAATTCATTTTTAATGTTAAAAGAGGAATTCCTATGAAATTTGGAAATTCATTTTTAATATTAAAAGAGGAATTCCTATAAAATTTGGAAATTCCATCATTGAGATGGGAAAAGAGAAATTCCTAGCATATTGGAATTAATGACTATGACATTTGGAATTCCATCACTGAGATGGGAAAAGAGAAATTCCTAGCATATTGGAATTAATGAGTATTTTAATTAAATTCAAAGATAAAATTTAGATAACTTTATTTTATCTATAAGAAATATTTAAATGATAAAAGAGGAATTCTTATGACATTTAGAATTCCATCATTGAGATGGAAAAAGAGAAATTCCTAGCATATTGGAATTAATTAGTATTTTTATTAAATTCAAAGATGAAATTTAGATAAATTTATTCAAAGATGAAATTTAGATAAATTTATTTTATCTATAAGAAATATTTAAATGTTAAAAGAGGAATTCCTATGAAATTTGGAATTCCATCATTTAGATGGGAAAAGATAAAATCCTAGTATATTGAAATAATGGATATTTTATTTTAGATGAATTTATTTTATGAGAAATAATTGACGAAAAAAGAGGAATCCCCATGACATTGAAATGCAAATAATCAAATGCAAAAAGAGGAATTCCCATATGGTATTTGAGATTCAAGAAATTAAATGGGAAGAAGAGGAATTTTAGTATAATTCAATTTATGATTATTTACCAAAAGTGAAAATATGGGTAGAATTGATTTCTACAAATCCCATCAATTCTTTTATTCAAAAGAGGAATATTGAATATATTTCAATTGAGAAATTGAGAAGGAAAATGGAAATAGTCGTGGCCCTCGAGAAAAAGAATCTTTGATTAGGCCAAACAATTGGTAGAAATTTAGAAAAAGTCCCATTATCGGTATCGAACTAGAAAAAGCTATTAAATGGGAATAGCATGTGATAAGATGTGTATGGGATGTGATAGGATGTGAATGGATGTGATAAGATGTGTATGGGATGTGAATGGATGTGATAAGATGTATATGGGATGCGATAGGATGTGAATGAATGTGATAAGATGAAAATAGGATGTGATAAGATGTGATGTAATGAAATGGATATGGATGTGAATAATGAGATGAGAGGATATGTGAAAGGGTGAGATGGGAAGTATATGGATGTGGAAGTGGATGTGTATGTGGAAGAATGGATGTGAATGTATGAATGTGGATGTGTATGTGTGGAGGAATGGATGTGGATGTATATGTATGGATGTGGATGTGTATGTGGAAGAATGGATATGGATGTGTATGTAGAAGTATAAATGTGGAGGATTCCGTCAAAAACTCCCAAAGGTAAGACTTTGAAACTGGTAGTCAGATACATTCTGTAAGATCCCCGTTCCCACCGCGCAACGAATTCTAGGTGCTAGTAGCGGAAGTAGCACATCTTGCGCGAGGCAGGGTCCTACACTTGGGGCCTTGCCCACGGATATCCGGACAGGTGACTAATTCCTCGGTTCTTCCAAAACCGAAAAAACTTCCCTTGCTCAGAAAGTGTCAGGCAAAATTCTAAAAGGTGTTTTGGGCTTGTGTACATATGGGATGCATGGCATACAAAAAAGCTTTGCCCTGAATGCCCTGACAGATGTACAAGGTGGATGGCTTGGTAGTGAGCTAGTACACGCATTTTTTTCTTCGGGAGCAGGTGCTTGAGATTGGAAGTTTTTTTATTGCAGCACTGTGTATGGCCTTGAGGAAAGTTGGTCTCTAATGTGTGGAAAGCTTGCGGAAGGCTTTTGACGTTGACAGCGCATGGGCAATAGTCATATTTTGGTAAATTATGATGCAGTTGATTGAGAACGTAAGGGCAACTTTTGCATTTGTTTTGGAAAGTTATGGGCGCCGCACATTCAGGTGAAGCACAAGGTAATGAAGAGGGGCCCTCTTAGCATTGTGGCCATCCTCCAGGCTTAAAAAAAGAATAAAAATAAAAATACCAACGTGGCCGGCGAAGCCAAGTCCACCTGGCCGCTTGCTCTGCTGCACTTTCGCCAGCACAACGCAGGCCTTAGAAGGTTGGCGAAGGGAGAGAGTTTTGTTTCTCGGGGGCTCGGACTGTTTTTGGGTTGCTGGTGGCGACGAGAGGGCTGGGTATGAAGGAGGGTGGTGCCGACCTGTGAGGGAGCCGCCTGGGGGAGATGGATTGGCGAATGGCCGGGGAAGTCGCCTACGAGGTGCTGTTGCGTGGGCATGCGTGGCTACTGGTGGCGACGATTGCAAGACGCCGACTGGGGTAGAGATAGCGGAAGGGATTGCAGCAAGAGAGAGAGATGGGCTGGTGCCTTGTTGGGAAGCCTCTGGTAGAGCGAAAGAATGGAGGAGGTGTTGCCTTTGTTGGTTTTGATGCTGGCAGTGGCGCGTGGTGACGGGAGAGATAATATAGAGCCGGTGGGCTAGCGATAGTAATCTCAGCGGAGGCAAGTACTTTGGCTTTGGAGGGCGCTGCTCTCAGTGGATGGTGGATGCCAAGAGGATGCAGCATCAAGGACAGGTCGATCGCCGGCAGTGGGGCTGGTAGCGAATAGAAGGGAGAGCGAGCTCGTGAAGAGAGGTGGACAGAGAGAGAGATGGGTTCTTTTTGTTTGTTTTGCTGATGGCTGGTGTATGATGAGGCCAGAGAGTTTTTTTCTAGTTGGGGTGCAGTTTGTAGTAGCGATCAGGGATAGCCTGGTGAGTATACACCTTGTGTTGATGTGAAGGTGTCGTCTATGTGAGATGGTTGTGTGAGTAAAAGCTTATGTGTCGGAAGAAGCTGTATATGAAGTGTTGACTGGGAATTTAAGATGAATGATACTGATGATGTATCTGGCTATGGTTGTGTGTTGGTATCCTATGTGTGTTGATTTGCAGGAGAAGGCATGATTGACATGTTTGGTGGTGTAGTCCATGGGTTTACACTCTCACAGCGCACTTTGTGCCAGCCTTTGATTACCTCGTCATACACACGGTGGAAGTGTATGTGTTTGCCGGGTGTTTACTTTGATTATGGTGCCCCTGTTTTGTGCTGTCTTTCTGGTGTGGGTGGTGTGGGTGGTGTGGTGAATTGTGTGAGAAGTGTTCCAGCCAGTGTGCTGGTGGTGCCCCAGGTTTGTCGTGTTTTCCAAGGCTGTTGGATGGACAGCTATAGAGGCAGGTGATTCCGTGTCCGAAATTTCCGACAGCTTTCTGGTGCCCCCACTGAGGAGAGCTCAGGGATTGTTACAGGTTTTCATGATGTGGTCTTATCTAGAATTTCATGGCAGGAAGGGTGAAGATGTGTTTGACTTTTTGGAGAAAATGGAGTTGGCATGCATTAGCAAGCATGTTACAGATGAAGAGCAGGTTTTGAGGTTAATTAAGATTTTTTTGAAGGGAGATGCCCGAAGCTGGCTTAAAGATTTTGAAGCACAGGATGCGGCATATGAGCTACATGGTGTTTTGACCTTAGACAGGTTGAAAGAAGGCCTTTTGGAGCATTTTCAGCAAGCGGAGGAGCCTAGTGTGCTTTGGCAAGAGTTGAGCATCTTGAAGCAGGTCCATGGGCAATCACTGGATGATTTTGTGCAGGTATTTACATGTCTATGGGGTAAATGGTGTATGACATTGAAGCAGGAAATTCCTCCTATGTTTTTGAAGAAGAGCTTATTTATTGATGGCTTGCTACCCCATTTGAAGGTCAGGGTTGAGTTGAAGAATCCCAAGTCATTTGATGATGCAATTAGGGTTGCTAGGGAAAAGGAAGGCAAGATTTTGAAGCAGATAGAGATGGGTATTTATCCGCATGAAGGTGTTGTGTCTGCAAGGGATATGCATGTAAATTTGGTTGAGGTGGATAAGAGTCCTATGCAAAGTTTGATTAGACAGGAGCCTCAAAGGCCTATACAGGTACAAAGGGGGATGTTTATGTGCCTTCTGATTTTTTTCCAAAGTCTTTAAAGCAGGTGAGGGTGGATGAAAAGCAGGATGAGGAATCTGGGTCAAGGTTTGAAACTTTTGCAGATGAGGAGTTGCCTATGGATTCTTCTTTGGATTTGGACGTCATGGCTGTACATGACAGTGATTTGGAATGCTCTATTGAAGATCATTTGCATTCGGATCTGGATGACATGCATGCACATGGAAGCAAAGAGGATGATGCCTTGGGATTCGCTGATAATAAGAAGGAAGAGGAGTTGGATATAGAATGCTTTGAGGATGATTCTTTGCCAGATTCTACAAGGGAGGAGGATGGGGTAGAGACTTGTGATGAAGTGAAGATGGTTTGCAATGCGGATGTGGAGAGCATGGAGGAAGATCCTATTGTTATGGATTTTCTTGGACAGCTTGATGGTCGTATGGTACCTGGGATGAATGATGTGGATGTTTTTCCATTTGATGCATTATGTGCTGGGGAGTCTTTGGAACATGATACTAGGGGGGTTGGCAAAATTCAGGAAGATATGCATGTAGATTGGGCTAATGAAGAGCGTTGTGATGTGAGTATTGTGCTTGAGGATGATATGTGGGCAGTTGCTAGCCTTGATGATGAACAGGAGCCAGAGATAGACATGGATGCAAATATGGTTGAGAATATAACTAAGGCTTCTTTGCGTGTTGCTGAAATGCTAAAGACAAAGTCCATGGATGACAAGGATTGTGAACCGGTTGAGTTGTATGGTTGTGAAGAGATGCCTATTTTACAAGAGTTGGAAGTGCTTGTGGACACTGCTGTTGGAAAGGATGTGGATTTTTGTGTGCATAAAGATAAAAATGTTGGAACTTGGCCTTCACTGGTATTGATGAATTGGATGCTAAATGTTGCAATGCCACAAGTTTTGAAGACAAGGAGGTTAGTTGTGAGTGAAGTGTTCTTTCATGGTTTATTTGAAGAGCAAAGGCTTGAGGATGATGCTGTGTGGTCAAAGTCTATGAATGCTTATCAAATGGTGGACGGAAATGATTTTGTGACACATATAGTTGATGTTTGGTATGTAGTGATATAGTTATTGTTTTTCATAGATGTTGGGGAATGGGATGGTGAGTTACAGCTGTTTCCTTTTGATCCTCGTGGATAGCTATTGGACTTTATCTTTTTGCTGCTGAGCATAAATGCTCTAGCAGACGAGGGGGTTGGCAAAGTATGTCGGGCAAAATTCTGAAAGGTATTTTGGGCTTGGGTACATATGGGATGCATGGCATACAAAAAATCTTTGCCCTGAATGCCCTGGCAGATGTACAAGGTGGATGGCTTGGTAGTGAGCTAGTACACGCATTTTTTTTTTGGGGAGCAGGTGCTTGAGATTGGAAGTTTTTTTTATTGCAGCACTATGTATGGCCTTGAGGAAAGTTGGTCTCTAATGTGTGGAAAGCTTGCGGAAGCCTTCTGACGTTGACAGCGAATGGGCAATAGTCATATTTTGGTAAATTATGATGCAGTTGATTGAGAACGTAAGGGCAGCTTTTGCATTTGTTTTGGAAAGTTATGGGCGCCGCACGTTCAGGTGAAGCACAAGGTAATGAAGAGGGGCCTTCTTAGCATTGTGGCCATCCTCCAGGCTTAAAAAAGGATTAAAAATAAAAATACCAACGTGGCCGGCGAAGCCAAGTCCACCTGGCCGCTTGCTCTGCTGCCAGCACTTTCGCTAGCACAACGCAGGCCTTAGAAGGTTGGCGAAGGGAGAGAGTTTTGTTTCTGGGGGGCTCGGACTATTTTTGGGTTGCTGGCGGCGACGAGAGGGCTGGGTATGAAGGAGGGTGGTGCCGACTTGTGAGGGAGCCGCCTGGGGGAGATGGATTGGCGAATGACTGGGGAAGTTGCCTAGGAGGTGCTGTTGCGTGGGCATGCGTGGCTACTGGCGACGATTGGAAGACGCCGACTGGGGTAGAGATAGCGGAAGGGATTGCAGCAAGAGAGAGAGATGGGCTGGCGCCTTGTTGGGAAGCCTCTGGTAGCGAAAGAATGGAGGAGGTGTTGCCTTTGTTGGTTTTGATGCTGGAAGTGGCCCGTTTGGTGACGAGAGAGACAATACAAAGCCGGTGGGCTGGCGATAGTAATCTCAGCGGAGGCAGGTACTTTGGCTTTGGAGGGCGCTGCTCTCAATGGATGGTGGATGCCAAGAGGATAGGACAGGTCGGTCACCGCCGCTGGCAATGGCTGGTAGCGCAATAGAAGGGAGAGCAAGCTCGTGAAGAGAGGTGGACAGAGAGAGAGAGATGGGTTCTTTTTGTTTGTTTTGCCACCAGTTCTTGATGGCTGGTGTATGATGAGGCTAGAGAGTGTTTTTCTAGTTGGGGTGCAGTTTGTAGTAGCGAGCAGGGACAGCCTGGTGAGTATACACCTTGTGTTGATGTGAAGGTGTCGTCTATGTGAGATGGTTGTGTGAGTAAAAGCTTCTGTGTCGGAAGAAGCTGTATGAAGTGTTGACATTTAAGATGAATGATACTGGTGATGTATCTGGCTATGGTTGTGTGTTGGTATCATGTGTGTGTTGATTTGCAGGAGAAGGCATGATTGACGTGTTTGGTGGTGTAGTCCACGGGTTTACGCTCTCATAGCGCACTTTGTGCCAGCCTTTGATTACCTCGTCATGCACACGGTGGAAGTGTATGTGTTTGCCGGGTATTTACTTTGATTATGGTGCCCCTGTTTTGTGCTGTCTTTCTGGTGTGGGTGGTGTGGTGAATTGTGTGAGAAGTGTTCCAGCCAGTGTGTTGGTTGTGCCCCAGGTTTGTGGTGTTTTCCAAGGCTGTTGGATGGATAGCCATAGAGGCACGTGATTCCGTGTCCGAAATTTCTGACAAAAAGCACAGGCGATTACTCCAGGATAAAATTACTCTAACGTAGTCAGGGTCATTATTGACCAGACTGATCCAACCGAACCTAAAGTCACTTGGTCAAATCAAGGAAGAAACTTGCACTTGGATCATAGAGATCAACGCTTGTTTTCCCATCAAGAGGCACAGCCGTTGATTCCTTTTTCCATAGAACAATTACTATCCGAGATTTATTTTTTATCTAGCGTACTACAATAGAAATTGAGTCTCATTTTACGGATCCATCAGTCGGATCCATCAGTCCAGCCTAACCCCATCCAGTCCTATGGGTTAGCCAACCGCCCAACCACTGTAGTGATGGGATCCGATTTAAAATTTGGTTAGGTTTTGTCCCAGGTACCAGCGAAAAGAGTTCCCAAGCCCCCTAGTAGCCGGATTTTCAAGCAAATTTAACTCCAGTCATACCACTTACACACCCAATATGAAATTTCCTTTTTCCCAGATTCAATGTATTTAAATTAGTCATTTAATGAAATCATAGTGTTACTGATCATAAACTTCCAAGTATCCAGTTGAATCTTAATTTCCAATCATTCCTTTATCGGAGTATCTATGGCATCATTGGCAACCAGAACGCTCACCACTTGCTCACTCAGGAGCCATTTCGATAGTTCCTAGCTCATAGTACCCAACAAATATTCACTTATAAAAGTCAAGATGGAATCCTCGTTGAAGATCAGCAAGATCAATCAATAGATCCATATAAGAGAGCTATGGACTTATCAGTTGAGGACCAGCAAGGTCAATCAACAAGATCCATACTCGGTTTCAGAAAACAACTCTTACTCCTTGTTCCAATATCTTCCACGACGCACGTGTGGGTATCTTCAGCGACCCAGAGCCCGAGCACCGTATGGTCAGCACCCTCTAGGATCCTTCGCAGGTCACCTAACGCTTCACTCATAGGTCGCTTCCTTGGTCCCTCATCCACCGTACCGAAAGCTCACCATTTAAATCGAACCGAGGCTGGTCAAGACCTCCGCCGACCTTGCTACGTGAGACGTCCTCCATTGACTCTCCGTAGAGCAGTTGCAACTTTATCAGTTAGGTCTCCACGACCTTAATCAGAAGACGGTCAAAATGCTTCCCCAACATTCTTGACATAAAACAGTCATTTACAAATAGGTTACAAATATAGTTTCTATAATGAACTCTCGTCTTTCCACATTATCCCTAATCAATCCACATTACTTATTCCACATTCCATTCATATGTGTACTCATTCTTATCCAATCACATCATTTTCCATCTCATCACATCAAATTCATTCACATCACATATCATTTATTCACATCCCAATTCACATGCCATCACATCTCATCCATTCACTCATATCGATGTCACATCATTTCACATACACATTCGCATTCATTAATTATTCCACATACACATCCACATTCGTACTTCCACATCCATACATCCACTTCCACATCCGCATTCATACATACATATCCATATCCACATCCATACATCCACTTTCACATTCATACATCCACATCCACATCCACATCCACATCCACATCCATACACATCCACATCCACATCCATACATCCATTTCCACATCCATATTCATACATCCACATCCACATCCACATCCACATCCACATCCATACATCCATTTCCACATCCATATTCATACATCCACATCCACATCCACATCCACATCCATACATCCATACATCCATTTCCACATCCATATTCATACATCCACATCCACATCCACATCCATACATCCACATCCATATTCATACATCCACATCCACATCCATATCCACATCTACACATCCATTTCCACATCCATATTCATACATCCACATCCACATCCACATCCATACATCCATTTCCACATCCATATTCATACATCCACATCCACATCCACATCCACATTCATACATCCACATCCACATCCCCATTCACATTCATACATCCACATCCACATTCACATTCATACATCCACATCCACATCTACATTCATACATCCACACATCCACATTCACGTTCATACATCCACATCCACATCCATATTCACATTCATACATCCACATCCACATCCACATTCATACATCTGCACATCTACATTTACATTCATACATCCACATCCACATCTATATTCATACATCCACACTTCCATTTCCACATCCACACATCCACATTCACATTCATACATCCACATCCACATTCACATTCATACATCCACATCCACATCCACATCCACATCCACATCCACATCCACATCCACATTCACATTCGTACATCCATTTTCACATCCACATTCATACATCCACATCCACATCCACATTCATACATCCACATCCACATTCACATTCATACATCCATTTCCACATCCACATTCATACATCCACATCCCCATTCACATTCATACATCCACATCCACATTCACATTTATACATCCACATCCATATCTACATTCATACATCCACACATCCACATTCACATTCATACATCCATTTTCACATTCATATATCTACATCCATTCTTTCACATACATACATCTCCATCCATTCTTCATTCATTTTCATCTATCTGATTCATTTCACATCCTCATAGAATACACGAGAATTCCTTTTTTTGATGCATCTATTTATGCATAAATTCCATTTTAAGGAGAATAACACTTTCGAAATAAAAATCAATCTTTTATGCATCTTCCTATGCATAAATTAATTTTAAATGAGAATGACACTTTTGAATTATATTTCAATCTTTTATGCATCTTCTCATGTATAAAACCAAAATTGATGAAAATAACTCTTTTGAACTAAAAATAGATTTCTTTATGCGTCTCTATGCATAAAATCAAAATTGATGAGAATAACACTTTTGGGTTAAAATAAATTCTTTATGCATCTTTCCATGCATAAATCCAATTTAGTAGGAATTACACGTTTAGAACAAAAGAAATTCTCTTATGCATCTAATTTATGCATAAAGTCCATTTATAATGAAAATCTCACTTTTAATATAAAAAAATCTTTTATGCATATGCATATGTTTATGCATAAACATATGTTTATGCATACAAATCATTTATGATGAAAATCACTCTTTTAATATAAAAGAATTTCTTTTATGCATCTAATTTATGCATAAAATCCATTTATGATGAAAATCTCACTTTAAATATAAAAAAAATATCTTTTATGCATATGTTTATGCATACAAATCATTTCTGATGAAAATCACTCTTTTAATATAAAAGAATTTCTTTTATGCATCTAATTTATGCATAAAATCATTTATGATAAAAATCATACTTTTAATATTAAAAAAATATCTTTTATGCATATGTTTATGCATACAAATCATTTATGATGAACATCACTATTTTAATATAAAAGAATTTCTTTTATGCATCTAATTTATGCGTAAAATCATTTATGATAAAAATCACACTTTTAATATAAAAAAAATATCTTTTATGTATATGTTTATGCATACAAATCATTTATGATATGAATCAACTTTTTAATATAAAAGAATTTCTTTTATGCATCTAATTTATGCATAAAATCATTTATGATGAAAATCAAACTTTTAATATAAAAAAATATCTTTTATGCATATGTTTATGCATACAAATCATTTATGATGTAAATCACTCTTTTAATATAAAAGAATTTCTTTTATGCATCTAATTTATGCATAAAATCATTTATGATGAAAATCACACTTTTAATATAAAAAAATATCTTTTATGCATATGTTTATGCATACAAATCATTTATGATGAAAATCACTCTTTTAATATCAAAGAATTTCTTTTATGCATCTAATTTATGCATAAAATCATTTATGATAAAAATCACACTTTTATAATCAGAATAACAATTTCAATATACATCCTTCTATGCATAAAACTTAATTCTAAAGAAAGTAACACTTTTTTAATAAAAGATTTTTAGTGTGTATTTTCTTATACCTAGGATAAAAATTAACACTTTAAGAATACATATACGATGGGAATTACTCTTTTTGAATTAAAAAAAACTTATTTTACACAATTTTAGAAAATTTTGCCATAACCTCCTTTGTATGGCTGACCATTTTTTAATTTTTAACTCTTTAAAATCAAATAGAATTTCACCAAGAGTATTTAAATCATTCTAATGTAAACAATTTCTACTTATTTAAGAAAAACATTATGAAAAACTTGATTCTATCCATTAATCATTCATCTAGGATAAAGAATGATTGGATTTACTAAAGAAGAGAGGGGAATGCCTTTGGCATAACATCATAATCATTTTAGAGAAGACAAAAATCATAAAAACCATTAAAATTAAGTATAAATGGAAATTTATGTATTTCCTTACTACCATTCATCAATTAACTTCAATAGAATTAAAAAGCCATTCCATTTAAGCTTCTCAAGTTTGAGAGGGGTTGAGAAGAGAGAAACATTGAGAAATTATGGAAAAAGATCAAAATTCACACTTTACCTTACAAATTGCTTGATTCTTTGATCACGGTAGAGGCCCCCAACCAATCAATTGGTTTGGTATGTTGATGGAGCCACCAATGAAGATTGAAGAAGGAGGGAAGCTCCAATTTCTTCAATTTGGAGAGAATTTTAGAGAATAGTAAAAATTATCATTATTTCAGCATAATTCTGGCGTAGTATAATTCTCCTATTTTTTTACAAAGGACTCAGGTTCTATTTATAGGAGAGGGAGGCTCTAACCAAGACCAACTGATTTCTAGAATTTTCCAGATTTAGTTTGGTTGAATTTGGACTAGATTTGGACCTAGTTTGGCTCCTTTTTTATTCAGTTTTGATTCGGTTTGATCCAAGAGAGAGGAGAGATAAAAATATCACATTATTTTTGAGTTTAAAACTCATTCAAGCATGTGAAGTAGGCGCCTCCTTGAAGGGACTCCCCTTCCTTACACATGTGTCAAAATGGATTCATTATATCCAAAATATCTCATTTTTTTTTAGTAATACTCATAGTTTTTTACTAATAACCCTTGTACATAGTCAACTCTTCATCTTATGTGAGCATTTACTCATTTTTGGGTATTTTTCTTTTACAAATTGGATTTGTCTCCTCCCCACACATGGATTGATCTTATTGACCTATAGGAACCTTAATTTAAAATTTCAAAAAAATCTTGACTCTCACGATAAGGCCTCTTGAAGAGATTATACTTGATTTCTAATGCACCTTCTGAAAATCTTTTTGAACTTCTATTTCGGGGGAACTTATTTTAATAAGAAGAGATATTTTTCATCCAAAAATATTAAAAAACTGAATTACCACTCTCTAGAAGATTTTCTCTCTCTAGACTAAAACTGGTAGAAACAAGATCTTTTATATTTCTGAAGAGGGATTTGACTACAAGGGAAGATACTGGACATCCTAAGAGGCTGGGGAGGAATCTTACATTCTACCCCACTTAAAAAACACGAGATGTCCTCATCTCGCAGGGTGGAGTATGATCTCTTTCATCTTCTTCTTCTTCTTCAATCACTTCCAGCGTTACTGCCTTGGAAGTGGACGGCCAATTTGGGAACAACTCTCTTTGACTTCCCCTATTCTGAGGTGGAGGTCTTGCATTACTTTGGATTGAAATTGCAGGTTGTATAGAGGGTCTACCTCTGGGATTTCCCTGATTTTGGCAGATAGAACCCTGATTACTCTGGACGGAAGGGGTGGGAGTCTGGAATCTTGATCCCTAATTTTCCTACCCTGAAAATCTCGATCCAGAAGGAGTTGGGCAATCCATACTGTGATGTCCAAATCCTTGACAGTTATAGCATTTAACTCTCTTATTCAAGGGTGGAACTTTTGAAGTTGAAATCCAGGGGATTGAGTTTCGAGAAAAGGACATTTCTTCCATTCTGGAACTTCCCATATCCTAGGTTTGACCGTGATATCTCTTAGGCGGAGGAAGGTTGGAATCATCTTCTAGGAATAAAAACCTTTTGAAAGGTGATGGTGCTGGCTTTGGTGGGACTTTGACATCAAAGGCTTTGGCGAAATCCTTCGCCATCCGAGATTCAATCCGAATTTTGATTCAACTGATTCCGGGGTTCTCTAAATAGGTCGGCTCCCCACAGAATCAAGGGAAAAAGATACTCATATCGAACGCATTATCAGTTGACAATTCATTCAGAATATCTCATTCATATCTTTAACACAATAATGGTCTATTAGACTGAATTTTTCTATCTGAACAATCCTCCATGGGGATTTCAATTTTTTAGATTTTTAATTTATCAACCCTTAACTTGATCCACTGATCAAAAGTTAACAGATGTAATTTGCCAGCACAATCCACTAATCTCATAGTGATTTGCTGAAGTTATTAACGTCATTCCAGTTATGAACATCATCACAGGGACTCGTCCCATTCATCCTCATTGCAGTTTCGCTCAGCTTATTACATTTCAACCAAATTTCAGGAATCATCATTTTTCAATCAGAATCCAGATCAACTCATCAATTCTCAACCAAAATTTAAAAATCATATCAACCACATTCGAATTCATCATCTGGATAGCAATAATGCTTATAATTCCAAGTCTTAGATTTACTCGTATATATTGCTAGTAACGAGCTGCAATTATACCCTCGGTATATACGGGTAGTCATGGTTCTTGGAACTATAAGGTAAATACCATCATGTCTAGGCCTCAAGCAAGTCAGGGATTCCATACAATTGCGGTACTTCCATTTGAAGACCCAATTACTAATTTATGAATTTCAGTTTGAATATCAAATTGTATGAATTTTATCACATAATTACAACCTTTTTGTGCTTCTTGATAAATTTTTGACATATTTGGCTTCTCGGTTTATCCTCACTAGCCAATTAGCTCTGATACCAACTGTAAGATCCCCGTCCCCACCGCGCAATGGATTCTGGGTGCTAGCAGCGGAAGTAGCATATCTTGTGCGGGGCAGGGTCCTACACTCGGGGCCTCGCCCACCCACGGATATCCGGGACAGGTGACTAATTCCTCGGTTCTTCCAAAATCGAACTTAGAAAAACTTCCCTTGCACAGAAAGCACAGGCGATTCCTCCAGGATAAAATTTTACTCTAACGTAGTCAGGGTCATTGCTGACCAAACTGATCCAACCGAACCTAAAGTCACTTGGTGCACTTGGATCATAGCGATCAACGTTTTTTTCCCCATCGAGAGGCACAACCGTTGATTCCTTTTTCCATAGAACAATTACTATCTAGGATTTACTTCATCTAGCATACTACAATAGAAATTGAGTCTCATTTTACGGATCCATCAGTCCAGCCTAACCCCATCCAATCCCATGGGCTAGCCAACCACCCAACCAATGTAGTGATGGGATCCAATTTAAAATTTGGTTAGGTTTTGTCCCGAGTACCAAGGAAAAGAGTTCCCAGGCCCCCTAGCCGGATTTTCAAGCAAATTTAGCTCCAGTCACACCACTTACACACCCAATATGAAATTGCCTTTTTCCTAGATTCAATGTATTTAAATCAGTCATATAATGAAATCATAATAGTGTTATTGATCATAAACTTCCAAGTATCCAGTTGAATCTTAATTTCCAATCATTCCTTTATTGGAGTATCTATGGCATCATTGGCAACCAGAACGCTCACCACCTGCTCACTCAGGGACCTTTTCAATAGTTCCTAGCTCATAGTACCCGACAAATATTCACTTATAAAAGTCAAGATGGAATCCTCGTTGAAGATCAGCAAGATCAATCAATAGATCCATATAAGAGAGCTATGGACTTATCAGTTGAGGACCAGCAAGGTCAATCAACCAGATCCATACACGGTTTCAGAAAACAACTCTTACTCCTCGTTCCAATATCTTCCACGACGTAGTGTGGGTATCTTTAGCGACCCAGAGCTCGAGCACCGTATGGTCAGCACCCTCTAGGATCCTTCACAGGTCACCTAGCGCTTCACTCATAGGCTGCTTCCTTGGTCCCTCATCCACCGTACCGGAAGCTCACCATTTAAATCGAACCGAGGCTGGTCGGCTGAACTTGCTACATGAGACGTCCTCCGTTGACTCTCCGCCTTAGCAATTGCAACTTTATCAGTTAGGTCTCCACGACCTTAATCCTCACAAGACGGTCAAAATGCTTCCCTAGTATTCTTGACATAAAACAGTCATTTACAAACAGGTTACAAATACAATTTCTATAAGGAACTCTCGTCTTTTCACATTATCCCTCATCAATCCACATTACTTATTCCACATTCCATTCATATGTGTACTCATTCTTATCCAATCACATCATTTTCCATCTCATCACATCAGATTCATTCACATTATCCCTCATCAATCCACATTACTTATTCCACATTCCATTCATATGTGTACTCATTCTTATCCAATCACATCATTTTCCATCTCATCACATCAGATTCATTCACATCACATATCATTTATTCAGAGTCCCAATTCACATGCCATCACATCTCATCCATTCACTCATATCGACGTCACATCATTTCACATACACATTCGCATTCATCATTCCACATACACATTCACATTCATCATTCCACATACACATCCACATTCGTACTTCCACATCCATACATCCACTTCCACATCTGCATCCATACATTCACTTCCACATCCATACATCCACTTCCACATCCGCATTCATACATACATATCCATATCCACATCCATACATCCACTTCCACATTCATACATCCACATCCACATCCATACATCCATTTTCACATCCACATCCATATATCCATTTCCACATCCATTCATACATCCACATCCACATTCACATTCATACATCCATATCCACATCTACATTCATACATCCGCATATCCACATTTACATTCATACATCCATATCCACATTCACATCTACATTCATACATCCACACTTCCATTTCCACATCCACACATCCACATTCACATTCATACAACCACATCCACATTCACATTCGTACATCCATTTCCACATCCACATTCATACATCCACATCCCCATTCACATTCATACATCCACATCCACATTCACATTCATACATCCATTTCCACATCTACATTCATACATCCACATCCCCATTCATATTCATACATCCACATCCACATTCACATTCACATTTATACATCCACATCCATATCTACATTCATACATCCACACATCCACATTCACATTCACATTTATACATCCACATCCATATCTACATTCATACATCCACACATCCACATTCACATTCATACATTCATTTCCACATTCATATATCTACATTTATTCTTTCACATACATACATCTCCATCCATTCTTCGTTCATTTTCATCTATCTGATTCATTTCACATTCTCATATCTATTTATAGAATACAAGAGAATTCTTATTTTTGATATAAGATTTCTTTACGCATCTATTTATGCATCAATTCCATTTTATGGAGAATAACACTTTCGAAATAAAAATCAATCTTTTATGTATAAATTCCATTTTATGGAGAATAACACTTTTGAAATAAAAATCAATCTTTTATGCATCTTCCTATGCATAAATTCATTTTAAATGAGAATGACACTTTTGAATTAAAATTCAATCTTTTATGCATCTTCTCATGCATAAAATCAAAATTGATGAAAATAACTCTTTTGAACTAAAAATAGATTTCTGTATGCATCTTTCTATGCATAAAATCAAAATTGATGAGAATAATGTTGGATAAATGTAATCCCAACTCAGTCCAATTTAATGTGTGGTGGCTAGGCTAGTGGTCAGTGGGTTGGTGTAAAGCCTACAAACGGTTGGTGCATATTATTCATGCAACTCATGGTAGAGGGGTCTCTAAATAAGGTACAAGTCGTGATCAAGTGATTATGTAAGTTTGGTTCATGTCTAATCATAATTAGAGTCTTTTTGTGTTAATCTCAAAGCAATTTCTGCATGTACTAGTTTTTGTCCCTCATGTTCATGATGTTTTGTACAAGCTTTGATCCACCTTGAGTATGTTTCGATCAATATTCATAGTTGAATTATCATATCCAACATTTGGTATGAGAGCATGATCCAATTAGGTTTAGTTTATTAGCAAAAACCCTAATCTCTCTCTTAATCACCATAGCCTGTTTTTTCCCTGTTTGGACAACATGCTGTAGACTGCCTCCATGTTTGCATCTGAGGAGATTATACTTCAATATTTTGATATAGGCCTCTTGCTTTGATCCCACGCAAGCCCTAAAATGAAGCTCGAAGGCGGGTTTGGTCGCTTCTTCACGAAATCATCATCGCCATCAAAACAGGCAGTGTTCTGCTAATCGCATTCATTCGGCGCCGTCTCTATGAATTTGTCTAATTCCTCTTAGGTGCTTCAAGTCTCTAATGTAAGAACTCAGCATACCAAATCTTGTAGTAATTGGTCCACATGAGCTGCTATACACGGAGCCTTTTTTCAATCGCTTGTTTTCTGCCTCTCTTGCTCCAACAACATGGTGCTTATTATTTTGATCTATATTGATGATATTATTATTATTTGGGCTTAAATCATCTATATGAGCAAGTTATCAACATCAAGCATCATATTGCATCATCATGAGCTCCAAATTCCCCGATAAATTTAACGGAGCTGGGTTTCATACCTGGCAAATCAAGGTAAAGGGCTACCTCATGAAGAAAAATCTATGAAGTATGGTCAAGTCACTTCTTGAAGATGAAGCAGGTATTTCTGCTGCACTTACAAGAGCTACAATGGCTGCACTTTAAGCAAAAGATGAGCAAGCACTTGGTATTATCATTACTTCTTTAGAAGATGATTTTATTCATTATATTGATAATGTTGAGTTAGCTATGGAAGCTTGGGAATTACTAGAGCGTGCTTTTGGTGTAAAGGCAAACCATTCCAAGATCAGTTTGAAGATGCAACTCTTTGATCTAACCATGGAGAGTAATGAAAATTTAACAGCTTTGATTAACAGGTTGAAGAGCTTAATGACACAATTGGTTTATGTTAAGTCTCTTGTTCCTGAAGAGGATGCTATTGCTATCTTGCTTAAAAGCTTAACTTCAAGCTTTAGGCAAATTGTGACGGTACTTAAAGAGAAGGAGCCAGTCCCTTCCTTGGAAAGTATCATAAATTCTTTGTAGGAAGAAGACAAGAAGATTACAAAGGATGTGATGGATCCTTATTCACATGCATATACTACTACTTCGACATCGGCAAAGAAGAAGTGTACTATTTGTGGTCGTACAAATCATCTTACTAAGGATTGTTTCTCCAAACATCCTTGTAAGTATTGTGGAAAGACGAATCATCCATCCGCAAAGTGCTACCAAAGAGATCAAAAGCTAGCAAAGGCACATGTGGTTGAAGAAGTCAACCAAGTGGAAGAAACAAATCTTTGTTCTAGTCTTATAAAAGATGTAGATGATGATTATGCTTTTTAAATTATGTCATGTATGTGGTTGAGTCAAGACTTATGTTGTTCCAACTTGACGAGTTGTAGAGGAGAGTACACCACCCTATGTTGTTGTTAAGGGGGGACTCTTACTCATTGTGTCAAGGAGGTATGTTAGACTTGTTCATGTTCTTGTAAGAAGTTGGTCTTAAGGGGGAATTATTGGATAAATGTAATCCCAACTCCTAAGTCCAATTTAATGTGTGGTGGCTAGGCTAGTGGTCAGTGGTTTGTGTAAAGCCTACAAACGGTTGGTGCATATGGTTCATGAAACTCATGCATCTAAAAATAGGGTAGAGGGGTCTCTAAATAAGGTACAAGTCATGATCAGGTGATTATGTAAGTTTGGTTCATGCCTAATCATAATTAGAGTCTTTTTGTGTTAATCTCAAAGCAATTTCTGCATATACTAGTTTTTGTCCCTCATGTTCATGATGTTTTGTACAAGCTTTGATCCACCTTAAGTATGTTTTGATCAATATTCATAGTTGAATTATCATATCCAAAAAATAACACTTTTGGGTTAAAATAAATTCTTTATGCATCTTTTCATGCATAAATCCAATTTAGTAGAAATTACACTTTTAGAATAAAAGAATTTCTCTTATGCATCTAATTTATGCATAGAATCGATTTATGATGAAAATCTCACTTTTAATATAAAAAAATATTTTATGCATAAGAGAAATTCTTTTAATAAAAGAATTTCTCTTATGCATAAAATCGATTTATGATGAAAATCTCACTTTTAATATAAAAAAATATTTTATGCATATGTTTATGCATACAAATCATTTATGATGAAAATCACTCTTTTAATATAAAAGAATTTCTTTTATGCATCTAATTTATGCATAAAATCCATTTACGATAAAAATCTCACTTTTAATATAAACAAATATCTTTTATGCATATGTTTATGCATACAAATCATTTATGATGAAAATCACTCTTTTAATATAAAAGAATTTCTTTTATGCATCTAATTTATGCATGAAATCATTTATGATGAAAATCACACTTTTAATATTTAAAAAAATTTCTTTTATGCATATGTTTATGTGTACAAATCATTTATGATAAAAATCACTCTTTTAATGTAAAAGAATTTCTTCTATGCATCTAATTTATGCATAAAATCATTTATGATGAAAACCACACTTTTAATATTTAAAAAATATCTTTTATGCATATGTTTATGCATACAAATCATTTATGATGTAAATCACTATTTTAATATAAAAGAATTTCTTTTATGCATCTAATTAATGCATAAAATCATTTATGATAAAAATCACACTTTTAATATAAAAAATATCTTTTATGCATATGTTTATGCATACAAATCATTTATGATGTAAATCACTCTTTTAATATAAAAGAATTTCTTTTATGCATCTAATTTATGCATAAAATCATTTATGATGAAAATCACACTTTTAATATAAAAAATATATCTTTTATGCATATGTTTATGCATACAAATCATTTATGATGAAAATCACTCTTTTAATATAAAAGAATTTCTTTTATGCATCTAATTTATGCATAAAATCATTTATGATGAAAATCACACTTTTATCAGAATAACAATTTCAATATACTTCCTTCTATGCATAGAACTTAATTCTAAAGAAAGTAATACTTTTTTAATAAAATATTTTTAGTATGTATTTTCTTATTCCTAGGATGAAAATTAACACTTTAAGAATACATATACGATGGGAATTACTCTTTTTGAATAAAAATAAATAAATCTTTTTTTTTCCAAGAAAAGATCCTTTCATTAGTTATATAAAAAACGCCCGTAGGGCTACAAAAGATCTCTCCTGCTCATAAGAGTAACAGAGCAGTGAATACAGCATGGCAGCCTGGGAGACTCTCCCTAGGTGCTGCAAAATACAAGCATCAGTACAAAGGACTGAGAGGCTAAATCATACAATAGGGGGGGAAGAGCCAAATAGGTGGCCTGTAGTGCCAACGGGGGGATCCCGTGTGTAAGGTGTAGAAGGGGCCACAGCGCCAAGTGGTGTGAAAGGCGTGGCGCCGCAAGATCGCCTCATCTCCCCGGATGCGGTCGTACTGTCCTCGTCTCGCAGGGTGTGGATCAACTCCTGCCAAATCCCACGTACAGTCTCTGCTGGTGGCTCCAATCTCCCCTCAAAGGCCGTAAAGCACCGGGCCCTCCAGGTGAACCAGATGGTGAGGCTGCTGAGGAGCTCCCATCATAAATCCCGATCTTGTGTCCAGCTGGCGGACGAGAAATCCGGTGCCGGACTGGCCCCTAATAAATCTGATGGCTTGACTGCCCTGCTCCATCTCATAGCCCATAGCAAGCCCTGACGAAGTCGACCAAGCAGCGGCACCCCACGTAAACATACCCTCTGGAGAGAGGGGAGCCAGAATACGCAGCATCCGCAGCCAAATCTGCTGCGCTTGAGGGCAATCCCAAAGGCAGTGTCTCTGTGTCTCCATAGGGTGGCCGCATTGAACGCAGGCCGTCGGAAGACCGCTGTAAACAAGCCAAGTGCCAACTGCTGGGCCCCTGTGGGGGGCGACCAGCCCCACTGAAAAGTCGAGATCCTGTGGGCCTGTCGACTAGCCCAGAGCCGAGCCCAAAAATCCTCCAGGAACTCCTGTGAGAGTCCATGTGCCGCCAATGCCCCGCTGCCGCTGGAGAGACCGTCCTCCTCGCCGTCAAAATATGCCACCCCAGCCGAACAGTATACTGGAAAAAGGTAATCTCTGTGGCCTCAAGGGATGCATAAGGATCATGCCACTCGTACTCCCCGGGGTCCCACTGTAGAGCAGGATCGGGGTCTATATGCCACTTCCGAGAAGCGGCGGCCACTACCCGAATCCTCTGAAAGGTGCACTCTGCAACCAAAGGCGACTCCACCTCCACTCGCTGGAGTCTACCCTCATCCTGAATCTCATAGTAGAGGCAACTGCCATCCTCAGTGCAAGCTCTGACAACAATCGGGATGTCCAACTGTGTAAAGGCTCCCATCCACCGTCGTGGGGTCACTGGCTCAAGAGGCGTGAACCACTCCTCTGTGAGTGCCTCCTAAATATCATCTCTCATAATCAACCCCCCTCTGAAGTGACTCAGTCTCTCCACCTGTATCTCCTCTGGGAGACTGCAGAAGGCCTGCCAGTCTCCAAAACTACGAGCTGGGCCTGCCGCTAAAGGCCCCCAGGCTAAACGAGGCCGAGAACCCAGCATATGACCTTGCTCTGTGCGAACCGTTGGGCTCCAGATGAGCGGCTGTCTGGCCCGCTCCTCAACACAAGAAGGAGGTCGCTGAGAGAGCCTCGGTCTCAGCAGCTCCCAAGCTCTCAACATACTCAAAGCAAATCTGTCCTCCCATCCTCTACTGAGGCCTGTCCTCCTCATCTCTATGAAGATCCAGCGAATCTCTGGTGCCCAAGTGCCCCCTGCTGGGGGCGCCCGAGCCTGCAGCCGCTGCAAGTGGAGCTCTTTCCAAGGCTCAGCGCCTGGAAGCAACCCCCGAACAATAAGCTTCCCCAATAAGGCTCTGCTCTGATCGACTGGATCTATAATGCCCAAACCTCCCTGAGCCAACGGAAGTGTAATAATTTCCCATGCAACCTTTGCCCGAGCTGGCTGACTGTCCCGCCCAGACCACAGAAAGTTCCTGATCAGCCTCTGTACTACCTGGCTGATGCAAGAGCTCGAGAAAATCCAGCAAGAAGTAATGTACCACATGGTCGCTAACAGCACCTGATTTGCCACCACCACCCTCCCAGCCAAGGATAGTCGAGCTGTACTCCAATACAAAAGCTTCTTTCGAATGCTCAGAAGAAGCGGGGCAATCTGCTGCTCAGGTGACAAATCTAGGCCAATCTGGCATCCCAAATACCGCACTGTTGTGCCTGGAGGAATCCATCTAAAACCGGGGTCCCGGCTCCATGCCGGAGTGGGAGCACTACTGATCCAAAAGGCCACTGTCTTGCGCCAATTGATCAATGCTCTCGAAGCTGCACTAAAAACCTAGAGCGACTGCTCTGCTCGAAGAAGATTGGCCTCTTGGCCATGCAAAAATAAGCCCGTGTCATCTGCAAACTCAGCATCAAGCAGGTCCTCCCCCCGGACTGGGAGCTGTAGTCCTCTCAAACCAACCTCCTCTGCCGTCAAATACATGCTCATAGCCTCCACAAAGAAGAGAAAAAGAAAGGGGGCGAGAGGACACCCCTGATGACGGACTGATCTGGTCAGCTCAAAACTCGGCCCCCGTCCTCCTGCAATCAACACCTGGCTGCGAGCTGTGGAATACAGAGCCGCCACCCCTCTGATCCATCCTGGCTCAAAGCCCAGGCGAAGCATAGTGCCCTCTAAGAAACCCCAATCAACTCTATCGTATGCCTTCTCAAAATCGAGAAGCATCACGACCAAGTCCTCGCCAAGAAATCTAGCTCTGGCTGTCGCCTCCCAGAAAGTAAAGATGTTGTCAAGGATACTGCGCTCCTTGACAAATCCTGTCTGAGTAGCATGAATCAACTCCCCCAAGAAGGGCTGGATCCTCAAACTCAAGGTCTTTGCTAAGACCTTGTAGACAGTATTGAGGATCGTAATAGGCGAATATCATCTGATACTCCCTCCCCCTTGGGGATAAGATAGATCAAGCCCTCTGAAAACCTCTGCAGCATCACCCCAGTGTCCAAAACATGCTGAAAGCCCCTACGGAGGCCTGGCCCCAAAAGGTCCCAATAGCGCATAAAAAAGGCTGGCGTTAGTCCGTCCTCCCCTGGGCAACTATGTCGCGACAGGACCCTCAAGGCCTCGGCAAGCTCAATCTCTGAAAGAGGCACACCAAGAACTGAACGCATACGATCTGTGACCCTCCTCTGCACATGGGCCCACACAGTCTGTCTGCAAGCATCTCTGTCCTCAGTGGGGCTGGCTCCGCTGAAAGCAGGTCTCTATAAAATGCAGTGGCAATGGCTCTGATCTCCTCGGGCTCAGTAGCTACCGAACCATCCGGTCTACCAAGCTGACGGACTCCTACCCGAGCATGGCGGGGTCCAGTGATCTCAAAAAACTCACTAGTCACTCTATCACCAAGCTGCGTCCCCCCACTGAGAGGCCTGACGACGATAGTAAAACTCATGTCTCTGCTCCTCTGCCTCTCTAACCTCCTGGCGTGCCTGGCTCAGCTAGGCCGCCAACCACTCACATGCAGGCCGCTGCTCCTAGAGGCGCTGTAACGAGGCAAGGCTGCGTCTCAGCCGATGCTCCCTCTCGCGAATCTCTCCCAGCCGTGTCAAAGCTGCAGCGTGCAGAAAAGAGCTAAGCTCGATGAGTCCCTGGGCACACTGGCCTGCGAGAAATCTTACACATTCCCATCTAGATTAAATTGAATACGATCTGTCTCATGGTGAGTGAAAAGAATCTTCCCACTGGCCAATTCAACTTGCATAGGTTTCCCTGATTTCTATTCTAAGACTAGCTTACACAAGCATCCTGGGGAGATAAATGAATGAGTATTGCATGAATCAATCAAAAGCTTAAATGGCTTACCCTTATACTCAGCTGGAGCATGGATGATAGAGAATTGATGATTTGGCCCTTGGTTTTTAATCGCGACATAAATCTGACCTCTTTCCTCTTCCACTAGTTTTGCTATCATAACTGCTATGGCTGCTGCAGATTGGGACAGAACTCTTTCTCTTTGGTTACCCCAGTTTTAGGAGGGAGTTCTGAGGTTACTTTGAATAGAGGCAGATGGTTGAGCTGGCAAACAAAGGACTTTGCCATTCTGACAGTTTCTACCATTGAGCTGAATAGAGGTAGATGGTTGAGTCAGGCAATCTTTAAGCTGGTGACCGAAACCCTGACACCCAAAACACATGTTCTCACTTCTAAGCTCATCCCTCTGAATCCTTGAAAGAGGTGGGGCTCCTGAGAAAGTGTTTTTGAGAGGGAAGGGTCTTCTTTCACTTCTGAATTTCCCAACATCTTGATTCTGATTAGGGCCTTGCTGCCTCTTTGGGGTGGAAAGTTTGAAGCACTTCTCGAGGTTTGGAACCTTTTAAAGTTTGAGGGTGTAGGCTTTGGGGAAGGACCTTAACAACAAATTCTTTGACAAAGTCCTTTGCCATTCTGACAACTTCTGCCATTGAGACTGGTTTGGCATTTTTCACTTAAGTGTCCAGTGGCTCGTTCATCCCTCAAATGAATCTGCTGCGCTTCATCCAAAAGTGGAGAACACTTGAGGAGAAGAGCAAATGCCTAATGGTATTCTTCAATCGTCCGGCTATCCTGCTTCAGTTCCAAGAACTCATTCATTTTGGTTTCCAAAAAGCCCGGAGGACATAACCTCTTTCTGAGGTAAGCTTTAAGATTTGACTGGGTCTGGGTATCGTCGAGACGGTTTGTCTCGCAATGGTTCCTCCATGCGACCCTGGCGGTTTCCACAATTTTCAATTTGGCGAGAGCCATCTTGCTCTTCTCATTATAACCGGTTACATCAAAATACTCTTCCATTGCCTCGATCCGTTTTTCCACTTCTCCTAACTGTTCTCCTTCACCCTTGAAGGGACAAGGTTGGGATCGGTGCAGGGCTTTACAAACGTCCGGATCTAACTCTTCATCATTGGAAAGAGGATTCGGTTGCTTAGCACGGGCCACGCGCCTCATGATTCTGACAAAACGATTTTTTTGTCAACTTAACTTTGTCATCAGATTTATGACTATTTAATTTTTGAGATTTATTTCTTAAACAAATAAATATTCCATCATAATTCTTGAAAACAAGATTCACTCTGATAATTTTACTAAGCAATATTCACAACTACGAAAATAATTCAGAGTTTCCTTGCTCGAAAAACGAGGATGATTCCACCTTTTTTATTTTCTTAACAAATTTTCTAATGGGGTCAAGAGACTAAACTATCCTTCACCTGATTAAACCAGATAGAAGGAAAACTACCGCTACAGAGAAAAGTTTAAGGTTGGTGTGCGTCATGTGCATGGAAACACATGAATAATGAAAATAATCCTAGAGCATACAAGTGTGGCTAGAGCACTAGTTCAAGACTTTGTGGACATGAACTCAGAGCAAAAGAGTGGAATTATGTTGGATGGTTCAAGAGAGAATTAGTTAAAAATACCAAAAAAATATAAGCAAGTGGACATATTAGATGAGATCAACACAACACTTGATCAATTGGAATATGACAAAAAGCTATCCAAGTCTTCTTTTGGGAGAATTTGGAATAAAGTGCTCTATTAGGAAAATTCTGGACTCAAAAGAGGGCTATTTCAATAATAATATAATAATAGACACATAGATTGAGTGACATGAAATCTACCAACGATATTCATTGGTGGTGGGACCTCTATACAAACCCACCTAAAATGTGGAGAAACTCTTATCTTCATGAAATATTTAAAAAACCATCACCTTGTCTTAAAATATTTAAAACCATTTTTTTGTCAGCACCTAACACAATAAAAGAATGTTTTCCACATTCCTGTGTTAGACGTGGAGCACTAAATCCACCACCCTTAGAACTAATGATTTTGAATTCTTGGAATAGATAGATACCCAATCTCCTGGTTATTCCCTCAACTTGGTTCCACTTTTGAAACTCGAAACATCTTTGGCACCCAAAAGGACACACCGTCCCTCATTTCTTCTTCCCTCCTTGATCCACAAAAGTGGTTAGCTCAGTCATCCGTTTTCTGCTACTTCTTCTTTCTCATACATCTGTTAATCTCTCATGGCAACCGAAAGTGGTCTGAAATGAGCAAGGAGTAGTATCTCATCTGTTGTATTGTATAACATAAAAGACGAGAACAAAGAATGGATTCCCCAAGTATACAGGAAGTACTCTTGGGTCACTATGCAGCCAGGAAAACGTGGCCACTATTGAGTGAAGGGAAAGGCATCTGAAGACTTGGCCAAACATTGGAAAGGAAGGATCCTTGACTTCAAGATGGCACTAGGAGGGAAAACTGTCAAAGAAGTGTTGATTCAACATGTATTCATGCAAAAAGAGATCAACGTGGGACCATTGGAAGGACTTCCAAGACACATACCACATTGTAAGTGCTTGTGTTTTGTATTCCAATGTTGCAAATAAGGTGATTTATATACATTTTTCTGCCTTGCACAGATTTGTACCCATCCAATCTCCAGGAGTGGGAGCTTGCACAATGCTTGACGGGATTCTTGAATGTCGTACATGGTGAGGTGGGGGAACTTCAATATGAAGGTCGTGCACCAAGTGACCTTGCAAGAAGTAGAACATATTTCTATGACTCATTTTATACCTTTCCCACTCAATCGAGTCGACATGGAAAGTTGGAACGTATTCCTTTGCCTGCACTTGATAGTCTTGAGTGGCCATTGCTTGATACAGAAGTGATAGAGTCATACAGGACCAAAATGTTTAATGATATTAAATGTGCTATGAAGCCTAGCATTGGTGCAAGAAATGTCCACTTAAGTTTGTTTGATCCAATTGCATGCTTTGTTGATTTATTTTCTGATTGTAAACAATTGAGAAAAACTAGAACAACTTTTATGTGCAAAGATATAGATGAAGCCTGGCTTGATCATTTGTTTGACAAAGGTTGGAGAGTGAAATCATCAAAGGGAGATGATTTGATCGAATGTCGATTGAAAACCTCCAACATTGGCATTTCGGTGAGTGTTATAACATTCAAATGTCTTTTTGTGAAACAATTACAAAGCTTATTTGATTATACTCAGAAAATTATCCTAATGATATTTTGGAATCAGATACTATATTGCTAGGCAACATCTGTGCATGTCATAGAAGGTGGCGATGGATCAAACAACAACTGGGAAAGCATGGACCAAGATACAACAACAATTGGGAAAGCATGGACCAAGATACAAGAGATGGCAGCCACTCTTGCTTGATACATATAGTTATGATTCGACACGATCACCCATCATTGACATTGGAAGTGGAAGAGAATTGGACTCTCGAGGAAGGAATTAGAAGTAGCTATTTAGAATCCTCCAGATTAATTTTGCTTCAAGCTCGATGGTCAGAAGGTAAGTAGAAGAAGGTAAGTAGAAGAAGGTAAGTAGAAGAAGAGAGCATCAGATCATTTGTAAAGATGTTGCAGCCCCACATGAATTGGAGGCACTAGAAGATATATGATGTGACCATGTATATGTATACGGTGACAATATATTTTCCATATGCAATAAACTTATCTATTAAGAACATTGCTTTTGTAATGCTTTATTGTTTAAAACAATGTATTGAAGGTAAAAATTTCCCAATTGAATTTTTATGTACACAAAAAGGCCTAAAGTAAGAAAACAAGAAGTGAAGGAACACAATAGAAATTTGATCCTCTGATTTTCAAATTAAAAGTGCATTTACAATTGATGTTCTCTCTCTAATAACACTAAATATGTGTAAAAAATATAAATGTACATGTGTAGTTGCATATTTACAAATAGCATGTTACACAGAGTGGAGTACATTTGTTGGAAGAAGCAATCCAACAACACATCGATAAGGAAAAAACTATATATCACTGGAACCCATAGGCCTAGGCTTCAGGATGGAGCCATGGCTCTTCTCCCAAGTACGGAACCCATCTAAGAGGCTCAGGGGGACCTATCCCCCCTCTCGTGGATTGGGCGGGATGAAGTCCATTGGGCCATTTGGAGGCATTGCTTCTGCGACCTGGATCATTTTCACAATCGTTTCCTCCCTAAACGTTTGGATGTCTAGGTCCATGTGTAACGAGACATGGATGGAAACTACCATCACAATTCATCAAGGCATAAGATCAACATGACAATATACAAGAAGATAAACAAGAGTATGCATGCATATGGGAGCTGAAAAATGCTTACATCCTCTGAAGAAGGGAGCTGAAAAATGCTCCGTAGGCAGCAACAATGCATTGAGAGAAACCCTCCACCCATAGCTATAACCATCATCTTGTTTGGGAACACTAACCCTTCGAATGGTTGCTCTCTCTAGGGTGTCGGTGTCCATGCTCGGGCTCTCATAAGCGGCCATTAGTTTCCTGACACCACTGCAAACAAAGACCAATCAATATCCTGATCAATCTGGACTTCTAACTTAAATAATAATATGTATCATAATGATTTTAACGCACAGCAAAACATTGCCATGGACACTAGATGTCGAATTTGCAAGGTAAATAACATTGTCTTGCACATCGACTAGAACAAGACTCCAATGGGCACTACATCACATCCAAATAGATTTCTATTAGTTTCAAGCCAGATGAAAAACAAAATGTCTCCTTGCATTGTGGTTAATCGATTCACCGTGAAGCGAGAGCACGTGCCAAAGGAAGCACTATATAACTCGTGTATGGTGATTCGTATAAACATAATGCAAGAGAGATACAGAGACAAACTCACTTTTCATGATATGCCAAAAAAATTACTCGAGCATCGTCCAGCTGGACCTCTCAAAACCAGTTCAGTACATCAAGGTAGGAAACTGACTCTACTAGCAGAAGTGTTGACACTAGCGAATCAATCTAGAACACCCGATGCTATACATCCTCGGGTGATTGGTGAAATAACAAAACTTCACAAGAGCTAAGCATAAACTTTTAAGAGCCAAGAATGAAAAATTGTGGGAGGATAGAGAAAAGAGTATACCTTAAAACACATCTGAGCTCTTTGTTGTTGACTTTAGTTCTAGGATCAAACAAAATGTTTATCTCCTCAGCATGAATCGGAAAATAACATCTTTGCCCTCTAATATGATAGGGTACATAGAACTCTGGCAACAAGAATTGAAGTGCCTCCCGATTCATAGCGTGGAGTGCGCAAATATTTTCTCTTTTTGTTTGCAATGTAGGCATTGCCACATGATGTTCCCTTTGAGCGCTTGCCTGAAAATTTGCCCGAGTCTCATGTTCATGTTCTGGAACTCCCTCTGTCACCTCTTCAATTCTCACTTTTTGAACGGGACGGACATCCAAAATTTGCACCATTCATGCATCAGTAATTGTTGTAACTGGCCTAAGTAACTTATCAGATCTAAAACGAAGGGCTACTAGGCTAAAAAAATCTTTGTTTATCTCACTGTGACCCTGTGTGCGTGGGCCGCAAGAACGTAACTATCCAAAAAAAATCAATCATCCAATCCTCTACGGCCTCCTGCAAGCAAAACAGGGCCGATGCCTTCCACCTAAACAAAATTCCATTTTGCTTGCAAATTCTCCTGACAAGCCTCTTGGAATAGCAGCAGTCAGGTGCTTCATAAATCATGTGATTTCTCGTAGTACTGATGAATGCTCTGCGAAACGCCTTTGTCTAGGCTACAGTTTGGATAATCGGGAAGGACTGCTTGATTTTCTCAATCTTGAGGCATTCAGAGTGCCCATCTTCTTCCCACTAGATGAGGGACCTGCATTGTCCTTGGGTCTAGCTGTGTGCCTTACACGAGCCATCTGAAAACGCAAGCAAGTGTAGAAAACTTAGCTATTCAGTAGTACACAATTAACAATTCACCATAATGTGAGAGAGGGTGGCCAAGAAAGCAATATGCACTTCCTCACATTATGTTGAATCCATTCACCATAACGCGAGATGAAGGACCACTGAAAGCACAATAATCCTCCTCGCATTATGGTGAATTAATTAACACCAATGTGAGGTGGATTATCGTGAATCCTTTGCCCTTTGATCTTGCGTTATAGTGAATTGATTCACCATAACGCGAGACTAAGGGCCAGTTAAAGCAAAACAATCGTCCTCCCGTTATAGTGAATCGATTTACTACAACGGGAGGAGGATTATCGTGAATCTCTTACCATTCCATATTGCATTTTGGTGATTCGATTCACCATAACACATGGAGCCGTATTGAGATTCTAATGGCCCATCATCTGCTTTAAGGTGAATTGAATCACCATAAAGCAAGATTCAATGGCAGAGGGCAAACAGTCAAAGAATAAACAAAACAATCAAGGAATATACAAAAAACTCACAAAACAATCAAGTAATATAGAAAAACTCACATTTCATGCGTGGGAATGGATGAAGACTGTCGTGTAGGAGGTGGAATATCGGTTCAGTAGTGTGGGGGTAGTCGGAAGTTGGAAGGAGGCAAACAGGAGGACGGACAAGGCAAAATTGATAAGAGGACAAAAGGTGGCCTGATTAATGGCTTTGATTAGTCTTTATAGCGTGTACACATGTGAGGTACATTTGGCGGGCTACCACGTGGCATTCATGGAATGGCGGGTGAAAAGGCAGTGCTAACGTGTCGCATAGCATTAAAAATGATTTTTAATTGCCTCTCTTACTTTGATTAGTCTTTGTAGCATGTACACGTGTTAGGTACATGGCAGGCTGCCACATGGCATTCATGGAATGGCGGGTGAAAAGGCGGTGCTAACATGTCGCATAGCATTAAAAATGGTTTTTAATTGCCTCTCTTGGATACCCATCCGGTCGTATTCTCATTTATCTCCCCACCAACGGCCTTCATCTCCATCAACGACTATCTCCTCCAATCTCCTTCATCAATCATCCTCCTTCATCGTCCTATATCAAATGACAAAGACAAACCTCCAACCTTTCTCCATCTCTTGCGACCAACGTCGATTCATTTTCCTGGTATTTTTATCTCTTTTGTGCTTCCTTCTCCTTTTGTTATTTCGTTCTCTTGGTTTCATTCTTGTAGAACTCCTTGCTTTGTTTTTTCATGATAGAAACGTTATGGTGAATTGAAAACCTATGACTCCTCGCATTATGGTGAATTGACTCACCACAATATGCGAGGAAGACTATTTTAATTCGTTTGGGACCTCCTCTCTCAGTATGGGTACATGAGAAGTATCTTTATTTATAATTCACCACCCATAACGTGAGAGGCGGCGCCAAAGGATGCAAAAGTTCTTATGTAGCAGTGAATCGATTCACCATAACGCGAGCGAAGGTCGCATAGGAAGCACAATAATGCCTCCTCGCATTATGGTGAATCGATTCACCATAACGCGATAAGAGGTCCTTGACGAAGCTGCAATTTTATTTGTATTAGGGAAAATAGATTCACTACAACGCGAGGAGGAATATCTGGTTTCCTCTGGCATCTCCTCTCGCGTTATGTTGAATCCATTCACCACACAGAGATTTGGTGTTTAAGACCTTGATTTATTGCTTGAACTAATAATTTCCATGTCTTATCTACACCCTTGAATTTAGCCATGGAGGAAGTTCAAGTCGAGTTTGATGTGGACGAATAGATTAAAGAAACACCTGCAACTCTGTTGTATGACTTCCTCTACAAATGTGGACATCATGATTTGCACCCTTTGATTTCGTTGTTGTTCGATTGCGATTTTTCTCTGGAGGATACACTTTCTAGCCATACCGAATACTTTGAAGAGGCAAAGAAAGAGTTTGATGAGCTCACAAATGAAGATACAGTGATGATTGATGGGAAACTCAATTTCTGTTATAGTACTCTAGATGAAGTAAATCCCGGATAGTAATTGTTCTATGGAAAAAGGAATCAATGGCTGTGCCTCTCGATGGGGAAAAAAGCGCTGATCTCTATGATCCAAGTGCAAGTTTCTTCCTTGATCTGACCAAGTGACTTTAGGTTCGGTCGGATTAGTTTGGTTAGTAATGACCTTGACTACGTTAGAGTAAAAATGTCCTGGAGGAATCGCCCGTGCTTTCCTGGCAAGGAAAGTTTTTCTGGGTTCGGATTTGGAAGAATCGAGGGATTAGTCTCCTATCTGGATATCCGTGGGCGAGGCCCCGAGTGAGAGGACCCTGCACCACATAGGGACCGCTGCTAGCAACCCCGAATCCGTTGCGTGGAGGGGGCATGGATCTTTTACATCTTTTACATCAAAACATGCAGGCTATAGATAAAAGAAGTTTATCTAGAGAATGCCCATAGTATAACTTCTAGTGAATTTAGAAAATGAGATTATCTTTGAATGTTGAGGTCAACATGCTGTGTAATGTAAGCAACAATCTTGAGCCCAAATTATCCCATAAGATAATATATGTGAGGGATCACTAGCGTCCTATGCCACCATGATACCACCCATACATACCTTAACAATTTGAAAACTCCCTAGTATGCCATCTAGGAAAATATGAATAAAATCATGTATAAAAAGAATAAAATGGCCTTATCCCAGACTTTCACATACTAAAACCTATCTCTATATTCCTGAGACTACATCAAGGAATAACTCTTTTCGAGTATATCATTAGAAAAGAATTTTTAAATTATTGGCACCTTTCTACTGATAACTACCCACTAAACAATAAAGTTAGGGTATAAAAATAACTCACCTAGATATATAAGCAACTAGGTATCCAAGTTGGAATATGTACAAGAGTACAAGCAATATACTCCAAAATTAAGTGCAAAAAACGAAGGAAAATGCTACCTTCAAAGCACATGATATTATCCCAAAAGATCAAAAGATCCTTATAACACCATGGATAAAAGCATAGAAGCTCCTGAAATCCATAAATTCCATAGTTGATCATAAAATTCAATGCATGCCCTCTAATGGACATTAATCATGTCAAAGAAGCATTAAAATTAGTGGCCAACTCATCAATTCGGAGTATATGAATGTGATGTCGTTCAAGCAAAACTCCAAAGTAAGCAAGTGAAACACATATGTGTAACACTCAATAAAAAAATTAAGGTTCCTATGGACCAATAAGATTAATCCAAATGTGGGGAGGAGATAAATTGAAGAATAAAAGAAAATCCCCCAAAAATGAGTAAATACTTACATAAGATGAAGAGTTGACTAAGGACCAAGTTTATTAGTTAAAAAAGAAGAGATATTTAGAGGAAATGATGCATTTTTGACACCTCGGTGTGGGGTCCCTCAAGAAGGTGCCTATTTCACATGTGTGGATGAGTTTTAAACTCACAAATAATGAGATATTTTCATCTCTCCTCTATACTATTTTAACTAGATTCAAAAAGTAAGCTAAACTGACCTAAAAATGGTCAAAAAAAGTGACCAAACTAATGTGGAAAATTCTAGAATCAGTTTGCTTGGTTAGAGGATCACTTTTTCCTATAAATAGAAGCCTCCCCCTTTGTAAAATCTTAATTGTGTTTATGCACTGTTACTCTGCTTCTGTCGTCCTGAGCCATGTCCTGAGCCATTTAACATTGAATTTCTTGATAATTCAATTATTTTTTGGCCTAATCCTCTCCAAGTGAATTTGGTGGCCACTCTTGCTGCAAATAAGAGTAGAACCCTCAATCCCTCAAGCTAAAGGAAAGCTTACAAGCTCCATGTAAGCTTAATTCTTACTTATTATGCTTTGTAAATGTTGAATTAAAATCTGATGCTATGTCGCCTTGATGGAAAGGCCACCCCCTTCTCTTCTTTACAATTCAGCCCTTCTGACTCCTAGAAAGTTTAATTAAAAGATTTATTAAACTCTTTTCATTGTTTACTCTCTTGATTTTTAAAAAATGGAGTAGATTAGAGATATTAGAATTCAAATTGAATTAATTCAAGTCATAAATTGAATGATAAAATTGAGAAATGGTCAGCCATACTACAAAGGAGGTAATGGCAAAATTTTCTTAAATTTTGTGGAACTGAAGTTTATCATTAGGTTATTCTAAAAGAGTAATTCCCTTCGTTTGTGCATTCTAAAAGATTTATTTTTATATCAAAAGTTCTATTCTCATTAAAATTAAATTTATACATAGGAAGATGCATAAAAGATTTATTTTTATTTCAAAAGTGTTATTCTCATTAAAATTGCATTTATGCATAGGAAGATGCATAAAAGATATATTTTTATTTTAAAAGTGTCATTCTCATTAAAATTAAATTTATGCATAGGAAGATGCATAAAGATTTATTTTTATTTCAAAAGTGTCATTCTCATTAAAATTGAATTTATGCATAGGAAGATGCGTAAAAGTTTTTTTTTCAAAAGTGTCATTCTCATTAAAATTGAATTTATGCATAGGAAGATGCATAAAAGATGGATTTTTTTTTTCAAAAGTGTCATTCTCATTAAAATTGAATTTATACATAGAAAGATGCATAAAAGATTTATTTTTATTTCAAAAGTGTCATTCTCATTAAAATTGAATTTAAGCATAGAAAGATGCATAAAAGATTTATTTTTATTTCAAAAGAGTTATTCTCATTAAAATTGAGTTTATGCATAAGAAGATGCATAAAGGATTTAATTTTATTTCAAAAGTGTTATTTTCCTTAAAATTGAATTATGGATAAATAGATGCGCAAAGAATCTTTATATCAAAAATTAGAATCCTCTTAAATTTTGTAAATAGAAGTGATGAGAATATGAGGCGAATAGATGTGATGGGATAAGATGTGAATCAGATGATGATTGAATGGATGGATGTGAATAGAGATGATGAGAATGTGATGTGAATTAGATAGATGCAAATGGATGGATGGATGTGAATTAGATAGATGCAAATGGATGGATGAATGTGATGTGAATAGAAGTGATGAGAATATGAGGTGAATAGATGTGATTTGAATTAGATAGATGAGAAGAATAGATGGATGGATGTGGTAGGAATAGAGGTGATGAGAATATGAGGTGAATAGATGTGATGAGATAAGATGTGAATCAGATAGATGATGATTGGATGGATGGATGTGATGTGAATTAGATAGATGTGAGTGAATGGATGGATGGGTGTGATGTGAATAGAGGTGATGAGATGAAAGGTAAATAGATGTGATGTGAATTAGATAGATGTGAATGGATGGATGGATGTGATGTGAATAGATGTGAGATGTGAGGTGAATAGAGATGATGAGAATGTGAGGTGAATAGATGTGATGAGATGTGATGTGAATCAGATAGATGGGAATGAAGGGATGGATGGATGGATGTGATGTGAATAGATGTGAGATGTGATGTGAATCAGATAGTTGGGAATGGATGGATGGATGTGATGTGAATAGAGGTGATGTGAATAGAGGTGATGAGATGTGAGGTGAATAGATGTGATGAGATGTGATGTGAATCAGATAAATGCGAATGAATGGATGAGATGTGATGTCATGTGAATCAGAATGTAAATGAATGATATGAGATGTGAGTGAATGTGTATGTGAAGAATGGATAAGGATGTGTATGTGAAGAATGGATGTGAATGTGTATGAGAAGAATGGATGTGAATGTGTATGAGAAGAATGGATGTGAATGAGTATGTGAAAGAATGGATGTGGATGTATGTGAAAGAATGGATATAGATGTGTATGTGAAAGGATGTGATGTGATGTAAAGAGATGAGATGTGACATGAACATATGTGGATGTGAAGTGATAGATATGAATGTGTGGATAGATGCGAGTAGTCGTACATGCGAACGATTGGATGGATGTGGATGAGCGAGATAAGATGTTTATGAATGAGATATGATGTGGATAGAAGTGATGTGATATAATGGTGATGAGAATGAATGTGATGGATATGAATGAAAGTGAATGTGATGGATATGAATGAATGTGATGTGATGAGATGTGAATCGGGATAGATGTGAATGAATGATGTGAATCGGGATACATGTGAATGAATAAGATGTGAGGTAAAATGAATGAGATGTGATGTGAGTGAATGTGATGTGGTTTGAATGGATGAGTTCTGAGTGAATGTGATGTGGTTTGAATGGATGAGTTGTGAATAAATATGATGTGATGAGATGTGGATATAAGTAGATGTGAATAGAGGTGATGTGGTTTGATGTGGTCTGAATGGATGAGATGTGGTTTGATGTGGTCTGAATGGATGAGATGTGAGTGAATGTGATGTGGTTTGAATGGATGAGTTGTGAATAAATGTGATGTGATGAGATGTGGATATGGGTAGATGCGAGTGGATGAGATCTGATGAGGATATGGGTAGATGCGAGTGGATGAGTTGTGAATAAATGTGATGTGATGAGATGTGGATATGGGTAGATGCGAGTGGATGAGATCTGATGAGGATATGGGTAGATGCGAGTGGATGAGATCTGATGAGGATAAATTGAGGAAAGATGTGATGAGATGAAAATGATGTGATTGGATGAGAATAGGAATACTTATGAAATGGTTGTGGAATTAATTATTGTGGTTTGATGTGGAGCAATGTGGAAAGACGAAAGTTCGTTATAGAAACTATATTTTTGAACTGTTTTTAAATGACTGTTTTATGTCAAGAATGCTAGAAGAGCATTTTGACCATCTTGCGAATGAGGTCATGGAGACCTAATCTGATAAAGTTGCAATAGCTGACGGAGAGTCATTGGAGGATGTCTCGTGTAGCAAGGATCCTAGAGGGTGCTGACCATACGGTGATCGGGCTCTAGGTCACCCCGATGATACCCACACGTGCGTCGTGGAAGATATTGAAACAAGGAGTAAGAGTTGTTTTCTGAATTTGGGCATGGATCTGGTTGATTGACCTTGTAGGTCCTCAACGGATGAGTCCATGGTTCTTATATATGGATTTGCTGGTTGATCTTGCTGATCTTCAACAAAGATTCTATTTTGATATGTGAATATTGCCGAGTACTATGAGCTAGGAACCATTAAAAAGGCCCCTGAGTGGACAGGTGTGGTGAGCGTTCTGGTTGCCAATGATGCCGTAGGTACACTGAGGAAGGAATGATTGAAAATTAGAATTCAACCGAAAATTTTTGGAGGATTATGATCAGTGACTATGATTTCATTAAATGATTGTTATAAAGACAGATGAATCTGTGAAAAAGGCAATTTCATATTGGGTGTGTAAGTGGTGTGACTAGTTTTAAGTTTGCATGAATATCCGGCTAGGGGGTCTAGGAACTCTTTTCCCTGGTACCCGAGATAAAACCTAACCAAATTCCTAATTGGATCCCATCACTACAGTGGTTGGGTGGTTGGCTAATCCATGGGATTGGATGGACTGCTGGATCCCTAAATTGAGACTCAATTCTATTATGGTACGCTAGATGAAGTGAATCTCGGACAAAAAATGTTCTATGGAAAAGAATCAACGGTTGTGCCTCTCAATGAGGAAAAAAGCATTGGTCTCTATGATCCAAGTGCACTCTTTCCCTAATTTGACTATGGGACTTATGGGTTTGGTCAGATCCGTTCAGTTAGACAAGGCGTTTGACTACGTTAGAGAAAAATTTATCCTGGAGGAATCGCCCGAGCTTTCTGGGAAAGGGAAGTTTTTTCGGGTTTGGTTTTGGAAGAACGGATGGATTAGTCTCTTGTCTGGATATCCGTGTGGGCGAGGCCCCAAGTGTGGGACCCTGCCCTGCGCAAGAAGTGCTACTTCCACTGCTAGCACCCCTGAATTTGTTGCGCGGTGGAGACAGGGATCTTACAGCTGGTATCATAGGAAAATTGGCTAAAGTGGATCAACTAAGAAGCCAAAAATGGCAAAAATTGATGACGTAGAAGTAAAAGGTTGAAATTGTGTGTTAATTTCCTACAAATTATTATTCAGACTGAAATTCATAAATTGGTTATTGGGTCTTCAGATGGAAGTACCGCAATTTTATGGAATCCCTGACTTGCTTGAGGCCTAGACATGATGGTATTTACCTTACAAGTCCAAGGACCGTGACTACCCCCGTATATACTGAGGGTACAAGTAATTCTAAGATCTTGAAATTATTAGCAAAAATACTATCCAGATGGTGAATTTGAATGTGGTTGATATGATTTTAAAATGCTAGTTGAGAACCGATGAATTGATTTGGATTTTGATTGAAAAATGATAATTTCTGAATTTTGGTTGAAATGTAATAAACTGAACAAAACCACAATGAGGATGAATGGGACGAGTCCCTGTGATGATGTTCATAATTGAAATGACAATAATGACTTCAGCAAATCACTATGAGATTAGTGGATTGTGCTGACAAATTGCTATTTTGTTAACACGACCTAGTGGATCAAGTTAATGGATGACAAAAAAAAAATCTGTATAATTGAAATCCTCATGGAGGACTGTTTAGATGGAAATTTTGGTCTAATGGACCATTATTGTGTTAAAGATATGAATGAGATGTTTTGAATGAATTGTTATCAGATAATGAGTCCTATATGAATATCTTTATCCCATGATTCTATGAGGCTGTGGAAAAGTGTATCGAAGCAAAAGGATACAGTGAGAAGAGCAAAATGGCTCTTGCAAGAAGATAGCAGAAACAGCCAAAGTGGCATGGAGAAACCACTGTAAGACAAACCGTCTAGATTGGAATACCCAGACATGGAATGATCTCAAAAACTACCTAAGGATGAGGTTCTGTCCTCTCGGCTTTTTGGAAACAAGATGAACAAATTTTTAGAGTTAACCTAGGAGGAGCAAAAGTATTGAATTATATCACCAAGCGTTTGCTCTCTTCCTAAAATTTTCGCCACCGCTGGATGAAGAACAGCTGATGGCCAAGTTCATTCGGGGACTGAACGAACCTTTGAATATCCTGGTGAAGAATGCCAAGCTAGTTTCCATGGCTGAAGCAGTGCAGATGGCGAAGGATTTCACCAAGGCCTTTGATGTCAAAGTCCCGCCGAAGCCAGCACCATCATGTTTCAAAAGGTTTTTAATTCCAAAAGGTGATTCCAACCTTCCGTCGCCTAAAAGATATCACGGTTAAAGCCCAGGACATGGGAAGTTCCATAATGGAAGAAATGTCCTTTTTCCCCGAAACTCAATCCCCTGGAATTTAACTTCAGAAGTTCCACCCTTGAACAAGGGAGTGAAATCCTATAACTGTCAAGGATTTGGACATCACAGTATGGATTTCCCAACACCTTTTGGATCAAGGTTTTCAGGGCAAGGAAATCAGGGATCAAGATTCTAGACTCCAGCTCCTTCCTTCCAGAGTAATCAGGTTTCTTTCTGCCAAAATCAAGAAAATTTCAGAGGTAGACCCTCTAACCAACCCGCAATCTCAATCCAAAGTAATGCAAGACCTCCGCCTCAGAATAGGGGAAGGCAAAGAGAGATATTTCCAAATCGGCCATCCACTTCCAAGGTAGTAACGCTGGAAGTAATTGAAAAAGAAGAAGAAGATGAAAGAGATCATACTCCACCTACGAGATGAGGGCATCTCAGTTTTTCAAGTGGGAGAGAATGTAAGATTGCTCCCCAGCCCCTCAAGATGTCCTGCTTCTTTCCCTGTAATCAATCCCCTTTTCAGAATAATCAATCCCCTCAAGATGTCCTGCTTCTTCCCCTGTAATCAATCCCCTTTTCAGAATAATAAAAGATCTTGTTTCTACCTGTTTTGGCCTAGAGAGAGAAAATGTTCTAGAGAGAGATAACTCAGCTTTTAGATATCTTTGGATGGAAAAATATCCTTTCTTATTAAACTAAATTTCTCTAAAACAAAAATTCAAAAAGAACTTTCCAATGTGCAATTGAAATTAATTGAAAATAGGTAAAAAGGACCTTATCTTGAGGGTCTAGATTTTCTAAAAATTTTGGATTAAGGTTCCTATGGACCAATAAGATTAATCCAAATGTAGGGAGGAGATAAATTGAAGAATAAAAGAAAATCCCCCAAAAATGAGTAAATACTCACATAAGATGAAGAGTTGACTAAGGACAAGATTTAATATTAGTTAAAAAAGAAGAGATATTTAGAGAAAATGATGCATTTTTGACACCTCATTGTGGGTAATTCCCCTCATGAAGGAGGTGCCTATTTCAAATGTGTGGATGAGTTTTAAACTCACAAATAATGAGGTATTTTTGTCTCTCCTCAACTAGATCCAAAAAGTAAGCTAAGCTGACCTAAAAATGGTCAAAAAAGTGACCAAACTAATCTGGAAAATTCTAGAATCAGTTTGCTTGGTTAGAGGCTCACCTTTTTCTATAAATAGAAGCCTCCTCCTTTGCAAAACCTTAATGGTGTTTATGCACTGTTACTTTGCTTCTGTCCTCTCTCCTGAGCCATTTAACATTGAATTTCTTGATAATTTAATTATTTTTTGGCCTAATCCTCTCCAAGTGAATTTGGTGGCCACTCTTGCTGCAAACAAGAGTAGAACCCTCAATCCCTCAAGCCAAAGGAAAGCTTACAAGCTCCACGTAAGCTTAATTCTTACTTATTGTTGTGAATTTTTAAATCTATGGTTTTCTCAAATTTTATGCTTTGTAAATGTTGAATTAAAATCTGATGCTATGCTTTGATGGAAAGACCACCCCCTTCTCTTCTTTACAATTAAGCCCTTCTCAATCCTAGAAAGTTTAATTAAAAGATTGATTAAACTCTTTTCATTGTTTACTCTCTTGATTTTGAAAAATAGAGTAGATTAGAGATATTAGAATTCAAATTGGATTAATTCAAGTCATAAATTGAATGATAAATTTGAGAAATGGTCAGCCATACAAAGGAGGTTATGGAAAAATTTTCTTAAATTTTATGGAACTAAAGTTTATCATTAGGTTATTCTAAAAGAGTAATTTCCTTTGCTTGTGCATTCTAAAAGATTTATTTTTATATCAAAAGTTCTATTCTCATTAAAATTGAATTTATGCATAGGAAGATGCATAAAACCAAATTCCTAATTGGATCCCATCACTACAGTGGTTGGGCGGTTGGCTAACCCATGGGATTGGATGGGGTTAGCCTGGACTGATGGATCCCTAAATTGAGACTCAATTCTGTTATGGCACACTAGATGAAGTAAATCCCGGACAAAAATTACTCTATGGAAAAGAATCAATGGCTGTGTCTCTCAATGAGGAAAAAGCGTTGGTCTCTATGATCCAAGTGCAATCTTTTCCTGATTTGACTATGGGACTTATGGGTTTGGTCAAATCAGTTCAATTAGTTAAGGCTTTTGACTACGTTAGAGAAAAATTTATCCTGGAGGAATCGCCCGAGCTTTCCGGGCAAGGGAAGTTTTTCCGGGTTCCGTTTTGGAAGAACGGATGGATTAGTCTCTTGTCCAGATATCCGTGGGTGAGGCTCCGAGTGTGGGACCCTGCCTCGCACAAGAAGTGCTACTTCTGCTTCTGCTAGCACCCCTGAATTCGTTGCACACTGGGGACACGGATCTTACAAAAAGAAGATTTGTATCAAGAACAGACTTATACAAGACTATGTCTTATGGTTTCTTGTCTACATATAAAAACTCACTTAAATGGTAATCACAACCATATGCAAGCTCCTACTCCTCGTCGCTTATAACCTTGCCATTATGTTTTGCTTATTGCTGCTGAAGCCATCTACTCGAAGGAAAATCTGGAAGTTGAGTGAGTGAATCTAGGTTTGGCAATGCTCTAGTTGTTTGACTCTTTCTAAAATTCGAACAATCTCGGTCTCTTTCTCACTTTGTTAGTTTATACCTCTCGATCCATTTCTCCATAGGCAATTTAGTTGAGGATGCAAAATTTATTAATCTTCTCTTGCAATTACATATTCATTGTTCTTTGAAGGCCTTGTTCTTGAGGCTCTTTCCCAACGAGCCGATCATCCTCTTCTTGTGTCCACAACCATGGAATATCTAGGTTTGACGTACTAAGAAATTTTGTTATGTATATAAGAGATTCTTAAACAAGCCATCCCATTGCTATTCTACCCTTAGGGCAAGCTTTTTGATCATGTGAACAAAACCTTTTAGTGTCTTCATAAATCTCTCAAGGAGAAACATCCATTGGCTCTATGAAAAACACCTCCTATAGCAACCTCGTCAACCATATGAACAAGTAGGTGCAATTCAATGGTTAGGAAATTTGTTGGAAAGAATTTCTCCGCCATTGTTACTGCTTCAATTGAGTTTAGACAAGCTACTTCCAAAGTATTTCTTCTAATCTCCTTCTTTGATATCCACCATACCATTGCCTAATCTTGTATATTATCATGCTTATGTCTATTTTGAGGCAATCCTTAATGGCTATTAGCAACACAAACTATAATATTTTGTGCCAGTCATGAGACTTCAATCCACCAAGCTTTTCATCCTTTGTGAATGCTCCCTTCAAGAAATGCATACAACCATTGGGAGCACAGAACCCACTGATGCACTTCTTTACACACCTCTTCTCTTATTTGGTTAAGCCCCAAGGTGCTCTAGAGAGAATCACCTTTCCAATAGGTCTACTTTGTGCCCATAAGTGAAACATGCAATCCACCTCTTGTAGATCATACCTTTGTCTCTTTCTCTCTTTAGCACCTTTGATGGTTTTCCAAAGCATATCGGCTATGTTCTTAAAAATGAGCATAGGATCAAGAAGATGATGGACTAGAAGGTCAGTCCAGTATGGGAGTAGATGGAAGATGGATAGCCACTTCATTCCAAGGGGTGAACAACATGGATCCACTTCCCATGCTCTCCTTTAATCACTTGGCTTTAGTACACGAGGAGGCCTCCCTAGAAATGGATAGCCACTTCATTCCAAGGGGTGAACAACATGGATCCACTTCCCATGCTCTCCTTTAATCACTTGGCTTTAGCACACGAGGAGGCCTCCCTAGAAATCTCTCTCGCAACTCATGGTTGGCAGGGAGATACTTTTTGTGGCCCTTTTTGCAAATTCTTTGATGTGAGGTGACTTAGTACTTGCAACGATAAGTGATTGCATGGGCATAGGGTTTTCTCCTCTAAATTGACAAAATTTGAAAGGTTCATAGCATTCACAGGCGCCATGTATAATACGCGTGTGCATTTGTGTGTAAATGAGGGGGAGGTGGAGATTCTTTTTAGAGTTCATGCATGGCCTAGTTGCTATATTCTTATTTTTTATGAAAAGGTGTCGATACACTAAAAACTAAAAATTTGAGTTAAAATAACCTTTGAGACATGCGTTGAAAACTATCGTCAAAACACGCATCCAAAACATTTTTTATCGACCATTATATCGATTCTTATTTCCACGCCTATATCATGACGTGTATTTTGACGCATGAAACACATACCTAGTGGTGTGCTATCTCTCATGTGGTATACAATATGTATCATCACAGCCTGCACAGAGCCTCTCACTCGGGGCCTCGCCGGATATCCGGACAAGAGACTAATCCCTCGGTTCTTCCAAAACCGAACCCAAAAAAACTTCCCTCGCCCAAAAAGCACGGGCGATTCCTCCAAGATATTTTTTATTCCAACGTAGTCAAGAGCTTTAACTAATCAAACTAATCCGACCAAACCCGTAAGTCACATGATCAGATCAAGGAAAAGACTTGCACTTGGAACATAGAGTCCAACACTTTTTCCCTCATCAAGAGGCACAGCCATTGATTATTTTCCACCATAGTTAGCAGGTTCACTTCTCTCCTCAAAAATCTATAGGTTCTCTCCTCTCATCTCTCCCATCCCTATACCCTAAACCTAAGCCCTCCTCACATCCCTTTCTTGCTTCATATTTTCTTTGTATGTGTGTGGTGCTAACATGCTGTGGTTTTTGTTTGTTTTGCAGGTTCTATTCTCTCCCCCAAATTTTGACAAGTTTTCTCCCCTCCCCTCCCCTATCTCTAAACCCTAAATCTAAGCCCTTCCCCCATCCTTTTTTTGCTTCAGATTTTATTTTGCATGTGTGTGGGCTAACATGCTGTGTTTTATTTTTGTTTTGCAGCTTCTAATTCGCTGAGATTCCAAGTAGCCCTTCTCCTTTTCTCTTGTTTTTAGTTTATTATTTGCCTTCCTTTTAATTTTTTCACCCTTAGGTGCCAAGGTTTAGGATTAGCTTAGGCTTTAGCATGCATGCATCTAGCTTAAGCTTAATTCATATATTAAGCTCTATTCAAGGAGCTTAATGCATGCATTAGTCTCTATGCATAGAGCTTAATCTATGCATTAATGTCTATGCATAGATCTTAATCTATACATAGAGATTAATGCATAGATTAAGCTCTATTGATGCGTATAGCTTAATCTATGCATTAATGTCTATGCATAGAACTTAATCTATACATAGAGATTAATGCATAGATTAAGCTCTATTGATGCATATAACTTAATCTATGCATATAGCTTAATTTGTCCATATAGCTTAATCTATCCATAGAGCTTAATGCATATATTAAGCTCTATACATAGAGCTTAATCTATGGATAGACCTTAATGCATGCATAGATTAAACTCTCCTCATAGAGATTAATGCTTTCGATTATATGTGTTGTGGTGTGGTTTTTAAAAGTAGCTAATATGCTTTGTTTGTTTTGTAGGTTTTTAGTCATTTTCAGCTCTCTCTTGGTCTTTCCCTCTCAAGCCCTACCTCAGCCCTTCCTCAAGACTCCAAATAGCAAACAATATATTTAGTAAGTACCCTAATATCATGCTTATGGGTTTTTTTAAAGTATCATCTTGCTTTTGATGTTGCCCATGTCATGGCATAAGCATGGGCATATTGTTGGGCAAAAATTTTCGATGGTTCCTCCGAAACCTAGATCGAAAAAATTTCCCTTGCCCAAAAAGCACGGTCAATTCCGCCAAGAAAATCTTCTAACAAAAATTTTATCTAACGGGTCAAGGCCTTAAACTATCCTTTCTATTCTCACCGAACCTGTAGGGCACATGGCCAGATCAATGAAGGGAATTACACTTGGTTCATAGAAATCCTTGCTTTTTTCCCCTTACGCGAGGCACACCCATTGATTCTTTCCCATAGAACAAGAATCTTCTTGGGACGACTCACTCTAATTAACATAACTTGAACGTATCTAAATTTACTGTAGGAATCCACCGATCCAGCCTAGCCCCAACAACTGGCGGCCCATGGGTTAGCCAACCGCCCAACCAGTGAATTGGTGGGATCCCTTTTTATAAGAGTTTGGTTGTATTTTATCCCGAGTACCAGGGAAAAGAGTTCCCAGACCCCCTAGCCGGTACTCAAAAAAAATACAAAATAGACACACCACTTACACACCCAATATGAAATTGCCTTTCATAGATTCAACTGTCTTTAAAGAAAAATTGGAATGAAACCATAGTATTTCCATCATAATCCTCAAAATTCTAGTCCATTGTTTCAATAAAAATGTCATGTGGACTCTTGTTGAAGACCAGTTAGTCAACCAGTGAGATCCAATTTCCAGTTCACTTAGATAATTTGCGACCAAACCATCAATGTCTTCCTTGACATACGCATGGGTGTCCTAGCAGCCCCGAGCCTGTGCATCACCTAGTCAGAACCCTCTAGGATCCTCCTTAGGTGTCCTAGCACTTCACTCAGGGACCGCTTCATCGGCTCTCGCCCATCGTACCGGAAGCGCTCCATTTTAACAATACCAAGGCTAGTCAAGACCGCGGGAGCGACATCCTTTGATGACTCCCTGCCAGCTGTTGCAATGTAACTCTCCTTAGATTAAACCAAAAGCCAAATGCTTCCTCCAGTATTCTGGCGTAAGACAGTCCTTTTCAAAAACAGAGTTTCTATGCAAGTAAGAATTTCCCGTTGAGTTTGATTTCATAATACCCTTTTTCTCAAAACCCAGACTTTCTTAATGAAAATCATAAATCTCGTATCTCGATGATCCACCCATCAATTACAATGAGTTTCTAACTTAATTCTCAACGAGTTCGGTCTTAGGGAAACTTCTCTAGATTAGCCAATTATTCATTCTTCGTACTGAAGAAATGGGAATGGTTACAAAACTTTGTTTACTTTCTGATTCAAGAGATGGGCAGGTATCTTACACTGACCCACCTTTCTCATGCGGTCGAGGTCTAACCCTGAATTACTTGGATTTAGTCCTAGATTTGTTCCCTAAAAATTTTTCTCCTATTTATCTCATAAAGTATCTATGATTTCCAACCTATTTTGAAATATGATCAAACATTCCTCTTTTAATATTTAAAATGTTTGCACATGGAATATCATGAAAATTCTTCTTTTTGCATCTAAATTTTTATGCATGTAAAATAAATATAACAAAAATTCATCTTTTCTCTATTTAAACAATTATGTATAAATACTATAAAAATATTTTCCATAAATGTAACAAAAGTCATTCTTTTAGCGTAAAAATGTTTATTCCTAGAATATGATGGGAATTCCTCTTTTTGTATTAACAAAATTATGCATAAAATTAAAGTCATGTTTTAATGAAAAACTTTTGCCATAGCTTTGTTGCAATTTTTGAGAATACTCAAAATTCTACTTTTAAATAAATACTTATAATTATGAAATGTGGTGGAAATTCCTCTTTTAAACTAAATATTTATTATGCATACATAATATCATTAAAAATATAGTTATAATTAAACCTCTTGATTAATCTTAAAAATATCCATTTATAATTCCTATATGAAAATACTTACAAAAATGTTAGCATAACTCTTTTTCAACTTAAAATGAATTAACATGATTTTTCTTAATCATAAACAAGATTAAAAGAATTAATCATCATTTTAATTGGATTAAAAATCATAAAAATACTTAATCTTCTTCTCTAGCTTGTTAGGCCTAGAGTTTTGATAAAGATAATGAGATTAGCACTAAGATCCATCCTTCTATCAAGGATCCATCCAAAAAGATGATTAATCTTTCAAAAAGAGAGATTTACTAATAAAAAATATTATATTTAAACATAAAAGATTAGCATTAATCCATCTAAGCATTATTAATCACTAAAGGATTGGTTTTTAAGAAAAACCCATTGATTAAAATGTTTCCCAAGCATTAGAGAGGTTGGGAAGAAGATTACCATTGAGAAAGATAGAAAAACACCATTGATTAAGGCTTATCCTTGATTTTTGGCTTGATTCTTTGGAGAGAAGTGAATCCCACAAGGGAGAACTTGGCCACCAAGATGTAGAGGATAATCTCCAAGAGGGGATGGAGATTAGTGAAGCTCCAAAACTTCCCAAAGTAGAGGCAAAATAGAGGGATAATAAAATTACACTAATTTGAAGATAATACTAGCGTGTAAATACACAAATATGAAAATACAAAGTAATGAGGGTATTTTTATAGGTGAAGGAGGCCACTTAGCAAGTCCAACTGGGTTCTAGAGCTTCCAGCTTCAGTTTGACCCAATTTAGACAAGTTTTGGACCAGATTGGCTCACTTTTTGATCCAGTTTGCAGGAGGAGAGAGGTGAGATGAAATATTTCAAATTTTCTCAATTAAAAATGCAAGATAATGATGTGAAATAGGAACCTTCTTCCTCAGCCCCCTCCCTCCTTACTGAGGTGTCAAAATTTTTTTTTTACTAATAAACCCAGTACTTGGTCAACTCTTCATCTTATGTGAGCATTTACTCATTTTTGGGGGATTTTCTTTTATTCTTTGCATTTTTCTTATTGAAACACTTGGATTAATCCTATCGTCTCTTTAGAACCTTATTTGGACCTTAATCAAGAATTCTTGAAAATGTGGACACTTAGGTTAAGGTCTCTAATACAAATATTCAGTTAATTTCTAATACACATTGGAAAATTCTTTTTGAACTTCTATTTCACAAGAATTCATCTTAAATATAAGGAGAAACTTTGTATCAAAAAATATATCAAAATTGTATTATCTCTCTCTAGAACATTTTCTCTCTCTAGGCCAAAAATAAGAAAAAATAATGTTTTCTTGCATTTTGAAATACGGGATGATTACAAGGGACTGAAAGAGGGGACTGAAAGAAGAGCTTATACATCTTTTAGGGCTGAGGAGGAACCCTACAAAATAGTTCTCTACCAAAACTTCTCGAAAACTATTGAAAATACCCTGCAGTGATGAAATGGGGTCCGTAATGTGCCGAAACGCAAATATGGCTGAAAAAACTGTCCAATAGGTTATTATACCTTTCTTGTAGCTCCGCTCCCCCAAAGACATCTCCATAATTGGAGATGTATATCTCCAAGAGCTACTGAGGGGGTGTTGTACCTAAACCAAGAAGGGGAAAGAGATGATGGTGCTCTTACCCATGTAGTACCACTTCCTTCCTTGCTTTTTATTTCCTCTGGCTTGCCTCCTTAGCTCTCACATGAACTAGGCTCTGATACCATAAAGAGAATGTGCGGGAGAGGGAGAGCTTCAAACCCTAGCAAAGCAAACACACACAGAGGAGAGAGCAAGACACAAGAGAGAGATGGATAGCTGAATTTTCTTCTATCTTCTTCTTCTCTAATCAACCAACATAACATAAAGATAAGAGTACAAACTATATGGGTTAGTACTAAACTACTACAACATACAAGGGTCGGTCCATAATGTGAACCCAACTAAATGACCTAGCGCTATAACTATGCGAGTCTCTAGTAATCCAAAATGGCTGTCACACAGCCTTTCATCCCACTAGTCGCATATCACCCATAATCTCACCAACCATGGCAGTGGTGTAGATGCGGAAGCTATCACCCAGGCGGGTCATCAATGTCCGTCATAGCACTATTTGAGCTCGATATCTGAACACTAATTATGAAGGGGATGATTTTTTTTGTGAGGGTAGGTGCTTAAGGGGTAGAATTTTAGGGGGTTGTAGGCCCCCCAAGCTGAAGGGATTTGGCCCCCCAAAGCTAGGGGTTTGGTGGTATTAAACGGATCATTTATCTTCACTGTTCTGTGTTCTTCTTCCTTAACACCAACCACAATTTCTTCATCTTTGCCAAGGGCCTACATTTTTCCCTTTCTCTTTGCTGCATCAAGCACCTATATTGTTTGTGCATCTTCTTTATTTTTCCCTTCCTCTTACATTGCCATCAATATCCCCTCTACATGTAAATTATCCTCTTCGAATCTTTGTCCTACTTTCAAACAAGGTATGATAAACCCCATTTGACTAATCTGCTTATACTAATGTTGTTTGCCTATTATACAGGAACAATAAGCAATACCCTAATGATTTCTCTCTCTTTATTCTTAACATTTAAAAGGTTTCCAGGTTTGTTTCTCTTAAACCCACAAGTCTTTCCCAAAATAAACATTAAAGCATTCCTTTACTTATATCTATTTCTCACACATAACTCTCTTTCATAGTTCAGCTGATAACAATAAATAGCAATAGTCATAAAAAATAACCAGTAAGTGTTTATGGATCCTATTTTCTATAATAATCATCAGGAATAGACAACCTCAATATTACATACCTGTTTTAATATTGTTTGTTTCCAAAGTAGGTTCAGGGGGCTTGGTGGCTTCACATTGATTTGGAGCCTTCCATCTTCTTGGTGAATCTTGTTGCAGCTCCTTCCTCAAACGTAAGTGACGATTTGTTGAATATTTTGCGTATGTTACGGTTTTTTCTCAAGAGTGTTATAAGATTCCTCCCTCCAGCTTTTGAGGTGTATAGGTGTAAGAACCTTCCCTTCTGATCTTATAATTATTCCCCTCTCTGAAATAAAAGAAATATCTTGTTTTACCCTGTTTTAGCCTCGACAGAGAAAATGTCTAGAGGGAGGTAATTCAAAATTGAGATATTTTTGGATATAAAAATCCTCCTAGTGTCTAAAATGGTTTCCCTTGAAACAGAAATTCAAAAAGAACTTTTCAATGTGCAATTGGAATTAATTGAAAATAGGTATAAAGGACCTTAGCCTAAGGGTCCAGATTCTCAGAATTTTTTGGATTATGGTCCAATTAAGGTTCCTATGGGCCAATAGGATTAATCCAAGTGTTTGGATTATGGTCCAATTAAGGTTTCTATGGGCCAATAGGATTAATCCAAGTGTTGGGATGAGATAAATCCAAAGAATAAAAGAAAATATCCAAAAATGAGTAAATGCTCACATAAGATGAAGAGTTGACTGAGTACAAGGTTCGTTAGTTAAAAATTAAGAGATATTAGTTAAAAAATGAGATATTTAGAGGAAATGATGATGCATTTTTGACACCTTAGTGTGGGGATCTCCCCTCATGAAGTAGGCACCTTTTTCTCATCATTACCCCCAATTTTTAATCAATAAAATGAGGTATTTTCATCTATCCTCTCTTTTGTTTCAAAACTAGATCCAAAAAATAAGATGAATGACCCAAAAATGGTAAAAATTTGACCAAATCGATCTGGAAACTAGACCCAAAAAATAAGATGAATGACCAAAAAATGGTCAAAAATTAACCAAACTGATGGCTAGAATCAGTTTGCTTGGTTAGAGGCTCACTTTTTCCTATAAATAGAAGCCTCTCTCTTTGTAAAAGCTTAATGGTGTTTATGCACTGTTACTCTACTCGTGTCCTGAGCCATCTACATTGAATTTTTTAATAATTCAAATGTTTTTGGCCTAATCCTCTCTAAAGTGAGTTGGTGGCTACTCTTGCTTCAAACAAGAGTAGAATCCTCAATCCCTCAAGCCAAAGGAGAGCTTACAAGCTCCATGTAAGCTAATTTTCTTACTTTGATTTTTATGATTTCCAAATGATTGAATTAAATTCAAATGCTATGCCTTTGATGAAAAGGCCACCCCCTTCTCTTCTTTACATTCCAACCTTTCTTAATCCTAGAAAGATTAACTAAGTGATTAATTAAACTCTTCTTATTATTTACTCTCTTGAATTTAGAAAATTATGTAGATTAGAATTCTATAATTCTAAATTGGGTTAATTAAGTTAAATAAAGAAAGATAAAAATGAGAAATGGTCAGCCATACAAAGGAGGTTATGGCAAAATTTTCCAGAATTTTGTGAAAAAGAAAGTTTATTTTGTCCACCATGAAAGCCATACAAAGAGTGATCTACATCTGCCATATGAAAACCAATAGTGACAAGATACAAAGCAATCTTGTCATGCCATGGTCGTGGAGCTTGCTTTAGTCTATACAAGGTCTTACAAAGCTTACATACATACTCTGGGTGACCTGTATCATCAAAACCTTGTGGCTTATCCATGTACACCTCTTCTTACAGGTCACCATATGAGAACACATTTTTTACATCCATCTGACGTAAAAACGAGCCTTTAGCTGCAACCACCATAATCACAACTCTCACAGTTGCCATCTTTGCAACTCGGACAAATGTCTTCTCATAATCAATCCCATGTGTCTACACATATCATTTGGCTACCAATCTAGCCTTGTACAAACGTATGCTACCATCATTGTTATGTTTCACCTTATACACCCACTTATACAACCAATAGCTTTCTTGCCTTCAAGCAGTGGCACCAAATCTCAAGTCTCATTTCCATACAATGCATCCATCTCCTGATTCATACCTTTCTTTCAACACACATTTCCAATAGCCTCATCAAAACATGTGGGTTCTACAACCTACACAACTTTTGCCATACAAGCATAGTGATGTGCCACATAACCATCATAAGTCAGCCTCTGCACAAGGTTTTTGACTCTTCCAGATCTTTGTAGCTTTGCATTCATGGCTTCCATAGCCTTCTTCACACCAGGTATTCTCATTGCTGGAACTTGAAGCTCCTCATCAAGGCTCATCTCTAAGCCACTAGAATCTCCATCAACAAGAGAATACCGTATAGAAATATCAGGCATACTAAGGGCTCAATCACTTTCTCTTTGCCTTTATATAATGTACCAACTACATTTTCAGGACTGGTATTATGACGCAGCCTACCACTCCATGGTCTATCAACAGAATTGCTAGATGAGAACTCCCTTAGTCCACTCATCAATGACTGTGATTGCTAACTTGCATTCTGTGCAACCACATTTCCACTAACATCAGTCCCAAACAACATCATTTTTAGCAGCATATGAGCTACTCATCTCATCAAATACAATGTACCTGCTTACCGTCAATTCATGTGTAGCAGGATTATAACATCTATATCCCTTTTGGTCAAGGGAATACCCAATAAAGACACATTTTTCTGCTTCTGGATCCAACTTAGTACGTAACTCATCTAGCACATGCACATATGCAATACATCCAAAAACTTTCAAGTGAGCTAAATCAGGTTTCGTGCTAGTAAACCTCTCCTCTAGAGTTACATCACGTATGGCTGCAGAGGAGGAGTCTTGTTCATGATATATACTGGTGTAGACATAGCCTCAGCCCAATAGCTATGCAGCATATTTTTCTATGCCATCAATGCTCGTGCTATCTCTGCAATGTGCCTGTTTTTTTCACTCAGCAACTCCATTTTGCTGCGGAGAGTATCTATATGTAAATTGTCTCTAAATGCCATTCTTCCATGCAAGAATTCAGAGAACTCATTGGAGAAGTAATCTCCCCCTTCATCTAACCTTAGGCTTTCACATGCTTTCCTATTTGTTTTTCAGCCATTACTCTAAAATTCTGAAAATGAGTGAGCACTTCACTCTTCTCCTTCATGAAATACACCCACACTTTCCTCATGTGGTCATCAATGAATGTTACGTAGTACCTGCAGCCACCCATAGACATAGTCTTCGCAGGACCCCATACATCTTAATGCACAACATCTAGTCTATTCCTTCTCACATTTATGTCATGGAAATACATGTTTTATTTGCTTCCCAAATTGATATGCTTTATAAACTTTCTACATACCTTCAACTTTAAACTTAAGTACTCCTATCATAATTTGTTTAGTCTGCAAAAGACTTCATTCTTTGCACATTTACATGCCCAATTATCTTACATCTTAATGCACAACATCTAGTCCATTCCTTTTCACATTTCTATCATGGAAATACATGTTTTATTTGCTTTCCAAATTGACATGCTTTACAAACTTTCTACATACCTTCAACTTTAAATTTAAGTACTCCTATCATAATTTGTTTAGTCTGCATAGAATTCATTCTTTGCACATTTACATGCCCAATTATCTTATGTCAAATGTCTGTATTTGTAACAACTCCTTAACCATTTACAAACATTGCAGCACTCACTTGAGGCATATTTACATCCAATATGTAAACATTTTGCTCACTCTATTGCTTTTTTTGTAACCAACTTGCACTTATCTTTAAAGTCTTTTACATAGCAACCATCAAGGTTAAACCGAACCTGTAAACCTTACTCAATCATCCGACCAACAGAAAGCAAATTCTTTGTAATGTTCTGAACATGAAGTACATCTACAAGGTACTTCACCTTACCATCCTGCATGGAAAATGGCACATCCCCAACATGGGCAATTGGATGAGCAATGTCATCCACTATTTCAAAATAGAACCTAGTCTCACCATGACTTGTCATGTGGTTCGAAGCACCTAAATCATCATACCATACATCATCCTTACATGCTGCCACATCATTTCCAGACACATCATTAATCACATCTTGCATAACAAATAACCTCTCATTATCCTCATTATTTTTGCTAGAGGATACATAGTTGTTTTGTTGCACTTTTCCATTTCGCATGTCACTCTCTGCTTCTTATAGCATTATGCTTGCACATGTCCAGGCTTACTACAGAGTAAAAATAACCCCGTGTATCATTATGTTACCTTTGCCAATTACCATGAAGTGCACTTCTACAAACAAAAAACTTGGCTAAGTAGGATCGGACAATTGGGGTAATGTTTTGGTTGCATGTTCATTGTTACAGAACACAGAACACTACTATGAAAAACTCCACGATGATGTTTGGCAGTTTCCTATAGACAAGCCTCATGTTCTCATGTCCTCACACTTGGTCCGAGCTATTAAGTGCTTTTATCTACTTTGTACTTTGAGCTCCTACTTCATCCCATGTGGGTAGTTTTATTTCCACACTTGAAAGCATGGTTAGGTGGTACAAAATTCCACTATTTTAGTAGTTCTAGAAAAGTGGTTTAGGATTCTTGAAAACCCCAAATAGAAAATCAAATAATCCAAAAATAAGGTAATAACTACTCATGTTTTGGTCGTTTCATGTAATCATGAAACGATATAAAGGTTCACTTTGTGCCACTTTTTCATGATGCCTTGAAATTTGCACACGCGAGAGACTCCATCCCTCAATTTTCTCAGACCCTTAATCACCTTCTTCAGCTTTAGCATTGTTTCTTCAACTCAATTCCCCCACACCATCACCGCCATATGAGGACTCCAACCAAGAGAAACAATCTTGAATCCTCTGCTCTACAGGCCCCGAAGCCAGGTATTTCCTTTGTTAACATTGAACCCTCAAGGTCATGGTGATGCATGTTTATAGTTTAAAATATAATGAGGATCCAACGATGGAGATTAATGAGGAGGAATTCCCACCTAAGCCCACGCGGATGATTTAAAGTATTTTTAACAAGTTAAAAGGACCTAGAAGTACCTGAAAGCATTCAGAAGTACCTAAAGTTAGTGACCTGTTCAAGTACCCTAAAGAATTCAGAAGCATCTAAAACCAATGACTTGTTGAAGTAGAAAAAAAAACCTAAGGTGACACAATTTTTAGGTACTTTCTACTGGTTCAAAACACCTAAAACCAATCACTTATGATGCAATAAAAAGGATTGCCAAGTATCCAAAAGCGAACACTTTTCCAGTCTTGACAAGCAGTGAAAATGTTGCTTTCAAGCAGTAAAAAGTACCACAAAGCAATCATTTTGCTACTTCACCTGAAAGCAGTGGAAAGCTCTAACAAGCACTCAAACCATTTAAGTTGTGAGAGAAGCTATGAAAATCATAAAATATATAGAATAGAAACACGATAAAGCAACCATTTTTAATAGGAAACATATATGTAATGACTCCACAAGTGGCTTCAAATTCAATGTCTCATCATCCACTTCGTACTTGCAAAGCAGATCTACACACAACAATTTCAACTTCAAGTTTCATTACTTGCTCTTCACAGGGCACAAAGTTGTGCTTCGAATCTTGTAATTATTGTCTAGTAGTTTCTAATCGCTGTCCTAAATGAAATGTAACACCATAGGTACTTGTGGTAAACTAGCATCTTCCCTTTCTTTTCTAGTCTACTAGTGCAAGTATCACACTATAGCTTATGGAACAATATAATGGTATAGTTTAAATATTTATGTAAAGTAAACTCACATTGTGGAAATAGCTTATGCTTGTAAATGCCTTGTTCTATGTAGCTCATCAATGAGGGTGCAAGGGACCATAATTATGAGCCTTTGCCTAGTTGTTTGGGCCATTATGGTTATGGACATTTATCTTTATCCTACTCTTCCTTGCTTTCCTTGCTAGGTTAAACTCACTGACATTCACGAGACCAATTGCCCAGACTTCTATGTAATTTAAGCTTCTATGCATAGCTATTTATGGTGGTCTCAAAATTGTGATAGTAGCACTTGTACCCATGTGATCATCAAATGGCTTGCATTGATTTTATACAAGCCCATATGGTTTTATTCAAGCTAGCTCATATATACAAATTAAAGCATGCATAATATCTTTTCATAAGGGCCATCATGGAGCTAAGAATAAGAGCATGCATACATAAGAGATATGCATAGTCCCTTATGCAAAGTTTAAGAGCTATGCATACCACTAGAAGAATGAATAAATCATGTGAAAAGGCTCTCCCAGTTGAACACAAGGGTGCTACATAGGAAGAAAATTCCTAGAATCTTAAGAGGCAATATTATTGATATACTATACTAGTGGAGTTACAATTGCATCTGTATACTCCTATTCAATTACCGCTTGATTTCTTCAAGAAAATTAAAACAATCAAGGCGAACCTACTAACTTCGTACATCGGTTATTTGATAGATCATAGGATTGAGAGAATCAAAAGAATTTTGTGCAAAGTGGTTTGAGAAAGAAAGCATTGTTGCACATGTGATTTTTCAAGCGATGTATTGACCCTTTTTTTATTTTTTATTAATGATGGACCTACAATGGTTAGTGGATAAATGAACAAGATATTAATGCATCAACACATTTTACACCTGACTTGACTTGCACAAAGAGGTGCAATCACATCAAGCTTGCAATATATATATATATATATATATGTATATGTATGTATGTATGTATGTATATATGTATATATATACACGTATACATGTATATATGTATATATATACATATATACATGTACATAATATATATATATATATATATATATTATATATATATATGTATATAATATATATATATATATATATATGTACATAATATATATATATATAATATAAATACATATATATATATATATATGTATATAATATATATATATATATTATATATATATATACATGTATATATATACATATATACATGTATATATACATATATATATACATGTATATATATACATATATACATGTATGTATGTATCTATATCTATTATTGATGAGCACATAATTTGCAACGTGGCAATCAGAGCGATTTTCGTTGGCACCTGCAACTCTGATGCTTTCTCTTCGTGGAATCAAATCGTTTTCTCTTTGAAATCAATCATTTTCTCTGACGCTGCATAAGATGATGACAAGCAGCCACAATCACCTACACACCAACCATAAAATTCATTCATTTGAGTTGCTGCATAAGGTCCGAAACAATCTACAAGGGTACACAGCCAAGAGCACTAGATTAAGCATCCGGAGGCAAGAAGGTTAGTGATCAAGATGTAATTAGATAAGTCTCTATTCTATCTATTATTGTAGGCACAAAATTAACCTTTTGCTTATCTTACCTTTTCTTTCATATGTTGCCTTTTCTTTCTTGCGATTGGTGAGCTAGGCTTATCGCAGTAGTGCAGGCTGTCATTGATGAGATTTGGTTCATGCTATAGCAATCAATGAAGTGTGAAAAGATACGTTTAGATAATTATTCAGCTATAATAAACAAATGGCTGAAACTAATCATGTTGATTCACATTTGACTATGGTACTAATTAATGTTAAAAATATTGGGACAAAGTGTTAAAAGCTACGTTTAGATAATAGAAAGTAGAATAGATAGTAATTTCCCTAATTTCTTTTTTAATAGAAATGTTAGGGCCTAGAATCCTTTTTTAAATTGTTAAAATTTTCAAATTGATCATCATCAACGTGTTCATTGAACAAGCTCATGGAAAAAGCCATCAGCACAGTTGAAATGCACGATGCACGATTGAGATGAACAAAAGAGAAAATTGGGGACATGTATCGAGCATGCTCTCTCTCAGATAAAATTAAATAATCAAAATTTTGAAAAAACCAAGAAGTAGGTTTGGGTACTCCACAAGCCTTAGAAATATCTTTCTAAAACATTGAAAGCCTTTCATAAGCGAGGTTTTTTAATTCAAATGCAAAAGACATGATTTGGGTGCACTATTGAATACTCCTTTCCCTTCATTTTGATTACTTTTATGGTGTTATATTTTAAACCTAACATGCATTATGTTTGCTACTATAGTGACGTTATTATATGAAGAGGTAGCTTGAGAGCAAACGAAGCAACAATTTTGTGACTTTACATGTTACCCACCATTCATCAATAAAGAGCCATTTTGTGACATCAATAATATGTAATGCTTTTTTTATGCTGCCTCATGAGACACCAACTGAGCGTTATTATTATGGTGGTGAGTTATTATCTTTACGTGTTAATATACTCTTTTTTATAATTTTAAATTCTCCTAATTGAATATACTTTTTTTTTAGCTTCTATGTCACAGTGGATTGGGGATATTGGATTTTAAACTGCTCACTAAAAATTAGGAGATACCCTTTGCAAAAATTGTTGAAACTTAGATTTTTGTTTGGGAAATTTACACTTCCAATTATGAATACTTACTATTCTCAAATTTCCAAAAGCTTTGATTGCATTTTTCTTTGTGTGAACTACCAACTATGCATGGTGATTCTTAAAATCATTAGCATTATGTTTGTCTTTGCCTCTATAATTCACACTTGCGCTCTTAAGCTCTTAAACGCACATACAATTGTAATTACTTTATGTGTGTAAAAATACAAAAATTAAACACTATATATATTCCATTCCAAACAATGCTACAGCATCACGCACGAGTCCCGTAATAATATATATATATATATATATATATATATATATAGAGAGAGAGAGAGAGAGGGAGAGAGAGAGAGAGACATGTTTTCAACACTTAAGGCCCGTAGCTAAGTTAAATTGTAGCACTACACATTCTTTGTAAGAAGACGAGAAAGCAAAGTTGCGTGCTGTGGATTCTGGCTCAAGCCTTGCATTGTGACAAGAAAGCACCAATGAAAACGATGGCATGCAAGAACACGTTACTCAGGGGCTACAAAACTCATTAATTACTACAACAAAGAAAGGATCAAAACGTCAAGCTTAGGAGGACTTGCGCCAAATGAAAATGATGGATTTCAAGAACACAAGTTATTCACGGGTCTTCAAAACTCTTGCTACAACAAAGAAAGGATCAAAACGTCAAGCTTAGGATTCGCTCAGTTTATTCGTTTGGGAATCGTCTCTTTCTGATACCCTCGGCGACCTCTGCGAGCTTAGCTGGGTTTGGCAAGCACGCCGCAAGAGGGGAGCCTTCAAAGGCCTTCAGCCAGGCGTGAAAACGAGGCAGCTTCTCGAAGTCCCATTTAAGGCCTGCCACAGACTCCAATGCCGGCAGCCACACAACGAGGGGGGCCAACACCACATCAACAAAGCCCACTTGAGAGCCCCCGAAGTAAGGAAGCTCCTTTGCAAAGGCCCCTTCCAAGGTACTCAGATATCCCTTGCTTTCCTCTATAACTGCTCCAAACTCCTCCCTTGGCCCCCGAACAAGCTTCAACACAGCCTCAAGAACCTGTCCACCCACAATAATAACTAGAGGTCTTAGTTCAAGTGTATCTTCTCAATGCAAGATTAGCACAATATATTGGCTATAATAATTAGCCCCCGCCTTAAGATGCTTACCTTTTTATCACAGAAATCTGCCCAGAAACGAGCCATGGCCTTGTGGTAGGGGTCCTTGGGGAGCAAGTCGATGCCATGGGGGGAAGGGAAGGCCTCGTCGATGTACTCTACGATGATGAGGGATTCGCAGATGGGTTTGCCCTCGTGGAGGAGCACGGGGACCTTCTTGTGAACAGGGTTGGATTGCAGGAGGAGGGGGCTCTTGTTGTTAGGCCCAAGCTCTTGGGGAACGCTAGTGTAGGCGATGCCCTTGGCAGCGAGAGCCACATGAACGCGCATCACGTAGGGGCTGGGCCAAGCGTCCAGTAGCTGAACATCATGATTGTCTCCGGTGCTCGCCATGAAAGCTTGATATCTCTCCTCTCACGCTTCTACTGTAAAAGGAAATTAAGTGGATGAATGGCATCAACCCCTTTATAATAGATATTGGACGTCATCCACTACGTCACCTCCGTCCTTTTTCGCTATCAAGTCCAAGGTCGGTTGGTGGTTGTTGGTTGCCTCACGCATTGCGTTCATCCATTGTTTTTCAAGGGTTTATCCTTCACATTGCATAACACGCGAAGAAAAAAAAAATACCCTCCTCCCAACCTCTTTACATAGAAGTTCAAGTAGCATTCCTTTTCATGGGTTCGAAAATTATGACATTTCCTTTGCATGGGTTCGAAAATTATGACATTTTACAAAGACAATTTAATCAAGATGTGAATCCCCATGTATGGGTTACTTTTTAAGTATGAAACAAAGGAAAGTAACCAAAAACAAAGAGGTGTGATCGTAGTAGACCTCTTGTCCTTAGAATTATATATCTAGTCAAAAAAATTAATTTCCCTACTATATGCAATTAAAATCACAAATGCATAACTCTTCTTTTTTGTTTTTTGTTCCAACTAGCCTCAAGCCCAAGATCCTCCTCCTATTGTTATCATTTCTCACTACCCCTTAGGCATTTTTTTAATCCACCTAGGTGGTGATGCCAAGGAAGCACCTTGTGGGGTTTTGAAAACCCATGACCTCTTGATCCTAGAAAATGACCTTTACCACTTGAGTTATCACTTCATTGGTAGAAATTCACAACTAGATTAGTATTTGTAAACTCATCAATCAACAATAAGGCATAGCTTTTAGGCCTTTTTATTAGTTTTTCAAGGTTTGAGTTCAGCACACAATAATACGATATATCCTAGAAAAAAATATTATTATTTTTGGCTAGTTTTTCAAGGCTTGAGTTTAACAAATAATCATACAATATATCCTATAATGATCTTATGACACCTTAGAGTAGAATTACTCAAACTCAAACACAAAAATTAATAGAACATAGACTTTTCACAAATTGAAGACCAAAACCTTACATAAACAATTCAACAAAATAGCATAAACCATTAAAGCTTGAAAATAGAGAAGAAGTGACCATCGATACATGGTTGGGTTCAATCTCCTCTGCGTGAGTAGGGTAAACAAGAGCTACCGCCATTATCTTACATCAAGGAGTATCTTACATCAAGGAGTCACTGTAGATACACCAAAGGGTCATACATTCAAGATATGAAGCAATAGTGTCCAAAGCTACAACTTGAACGGGCACTCGTAATGGTGTAACAGAGTATTTATGGCTATTCTCGTTTCACGAGCATGTGGTATAGCCAGTTAGGATGAAGTCCTAAGTGATGTACTTCGTGGATATATTATGAGAGTATTCATTGTAATAGCATTAGGCCTCTTATGAGCCTAAAGTGCCCAGCCGGCTATAGTTTAAGTGAGTGTGAAAACGTATGGCCATGTATATAAGTGAATTTCTCTCATAATACAATAGAATCTCCCATTGTGCAATTGAGTCCTGCTCTTTGCTAATCTCTCTCCCTAATGCATGCTAGTGAGTGTGTGTGAGTGAAGTGAGGTGAGAGGAGGGACGAGTACCCGTAGTTAGTGCAATGCGGCGGTGTAACAACGCTCACGGGAGGCTATTTTTTTTTTGAATTTAATAGTTTCGTGAAGTCCGGTTCACGATGTGAACCATTTTCTGCAACTTCACGGAACTAGAGTTCATGCCCAAAAGATTCACGTTCTTGAAAACCACGCGCGTGTCAAAAAAAATTGAATTTAATAGTTTTGTGAAGTCCTGTTTACGACGTGAACCATTTCTTACAACTTCACGAAACTAAAGTTCACGCCGAAAAGATTCACGTCCTTAGGAACCACACAAAAAAAACAAAATTTATAAAACCCGTGAAGTCCGTCGGCATGAAAACGGGTCAGTCGGTTTTTTTTTTTTAAAAAAAGACTATAGAAAACACCCCTGTTTGGAGGCTTGTATCTCCTAAATCGTATATCCAATGAAGGCACTCTAGGGCTCATCGAAAAGATGACACCAAGCTCTTCGACTTTGGACTTCACCGTCCAATGTAAAAATCAACCATTTTGGCCTTCGACCAGCTGCCTCAAAAATTAAGGCAAAAAGCAGTCAAACCACGAAAATTCGTAAAAAACGTGCAAATGATGACAAGTTATATTCGAGATACTTTTTTAAGTTCTAAACGACAAAATCATGGACGACTCAGGAAAACAAAGTTGTAGTACTCCAAAAATACTACAGCTCCCTCATACAGAGTTTTTCAAAATTTCTTAGAAATGTGCTGCGATACAGGGAAAAAATGCTTAAATTTTTTTTCCTTCTTGAGACAGTGATGGAAAATAGGTTTTAGGACCTCCTCTTCCATCTGGGAAGTTACTAGCATATGCTTTTTCCAGAAAATTATCTCTAAGAGGTCGTTCACGTGCGTATAGCACCTAAGCTATTTAGGGCTAAAACGGGCACCTGTTTAACCCAACGAAGTGAACGCCTAGTCTCTTAAGGCTGTAATGGGCTATGAGAAAATATAAAAAGCCAAAAAAAAAGAATTTGTGTTTGCTCATTAAGGAGCACTTAGGCACTATGATATGGTTATGATGGAGGGATTACCCGGGATCACACAAGGACTGAACCCAATGGTTGACATCTTCAAGCCATTGAGATCCATGCTGCAAATGCACCTCCGGATACCATTGGCTATGCCTATAACAAGTGTGTCGTCGGCCAGTGGGATGATAGGCTATGTGATAGCCATTTTGGATTACTAGAGACTGGCATAGTTATAGCGCCAGCTCATTTAGTCGGGTTCACATTATGGACCGACCCCTTGCATGTTGTTAGTAGTTGAGTACTAACCCATATAGTGTGTACTCTTATCTTTATGTTATGTTGGTTGAGTAGAGAAGAGAAAGATATAAGAAAATTCTGCTATCCATCTCTCTCTTGTGTCTTGCTCTCTCTTGTGTGTGTGTGTTTGCTTGCTAGGGTTTGAAGCTCTCCCTCTCCCCCACATTCTCTTTATGGTATTAGGACCTGGCTCGTGTGAGAGCTAAGGAGGCAAGTAAGAGGCAAGAATAAGCAAGGAAGGAAGCGGTACTACACGGGTAAGAGAACCATCATCTCTTTCCCCTTCTTGGCTTAGGTACAACACCCCCTTAGTATAGCTTTGGGAGCTACACATCTCTGATTGAGGAGCTATCTTCATGGGAGCAGAGCTAGGTTTATTATCCTAATGGATAAAACTTTTCAGCCAGATTCGCATTTCGAGTGCGTTACGGGCCCTATTTTGTCACTGGAGGGGGTATTTTTGTAGTTTTCTTGAAGTTTTGGTAAAGAACTATTTCTACTTGAAATCTGGTTATTGCAATGCAGCAGTGCATTTTGAAAGTGCATACAAGGTTTTCACATGTATTTTTGATATACTGGGTGTATGTACATGTACTCTGGTCACATTCGGTGACACACATGCTGTGCTAAAGTACCGCTGCTCCAACATACAGAAGTTGTCTGTTTGTAGGTTATTTGATTGCTGTAAAAAAACATGTCTAATGAAGTTAATCAGATTGTTAGTGAGAAGCTGAATAAGAATAACTTCTATGCCTAGAAGTTCATAATGACCAATTTCCTAATGGGTAAAGGATTTTGGGATTATGTAGAAGGAGACAATGAGGAGCCTCCAGAGTTATCTGAGGAGAATGCCACTCCTGTAGATATAAAGGCATTCAAGGATTGGAATCAAGGTGCAAGAAAAGTCATGTACTGGCTTTCAATTAGTGTCACAGACACTATGATAGAACACATACATGATGCAAACACTCCAGAAGTTAAGAATCTGGTTCAGATGTTCGAGATTAACACAAAGGTAAGGAAGTTGCAGTTAAAGCAAGAGTTGCATACTGTAGACAAGAAAAGCATGTCCATCAATGAATATGCCTTAAAGATCAAGGGCATTGTTGAATCCCTTGGGTCTATCAATCTATCAGTGGAGGATGATGATTTGGTGAGTGTCTATCTTAATGGGCTTGGCAAAGAGTACAAGCCATTCAAGACCTCCATTACAGTTAGGGAGAATATTCCCAGCTTTTGGGACTTGATATCTATGCTAATCATAGAAGAAAAGGATTTAGGTGAGGATTCTTCTTCACAAAGCAAGAACACATCGAAACAGGCCTTCTACTCTAATTCAGGTAGAGGTAGAGGTAGAGGCCGTGGTCGACGCCAAGGTGGTGGCGGCCCACAAGGAAATCAGAATTCTGGACAAAAACAGTCCAATGATTCATAGCAGTAATCATACACACAGGTGAAAGAGGCCAGTCTAGAGGCAGAGTCTAGAGGCAGGGGGAGCTAAAGAGGCCGAGACGGTTGGCAAGGAAATCAAAATGCAAATAGCATATAGAGTGCTATTACTGTGGCAAACCAGGACACATGGCAAAGGACGTGCAAAAAGTAGAATGACATTAAAAGTGGAAAGTTGTAGGCAACTATACATCATCTAGCAAACATGGAGGTGATGACAGAAGTGAGCAGCTCTTTGTGATGCAGCACATGCTTAGTTCCATAACAAGGGATGCGTTAGGATCTCCAGATATATGGTATGTGGATTCTAGCACCTCTAACCGCATGACCAGTCATGCTAAGTGGTTTAGAGATATGAAGAAAATGGAAAAAATAGATACTGTAGAAATAGGTGATAATGTACTTCATGTTTCAAATATTACAAAGAACCTGGTTTCTGTTGGACAAATGGTTGAGGGGTCTTCAAGTGAGGTTTAATCCTCAAGGATGTTTTGTGGAAGACTTCAAAAGTAAGTGTCGCTTGGTTGCAAAGGGTAACAGAAATGACAAGATGTTTACTTTGGATGTGAACATGTCTGAGATAAAGGTAGCCATGTTTGTGCATGGAACAGGTGTCATTGTTGATATTGACATATGGCACAAGCGCATTGGTCATGTGAATGTATAGCACTGAAGTCTATGCAGGCCCAAAATATTTCGAAAACCCCCAAATTGCAAGCAAAGCAAAATGCCCAATTTTTTCAATTTGTCCTGAAATTGAGAAATCCCCCAAATTGCACCTGCAATTTTCCTTTGAATTTGACTTGCACAGAAGTGTCTGCAAAATCTGCATATGACCTGCACTGGAATGGCTGCAAATTTTGTATTTGGGTTTGATAAAAAATGTGTACTAGGAATACCTCATACGTGCAGAGTGTACGCGGGGGAGCACACAGTTGAATAGAGTTGACAATGGGACCCGGCGGAGCTGTGCAGAGTTGCAGGTGTCGAGGAGGTCTGCAGAGCTGCAGATGGGGCTCAGGTACCACTTGGAGCTTCAGGTGCATGCACGTGGCAGCCAGGTGGAACCGTGCAGAGCTGCAGGTGTCGAGGACAGCTGCAGTTGTCGAGGAGGCCTCAGAGCGTGGGCATTGAGCAGGCGTCAAACCATCCAGAGGCGGGCGTTGTGCAGGTGTCGGGTCCCAGTGAGAGGCGCAAACACGCGTAGGGAAGCAGTACGAGTAGGGCGCACGGCGCTGGAGTCGGGCAGGGTCCGCCCCGACGGGCTTGGACTAGCGAACAGAGGCAAAGGGCGAGCGCGCAGGTTCGCAGGGGCCTGGAGTTGTTGGCGCAGGACGGACGGCGATCGGAGTAGGAACGGCGACGGTGGGTTGAGACGGAGCAGAGACGGCCGGACAGGAGCGCCGCTGGACGGACGGAGTGGGTGCTGGAGTGTCGCTGCCGGTTGCAGAGGCGGTGCCGCCCGTGAGGCTGGGCGGAGGTGGTGGGCCCGCCCGTTTCAGGTGGTCGGACGGTGGAGTAGCGAGACAGAATCGACAGACGGACGGCGACGGAAAAACATAGCGCCGGCGGAATTTCGCAGGCTTTTCTACAGATTCTCCATAGGCACTACTCCAGGGCCTACTCCAGGGCCAGCTCCCAGCTCTAATACCAAATGTTGGGTGTTGGACTCACACACTCACACACACAAACCTGCACATTAGGGTTAGGTGCAGGGTAGAATAGCTCACACACAGAAGAGAGAGAGAGAGAGAGAGAGAGAGAGAGAGAGAGCCAAAAGTGTGGTATCCACAAAATGCAAGTCAACCCTTGCATGTGTGCCACATCCATATAATATAGAAGTACAAAATATTATATGTTAGAGTGTCCTTTCACACTTGATGTCCAAGGGGAAAAACCACATGGGAAAAAGTGCCCTTGGTTAAGCCCTGTTCACACATAGCACTACCATAGTGAGCATATGTCTATAGATACTTATTTTGCTCCTCTAGAGGAACATAACCTCCAGTAATGCCTGCTTTAGCCTTTTCATAAGGGGTTTTCTTCGGCTTAGATTCTTTATCTTTCTTACCCCCTGAACTGGAGCTATTACTACCGTCCTTCTTAGCATCTGTTAGGATCCAATCCACGAATGAATTGCTCCATCTTGGCCTGCACAGATAGCCCTAATTGCTGTGCTAAAGTAATAACCTTGCCGGAAAACTGAAGCACTGGGGATCCGTTCTGTCTGAGTCCATAGAACTCATCTGCCAGACCGGTCATGTACTGGGGCGGGAGGAATCTGGTCTTCAGGTTATGGACAAAGGTATCCGAGCTAAAAGCTGTGACACCTGTGGTTTGGTCTATATAAAGATTAGACCAATGCTGCCACCAAGTGACTGCCTCACGAGTGAGATGGGGAGCCGCTACGTGGACTCTATCCTGAGGATCTGTGATTCTAGCTAATGGAAAATGAGCAGTAAATTGATGAATAAATTGATTTACTGCTAAATGATCACACTTACCATCATACTCACTGAAATTAGGTTGACTGTGAATGACGGTAGTTGATGCTGCGGACTGCTGGTTGATGGCACCTGAGGGGGGGGGATGTTGAAGAGAGGTGCTGGTATCTAAGATGAATGGCCTCCTTTTCCCTTTGGTGCTCGAGTAACATACGTTCTCGATCGAGCTCTCGTTGGTGCTCCTCCCGAGCGGCGACTTCAGCCTGACACTGGTCTTCGTCGATGTGTTGGGCTTCCTCATAGTCCAGTTTTTTGCTTTGATTTGTTGTTTCCTAGCTTCTGCTTCTACTTTTTCTTCTCTCCTTCGGGCCTCATATTCTCTCCTTTATTTTTCCATCTGAAAGAAGAGGGAGATGTAGTCAGGGGCTACTGGAGGCGGAGGAGGACGTGCTGCTGTTGCCTCCAAGAGTTGGAGACGCTCCATGAGCAGCTGGTTCTCATGAGCAGCTGGTTCTCATGAGTAGCTATGGTGTCTGCGGTAGTCGGAAGAGCAAGGTCTCCTTCGGGGGAGGCGTCTTCCGGCCGATGAGTACTCTCTCCTGTAGACATGATGCTGAAGTCGGTAGTCGTGCCGAAACGTAATTTGAACATCCAAGGATGCCCTCACACTAGGATACAGTGTGTGTGGACAAGTTGAATCTGATACCAATGTAACATGCAGGGATACAGTGTGTGTGGACAAGTTTAAGTCTTCGTATTGGAGGATCCTGTCACACAAATGCTCACACCGTCTTCTGTATCCTGAGTTTCGCGAGTTTAGCAATCCACTTTAATACTTCAAACTTATGAGAGATATGAGAGGGAGAGATGAGAACTGTACACCGTATGGGGTCCCGAATTACCCACTGAAGGGCCCCCTATCCCGTTACCAAGATAGAATTTGCTTTATTATCTTTAAAGAGACTGACGGTGTGACTACGGTAAGCCAAATGCAAGATCTCTGAAGACGAAGTGTTGGGCTGAACTGTACACTGCTGTAGAAACACCAAAGATGTTCAATCTCGAGCCTATGCACTCTTCCCAATGGAATGAGGGAGGGATCCAAAGCTAGGGTTGAGAGAGGGGCTGTTTGGGACTGTTCTAGACTGAGTATGAATGCTGTAAATGAATGTGAATGCTGTGTTTTACCTTCACCAAGAGGCTGGAGCAAAACGATGATACGATGAATGCTGAAAACTGTATGGATGCATAAAACACAAGGTTTACTGATGGCTGAATGCTGAGAATTGCTGCGTTTGCTAATGGAGGGCTGAATGCACAAGCGTTGATGCTCCTCTTGCTGTAGGATGAGATGCTTCTCCAAAACGCATGGACTGAAGTGGATGCAAGGCTGAATATGATGCGCTTGAATGCTCTTTGCTGAATATGAATGAATGAATGAATGATTATGCAAGTGATCTATTTATATGGGCTATATGAGCTAGTCGGCTGGCTACTGAGCTGGCCAATTGCTCATGTCCAATAAATAATACATAAATGTGTATAAAATGCTGAAAATGCTAGGAAAAATACCAGAAAAATCCTAGTAAAATCGGCAGTTTACGTGCAAGTACACTCTAAAATAGAATGGTGTTGTAGAAAGGAAAAAAAGGCACATTGCAGAAGTGGCATGTGCCTTGATGGCTGAAAAGAATATGCCACATTACTTTTGGGCAGAATCAGTGGCAACTACTGTGTACGTTATGAACAGGACACTCACTACCAACTGTTCATGGTATGACTCATAAACAGAAGTTTACAGGCATAAGACCGGATGTGTCTCACTTGAGAGTGTTTGGGTGTCTTGCATATGTACATATTCTTGATGAAGTGAGAACAAAGTTAGATCCAAGGCAGAGAAATGCATCTTCATTGGTTATGCTATGGAGAAAAAAGGTTACAGATGCTATAACCCTACCACTCATGAGATGCGAGTAAGCAAAGATGTTGTCTTTGATGAGATGAGTAGCTGGTATGCACTAGTAGTGAAGGCAATAGAAGATGTAGGTGCAAGAAGTGCTGATGTTGCACCACATGTACAACAGCAATCATAGGTGCTGAGTGGACATGGGGAGTCCTCGAGCAGTGGATCCAATGTTAGCCCATGGTCAGGAAGGTTGAGAAATGATGCAGGTACACATGTATCACGGAAAGGGAAGGAAAAGGTAGATCAACCTTTTGTGCCTGATCTATGACCAGGTCACTCATATGTGGATGGTGACTCTAGTGGCTCTAAGCAGAGCCTTGATTAGGAGCTTAGCATTCCGTCTGTGGTTACTCCTAGTGTAAGGAGAACCAGGGTTGTTTTGAGGGCACCTGGCAATGATCTAGGTGTACGCAGGTCTAGGAGGGTTAGATACCCTATTGAGAGATATGATGGATATACACTCCATCATTATGCTTACATGGTAAAACCAATAGAGGAAGTTGAGCCCACTTGCTTTGAGGAAGAAATTGGAAATAAGAAAATGGAAAGATGCCATGGATGAGGAGATGGCAGCATTGGATGCAAATGCAACATGGGAGTTAATGTCTTTGCCGCCTAAGGAAAAGAATAGATGTAAGAGGGTGTATAATGACAAGCACAATGCTGATGGTTCAGTGTGCAGGTACAAGGCAAGATTGGCTGCCAAGGGCTATGCGCAGACTTATGGCATAGACTATGGAGACATTTAGCCCAGTTGCAAGAATGGGAGCTATGAGAGCTGTCATTGCTATGGCTGCAGTGAAGGGTTGGTCTTTACATCAAATGGATGTAAAGAATGCTTTCTTGCATGATGATTTTCACAAGAAGAAGTGTACATGATACAACCACCGGGTTATGAGAGTGATGAACATCCAGATTTTGTGTGCATGTTACGCAAAGCCTTGTATGGCTTGAAGCAGGCACCCAAAGCATGGCCAAACAAGATCAGGGAGTATTGGATCTCAGATATCCAATGTAGATTTTTCACTATATGTGAAAAAGACAGATAGAGGGATCATGCTATTAGTCATCTATGTGGATGACTTGATTATCACTAGTGATAGTGATGCAGACATACCTGATGTTAGGATGCTTTTGATGCAGACATACCTGATGTTAGGATGTAAGATTCCTCCCCAGCCTCTCAAGATGTCCAGTGTCTTTCCCTGTAATCAAATCCCTCTTTAGAAATATAAAAGATCTTGTTTTTACCAGTTTTAGCCTAGAGAGAGAAAATCTTCTAGAGAGTGGTAATTTAGTTTTTAAAAATTTTTGGATAGAAAAATACCTCATCTTATTAAAATAAGCTCCCCTGAAACAGAAGTTCAAAAATATTTTCAGGTGCATTAGAAATTAAGTATAATCTGTTCAAGAGGCATTATCCTGGGGAGTGAAGATTTTTTCAAAATTTTAAATTAAGGTTCCTATATGGACCAATAAGATTCATCCAAATGTAGGGAGGAGATAAATAAAAGAATAAAAGATAAATCCCCAAAAAAATGAGTAAATACTCACATAAGATAAAGAGTTGACTAAAGACAAGGTTAATAGTTAAAAAAGAGAGTAAATACTCACATAAGATGAAGAGTTAACTAAGGACAAGGTTAATAGTTAAAAAATAGAGATATTTAGGTGAAATGATGCATTTTTGACACCTCAGTATGGGGGGATTCCCCTCATGAAGGAGGCGCCTATTTCACATGCTTGAATGAGTTTTAAACTCCCAAATAATGAGATATTTTTATCTCTTCTCTCTCCTATTTCAATTAGATCCAAAAAGTGAGTAAAACTGACCCAAAATGGTCAAAAATTGACCAAATTGATCTGGAAAATTCTAGAATCACTTGGCTTGGTTAGAAACTCACTTTTTTCTATAAATAGAAGCCTTCCCTATTGTTGAAACTCAAAATGTTGGGTGATTAAAGGTGGTCAAAAGATTCTCTAGAAGATGCCTTTTTGTACTTATCATTCCCAAAAAGAGGGGGGGGGGGAGTTTTTGAAATTTTGGACATCCATAACTTCTACATATGAGCTCAAAATTTGTCGGAGATTAGAGATCTAGAATCTACTTGCTGAGCTCTTTCCATAGATATGTCACATGATATGGTTTTGCCCACTCAATTTTAAATTCAATTCTGGTGGGAAATTCTGAAATTCAAACTTCTAACCATTTGAAGAATAAGAAGGTATCTAAAGTCAAAGAAACTCAACATTTTAACAAAAAGTCATTAAAATCATAATATGGCAGATTAAAGGGCCCCTATAGACCTCAACCTTCCCCTAATGGTTCCATTGTGACAGTGTATATCAGCTTGATTTTTGTGGAGCTAATCCATTCCAAGGATCCCGTCAAAAACTCCCAGAGGTAAGACTTTGAACTGACAGTTGGTTACATTACCATCTACATTGAACTGGATAAGATCTGTCTCATGGTGGTGGTGAGTGAAAAGAATCTTCCCACTGGCCAATTCAACTTGCATAGGTTTCCCTGATTTCTATTCTAAGACTAGGTTACGCAAGCATCCAGGGGAAATGAATGAATGAGAACTGCTGAATCGCTCAAACGCTTAAAAGGCTTACCCTAATACTCTGCTGGAGTATGGATGAGACTGAGAACTGATGGTTAGGCCCTTGGTTTTCAACTGCAGCATAGATCTGCCCTCTTTCCTCTTCTACTACATCTGAAATTATGACTACTCTGGCTGCAACAGTCTGAGGCGGAACTCTTTCTCTTTGGTTACCCCAGTTCTCGAAAGGAGTTCTGAGGTTACTCTGAACAGAGGCAGATGGCTGAGCTGGAGTTCTTCTGGGGTTACCCTGGCTTGGGTGAGATGGACCTTGATTGGACTGGTATGAAAGGGTTGGTCTCTGAATTCGGGGTCTTTGACTTCCCTGTCCCCTTGACATGGCAGGAGTCGGGCAGTCTTTCAGTTGGTGACCAAAACCTTGGCATCCAAAACATCGGTTTTCACTTCTGAGTTCATCCTTTTGATTTCTTAAAAGAGGTGGGGATCCTGAGAAAGTATTCTGGGGGAAGGGTCTTCCTTCACTTCGGAATCTTCCTGCATCCTGATTTTGATTCGGGCCTTGCTGCCTCTTCGGGGGTGGAAAGTTTGCAGTACTTCCCTGGGCTTGGAATCTTTTAAAGTTAGAGGGTGCAGGCTTTGGTGGGACCTTTACTACAAGGGCTTTGGCAAAATCTTTTGCCATTCTTACTGCTTCAGCCATAGACACTGGCTTGGCATTTTGACCAGTGTTTCCAAGGGTTCGTTCATTCCCGGAATGAACCTGGCCATGAGTTGTTCTTCATCTAGAGGTGGTGAATATTTGAGTAGAAGAGCAAAGGCCTGGTGATATTCTTCGATGGTCTTGCTCTCTTGCTTTAGCTCTAAGAATTCATTCATTTTGATTTCCAAAAATCCAAGGGGACAAAATCTCTTTCTTAAATAGGTTTTTAGGTCGTTCTAGGACTGAGTATTTCTGTCCAGACGGTTGGTGTCACAGTGGTTCCTCCATGCTACCCTAGCTGTTTCCACTATTTTCAGCCGGGCAAGAGCCATTTTTCTCCGCTCATTGTAGCCTGTGATGTCAGAATATTCTTCCATGGCTTCCACCCATTTCTCCACGGCCTCGCCAAGGTTCTCCCCTTCTCCTTTGAAGGGTCCTAACTGAGTCCTATGAAGAGCCTTGCGAACATCAGGGTCAAGCTCGTCCTCTTCAGAGAGAGGGTCTGGCTGATGGCCACGGTTTTCTCGTCTCATGTTTCCTCGTCTCATGATTCTGTCAAAAATTTATATATTATTAAATTTTTAGTTTGATATCATCCACGAGATCCTAAGACTTAAGAGGTTCGAAAAACAATTTCTTAAACAAGACAATGATCTTATTGGAGATCTATGACATATGTCGGATAACAGATTTTTGTTTATCAGATCGTCCGTAAACAATCACTTATATAACAGGGAATTTTTTTCTCCAGAAAACATTTCTATATTTATATAAAAGTTGCAATATGTACATAGAGCAGCTTGGCTCCAGAATCACCGCCTCATTCATAATCGCATAAAGAAGCGAAACTGTGAAGAAGACATACCATGGTACACACAATTCATTACACAAAGAGGTGCTCTAATTCTATTTCTCGGGATAAAGCGGCTAAGAAGTCTAAAAAATCGGCGTGAAGTTCTGAAGTTCCTGGGTGAATGATCACAGAGTAGAACCTGTTGAACAAGTCCTAGTCTTATCAGAATCATGGCCAAGGAAATATTTTGCCTGAGCCTCTGACGCTATGACTGGTACTGACGTTAATACACCGTCCTCCACAGAACCACATATACCGACGTCGCTAAGAGAATCAGGAAAGTAAAGACTCTTAAAATGGTGAGCGAGTCTCACTCTGCTCATTCGGGTCGTAGCAGAGTTGATGAGGTGATCAAATGCAAAAGCTATCATATCCTGACTCCGAGAGAGTCCAAGAATCCCAGATAGGTTTGGGGTGTCCATCTATAAATTTCCAATTTAATTTATAAGTTTTCAATTTTTGAAGTTCATTCTCATAGTATTAACAAGCGAAAAACATTTCTTTCCCAGATTTCTATTAAAAATTTAGGCAATTTTTGCTCTGATACCAACTGTGAGATCCCTCTACCCCCTCCGCACACCGGACTCCCGATAGCTGACAGGCAGAAGCAGCCCCCTCGTGCGCGTGGCAGGGTTTCTCACTCGGGGCCTCGCCCACGAATGTCCAGGCACGAGACTAGGCTGGTGGTCACTCTGAAAACCAAAACCAGGAAAATTTTCCATGCCTGAAAAGCAGGGATGATTCCACCTTTTTGAATTTTCTTAACGAATTATTTTCTAACGAGATCAACTCTAAACTATCCTTCACCTGAATAAACCAGATAGAAGGAAACTATCACTGATATAATTTGATCATCTGAGTAAAATCAATGCTTTTTTCCTAATCAAGATCAGGCAGCACAGCCGTTGATCCACTCAATTGAGAAATTTATCAAGAAATTAACTAGCTACTCGAATCCTAGCGTGATCCTAAGATTTTTTAGTTTGATTATTAAAACTCCACTGATTCCAGCCTAACCCCATCTGGCCCATGGGTTAGCCACCACCCTGCCACCACTGGAATCGGTAGATCCAAACAAGTACTCACCCACCCATAATTGAAATGCCTTTCTTAACTTTAGCTTTAGAAAATAGATACGCACACACTCCTCTTTAAAACTTTAATATAAAAATAATCCATTAACAAAACAGATATGATCATAGATTTCATAATTCAAAATTTTCATTCAATCCCTTGTTTACAGAACGAGTACCACTCTGGACTCTTTGTTGGGACCAGCTGGTCAGCAACGAGATCCAGTAAACAGATTACAATAATCACTTCGTCAACATATATATATATCTTCCTCAACATACGTATGGGTGTCCTAAGCACCGCGAGCCCATGCATCGCCTGGTCAGAACCCTCCCAGGATCCTCCTTAGGTGTCCTGGCACTTCACTCAGGGACCGCTTCGTCGGCCCTCGCCCATCGTACCGAAAGCGCACCATTTTTCACCATACCCAGGCTGGTCAAGACCTGGGCAGGTTTTTGCCGCATGAGTTGTCCCTCGAACACTCCCCGCCAGCTGTTGCAACCGAACTTCCCTTAGATAAACATATATGCCAAATGCTCCCTTCAATATTCTGGCGTAAGATAGTCCTTTAAGAAAACAGGGTTTCTATGCAAGTTTTCAGTTTAGATTTTGTTTGAAAACCATGAATAATCTTAAATCCGTATCCCAATACTTCTAGATCCAGGTCTGAATTCCAAACAGAATTCCTCGAATTCTGTTAACTTGATCCTTAGGTCAAAATCAAAAGTCTTAACTTAGTTTCAGATTCGGTGGGGGATTTGAGTACCTTTTTCCTAAACTCGGCACATCGTCATTGATTGAAATTGATGAAGGAATTAGGTCTTGGTCAATAGTCAGAATCAGAGTTTGGGTCTGGAAAGGTTCTTCCTAAACTATCTTTCTCGAAAGGTACTATTAAAAATTCTCTTTTTCTAAATTTCGTTGGTGACAAATATTTGCTTACAGATTTCTAAAACATGAATTTCTTATGAGGAATCAAATAATCATTTATCTCGATCTCCGACTTCGATAATTTAATTTACCATCTTAGTGAATATGAAACGGTAGCATTTCTTCTCATAGATTATTTACTTATTCATTTTACCAATTTTTGTGGACATTAAACAGAGGATTAAGGAGAACCCTTATTTAATTATAAAGATTCTATATGCATCTTATTACGCATAAAATCCAATTCTGATGAATGTCACACTTTTATCATCATAAAAATCATTTATGTTGAAAATCACTCTTTTATCATGAAAGAATTTCATTTATGCATATGTTAATGCATAAAAACCATTTATGATGATAATCACACTTTTAATATAATAAAAATATCTTTTATGCATAGGTTTATGCATAAAAATCATTTATGATGAAAATCACGCTTTTAATATAAAAAAATATATCTTTTATGCATAGGTTTATGCATAAAAATCATTTATGATGAAAATCACACTTTGAATATAAAAAATATCTTTTATGCATAAAAATCATTTATGATGAAAATCACACTTTTAATATAAAAAAATATCTTTTATGCATATGTTTATGCATAAAAATCATTTATGATGAAAATCACACTTTTAATATAAAAAAATATCTTTTATGCATATGTGCATAAAAATCATTTATGATGAAAATAACACTTTTAATATAAAAACATATCTTTTATGCAGATGTTTATGCATAAAAATCATTTATGATGAAAATCACACTTTTAATATAAAAAAATATCTTTTATGCATAAAAATCATTTATGATAAAAATCACACTTTTAATATAAATTTTTTTTAATGCATATGTTTATGCATAAAATCATTTATGATAAAAGTAACACTTTTATAATAAAAAAATATTCTTTTATGCATAAAAATCAATATGATGAAATTAACTTTTATGCCTTATTTTAAGCATAAAAAATCCATAATGAAGAAAGTAACACTTTCATAATAAAAAAATTATCAATAAGTATCTTTCATAGATTTTAATTCTATTGAAAATCATTCTTTTATAAAAATTAATCAATATGCATCTTTCTATGAGAATGACACTTTTAGAATACTCTAACGATGGGGATTACTCTTTTGATTAATAAAAGATGAAATTTATTTCACAAATTTTCAAAAACTTTTGCCATAACCTCCTTTGTATGGCTGACCATTTTTCAAATTTTAACTTACTAAAATTAATTAGAAGTTCACCAAGAGTATTTAAATCATTCTAAAGTAAACATTTTCTACTTATTTAAGAGAAACATTATGAAAAACTTGATTTTATTCATTAATCAATCATCTCGGATAAGAATGGTTGGATTTACTAAAGAAGAGAGGGGAATGCCTTTTTTCAAATGAGGCATAACATCATTTGCAATTTAGAGAAGACAAAAAATAAAAAACCATAAAAAATCATAAAATGAATGGAAAAGAGAAGAATCTCCAACTTACTAAAAAATTTGAGAGCTTTCCTTTGGATTTATGGTTTGAGGGTTCTACTCTTGTTTGGAAACAAGAGTGGCCACCAATCTTTTGGAAGAGGAAAGGTCAAAAACTAATGAATTATGAGTAAAATTTATTGTTTTTGGCACTTGGGAGAGGCAGGGTAACAGTGCAAAACACTATTGAGTTTCAACAAAGGGGAAGGATTATATTTATAGAAAAAAGTGAGCTTCTAACCAAGCCAACTAATTCTAGAATTTTCCAGATCAGTTTGGTCAATTTTTGACCATTTTTGGGTCAGTTTTGCTCACTTTTTGGATCTAGTTGAAACAGGAGAGAGGAGAGATAAAAATATCTCATTATTTGGGAGTTTAAAACTCATTCAAGCATGTGAAATAGGCACCTCCTTCATGAGGGGAACTCCCCCATACTGAGGTGTCAAAAATGAATCATTTCACCTAAATATCTCTCTTTTTTAACTATTAACCTTGTCCTTAGTCAACTTTTCATCTTATGTGAGTATTTACTCATTTTTGGGAGATTTTTCTTTTATTCTTCTATTTATCTCCTCCCTACATTTCGATGAATCTTATTGGTCCATAGGAACCTTAATGTAAAATTTCAAAAAAATCTTCACCCCTAGGATAATGCCTCTTGAACAGATTATACTTAATTTCTAATGCACCTTCTGAAAATATTTTTGAACTTCTGTTTGAGGGAAACTTATTTTAATAAGATGAGGTATTTTTCTATCCAAAATTTTTTGAAAACTGAATTACCACTCTCTAGAAGATTTTCTCTCTCTAGGCCAAAACTGGTAAAAACAAGATCTTTTATATTTTTGAAGAGGGATTTGATTACAGGGAAAGATGTTGGACATCTTGAGAGGCTAGGGAGGAATCTTACATTCTCTCCCACTTGAAAAATGCGAGAGGGATTTGATTACAGGGAAAGATGCTGGACATCTTGAGAGGCTAGGGAGGAATCTTACATTCTCTCCCACTTGAAAAATGCGAGATGCCCTCATCTCGCAAACTGGGGGTAATCCCGCAACAAATCGGCTTCATTCTCCCAGGTGGCATCTTCAAAAGGATAGAACTTCCATTTTACCAATAATTCTCTGAGAATTGTGTTCCTGAGAATCTTTTCTTGAACATCAAGAATTTCTTCAGGTTGGAGTTCCATCTGTCCTTGGGTTGAAAAGGTTAGGATTTCATCATCAAGTACATGATTTGGGCTTGGCACATATTTCTTTAGAAGGCTTACATATGAAATACATTATGAACTTTGAGATGAGGAGGGAGAAGAAGCTCGTAGGCTAAGTCACGTACTTTCTTAGTAATCAGATTTGGTCCACAATATATGGGGGATAACTTCTTGTACTTCCCAAGAGATAGAGAACTTTTGGGCCGTACTCTAATGAAGACCATATCTGCTTCTTCAAACTTTCTGTCTGTCCTCTTCTTATTTGCATACTGCTTCTGTCTATCCTGGTGTGCAGCTTTTATATCTTTACGAATTGACAACATCTGCTGCTCCATGTCATCAAGCATCTGTCTGGACATCTTGACCCTAGTCAATGGGTCAGACCAAGTTAATGGAGTTAAGCAATCTTGTCCATACAAAGCTTTGAAAGGAATCATCCCAATACTTCTCTGATAAGAAGCATTGTAGGCGAACTCGACTAGGTGTAGATAGCTTAGCCACTTCTTGGGTACCCTGCCAGCATGACCAAAGTATATCTTCGATTACTTGGTTTACCCTTTCAGTTTGACAATCGGTCTCAGGGTGATGAGCTATGCTGAGATCCAAGAAAGTTCCCACTGCTTCAAAAAATGCAGTCCAAAACCTTGAAGTAAATTTGGGATCTCGATCACTTACTATTCTCCTGGGTAGGCCATGCAATCTGAAGATTTCTTTGAGGAACACTCTGGCCACATCCACTGCAGTGTAGGTTTCTTTTACTAGGATCAGATGGGAAACTTTGGTTAGTCTATCAACTACCACAAAAATGGAGTTGTAACCTGATTGCACTAAAGGTAATCCAGTAATAAAGTCCATATTGATACATTCCCACTTCATCCCAATGGATGTAACTTCCCAGGAATTTTTACTCTTTCAGCTTTGACTTTCTGGCATGTCAGACATTGACGTACATGATTCAGTACATCCTTTTTCAAACCAGGCCAAAAAAAGCTTTTCTTTACAAACATGTAGGTTTTGATGAAACCTAGATATCTTGCTATAAGGCTACCATGGGCTTCATTCAGAATTTGATCCTTGGTTCCCTCATCATTGGGAATGCATAGCCTGCGATTATAATACATAATGCCATCATCCAGGCTGTACCCTTGAACCTTGTTCAACTCCTATGGAGTTTTGCTTTCCTGCATAAGTAAGGTAGCAATAGAGCCAAAGAATCTATCTTGCATGATCTTCTCTCTTGCTTCAATAATCAAAGGATTTGATATTACAGTAATTGCAAGCAAGGAGGCTTTTCTGCTGAGGGCATCTGCTACCACATTTTCTTTGCCTGGGCGGTACTTGATTTCAAAATGAAATTCCTACAGGGTCTGCATCCACCTTCTTTGGCGCATGTTGAGGTCCTTCTGAGTAAAGATCCACTTTAAGCTCTGATGATCTGTCATTAAAGTGAATCTTTTTCCCAGTAGGTAATGTCTCCACAACTTTAAGGCATAGACTACTGAAAGTAATTCCAGGTCGTGGATAGCATAATTCCTCTCATGCGTTCTGAGTTTTCAGGATTCATAGGCCACTGCATGACCTTCCTGCATGAGTGCACCTCCTAGGGAAAAACCACTTGCATCAGTTACTACCTCAAAGGGTAGAGAGAAATCTGGCAGCTTCAGAACGGGATTGGATACCAAGGCGGTCTTCAGCTTATCAAAAGCACTCTGGCACCTGGCAGACCACTGAAATGGGGTATTCTTTTTGAGAAGGTTAGTCAGGGGGGAAGCTATGAGAGCATACTTTGGTATAAAAATTCTATACCAACCAGTCAATCCCACGAATCCTCTGACTTCTTTCACTGTCTTTGGTTCAGGCCAATCTATGACTGCCTGGACTTTCGCGGAATCCGGAGAAATTCCATCTTTGGCCAAGTATTCAATGTGGTCGGCAGAGAAAGTGCATTTGCTCTTTTTGGCAAAGAGTTGGTGCTTCCTTAGAATCTCAAGGACTTTTCAGACATGAGTCTCATGGTCAGCTGCATTCTTTGAGTAAATCAGAATGTCATCAAAGAAAACTAGAACAAAATCATCCAAGTATTCTCTGAGGATGTCCTGTATTAGGCAATTGAATGTAGCTGGGGCATTAGTTAATCCGAACGGCATGACAGTAAATTCATAATTCCCATGGTGAGTATTGATGGCTATTTTCGGTATATCTTGATCATTGATCCTGATCTGGTAATACCCCGATTTGAGATCTATCTTTGTGAAGATCTGGGCTCCATTTAGCCTGTCTAGAAGCTCATAATTTCTTGGGATAGGATGCTTATTCTTAACTGTCAGCTGATTTAGACCTCTGTAATCCACACAGAGTCTAAGCATTCCATCTTTCTTTTTCTGAAAGAGAACTGGCGCACCCTAGGTGAAACACTGGGTCTTACAAACCCTTGAATTATATCACACAATTACAACCTTTTTGTGCTTCTTGATAAATTTTTGACATATTTGGCTTCTTAGTTGATCTTTATTAGCCAATTGGCTCTGATAAATAGATTTTTCTTTATCCGATCGTCCGTAAACAATCACTTAAATAAGAAAATATTTGTATATTTATATACAAGTTGTAATAAGTACATAGAGTGGCTCGGCTCCAAAATTCAAAATCTCCTCGAGAGACGCATAAGACGACGGTAGTACTGGGCCATAGTCATGCCCTGTTACATAATTTCTCTAATTGCGAAGGGAGCTATTGTTTTCTCCTTAGGGATAAATCGACTAAAGAGTCTATAAACTCGGCAAGCAAGTCTGAAATTTTGAGGCGTTGAATGATATAGAATGACACCACGCGTCATTTTCAGCTTTATCAAAATCATGGCCAATGAGAGGTTCTGCCTCAGCATTGCATGCCGGTTGCAAGAGGCGTGGATATATAGCCCTACAAACCACTAATGCTGTTGTCTCTCCACTAGGTTAGGAAAATATAATTCCTCGAAATGGCGTACGAGCCTTGCTCGGCTTGTTCGAGTTGAAGCGGAAGAGATGAGATGCTCGAAGGCAAATGCAATCATTTCTTGAGACTGGGTGAGGTCGGGAATACCAGATAAATGGGGAACTTCCATCTATAAAAATAATTTCTTTGATTACAATTTCTTCATTAAAGGAGCTTACGGAATGAAAATACATTATGAAAATGCTATTTCTGAATTCTTATTAATAATTTCAGATAAGAATTTAATTATCCTTATTAGCTTTCAATTTGGCTCTGATACCAATTGTAAGATCCCTGTTCCCACCGAGCAACGGATTCGGGATACTAGCAGCAGAAGTAGCACTTCTCGTGCGGGACAGGGGTCCCACACTCGGGGCCTCGCCCACGGATATCCGGACAAGAGACTAATCCGTCGGTTTTTCCAAAACCGAACCCGGAAAAACTTCCTTCACCCGGAAAGTACGGGCGATTCCACCAGGATAACTCTTTACTCTAACGTAGTCAAGACCATTACTGATCAAGCTGATCCACCGACTGCACCTATAAAGATACTCGGTCAGATCAAGGAAGAAACTTGCACTTGGATCATTGGGATCAATGCTTTTTTCCCCATTAAGAGGCACAGTCGTTGATTCCTATCCATAGAACAAATACTATCCGGGATTTACTTTATCTATCGTAAACAGAAATTGAGACTCGATTTACGGATCCATCAATCCAGCCTAACCCCATCCAGTCCCATGGGTTAGCCAACTGCCCAACCACTGTAGTGATGGGATCCAATTAAGAATTTGGTTAGGTTTTGTCCCGGGTACCAAGGAAAAGAGTTCCAAGGCCCCCTAGCCGGAAGTTCATGCAAACATAAAACTAGTCACACCACTTACACACCCAATATGAAATTGCCTTTTTCTTAGCATCAGCTAACTTTAAAACAATCCTTTAATGAAACCATTATGTCACTGATGACAATCCTCATAGTCTCTGGTTGAATCCTTATTTCCAGTCATTCATTCATTGGTATACTTATGGCGTCATTGGCAACCAGAACACTCACCACCTATTCACTCAGGGGCTTTTACCATAGTTCCTAGCTCATAGTAACCGGCAATATATTCATATAACAGAATGGAATCTCCATGGAAGATCAGCAAGATCAACCCACAGATCCATATGAAAGAGCCATGGACTCATCCGTTGAGAACCAGCAATGTCAATCAACCAGATCCATGCCCGGTTTCAGAAAACAATCCTTATTCTTTATTCCAATATCTTCCACGACGCACGTGTGGGTATCTTCGACGACCCAGAGCCCGAGTACTGTATGGTCAGCACCCTCTAGGATCCTTCTCGCAGGTGACCTAGTGCTTCACTTAGAGGCCGCTTCCTTGGTCCCTCATCCACCGTACCGGAAGCTCACCATTTAAATCGAATCGAGGCTGGTCAAGACCTCGGTCGACCTTGCTACGTGAGAGGTCCTCCATTGACTCTCCGTCAGCAATTACAACTTTAACAGTTAGGTCTTCATGACCTTAATCCACAAGACGGTCAAAATGCTTCCCCAGCATTCTTGACATAAAACAGTCATTTACAAACAGTCACAAAATACAGTTTCTAAATCGAACTCTCGTCTTTCCACATTATCCCTCCTTAGTCCACATTAATTATTCCACATTCCATTCAATGTGTACTCATTCTCATCCATTTCCTCATATCGATGACACATTAATTCATATACACATTCACATTCACATCCATACATCCACATCTACATACATACATCCATTTTTACATCCTCATTTATACATCCACATCCCATATCCACATTCATTTTTACATCCTCATTTATACATCCATTTCTCATCCATTTCCTCATATCGACGACACATTAATTCATATACACATTCACATTCACATCCATACATCCATTTTTACATCCACATCCCATATCCACATTCATTTTTACATCCTCATTCTCATCCATTTCCTCATATCGACGACACATTAATTCATATACACATTCACATTCACATCCATACATCCACATCTACATGCATATATCCATTTTTACATCCTCATTTATACATCCACATCCCATATCCACATTCATTTTTACATCCTCATTTATACATCCACATCCCATATCTACATTCATACATACACATCCATATCCACATCCATACATCCACATCCACATCCACATTCACATCCATACATCCACATTTACATGCTTACCTCCATTTTCACATCCTCATTTATACATCCACATCCCATATCCACATTCATACATACACATCCATACATCCACATCCACATGCATACATCCACTATCACGTCCTCATTCATACATCCACATTTACATGCTTACCTCCATTTTCCCATCCTCATTTATACATCCACATCCCATATCCACATTCATACATACACATCCATACCCACATCCATACATCCACATCCACATGTATACATCCACTATCACGTCCTCATTCATGCATACATCCACTATCACGTCCTCATTCATACATCCACATCCTCATTCATACATCCACATCCACATACATACATACATCCATATCCACATTCCCATTCACATCTATACATCCACATCTACATCCACATACATACATACATCCACATCCACATTCCACATTCACATCTATACATTTACATCTACATCCACATTCACATATGTCAGGTGTTTTTCTGAGAGGAGTTTCGGGCTTGTGTACATACGTGTGCATGGTGTGAATGAAAACTTGGCCGTGGAATGCCTTGCCAAGTGTACAGGGTGGATGGATTTGGTAATGGGTTTGCAGGCCTGTCCGGAAGTGGTCTACTATCAGCTTCAAGTGACTCAATGACACCCTCATCCTTTGCTTTGTACCAACTAGCAAGTGGTCTACTATCAGCTTCAAGTGAATCAATGACACCCTCATCCTTTGCTTTGTACCAACTAGCAAACTCATCAAACACCACATCTCGTGAGATAACCACTTGTCTAGTTTGTGGGTTGTAACATTTGTATGCCTTTTGATCCTGTGCATATCCAACAAACAGACACTTTTCTGCCTTAGGATCCAACTTCCTCCTCCTCTCATCAGGCACATGTACATAAGCTATGCATCCAAACACTTTGAGGTGTCCAATGTCTGGCCTAAAACCTGTAAGTCGCATCTCTGGTGTACTTCCATGTATGGCTGCTGTAGGTGTCTTATTCAATATATACACTACAGTAGCACAAGCTTCTACCCAATAATAATCTGCCATGCTCTTTTCATTGAGCATTGCCGTGGCCACTTCACAAATGACTCTATTCTTTCTCTCAGCCATACCATTTTGTTGAGGTGTATACCTGCAAGTCAATTGTCTTCTTATACCATGCTTTCTCAAGAAATACTCAAAAGCATTTGAGGTGTATTCACCACCTCCATCTTGTTGAGATTCAAGCTCGATGTCAGTGTGAGCCAGCTATGCTATGTGCTGGCAGATTAGGTAGGAACATGTGTGAGACATAAATGACCGCGTGTCCAGCTGGTCATAGTGTGTGGACATTAGCTAGGGTTAGTAGAGTGTGGACACAACTCAGTGTGTGTTGTGTGGATTATGGATTATGGCATTATGCAGTGTGTGAGAGTGGAGATGGTTTCTCTCTATGGTTAGGGTTTGCAATATACATTAGGGTTTGCTCCTGTGTGTGTGTCTCCTCCCCCTCTACCGTTCTTTCAACATGGTATCAGAGCCTTGTACTGTCTATTAGGGTTTATGAGTGAGTGAAGAGAAGAGGGAAAAGAAGCTGTGAAGAGAAGCTGTGAAGCTTGCCATTGGAGCTGTGAAGCTTGGAGCACACCAATTCTTATCAGATTTGAGAGCTTGGCCTACCGGGTAAGGTCCTCTAAACATCCTTGAGCGGATTGCAAGTGATACAGGCAAAAACAAAGCAAATCAAAGCAAAGAAAAATTTTGGTTTTTTGGAAGCTTTTCATTAAAGCTTGGGAACATTGATGTATGGTGGAAATACATGTAAATCTGGCAAAAGACATATGTATTTGACAAAGAGGGATGTATTGGCAACTCCTATGCAAGCCCTAAACTCACTTTGGAGCAATTTGGATGCAAATGAATGTATGAAAATCTCTGGTTTTTGAGCTCTCACAAAACAGAGAAAAAGGAGTCAAAAATTGAAGCATTTGGAGCATATCTTTGGTAAAAATTCAACCATTGGTGGATTGCACACATACCCAAGTGTGTTGGGCACCTATATTCATCATCAAATAGCATTACAACCCTTCCCAAAGCTCTCTACAGCAGGCGGCGCTGAATTTACAGAGAAACAGAGTATTTTTTTCACTTTTTTGGTACGAGGAGGTTGATTACTACTTGTGTGGTTGACATATTTCACAACTTCTTTAGCAATTGGTTGCTATACACTTTGGAGAAGAGGGCTATGTGATTGGTTTGGTCAATTATGCCTAATTGAGCTGGGAATGAGCTGATTAAAACAGGCTGTCCACTGGTTGCAAAGAAATAGGGTCAAGCATTTAATCCTTGGTCTTATACAATTGGACAAATTCCTCTTACATGGAGTTGATGGACACTATTGATAAGCTAATGAATGCCTGGTTGCTCAATTTGGACAAATATTGAAGAAATTAGAGCCATTTTTCTACTGGTTTTTCTGGTTTTTCCCAAAACAGAGAAAGGGGTTTTCAAAAATTGATATGTACACATGTCAGATGGTGTTGATACTCTACATTGAGGTTGTTTAGGTGTCAATGCAAGTTTTACATACTTGATTGCACCACTACATTGTGATTTGGAGCCGTGGAAGCGCATCAAAATAGGGTATCTCGGACTACGTGAGTCAGTTCATCTTGGATGATTACAGGTTGATTTTCTACATCAAATTTGGAGTTTGTTGGCTACCTTGGAGTATCTGGAACATTCATTCAAGTGTGGTTGAGTTGAGGAAGGCTCATTTACAGATTTGAAGTGTGCGGAAGGTGTATGCATTGAGCAAACATGTCGGATAATCCAGTTCAGATTGTTGGTGAAAAGCTGGATAGGAAGAACTTCCAGGCATGGAAGTACATGATAAAAAGTTTCTTGAAAGGAAAAGGATTTTGGAATCTCATTATAGGTGCTGAGCCAGAGCCTGAGCTACCTCGACAACCTACACAGCAGCAGCTTATTGCTCATAAGCAATGGTCAGAGAGAGCATTCAAAGTGCTGCATTATCTGTCTATATGTATTTCTGATGCTATGCTCATACACATACAGGATGCTGAGAATCCCATAGATGCATGGGATACTTTGGTCAAGATGTTTGATACAGATACGAGTGCTCGCAAGTCTCAGTTGCGATAGCAAATACACAATTTGAAAAGGAATAAAAGGAGCATACATGATTATGTGCAAGAAATCAAGAAGTTTGCAGATGCATTGGCCACAATAAATTTCCCCATGCCTGATGATGATTTGGTGGATATTACCTTGCGTGGTCTTGGCAAGGAATACAAATCTTTTGATACATCTATCTCAGTGAGGAGTACAGGTTTACCAGACTTCGATGAGTTGGTTTCACTCTTGCTGGTTGAGGAAATCAAACTCAGTGATTCATTTCTGGATGCATCTTTTAGCCATGATGATAATGGCAGAAATCAGGCTTTCTTCGCAGAGAGGCTTTAGAGGCAGGGGGAGATTCACATCACGTGGACGTGGTGGTAATGGTCGTGGATGGCAGGATAGGCCTCCACAACAGAATTTTCAGCCTTCATATGGTGCTCGAGGTGGTCGTGGATATGCACCTCAGAGAGGCAGAGGTAACCCCCGTGGAAGAGGACGTTGGCAAGGCCAACAAAATTCTATGCAAGATGTTGAATGCCATTATTATGGGAAATATGGTCATATGGCGAGAGATTGTTTCCGCAAACAGAATGATTTGAGAGGGGGTAGAGCACAATGTGGTGGTCATTATGGTGGAAATTATGCACAACATGGTGGTGGAAACTATGCATCAACCAGTAATGATGGCACTGCAAATCATTTGTTCGCCATGAAACATGTTGTTGGATCAATGATGACAAATGCTGAGAATGATGATACATGGTATATGGATTCTGGAGCATTAAACCATATGACATGTCATGGTGAATGGTTTGAGCATATGAAGCCTATGGATGTAAAAGGCTATGTGGAAACAGGAGATGATACTCAGCATGCCATTACACATGTTGGTAGTGTACCATTGGTCATGCACAATGGTCAAACAAAGTCTATGTCTGATGTGTTGTACGTGCCCTCTATCACAAAGAGCTTGGCCTCAATTGGTCAAATGGTGGAACAGGGATTATAGGTTCGCTTCAACGAGCATGGTTGCTTCGTTGAGGACTTTAAACATGGTTGTAGAGTCATTGCTAAAGGCAAGAAAGAAGGCAGATTGTTTAAGCTGGATGCTGGAATTCCTGAGCTAAAATCAGCCATGTTCTCTAAAAGCAGGAATGTGGTACAGGACATTGATATGTGGCATAAGAGGATTGGACATGTCAATATACAGAGATTAAAGAACATGCAAACAAGAGGCATTGTCAGTGGATTGCCTAGGCTCAAATATGATGGACATATGCATGTTTGTGAAGCCTATCAGTTTGGAAAGCAGGCAAGGTTGAGGTTTCCTAGAGAAGGAAATATGGGTAGTAGGCCACTTGAGATCGTACATAGTGATGTATGGGGTCCTGCACAAAACCCATCTATCAAAGGCAGTTTATACTATGTGACATTTATAGATGATTTCAGCAGGATGACATGGAAATACTTTCTGAGAGAGAAGAGTGAAGTATTGGAAAAGTTCATGGATTTCAAAGCTTTTGTAGAAAAGCAATATGGCTGTTGGATTAAATGTTTGAGAACAGATGGAGGTGGTGAATACACCTCAAAAGCTTTTGATCATTTCTTGAGGAAGCATGGAATAAGAAGACAGTTGACTTGCAGGTATACACCTCAGCAGAATGGTGTGGCTGAGAGAAAGAATAGAGTCATATGTGAAGTGGCAAGGGCGATGCTTATTGAAAAGAGCATGCGAGATTACTATTGGGCAGAAGCATGTGCTACTGCAGTGTATATACTGAACAAAACACCTACAGCAGCCATTCATGGAAGCACGCCAGAGATGCGGCTTACAGGTTACAGGCCAGACATTGGATATCTCAAAGTTTTTGGATGCATAGCTTATGTACATGTGCCTGATGAAAGAAGAAGGAAGTTGGATCCTAAGGCAGAGAAATGTGTGTTTGTTGGATATGCACAGGATCGAAAGGCATACAAATGTTATAACCCTCAAACTAGACAAGTGGTCATCTCACGAGATGTGGTGTTTGATGAGCTTGCTAGTTGGTACAAAGCAAAAGATGAGGGAGTCATTGAGTCACTTGAGGCAGATGTGCCTGTGAACTTGCCACAAGCAAGTTCTAGTTCTACTACTATGTCTGGGCCAGCAAGCTGAGAGTAGCAGTGTACGTCCATGGTCAGGACGTTTGAGGCATGAGAGTGTGAGCACTGGGAGTAGTGCTATGGATAAAGGAAAGAAGAAGGTCGAAGGAATCGGAATCATAGGTTATGAGTCATCTAGTTCAGAGAGTTTGGATGAGGAGCTTGGCATACTTGTTTTACGCACACCTGGTGCTAGGCAGGATAGATATGTGCCACCACATGCTAGAGTTACAGGTGCACAGAGTGACCCGCATGCATTGCAGAGATCCCAGAGGATCAGATATCCCGTTGATAGATTAACATATCGAGATTTTGCTATGCACTATGCATATATGACATCTATGGTGAAGCATGTGGAACCTACATGCTATACAGAGGCTATTGGAGAGCATGTATGGGAGAAAGCAATGGATGTTGAGATGGACGCATTGGTCCATAATGACACATGGGACTTGGTTGCATTACCAAAGGACAAGAATGTTATTGGATGTAAATGGGTTTACAAAGTGAAGTGAAAATCTGATGGTTCTATTGAGAGACATAAAGCAAGATTGGTAGCAAAGGGTTATGCACAGACCCAAGGTTTGGACTATGATGAAACCTTTAGTCCAGTGGCTAAGATGGGCACAGTGAGAGCAGTCATGTTGCTATGGCTGTAGCTAATGGCTGGGAAATGCATCAAATGGATGTCAAGAATGCATTTCTAAATGGAGATCTACAAGAGGAAGTGTACATGGCACAGCCAGAAGGGTATGTACACCCAAGATATCCCACTCACGTATGCAGGTTGAAAAAGGCATTGTATGGTCTGAATCAAGCACCTCGTGCTTGGAGTGATAAGATGAGCAGATATCTTATCTCACTTGGTTTTCAAATTTCTACAGCAGATTCTTCACTCTATGTGAAGAAGACAGAGCATGGGATTGTTTTACTCGTCATCTATGTGGATGACTTGATTATCACAGGTGATCATGGTGCAGATGTGATGCATGTCAAGAAAGCTTTGAGTGGGCAATTTGACATGAAAGATCTTGGTGAGTTGAGATACTTTCTTGGAATCGAAATGATCAAAGATCATGCAGGTACATGGTTAGTACAGAGTCAATATGCATTGGATATGTTGGCAAAGTATGGCATGACAGGGTGTAAGCCTATGAGTACACCTTTGGAACAAAATGTGAAGTTGCGGGCTGATTATGGCGAGGAATTGGATGATCCTTCTATGTACAGGAAGATGGTTGGTAGTCTCATATACATGACTATCACACGCCCGGATTTGAGTTACGCTGTGGGGCTAGTGAGCCAGTTTAAGCAGAGCCCCAGGAAACCACATTTGGATGCAGTGAGACGTATCATGAGATATGTGAAAACCACTGCACATTATGGTCTATTTTATGAGAGTGGTAAAAGCTTGGACATACATGGCTACACACATGCTGATTGGGCAGGTAGCGCATATGACAGGAGGTCTACTAGTGGTTATGCTTTTACACTTGGAAGTGCCATGGTGAGTTGGAGTAGCAAGAAGAAACCTACAGTTGCTTTATCCAGTACAGGGGTGCAGCCATTGCTACTTGTGAGGCTATATGGTTAAAGAGTCTCTTGACAGATTTATGTGAGCGTATTGATGGCAAAGTTGTCATTCATTGTGACAACATGAGCAGTATACAGTTGGCAAAGAATCCAGTGTTTTATGCGAGGACCAAATACATAGAGGTCCATTATCACAGAGAAAAGGTGCTGGATGGTACAGTTGATCTTCAGTATGTGAAGACTGATGAGCAGGTGGCAGACATCTTTACAAAGACACTTAGCAGGGAGAAGTTTGAATACTTCCAGACTATGTTGGGAGTACATGGGATGAGCTTGAGGGGGAGTGTTGAGAGTCTTGATATCCCAAGCTCATCTACATCTTCATCGGTAGTACATCATGAGCTTGAGAGGGGCTGTTGAGATTCAAGATCGATGTGAGTGTGAGCTAGCTATGCTATGTGCTGGCAGATTAGGTAGGAACATATGTGAGACATAAATGACCGCGTGTCCAGCTGGTCATAGTGTGTGGACATTAGCTAGGGTTAGTAGAGTGTGGACACAACTCATAGTGTGTTGTGTGGATTATGGATTATGGCATTATGGCATTATGCAGTGTGTGAGAGTGGAGATGGTTTCTCTCTATGGTTAGGGTTTGCAATATACATTAGGGTTTGTTCCTGTTTGTGTGTCTCCTCCCCCTCTACCGTTCTTTCAACACATCTGTCCTCAAACATCTAATCCAAGAACCATATTGCTTTTCTGCAAAAGCATTGAAATCCATAAACTTTTCCAACACTTCACTTTTCTCTCTGAGAAAGTATATCCATGTCATTCTGCTGAAATCATCAATGAATGTCACATAATATAAATTGCCTTTGATAGATGGGTTTTGTGCAGGACCCCATACATCGCTATGTACTATCTCAAGTGGCCTGCTACTCATGTTGTGCCTTCATTAGGAAACTGCAACCTTGCTTGTTTTCCAAACTGACAGGCTTCACAAACATGCATATTCCCATCATACTTGAATCTAGGCAGCCCACTAACAATGTCTCTTGCCTGCATGTTCTTTAACCTTTGTATATTGACATGTCCAATCCTCTTATGCCACATATCAATCATTAGGGAAAAAGGGAGCTCATTTTGGGGCCCTGTAAGAAATTCACTATTTTTTGATTTATTTCTCTCCTAAAAGACCTAAAAATAATAAAATATGGAAACATGGCTCAGAACTGTCAGTAAGGACTACCGAACTGTCAGTTCAAAAAAGAATAAGATAATCTTTTGTCTAACTAACACGATTTTGCATTAAATATCTCCTTAGTTTTTTTTTGTTTCCCGAAGATTTCGCATCTCTTTTGACGACGTGTGCATGCCTCTCATAAAGAATCCATCAGTGAACTTAATGATTATATGGATACCACCACACTTCCACGATTCATGTTACAAAAAAACTATGAGATTGACAAGCAAACTTTGCAACCTCAGAAGCACAAAAAATGGCCGATACTAGTGAGTCACAATCTCAGAAAGAAGCGATTACACCATCTTCACATCGACTTAGAAGAACAATATGCTCCAGCACAAAAAAGACGAAAGGATACGGTGCTAAATGCTCAACAACGGGAAAATATGAGAAGAGAAGGGCTCCAACATATTGACTTATGGTGCGATGGAAGCATATATCCAAAATGTCTAGTAAAAAACTCTACGCCTCCATTTGTCAATCCAACCACACTACTGAGGTTTGCGGGCGATGGACAAAATGGACTTCTTGGTTATATTTCAGCACAGTCTGCATTTGCAAAAACATATAAAACGATGTACCTATAAGAAAAGGGGGCCAGGATTCAAGAGATAGCCATTCGTGCAAAATTGGAGCAGCAGTTGTTGCAGAATGAAATTGAGGAGCATTCAAAGAGTAAAAAAGAGTTGACAAGATTGAGAAGGAAGAGAACCGTGCTTGGAGACAGACAATGAAGCAGGAAGATTAAAAACATTACAAATTTGAAGGCTGGGACTGGTGGATGCAAGCGAAGAATTTAGGAAGCAAGGCTAGTTTGTAATTTTTCATTTTTTATAGTCAAAAATGCTCTCAAATGACTATATCTATTTTGTCCATTAACGCAAAACAAGATTGGAAGTGTTGAATAATATAGGCATATTGTGTTGTTACTATAGGAAACTATTGGAGCCTGCAAAAGAAAATATGGATCCCTACCTTCTTCCAGTTAAACAAATGAAAGGATTGCTTTCTTGTGGTGTAGCAAAAGGTTTGATTGAAGAAAAAAAATACAAAACAATCAAACGCAATGTTGTAGAGGACTTTATATCCAATAATCAAGTTGATGGTACTACAATCCAAGAGGCTCTTGATGTTAGTGGAGTTAGCAGGAAGGGATATAGTTCGATTTTCCATGCGATATCCTCAACTTTGAGAGATCAAAGGATTAAACGAGTTTTACTACCAAATCCAGCAACCGTGTGGAAGATAAGAGGTCATTTGAATGAAAGTATAAATGAGTTTATTAGACAATATATCCATATTGAAGAAATATTTCATGGTTGTGGTAAAGGAACCACCATGTATGACCCTTGGAACAATATATTTGTAGATCTACAACAACTTCAAAGAAGAATGGTCGAGTTTTATGGAATAACATTTGAAGAGTGCAAAGGCATTTTGAAATTTGTTATCAAACTGGATGAGTGTGAGGTTGTAAAGGAAAAGAAAATGGAAAGGATTACTATTACATTGATGAATGGAGCACTTGATACATCATTGACTGAAGCGAGTTCGAAGTATTTTAGTGTGCAGTCGGAGAAACACATATGGTGGTTAGGCTCGTTCCAAGTATAATCATTTTTTGTTTTGTACTTGATTTTAGTCAATGTTTTCAAATCTTTTATAGTAAGACTTTTGTTTTCTATAATTACAGGTGAAGACAGAAGACCATGAAACACTAGATTGGGTGTTTCACCACACGGAAATACCAAGAATAATTAAAAGACAAGTGCAAGGAGAGAATCTCCATGTTGCAGGAAAAGGTGATTTTCAAGTAGAGTGGCACATGGCGGGGGATCTTAAAACACTTAAGTGCATGTATAACGTTAGTAAAGGAGGTAACTCAAAGTCTCCTTGTCTTTACTGCAAAGAATCAGCTCAAGTAATGGATTCCAAATGGTGGAAGAGAGCACCTAATAGAGATAAAGTTGACCTGACTTCAAGGCCATTCTTGACATTCCACTATGTAATGTTCACATATGCACATTGCATGCTCTATGTCGAATTATTGGGAAATTGGTATTTTTGTATATTGGATTTGCTTGGAAACTCCGTCCCGAAAGAAATAGAAAGGATGCTCTTCATGCATTGGAAAAAGTGTTATCCGATATAGGTCTGCATGGAGGTGATGTTCATATCACAAAGGATTAGGAAGGTCATGTCCACCTAAAACCCTAGACAAACATTTAAAGAAGTAAACAATGGCTTCTCCATTGTTGCTCAAATGCCTATGGTAAATCAAGATCTTAGCACTGCCTAGATCATGAATATAATGAGCTAGGCTTGACATTTTGCCAAACCCAGCCGGCCTGCTTCCACTTGTTCTCTCGAGGAATGTGTCATCCTCAATTTGTAGCTGCCACGTATTAAAAGATTGGAGTGAGACAATAATACACAACTACAAAACATTTAAACACAAGATAAAGCATTTGAAGTAATAAGATCATACCAACAAGAAGTTCATCTTTCCAAAGATTTATTCCTCTCCCCTCTAGTCCAGCCTCTTCTTTAAGCTTTCCCTTGTGAAGTGCTGAGAGATTCATAGCTTCTTGGGTGAGCTGGAAGGCAGCTTCATCTAGCTCTTGGAAATTTTCAGCCTCTTTGAAACAAATAGTAAGGGCCTCTATAGGATCAAAAGTTGTTTCCAAAGCTAGTAGTGAATGGTCATCCTCCATGCCAACCTCCTTGTCAAGCCTTGAAGCCTGGGCAATAAGGGAAATGGCATAGTCCTCCCTCAAATTGAACATACACTCTATATCATGGAGGAAAACATAATCTTTACCACCAATCAAGACACCTGGAAGCATGGGCACTGCATAGTTGCTGCTCTGAACATCAAAATCTTCAACTGGCTGTGCTGCCCTAAGAGATTCAGGCCTCAGTTGAACAAGGTCAAGAGCAGCCACTTGCAGCCCCTCATCCTCGAGGTTGATATCTTCTTCCTGCTCTGCCATATCTGTTGCCACAGGAATATCCTCTTTTTCCTCCGCTACAGATATATCTTCTTCTTCAGTCTCCTGCCCTTGCTCTTCTAGAGATTGCTGATGTAAGACAATGTACATAAGGAATGCCATGGTTTCCTCAAGCACTCTACACTTTTTGGTGTGCAAGTTACAGCTGAATTTATATTCCTCAGGCAGGCTGTCAAATCTTCTATTCACATGGTACCTCAGCCTGTCAATGGAGACAATATGATTTATATGCACAAAAACCTTTTCACCTTCCACAATTCTTCCTGCCTCTATCAGTTGTTTGAAGGTATCCCAATGGTCTGAAAGAAAATCTCTATGATGCTCCAATACAAATCATAGTGAACTCCCTGTTGAAAATACTGTGGTATATGTGGAAGTTCCTCTGAGCCTTGCACTTGTGAAGAAAGTCAAATAGGAGCAAATCTGGAGATTTGTCCTCTTCTGGTTCCCTTTGTTTTGAAAGGGAAGACTCACCTTTCTGCTCCAGTCTCTTGCTTTTGCTTGAACAAAAATTTATATATCATGAATTCTATATGCTGACATATGCAATCAGGGAATGTATAGGATATCACCAAACAACTCTCTTCATGAGCACACATGAATCACCTGGTGATTGCTGTGGTCTGAGTATAGCAGCAGAAAAGTCCAGCTTCCTCTTGAAAGGAGGGGCCTGAGAATCAACTGTTCCAAAGCAAAAACTTTTCTCATCATCAAGAAAGAAATCCCCAGGGACATAGAAAGCAAAACAATGAGGAATAAGTGAACACAAGAATTTGCAAGAAAACGCGATGCAGGGCCATTTGGAAAATGTCAAGTACTCTCCTCGCATTTTGTTGCAAATTCTCCATTTCTATTGACATCCATCTCCAATCAAATGCTAGGAACATCTTACAGTGTTCTGGACAGTAAATGATACTAGGAGGAATTCCCCAGGGCAAAAGAGAGCAAAACAAAGAGGAAGAAATGAAAACTAAAACTAATATAAGAATTTGTAGGAAAACGTGATTTAGGCCATTTGGAAAATGTAAAGCACTCTCCTCGCATTTTGTTGCAAACTTCTAAGTCCTATTCATATCCATCTCTAATCAAATCCTAGGGTGATGTACCAGATTCCTAGGCAGTAAGATTCAAGAATTCTATAGATGGAAGAAATATATATCAAAAAACATTGAAAAGAATATAGATCTCTAACCTTTCTTTTCCTCTTCCATACTGTTGGTGATTCTCCTGCTCTCTTCCAAACTTGAGCTGCAGCCTAGGTAACCTGGAGATCTAGCAGTGGTAGTAGTCTTTAAGCAGGTTGCAGAGTGGATGGAGTGTGTTGGGTAGGAAGTGATCAGAGGGGGAAGGAAAAGGATGATGGGAGGGTGCTGGCAGGGATGGAAGACGGGGAGGGAAGAGTGTTAATGGATCTGATTATGAAATCATGATTGGCACAATTTCCAAGGCAAAAAGTGACTTTCAAACGTGTCAAATTTCAAATTCCAAAAGATCTGGGTGGGACCCACACGTGTTAAAAAATGACTACATTCCACACGTGTGGTATTTATTAGCTACTTTATTTGTATTTTGCAATAATCTATTCACTCCTGTTTAATCTCTCCTAACTCAGCTCTCTTGCCTCTCTACCTCCCTACTCTACACCATCAGCATCTTGACCAGGAGCACAGGTTCATCCCCAGCACAGGGTACTCATCACCAGCACAGCACACCTACAGATAGCTTCCAGGTCAGTAAGACACTCTATATCCTTTTCTTCTTGTTTAATAGTATATTAGGGTAAGGTACTGAGTGATGTGATGTAGCTTAGATATTATGATAACTATTATATGCATTCCTTAGCTTTTTCCACTGCAAAGAGAAGCAGGAAGACTTTTGAATTGGGCTTATTGAGTGAAAGCTTGATCACTTCTTGCCTTCTATAGACTCAATCCATCTTGCACCAAGTTGGAAACACACTGAAATGACTAAAGGCATGCTCCAGTATGCTGCCTCAAGAATTTGCAGTAAAACGCGAGGAGGGGGCTTTAGGAATCTCAAACAGTCCAAATCGCATTTTGTTGCAAATTTAAAACTGCTGCTTCATCCACCCCTATCATTGTGATTTTGTGTCTTTCTAGGCTATTCAAGGCTGTATACTCCTTGCATAAACTCAATCCATATTGTTTGTAGTTGTAAAGACAGAGAATTCACTGTAGGAATGTAATAGCATGTTGTTTCAAGTATTTGCAAGAAAACGCGATGGTGAGCTGTTAGGAATTTCAAATTATCAAAATCGCATTTTGTTACAAATTTATAAATGTTGCTTTATCCACCTTGTCATTGCCTTCTTGTATCATTCCATGTTCTCCATGGCTGTAATCTTTTTCCATTGCTTTGTATGCAGCTTTTCAGAGAGTGATGGCAAGAACCAAGGCAACTGCAAGGAGGGTTGGCAAGGGGCCAGGGCTTGCAGCAGAGCAGCAGCTAGGGCAAATATCAAGGAATCTAGTGTGCCTCAGGGAAGAGTTGCACATGGCAGGAAGGGGAAGCCAATGAGCCTGCTCCAGCAAAAGTCCAAGAGATTGAGACATTTTGCAGGTGTGCTAAAGGAGATCAGGACGTAACAAAAAGCTATAGGCTTTGCAATCCCCAAGGCACCTTTTCAGAGACTAGTGAGAGAAATATGTGATAGTTGGCACCTTGGTTTCAGGTGGAACAGGACTGCCATTCTTTCCTTACAGGAAATGGCAGAGGATTACTTGGAGAAATACTTTGAAGATGCAATGCTTGTAGCAGCCCATGCTCATAGGGTAACTCTGATGGCCAAAGACTTCAACACTTTGTCCAGAGTGAGATGGAGGTATGACAAGCTGGTCCATCCTATGGAATGGCAGGACATAAAAATGAGAGACATATTATTAATTCCACCTACAAGAAAATTGAAGGTAGATAAGGTGAAGGTTGTTGAAGTAACCCACTCAAAGAGCACCAGAGGGAAAGCTGCTTATGGGGAGTCACTGAAGCAGCAAATAGAAGAATCCAAATCTGCTAGACTGTACAGATGGAGCTGCAGATACAGAGAAGGTTGCAAGAGCTGGGCCCTAACATAGTTGTCCATATTGAAGATGAAACTTCAGAGAATAATTTTGACTTGACAAAACCATTCTTGGCAGCATTGGCTCATAAGAATGAGTATTGCTTAGATACTATCATTCTTGCAATGCTCTAGTAAGTGTCTTTTATTTTACATTTGTTTGCAAAACAATCCTTATTGTACCTCCTCCTTTACACCCTACCCTAATTATTGTTTTGTCCAATGTAGCATGATGAGAAGCTGGCTGAACCAATGCTGTACAGCATACAGTTCATATTATTGATCCTGCCATTTCCTTCAAGTTAAGAGATCCAAAGGAAACTCCCATGGATATTTCCAATTGGTTCAGACACTGTGATTTTGATCATGTCGATATTTTGCTACTTCCATTCCATAACAAGTATGTGGGTGACTGCTTCTTTTGGGATTTTTCTTCAAGATTGAGAACTCTTGTAGCCTTTGATTTCTTAATGCTTTTTTCCTTATGCAGTGACCCCACTGGAGCTTTGCTTCTATTGACATCTAGCAGAAGCAATGCTTTTTATTGAACTCTCTTAGAAACACACACAAAGAGGTGAAATTGAAAGTGGTTTGTGTGCTATTTTTAACTTTAAACTTCATTATTTTGATTTAATGCACACTAACTGAATTATATGTACTGCACTTGTATTAGAAGGCTTCTAGATGCATTGGATCATTGTCCTCCTAATGTCAATCTTTTGGATTCAATAGAGCCAATAGATTTAGAGATAGAAAGTCGTTCCCTCTACTGATGTCTATTTCATGCTATGCCTTTGAACTTATTGAATAATTTTATTTTGTTCAAATATTAACAGTTTCTAACATATCTTTCCAACTATCCAGACACCACAACAAGATGATTCAAGTAGCTGCACGGCTGGAGAGTGCTGATTAGTGCCAAATATATACTTTCAAGCTATTTTGAGATAGGACAGCCAGAGCTTGTAAGAAAAAATAATTTTCATTTAGCTTCAAAAAATTTGATATTGGTACAAAGTGTTCTAAATCATCATATCTCATTGCAGATGAGAGAAGATAGCTTCAGCTCGAACTATGTATATAGTTTCAGAGCTGATATAATTTGAAAGTTTTTGAAGTATGCCTTCCCCAAACCTATTGTACTAGCTACTATCGAGTTGGGTGAGAGCTCTAAAGTCCGAGAAGGTGTCATACACCTTGATGACACAGATGATGCGGATGTGGTGCCACAGGAACAAGGACCTAGTGCTGATGAGGAGAAGCCACAAGAACAAGGACCTGCTCTGCTGCTGATGTTATTGAGGAGATGATGGAGCAGCAGCAAGCAGATGGTCCAAGGGTAGTAGAGGAGACAATGGAGTAGCACCAAGAGACTGTACACGACAGGATGGAGCAGCAGAGAATAGATTCTCCAAATAAAGATGATACGGTGAGCTTGGACCATGTAGAGCAGCCTCTAGATCAGCCTGTAGAAAAATAGAAAGTTGTTGTCAAGAATATGTTCTACATATATAATTAAACACTTCTGTACAGAATTTTACTTTATTGAATATAATACCTTTGTTTATGGAGTGTGTGTTATCTCAATTTTCAATGTCTTTGCATTTTATAATATAATACCTTTGTTTATGGAGTCTGTGTTATCTCAATTTTCAAATTTTCAATGTCTTTGCATTTTATTGAACTCTCTCTTCTTTTGAGCACCTGCAAAAAAGCAATATGAAACAATAGGGTAAAGTAAACTAATAGTAGTGCTTAATGAGACTAGGATAAGTCAGATGGTATACCTTCTTATAATTGTAGATAAATAAAAAGTCCTTTGAAATAGAACCTTCTGTCTCAAATAGAATGTCATTGCGCAATTGAGCTAGGGAGGAACATTGTCTTAATGAGATATTGACTAGCACATCACCATTCTCAACAACATCAATATTAAGAAGTTTATTTTCTGCACCAAAAGAATCTTCATCTTGATCCATTGGGACTAGTTTTGTACCTAGCATTTGACTGCGCTTATAATAAAAAGAAAAAAAAATTTTTCTGATGCAACCATGTACTTCAGTTGCATAGAAGGCTGGACAACCTCACAAAACACTGAACTACATGTCTTCTTATCCCAACCTTTATCCAAAAATTATGGCATGCATGCCAGACTTGTTGCTTTAACTGTGAACATGTATTGTTTTTGAAACCTTCACTGGAAAGGTATTAAACAAGTCTACAAAAACTGTGAGAGGCATGCATAAAGAAATTTTTATTATCCTTGTGGCAATATTGGGCCTTAGAGCTTTCTGTACTTCTTTGAAAAGCTTGGCCCTATATGCCTCTGTAACACTAAAATGTGGGAGAGGCCAATCCACTGAATTCCATGCCGGAAGGTCTTGTTTTCTTAACACACCATGTGTGTTTGCATTGTCCGGCAACTGATAAAAATGATCAGTAAAAAATATACCGGATTGAGCTAGCTCTGCTGCACATCGACCTTGGTATTGTTGTTCTCCTATCGATCCATGCAAAACATCTATAAATCCCAGAATACAATCGATGTTTTGCCATGTCTCATACGATGAAGGGTATAAATCTGAAATAAAATAACACAAGAATGTCAATAAGCAAAGAAAGAAAGCTTTATCTTAAAAATCCATACACCTCATAAAGAACAAAACCACAATAGAAAAATATACAATTAGGCCTGTGTTGCTGAAGATCATTTGGATAGTCTCGCAAGACAAGTTCTTTATGCATATACACATGCTGAATCAAAACTTCTTTCACCGATATCTTCCCTCTGGTGATTTTAAAATCTCATACTCTTCCCTTCCATGATGCCAAGAAAATGTTTTTTGTCTGGGGTCTCTTTCTTTTTTTAGGTTGCATGAGCACCCATGCTCCTTTCGAAACACTAAACCTTTCCCAAGTTCCTTCCGTTTTGACTGTACTTGAATTATCTACCAAAGAAATAGAAGAAGCAGGTCGACGGGGTAAGGATGTGTGGTATAATTCTACCTTCATAGCATTATCATCCACAAAGCATCTTCCACAAGAACGGCCATAGTTTTTATTCACCATGGAGACCTTGTGAATCTGTAACCACAGCAAAGTAATGTAAACAAGATAACAAAGTGAAGTTTCAAGAAAGAGAAAATGGGCAGACAGACAGTTGACAAGAAACATCTTACTCTAAGCCAAACAGGATCAAGGGAGCAGTTTTGGAAAAGAAGAGGCTGCTGCACAATGAGGCAGTGGTGTAGAATGGTAGACCTTTCGAAGGAAAGGCAGCACAACATTTCAAAGTTCAAAGGAAGGTGGAAGCGGGAAGACCCTTGTCAGAGAAAATGTCAGACTAGATTCTATCTTCATGTCCAAAGATCTTGTGAGAATAAAAAACCAATCTCCACATTAATGTAGCACGCTTGTACCTACATAAAATATTGTTTCTTTTATCTATTTTCTCTTATTTTTGTGAATTTCCAACGTTACGTTGGCCCTCTATTCATTGGTTGAGAGCTTATTTTTTCAAACCGTAAAAGGCTCCAAAATGAGCTCCCTTTTTTTCTAATGGTCCTGTACCACATTTCTGCTTTTAGAGAACATGGTTGATTTTAACTCAGGAATTCCAGCATCCAGCTTAACTTACAACCTGCCTTCTTTCTTGCCTTTAGCAATGACTCTACATCCATGTTTGAAATCCTCAACGAAGCAACCATGCTCGTTGAAACAAACCTGTAATCCCTGTTCCACCATTTGACCAACTGAGGCCAAGCTTTTTGTAATCAAAGGCACATACAATACATTTGACATAGATTTTGTTTGACCATTGTGCATCACCAATGGTACACTTCCAACATGTGTAATGGCATGCTGAGTATCATCTCCTGTTTCCACATAGCCTTTCACATCCATAGGCTTCATATGCTCAAACCATTCACCATGACAAGTCATATGGTTTGATGCTCCAGAGTCCATATACCAAGTGTTATCATTTTCAGCATTTGTCATCATAGATCCCACAACATGTTTCATGGCAAACAAGCCATCATTACTGCTTTGATGCATAATTTCCACCATGTTGTGCATAATTTCCACCATGTTGTGCTTTACCCCCTCTCAAATCATTCTATTTGCGGAAACAATCTCTTGCCATATGACCAAATTTCCCACAGTAATGGCATTCCACATCTTGCATAGATGTTTGTTGGCCTTGCCAACGTCCTCTACCACGAGGAGTACCTCTGCCTCTCTGAGGTGCATATCCTGCTGTGGTGACCTGTCCTGCCATCCACGACCATTACCACCACGACCACGTGATGCAAATCTCTCCCTGCCTCTAAAACCTCTTTGTGAGTAGAAAGCCTGATTTCTGCCATTATCATCATGGCTAGTAGATGCATCCTGAAATGAATCACTGAGTTTGACTTCCTCAACAAGCAAGAGTGAAACCAACTCATCAAAGTCTGGTAAACCTATACTCCGAACCGAGATGGATGTATCAAAAGATTTGTACTCCTTGCTAAGACCACGTAAGGTAATGTCTACCAAATCATCATCAAGCATGGGGGCATTTATTGTTGCCAATGCATCTGCAAACTTCTTGATTTCTTGCACATAATCATGGATGCTCCTTCTATTCCGCTTCACATTATGTATTTGTTGTCTCGCAAACTGAGACTTGCAAGCACTCGTGTCTGTATCAAACAACTTCACCAATGTATCCCATGCATCCTTGGGGTTCTCAGCATCATGTATGTGTATGAGCATAGCATCCGAAACACATATAGACAGATAATGCAACACTTTGAATGCTCTTTCTGACCATTGCTTATGAGCGATAACCTGCTGTTGTTGTGTAGGTTGTCGAGGTAGTTCCGGCTCTGGCTCAGCACCTGTAATGAGATTCCAAAAACCTTTTCCCTTCAGAAAACTTTTGATCCTGTACTTCCATGCCTGGAAGTTCTTCCTACCAACAATCTGTACTGGATTATCCGACATATTGCTCAATGCAAATAACACCTTGCGTACACTTCCAAATCTGTAAACGAGCCTTCCTTAGCTCAACCACACTCCGATGAGTATTCCAGATACTCCAAAGTAATCAACAAACTTCAAATTTGATGTAGAAAATCAACCTATATGCATCCAATGAACTGACTCACACAGTCCAAGATACCCTGCTTTGATGCGCTTTCCAAGGCTCCAAATTGCAATGTAGTGGTTCAATCAAGTATGGGTAACTTGCATTGACACCTAAACAACCTCAATGTTGAATATCAACACCAACCAACATGTGTACATATCAATTTTATCAAACCCCCTTCTCTGTTCTAAGAAAAACCAGAATAACCAGTAGTAAATTTGCTCTAATTTCTTCAATCCTTGTCCAAATGAGCAACCAGGCATTCATTAGCTTAGCAATGATGTCCACTAACTCCATGTAAAAGGAATTAGACCAATTGTTTAAGACCAGTGGAGTAATTGATCGATTAAACTCACTCTGTTTCTTTGCAACCAGTAGTAGATAGCCTGTTTAATCAGCTCATTCCTAGCTCAATTGATTTTAATTGATCAATCCAATCATATAGCCTTCTTCTCTAGTGTGTGTATCAACTAATTGCTAAACCAATTTTGAAGTTAATCAAGCACCCAAGTTGATTTTGGTCCTCCACTCAGTAAAAATAGTGAAAAATACTATGTTTCTGCTGTCCAGCCTGCTCTCCTGAGGGATTTGGGAGTGTTTAAAGTGCTAATTGATGATGGGATTAAGTCCCCAACACACCTAGGTAAGTGTGTAACCAATCAATGCTTTGATTTTTGCCAAAAACATGCTCCAAATGCATCAAACTTTGACTTCCTTTTCTCTGTTTTGTGAGAGCTCAAAAACCAGTAAATTCCACTCATTCAAATGCATCCAAATTGCTCCAAAATCAGTGTAGCGCTTGTACATGAGTTGCCAATACATTCCTTCTTGTCAAATACATGTTTTTTGCCAGATTTACATCTATTTCCACCATACATCAGTGCTTCCAAAAACCAAAATTTTTCTTTGCTTTGAGTTACCCTAATTTGCTTTGTTTTTGCCTGAATCACCTGCAATCCGCTCAAGGATGTTTAGAATACCTTACCCGGTAGGCCAAGCTCTCAGATCTGATAGTAATCGGTGTGCTCCAAGCTTCACAGCATCAATGGCAAGCTTCACAGCTTTTCTTCATAGCTTCTTCTCCCTCTTCTCTCACTCACTCATAAACCCTAATAGACAGCACAAGGCTCTGATACCATGTTGAAAAATAGGTAGAGGGAGAGGAGACACACACACAGGAGCAAACCCTAATGTATATTGCAAACCATAACCATAGAGGAAAGCCATCTCCCTACTCACACAAATGCATAAAGCCATAATCCATAACACACACAACACACTATGAGTTGTGTCCACACACATCTAACCCTAGCTAATGTCCACACACTATGACCAGCTGGACGCGGTCATTTATGACTCACACATGTTTCTACCTAACATGCCAACACATAGCATAGCTGGCTCACACTGACATCGAGCTTGAATCTCAACAGAGGACGTGCATGATTTAGGAAGGGGGGAATGTTCGAGGGGAACACTCACGGGAACACGGATTATGGAAGGAGGCCAGAAGCAATTAATGCGAGAAAGCGGGATTGTAGCCATGGGAACATAAAGACGCACATAATTTTTTCATATTTTTGTGCCGAAGTACAATGTAAATCGTTTTAGGCCAATGTGGGTTCTAAATGAGAGTTCTAAGTGTATTAAGCAAGGCTCACTTATGGGGTTGTTCGCTCATGTGTGAAAGAGGCCTAGGGTTAGGGTTAGTGACATCTCTATAAAAGAGATGTTAGCTAAAGAAAGGGGATATTTTTTGGCCATTCTCATAAGCTATTGAGTGAAGCTCTTGAGCTCTCAAGCTATGGCAACTCTCTAACTCTCTCTCTATTGTACTCTAATGAGCATCAAGCTCCAATGAGTATAGCTCCACTTCTTTCTCTTAATCTGTTTTAGCATCATTGAAGTAGATTAATCTATGATTAGTTGAATGCTTCTTTCTTTCTCTTGTGTATGCATGCTTGTAGTGTGTGTGTGTGTAGTCTCCATTGATGCAAGCTCTTGCCCACTTCATTGGCAATGAGTTATATTCATGGATAGACTCTCTCTATGAGCTTGTGGGTTTGTGAATGTTACATTCTATGCTTGATTAAGCTTGTGGGTTAGTAGATGCATGCTTATGGGTTTGCTGGCATTAGCGAAAGCTAAGATTTAATCAATGTTTGAATGGGATTAAGAGATTGCCATGCATTGCTTGTTCTCTTGATTAGTGTAGTGGATTTAAGGGATTGAGAGATTGATTGAGGTGTTGAATGGTTGAATCGTCAAGTGGTGGTTCGTGTATGTGAGCTCTCCCTCAAGGGATAAGCCTTCATGCACTAATCGGGTCGAGTCCTTGGATTGACATTGTGTTTCTTAACACATTTTTTGATCGGTAGTACTCTATGAGCACTATATTGCACGGTAGAGAGAACCGCTCTACAGTTGCCTACAACTTTCTACTTTTAATGTCATTCTACTTTTTGCACTAGTCCTTTGCCATGTGTCTTGGTTTGCCACAGTAATAGCACTCTATATGCTATTTGCATTTTGATTTCCTTGCCAACCGTCTCAGCCTCTTTGGCTCCCCCTGCCTCTAGACTGGCCTCTTTCACCTATGTGTATGATTGCTGTTGTGAATTATTGGACTGTTTTTGTCTAGAAATCTGATTTCCTTGTGGGCCGCCACCACCTTGGCGTCCACCACGGCCTCTACCTCTACCTCTACCTGAATTAGAGTAGAAGGCCTGTTTCGATGTGTTCTTGCTTTGTGAAGAAGAAACCTCACCTAAAGCCTTTTCTTCTACGATTAGCATAGATATCAAGTCCCAAAAGCTGAGAATATTCTCCCTAACTGTAATGGAGGTCTTTAATGGCTTGTACTCTTTGCCAAGCCCATTCAGATAGACACTCACCAAATCATCATCCTCCCCCACTGATAGATTGATAGACCCAAGGGATTCAACAATGCCCTTGATCTTTAAGGCATATTCATTGATTGACATGCTTTTCTTTTCCACAGTATGCAACTCTTGCTTTAACTGCAACTTCCTTGCCTTTGTGTTAGTCTTAAACATCTGAACCAGATTCTGAACTTGTGGAGTGTTTGCATCATGTATGTGTTCTATCATATAGTGTCTGTGACACTAATTGAAAGCTAGTACATGACTTTTCTTGCACCCCTGATTCCAATCCTTGAATGCCTTTATATCTACAGGAGTGGCATTCTCCTCATATAACTCTGGAGGCTCCTCATTGTCTCCTTCTACATAATCCCAAAATCCTTTACCCATTAGGAAATTGGTCATTATGAACTTCCAGGCATAGAAGTTATTCTTATTCAGCTTCTCACTAACAATCTAATTAATTTCATCAGACATGTTTTTCTACAGCAATCAAATAACCTACAAACAGACAACTTCTGTATGTTGGAGCAGCGGTACTCTAGCATAGCATGTGTGTCACCAAATGTGATCAGAGTACATGTACATACACCCAGTATATCAAAAATACATGTGAACACCTTGTCTGCACTTTCAAAATGCACTGCTACATTGCAATAACAAGATTTCAAGTAGAAATAGTTCTTTACCCCAAAACTTCGAGAAAACTACCAAAAATACCCCCTCCAGTGTGACAAAACAGGGCCCGTAACACACCCGAAACGCGAATCTGGCTGAAAAGTTTTATCCATTAGGATAATAAACCTTCCTTCTTGTAGCTCTGCTCCCACGAAGATAACTCCTCAATCGGAGATGTGTAGCTTCCAAAGCTATACTGAGGGGTTGTTGTACCTAAACCAACAAGGGGAAAGAGATGATGGTTCTCTTACCCATGTAGTACCGCTTCCTTCCTTGCTTATTCTTGCCTCTTACTTGCCTCCTTAGCTCTCACACGAGCCAGGTTCTGATACCATAAAGAGAATGTGGGGGAGAGGGAGAGGGAGAGCTTCAAACCCTAGCAAGCAAACACATACACACAAGAGAGAGTAAGACACAAGAGAGAGATGGATGGCAGAATTTTCTTATATCTTTCTCTTCTCTACTCAACCAACATAACATAACTATAAGAGTACACACTATATGGGTTAGTACTCAACTACTAACAACATGCAAGGGTTGGTCCATAATGTGAACCTGACTAAATGAGCTGGCGCTATAACTATGCCAGTCTCTAGTAATCCAAAATGGCTATCACACAGCTTGTCATCCCACTGGCCACATATCACCCATATAATCTCACCAACCATGCCAGTGGTGTAGATGCAGAAGCTATCACTCAGGCGAGTTATCAATGTCCGTCGTAGCACTAGTTGAGCTCGATATCTTAACATACTCCACCGATCACCTTGTTTGGAAAAGGTTTTGAAGTTGGTCTTGATCGGCACAGGCATCAATGTGTTGAACCATCTACTAGCTTTTCCCTCTAAGCATAGGTTCAACGCATGTATCTTGGTGGGATAGTTGAGATTTCCAAAGGCTTCACATCTTTGTTCAAACATTTGAGAATTGAACAAGGTCTGTTGTTCCGTCGTATTTACCCATAATTTTAAAAATTTATACGACGGTATTTCTATATGAGTCACTCAAACCGTATGTGTGCTCTTGTTGGAAGAGACTCACTAAGTCCTTGGGCTACCCCCCTTTCTAGACTAGTCAGCATGCCCAAGGTGTGGGCATCCCCCAGGAAAGGATTTGTACTTATAAGATTTTTGGGAGATGTTAGGTAAGGGACCAAAGCCTGGTGGGATCGAAGTGATAGGGGGTGTAAAACCCGATGACACACTTGTTACAGGCATAGCCAATGGTATCCGGAGGTGCATTTACAGCATGGATCTCAATGGCTTGAAGATGTCAGCCATTGGGTTCAGTTCTTGTGTGATCCCGGGTAATCCCTCCATCATAACCATATCACAGTGCCTAAGTGCTCCTTAATGAGAAAACACAAATTCTTTTTTTTTTGGCTTTTTATATTTTCTCATAGCCCATTACAGCCTTAAGAGGCTAGGCGTTCACTTCGTTGGGTTAAACACGTGCCCGTTTTCAGCCCTAAATAGCTTAGGTGCTATACGCACGTGAACGACCTCTTAGAGATAATTTTCTGGAAAAAGCATATGCTAGTAACTTCCCAGATGGAAGAGGAGGTCCTAAAACCTATTTTCCATCACTCTCTCAAGAAGGAAAAAAATTTAAGCATTTTTTCCAAAAGGAAGTTTGAGGGAGTTCCAAAAGGAAGTTTGAAAAACTCTGTATGAGGGAGTTGTAGTTTTTTTGGAGTACTACAACTTTGTTTTCCTGAGTCGTCCCCATGATTTTGTCGTTTAGACCTTAAAAAAGTATCCCGAATATAACTTGTCATCATTGTATACGAATTTTTGTGGTTTGACTGTTTTTTGCCTAGATTTCCGAGTCAAATTTTGAGGCAGCTGATCGAAGGCCAAAATGGTTGATTTTTACATTGGACAGTCGAGTCCAAAGTCGAAGAACTTGGTGTCATCTTTTCGATGAGCCCTGGAGTGCCTTCATTGAATATATGATTTAGGAGATACGAGCCTCCAAATAGGGGTGTTTTCTAGAGTCTATTTTTAAAAAAAATCGACAGCCCGTTTTCATGCCGACGGACTTCACGGGTTTTATAAATTTTATTTTTTTTGGTGTGGTTCTTCCCAAGGACGTGAATCTTTTGGGCGTGAACTTTAGTTTCGTGAAGTTGTAAGAAATGGTTCACGTCGTGAACTGGACTTCACGAAACTATTAAATGCAAATTTTTTTGGCACACGCACGGTTTTGGAGAACGTGAATCTTTTGGGCATGAACTCTAGTTTTGTGAAGTTGAAAATGGTTCACATCGTGAACCGGACTTCACGGAACTATTAAATTCAAAAAAAAATTAGAGTCTAGTGGGAAATACGAAATTCCCTTTTGGGGGGGATATTTTTTTAATTTAAAATGAAAGGGATATGGGTATTTTTCCAAAAAGGTAAGTGGGAATAAAAAAAATCAACCTTTTTAATGACACCCCTTACACCCTTCATAAACGACTCCCAAAATGGACAAACTGACAACTCATGAGCATCTACTCATTAAATGCTCATTAGTCTTAATGAGTTATGTAAAAAAAGTAATTAAGAATTTATCCTTTCACTAATCTTTCCCTCTTTTACATTAATCAAAGACTTTAATTAACCACTGATCCTGAATTAATTCACAATGAGCACATCATTGGAGCAAGGGGATGCTAATCTGAGCTATTCTACACCAAATCTCACACAAATCACCATCAAATCCACATCTTTTTCATGGAAAACCATTAATCAAGATAATGGGCAATGGGTTATGTGTAGATTAAAGGACAAAAAAATGGAAAAAGCCAAGGGATGGCTCCTCGACAGCGGTGCCAAAAATGTTATGGTTCACCCTAACCCTCCTTGAAACACATCCAAAAAGAGATTACCTGGTGAACCGCAACTTTCGTGAGAATCTTTCCAATGGTCGAGCTTGTAACCCTTGACGTTTCCAAGCTGTACCACTCCTTAAGAAGCAATTCCACCGTGCCTCCCGCGAGCATTGTTACACCGTCGCATTGCACTATGGGTACTCGCCCCTCCTCTCACCTCACTTCACTCACACACACTCACTAGCATGCATTAGGGAGAGAGATTAGCAAGAGTAGGACACAATGGGAGAGTCTGTTGTATTATGAGAGAAATTCACTTATATACCTGGCCATAAGTTTTCACACTCACTTAAACTATAGCCGGCTGGGCACTTTAGGCTCATAAGAGGCCTAATGCTATTACAATAAATACTCTCATAATATATCCATGAAGTACATCACTTAGGACTTCATCCTAGCTTACTACCACACGCTCGTGAAATGGGAATAGCCATAAATACTCTGTTACACCATTACGAGTGCCCGTCCAAGTTGTAGCTTTGGACACTATTGCTTCATATCTTGAATGTATGACCCTTTGGTGTATCTACCGCGACTCCTTGATGTAAGATAATGGCGGTAGCTCTTGTTTATCCTAGAATTGGGTTAACACTTTCTAAAACATGAATTTCTTATGAGGAATCAAATAATCATTTATCTCGATCTCCGACTTCAATAATTTAATTGAATTTTCTCGTTTTACCATCTTAGTGAATATGAAACGGTAGCATTTCTTCTCACAGATTATCTACTTATTCATTTTACCAATTTTTGTGGACATTAAACAGAGGATTAAGGAGAACCCTTATTTAATTATAAAGATTCTATATGCATCTTATTATGCATAAAATCCAATTCTGTTGAAAGTCACACTTTTTATCATCATAAAAATCATTTATGTTGAAAATCACTCTTTTATCATGAAAGAATTTCATTTATGCATTATGCATAAAAATCATTTATGATGAAAATCACACTTTTAATATTAAAAAAGAATCTTTTATGCATACGTTTATGCATAAAAATCATTTATGATGAAAATCACACTTTTAATTTAAAAAATATATCTTTTTTGCATAGGTTTATGCATAAAAATTATTTATGATAAAAATCACACTTTTAATATAAAAATTTATCTTTTATGCATATGTTTATGCATAAAAATCATTTATGATGAAAATCACACTTTTAATATAAAAAAAACATCTTTTATGCATAAAAATCATTTATGATAAAAATCACACTTTTAATATAAAAAATATCTTTTATGCATAAAATCATTTATGATAAAAGTAACACTTTTATAATAAAAAAATATTCTTTTATGCATACTTTTATGCATAAAAATCAATATGATGAAAGTAACTCTTTTGTAATTAAAAAAAATACTTTTATGCCTTATTTTAAGCATAAAAATCCATAATGAAGAAAGTAACACTTTCATAATAAAAAAATTATCAATAAGTATCTTTCATAGAATTTAATTCTATTGAAAATCATTGTTCTATAAAAATTAATCAATATGCATCTTTCTATGCATGAATGAGAATGACACTTTTAGAATACTCTAACGATGGGGATTACTCTTTTTGATTAATAAAAGATGATTTTTTTTTCACAAATTTTCAAAAAAATTTACCATAACCTCCTTTGTATGGTTGACCATTTTTCAAATTTTAACTTACTAAAATTAATTAGAAGTTCACCAAGAGTATTTAAATCATTCTAAAGTAAACATTTTCTACTTATTTAAGAGAAACATTATGAGAAACTTGATTTTATTCATTAATCATTCATCTAGGATAAGAATGGTTGGATTTACTAAAGAAGAGAGGGGAATGCCTTTTTTCAATGAGGCATAACATCATTTGCAATTTAGAGACGACAAAAATCGTAAAAAACCATTAAAAACCATAAAATGAATGGAAAAGAGAAGAATCTCCAACTTACTAAAAGGAATTTGAGAGCTTTCCTTTAGCGGCTTGATGGTTTGAGGGTTCTACTCTTGTTTAGAAACAAGAGTGGCCACCAATCTTTTAGAAGAGGGAAGGTCAAAAACTAATGAATTATGAGTAAAATTCATTGTTTCTGGCACTTGGGAGAGGTAGGGTAACAGTGCAAAACAGTATTGAGTTTCAACAAAGGGGAAGGCTTCTATTTATAGGAAAAAATGAGCTTCTAACTGTGAGGTGAAAAAAAGAAACAAACACTAGGCCTCTATAGCCTTCCACCTCGCAACTTTGGAATACAACAACAATATGGGGGCACCAGAGACGATATCACACACATCTCATTACACTCAACTCACTCTCAACCTATGGGAATGGCCAGGTCATCGAGGCCGGAGCTCGGCGGCTCAACGTATCCTCTTCTGCAGTCGAAACCATAGACAATGGGACACCACAATCCCCAACACAACACACACTTTCTTCACACTTCACCCTTCCCAAACCACCCACAAAATCACTCCTTCCATTAAACACATAGACAAGAGCCCACACAGGTTGCCATCCAAAATTGAACTCACACACATACCCACAGCCTGCCTCTTCTTTGCTTCAGCACCTTCACATGTTGGCACCACAGTCCTTGCAGCCACAGCCAGCTAAAAAATTCATGAACCTTGCGCATCCAGCTTTTCCTTACCAGCCCGTCGCCAAGGCCACCCTCTCTAGCTGCGCTCCTCTGTCTTGGCCTGTAGCCACCTCTGCAGCACAGCTGACGACCAACCCTTCGCTGTACTCAGACGGCTCCCCTTGCCTTCCGTCTATCCCCGCTATATCACCAGCCAGGCGTCCTTTTCGAACAAGGCGGCTACTCCACCAGTCGCCTGCAGCTTCCGCTACTTGCACGCTTATCCTTAGCGCCTTCTCTTCCACAAGGCGGCCACACTCTTCACGCTCTCCCACCTTGCGTGTCTGCCGAATCCCCAGCCAGCTCTGCAGCACCCGCTAGTGACCTCCAGCACAAGGCGGCCACCCTTACACGTCTGTGCCTCGGCACCCACACATGCGAGAACCCACAGATCCTTCGCCTCTGCACTTCGCTTGTCGAGGCGACCACTTCTCCTCACCAGGCTGCTCCCATGTGGCGCACTGCAGACTCTTTTTGCTTCACTTACCAGGCGGCTCTTTACACAAGGTGGCCACACCTTGAATCTTCGCCAGCTTCTTGACGATCACGCTGGCAGCCAAAAAAAACTTCCATGTGGCCTCCTACAAGCTGGCCACGTGGATATCATTTTTTTTAAAGCCTTAAGGATGGCCACCAATACTAAGAGGGCTCCTCCTTTCCTTATGCTTCGGGTCATCACGCCGCGCCCACTACTTTTCCAAACAAGAGCTGCCCACAAGCTTAGAATCATCAGTATCATAATTACCAAACACAATCATTCCCCATGCTCCAAAAGCGGCCTCTCTTCCGAATGAGTCGGTGCCCCGCATTTAGCAACCACCCGGACACCACACTGCTGTAATAAAAAACTTCCAAACTCAAGCATCTGCTCCAAAAAAAACAATACGCATGTACCAGCTCACTGCAAAACCACCCACTCTGTACATTTGCCAGGGCATTAAGGGAAAGCTTATTCACAAACCACGCATCCCATACGTACATAGACTCAAAACACCTTTTAGATTTTTGCCTGACATGCTTTGCCAACCCCCCAGCCTGCTAGAGCATTCATGCTCAACAGAAAACAAGAACTTGCATTCATATTCCTAGATCAAACGGCCAAAGTTGTATCACCCAACTTAACATCATAGCATACCACATCCACCCATATGGGTCAAAGACCATCCTTTTAAATTCACCATGCCAGCATAAAGGCTCTTGAAAGAACAAGGACTGATCAATACACTGCCACCACTTGAGAAGATAAGCATCCTCAACATCTGCATGCAAACCATGTCCAAAACGCATAGACCACCATTCAACTTTAACATCCAAGAGTACCTGTTTTGACCATATATCCATCTTTTTCATTGAAAGCTTCTCCTTTATCACCACACCATTCTCACCCATAGTAGCTAAAAACCCCTTTGTAACATCCTCATCACACATCCTATCCTCTTTGTCTAAAACTTTGGTCGATTCCTGCTTCAAAGCATCACATAAGTGATAACCCACAAGGCATAGACTCATCTGTCTAACCTGTTGTATGGTAGCACTCATCATCAAATTCAAGACCACTTGTGAACACCATCCTCTAACTAAAGCATACAAGGGAGCATTATCTTTCCTGTCCAAAGTCACATCAAAGCAATCATCCATAACATTCTTGTCTATGCCCATCCAAGTTTCATCTTCATGCATAAGATCCATATCACTTGGCTCATCAGACAAGGAAACATCCACAGCATCAATCACATTCTCACAATCATAAACATGCTCATCCAAGAAGTCCGCAATGACCTGCTCCTCTTCATTCTTCAAAGCAATCAGCTCATGGTCCACATCTTGTCCACACATATAAGCACTCACATCATCATCCTCAAGTGAAAAGCTCTCTACCCTGTCCTCCTTGGTAATGGTTTGTATAGAAGAATCATCAAAACAAATATCATTATAAAAAGCATCTTTTTCATTGGCCAAAAGAATCTGCTTACCCTCCCACATGGGTGTGTCACCACACATATGTTCAGCATCCGCAGCCACAATCAAGTCATCACCAAAGAGCATTCCAAATTACTTTCCACAATAGCATCGACATTCGATTGCAAGGAAATCTCTTCCTCTACACAAATTAGCACATCCATCTCTTCATTCGGCATAATAATATCTTCGACACACCCATGTGGGAGGGTAAGCAGATTCTTTTGGCCAATGAAAAAGATGCTTTTTATAATGATATTTGTTTTGATGATTCTTCTATACAAACCATTACCAAGGAGGACAGGGTAGAGAGCTTTTCACTTGAGGATAATAAACCTCAGTGGGGGCACCAAAAAGATGTGAGGTGAAAAAAAGAAACAAACACCAGGCCTCTATAGCCTTCCACCTCGCAACTTTGGAATACAACAACAATATGGGGGCACCAGGGAGTGGCCAGGTCCTCGAGGCCGGAGCTCGGCGGCTCAACGTATCCTCTCCTGCGGTAGCCGAAACCATAGACAATGGGGCACCACAATCCCTAACACAACACACACTTTCTTCACACTTCACCCTTCCCAAACCACCCACAAAATCACTCCTTCCATTAAACACATAGACAAGAGCCCACACAGGTTGCCATCCAAAATTGAACTCACACACATACCCACAGCCTGCCTCTTCTTTGCTTCAGCACCTTCACATGTTGGCACCACAGTCCTTGCAGCCACAGCCAGCTAAAAATTCATGAACCTTGCGCATCCAGCTTTTCCTTACCAGCCCGTCTCACGCCAAGGCCACCCTCTCTAGCTGCGCTCCTCTGTCTTGGCCTGCAGCCATGGCCTGCACCAACCCTTCGCTGTACTCAGACGGCTCCCCTTGCCTTCCGTAACCACCTCTGCACCAACCCTTCGCTGTACTCAGACGGATCCCCTTGCCTTCCGTCTGTCCCCGCTATATCACCAGCCAGGCGTCCTTTTCGAACAAGGCAGCTGCTCCACCAGTCCCCTGCAGCTGCCGCTACCTGCACGCTTACCCTTAGCACCTTCTCTTCCACAAGGCGGCCACACTCTTCACGCTCTCCCACCTTGCGTGTCTGTCGAATCCCCAGCCAGCTCTGCAGCACCCGCCAGCGACCTCCAGCACAAGGCGGCCACCCTTACACGTCTGCGCCTCCGCACCCGGTGCTTCACACATGCGAGAACCCACAACTCCTTCGCCTCTGCACTTCGCTTGTCGAGGTGACCACTTCTCTTCACCAGGCTGCTCCCATGCGACGCACTGCAGACTCTTTTTACTTCACTTACCAGGCGGCTCTTTACACAAGGCGGCCACACCTTGAATCTTTGCCAGCTTCTCGATGATCACGCTGGTAGCCAAAAAAAACTTCCATGTGGCCTCCTACAAGCTGGCCACGTGGATATCATTTTTTTTATAAAAGCCTTAAGGATGGCCACCAATACTAAAAGGGCTCCTCCTTTCCTTATGCTTTGGGTCATCACGCCGCGCCCATTACTTTTCCAAACAAGAGCTGCCCACAAGCTTAGAATCATCAGCATCATAATTACCAAAACAATCATTCCCCATGCTCCAAAAGCGGCCTCTCTTCCGAATGAGTCGGTGCCCCGCATTTGGCAACCACCCGCACACCACACTGCTGTAATAAAAAACTTCCAAACTCAAGCATCTGCTCCAAAAAAAACAACACGCATGTACCAGCTCACTGTAAAACCACCCACTCTGTACATTTGCCAGGGCATTCAGGGCAAATCTTATTTGCAAACCACGCATCCCATACGTACATAGACTCAAAACACCTTTCAGATTTTTGCCTGACACTAACCAAGCCAACTGATTCTAGAATTTTCCAAATCAGTTTGGTCAATTTTTGACCATTTTTCATACAATTTGATATTCAAACTCAAAATTTGTAAATTAGTAATTGGGTCTTCAGATGGAAGTACCGCAATTCTATGGAAGCTTGACTTGCTTGAGGCCTAGACATGATGGTATTTACCTTATAGTTCCAAGTATCATGACTACCCGTATATACCGAGGGTATAACTGCAGCTCTTTACCGGCAGTATATACGAGTAAATCTAAGACTTGAAATTATAAGCATTAATGTTATCCAGATGATGATTTCGAATGTGGTTGATATGATTTTAATTTTGTTTGAGAACTGATGAATTGATTTGGATTCTGATTGAAAAATGATGATTTTTGAAATTTAGTTGAAATATAATAACCTGAGCAAAACCACAATGAGGATGAATGGGACGAGTCCCTATGATGATAAATGATGATAATGATTTCAGCAAATCACTTTGAGATTAGTGGATTGTGTTGTCAAATTGCTACTGTTAATACTTGACACGGATGATCAAATTAAGGGATGTCAAATTGAGAACTTACTTAACTGAAATTCCCGTGGAGGAATGTTCAGAAGGAAAATTTTCGGTCTAATGGACCATTATCGTGTTAAAGATATGAACGATATGATCTGAATGATTTGTTATTTAATGATGAGTTCTATATAAGGGATATTTATCCCCGTATTCTGTTGGGTTGACCTGAATATAAGGAACCCCAGAATAAATTGGATCTTAACAAAAAGAGTTGTTCTCTACTTTGCGAGATAAGGATATCTCGCACTTTTTAAGTGGGGTAGAATGTAAGATTTCTCCCCCAGCCTTCGAGGTATACAGGAGTAAGAATCTTATAATTATTCCCTCTCTAAATAAAAGAAAGATTCTGTTTAAAAAGGGAAGACACTTTACCCAGAATACCTTCTCAGGAGCCCACCTGTTTTAAAGATTCAGAACGATGAATTCAGAAGTGAGAACCGGTGTTTTGGATGCCAAGGTTTTGACCATCAGTTAAAAGACTGCCCGACTCCTACCATGAAAAGGGCACAGGGAAGTCTAGAACCCAAATTCAGATACCAATTCGTTCATACCAATCTAATCAGGGTCCGTCTCTCGGACAAGATTGCTTAACTCCATTAACTAGGTCCGACCCATTGATTAGGGTCGAGATGACCAGTCAAATGCTTGGCGACTTAGAGCAACAGATGCAAGCAATTCATAAAGATATAAACGCTGCCCAAGATCGACAGAGACAATATACAGATAAGAAGAGGACAATCAGAGAATTCAAAGAAGCAGTTATAGTCTTCATTTGAATACGGACCAAAAGAATTTCTTTATCTCTAGGGGAGTATAAGTAGTTATCCCCCAGATATTGTGGACCAAAGAAAGTAGGTGACTTAGCCTACGAACTTCTTTTATCTCTTCATCTCAAAGTTCTTAATGCCTTCTATAGAAAAATGTGCCAAACCCAAATCATGGAAAGATGGTAAAACTTCAGTGGCAAGATACCGTTGGCTTCTAAGTTACACTAGCTCCTTCCTTTATATAAGTCGTAACTTTTACTTGTCGCTCACAGTAATCTTACTTCCATCAATCTCCCTTCTTCTTAATCTCCTTCATGGCTTGGCAACAGGAATTAGTTTTATCCATGATGATTTCTCACCTTCAAGACGCAAGCGAGTCTGTGAAGAAGGATTTTATAGAATAGTATGAGCGCTCACTTTTTCCTCACTTGGGAACTTCTGTAGCTCAGACCAAATGGCGGACCTATCAAGATATAACTAGGGTAACACCCTGGGGTCAGCAGCACTTTCGTAACAATGTCCGCTTGGCCATGGTTATTGAAGCCTTGGGTTTGGATCCCCGATACTACTACGTCATGAGATCAAGACTGTAAGATTCCTCCCCAGCCTCTCAAAATGTCCAGCATCTTCCCCTGTAATCAATCCCTCTTCAGAAATATAAAAGACTTGTTTCTAACTATTTTAACTTAGAGAGAGAAAATATTCTGGAGAGAGAATATTTAGATTTTTAATATATTTGGATAGAAAATTATCTCATCTTATTAAAATAAGTTCCCCTGAAACAGAAATTCAAAAAGAACTTTCCAATGTGCAATTGGAATTAATTGGAAATGGGTATAAAGGACCTTAGCCTAAGGGTCTAGATTTTCAGAAATTTTTGGATTATGGTCCAATTAAGGTTCCTATGGGCCAATAGCATCAATCCATGTGCAAGGAGGAGATAAATCCAATTTGTAAAAGAAGATACCCAAAAATGAGTAAATGCTCACATAAGATGAAGAGTTGAAAATGTACAAGGTTTATTAGTAAAAAACTATGAGCAATATTAAAAAGAAGATACCCAAAAATGAGTAAATGCTCACATAAGATGAAGAGTTGAAAATGTACAAGGTTTATTAGTAAAAAACTATGAGCAATATTAAAAATATGAGATATTCTGGATATCCAAAAATGAGATATTTTGGGTATCCAAAAATGAGTAAATGCTCACATAAGATGAAGAGTTGAAAATGTACAAGGTTTATTAGTAAAAAACTATGAGCAATATTAAAAATATGAGATATTTTGGGTATAATGATTCCATTTTGATACATATGTAAGGAAGGGGAGTTCTTTAAAGGAGGTGCATATTTCACATAAGATGAAGAGTTGAAAATGTACAAGGTTTATTAGTAAAAAACTATGAGCAATATTAAAAATATGAGATATTTTGAGTATAATGATTTCATTTTGACACATATGTAAGGAAGGGGATTTCTTTAAAGGAGGTGCATATTTCACATGCTTGAATGAGTTTTAAACTCATAAAAATTGAGATATTTCATCTCTCCTCTCTCCTCATTCAAGTCTAGTTCCAAAAAGTTAGCTTAACTGACCTAAAAATGGTCAAATATTGACCAAACTGATTTAGAAAATTCTAGAATCAGTTTGTTTGGTTAGGAGCTCAATTTTTCCTATAATGAAAAGCCTTCTCCTTGTTGAAAAATATATAGTGTTTATGCATCGTTACTCTACTCCACCTAAGCCAAGAACTGTGAATTCATTAATAATTCACTAGTTTTTTGGAGCTTCCCTCTTTCTTCAATCCCCATTAGTAGCTCCATCAACATACTTAACCAATTGATTGGTTGGGGGCCTCTACCGTGAACAAAGAATCAAGCAATTTGTAAGGTAATTAGTGAATTTTGATCATTTTCTATAATTTCTCAATGTTTCTCTCTTCTCAACCCCTCTCAAGCTTGAGAAGCTTAATTGGAATGGTTTTTGAATGTTATTGAAGTTAATTGATGAATGGTAGTGAAGAGTTACATAATTTGATGAATGCTATTGAATTTAATTGATTAATGATAGTTAAGAATTACATAAATTTCCATTTATGCTTAATTCAAATGGTTTTTATGAAATTTCTCTCTCTCACTCAAGAACTGGTCATACTCATGACCCATTCTCAATCCAAATGAAGCTTTTCATAAAGCTTTTCCTTAATCCAAGATTAATCTATACTTGAGGTCAAATTAATGGCTTTTTTCTATGCTTTTAGTTTATGTATTTCATGAATATTGATGATTCAATCCATTATGGATTATTGATCCAATTAGGAATCATTCTAATTATTTCTTAATGATAAGCTTTATCCCTTAGAAAAAATTGAGATTTATCAGTCATAGCAACGGAGCTATGGCAAAATTTTTATAAAAATAACGCATAAAATAATTTCATTCAAAGCATGAAAAGAGGACTTCCTACCATATTCTAGGAATTATCATCCTAGATTAATTGAAGATATTCATAGAGAAATTGATTTTTATATTATGCATAATTGATTTTCATGCATAGAGGTATGCATAATAGATTATTATTTTAACATAAAAGTGTTACTTTTATCATAATTAGATTTCATGCATAGAGGTATTCATAAAAGATTATTATTTTAATGTAAAAATGTTACTTTTAGCACAATTGAATTTCATGCATAGAAGTATGCATAAGAGTTGATTATTTTATTATAAAAGTGTTACTTTTATTTCATGCATAGAGGTATGCATATAAAAGTTGATTATTTTATTGTAAAAGTGTTACTTTTATCATAATTGAATTTCATGCATAGAAGTGTGCATAAGAGTTGATTATTTTATTATAAAAGTGTTACTTTTATCATATTTAGATTTCATGCATAGAGGTATGCATAAACGTTGATTATTTTATTATAAAAGTGTTACTTTTATCATAATTGGATTTGATGTATAGAGGTATGCATAAAAGTTAATTATTTTATTATAAAAGTGTGACTTTTATCATATTTGAATTTCATGCATAAAGGTATGCATAAAAGTTGATTATGTTATTATAAAAGTGTTACTTTTATCATATTTGGATTTCATGCATAGATGTATGCATAAAAGATGATTATTTTATTATAAAATTGTTACTTTTATCATAATTGGATTTCATGCATAGAGGTATGCATAAAAGTTGATTATTTTATTATAAAAGTGTGACTTTTAACATATTTGGATTTCATGCATAAAGGTATGCATAAAAGTTGATTATTTTATTATAAAAGTGTGACTTTTATTATATTTGAATTTCATGCATAAAGGTATGCATAAAAGTTGATTATTTTATTTTAAAAGTGTGACTTTTATTATATTTGGATTTCATGCATAGAGGTATGCATAAAAGATATTCTTTTATACTAAAAGTGTGATTTTCATCATAAATGGATTTTATGCATAACTTAGATGCATAAGAGAAATTCTTTTATTCTAAAAGTGTAATTCCTACCAAATTGAATTTATGCATAAGAAGATGCATAAAAGATTGATTTTTATTTCAAAGGTGTTAGTCTCCTTAAATGGAATTTATGCATAATTAAATGTGTCTTATATCAAATATAAGAATTCTCTTGTATTCTATAAAAAGATATGAAATGTGATAAGAGGTGTATGAGATGTGATAAGATGTGATAAGATGCGTATGGGAAGTGATAGGATGTGATAAGAGTTGTATGAGATGTGAAAAGATGTGATATGTGTGTGAGATGTGATAAGATATGATAAGAGGTGTATGAGATGTGATAGAATGTGTTAAGATGAGTTAGGATGTGTTAAGATGTATATGGGATGTGTTAGGACGAGAATGGATGTAATATGGTTGTATGAATGTGATGTGGATGTATGCATGTAGATGTGTATATATGTATGTGGATGTAGATATGGATGTATAGATGTGAATGGGAATGTGGATGTGGATGTATGAATGTGAATGTGGATGTGGATGTGGATATGGATGTGTATGTGTATGAATGTGGATATGGGATGTGGATGTATAAATGAGGATGTGAAAATGGATGTATGCATGTAAATATGGATGTATGCATGTAGATGTGTATGTATGTATGTGGATGTAGATGTGTATGGATGTAGATGTGGATGTATAGATGTGAGTGGGAATGTGGATGTGGATGTATGAATGTGAATGTGGATGTGGATGTGGATGTATGGATGTGGATATGGATGTGTATGTGTATGAATGTGGATATGGGATGTGGATGTATAAATGAGGATGTGAAAATGGATATATGCATGTAGATGTGGATGTATGGATGTGAATGTGAATGTGTATGTGAATTAATGTGTCGTCGATATGAGGAAATGGATGAGAATGAGTACACATTGAATGGAATGTGGAATAAGTAATGTGGACTAAGGAGGGATAATGTGGAAAGACGAGAGTCCGATTTAGAAACTGTATTTTGTGACTGTTTGTAAATGACTGTTTTATGTCAAGAATGCTGGGGAACCATTTTGACCGTCTTGTGGATTAAGGTCATGAAGACCTAACTGTTAAAGTTGCAACTGCTGTTGACGGAGAGTCAATGGAGGACGTCTCGCGTAGCAAGGTCGACCGAGGTCTTGACCAGCCTCGGTTCGATTTAAATGGTGAGCTTCCGGTACGGTGGATGAGGGACCAAGGAAGCGGCCTATGAGTGAAGCGCTAGGTCACCTGCGAAGGATCCTAGAGGGTGCTGACCATACGATGCTCGGGCTCTGGGTCGCCGAAGATACCCACACGTGCGTCGTGGAAGATATTGGAACAAGGAGAAGAGTTGTTTTCTGAAACCGGGCATGGATCTGGTTGATTGACATTGCTGGTCCTCAACGGATGAGTCCATGGCTCTTTTATATGGATCTGTGGGTTGATCTTGCTGATCTTCCACGGAGATTCCATTCTATTATATGAATATATTGACAGTTACTATGAGCTAGGAACTATGGAAAAGGTCCCTGATGAGTGAACAGGTGGTGAGCATTCTGGTTGCCAATGATGCCATAAGTATACCGATGAATGAATGACTGGAAATAAGAATTCAACTAGAGACTTTGAGGATTGTCATTAGTGACATAATGGTTTCATTAAAGGATTGTTTTAAAGTTAGTTGATGCTAAGAAAAAGACAATTTCATATTGGGTGTGTAAGTGGTGTGACTAGTTTTATGTTTGCATGAACTTTCGGCTAGGGGGCCTTGGAACTCTTTTCCTTGGTACCCGGGACAAAACCTAACCAAACTCCAAATTGGATCCCATCACTACAGTGGTTGGCTAACCCATGGGATCGGATGGGGTTAGGCTGGACTGATGGATCCGTAAATCGAGACTCAATTTCTGTTACTACGATAGATAAAGTAAATCCCGGATAGTAATTGTTCTATGGATAGGAATCAACGGCTGTGCCTCTTGATGGGGAAAAAAGCGTTGATCCCAATGATCCAAGTGCAAGTCTCTTCCTTGATCTGATCGAGTATCTTTATAGGTGTAGTCGGATCAGTTTAATCACTAATGGTCTTGACTACGTTAGAGTAAAAAGTTATCCTGGAGGAATCGCCCGTGCTTTTCGGATAAGGGAAGTTTTTCCGAGTTCGGTTTGGAAAAACCGACGGATTAGTCTTTTGTCCGGATATCCGTGGATGAGGCCCCGAGTATGGGACCCTGTCTCGCGCATGAAGTGCTACTTTCGCTGCTGGTACCCCGAATCCGTTGCATGGTGGGGATAGGGATCTCATAGTTGGTATCAGAGCAGGTTTAAAACTAATACGGATAAGCAAATTCTTATCATAAATTGATAATAAAAATTCAAAAAAAAGCATTTTTCATAATGTATTTTCATTCCGTAAGCCTCTTAAATGAAGAATTTTTAATCAAAGAATTTTTTTTATAGATGGAAGTTCCCTACTTATCTGGTATTCCCGACCTCACCCAGTCTCAAGATATGACTGCGTTCGCCTTCGAACATCTCATCTCTCCCGCTTCAACTCAATCAAGCCGAGCAAGACTCGCACGCCATTTCGCGGATTTATATTTTCCTACCCCAGCGGAGAGAATACAGCATAAGTGGTTTGCAGGGCAATATGTCACGCCCCTTGCGATCGCCGTACAATGCTGTGGTAGAATCTCTCATTGACTATGATCCTGTTAAAGCTGAAAATGGTGTGTGGTGTCATTCTATATCATTCGACGCCTCAAAATTTCAGAATTTCATGTCGAATTTATAGACTCCTTAGTCGATTTATCTCTAAGGAGAAAATAATAACTCCCTTCGCAGTTAGAGAACTTATGTAACAGGGCATGACTATGGCCCAGTATGGTCCTCTTATATGTCTTCCGAGGAGATTTTGAACTCAGAGCCGAGTTGCTCTATGTACATATTATAACTTTTATATAAATAAAGAAACATTTTCCGGTGAAAAAAAATCATCTTGGATAAATGATTGTTTATGGCGGACGACCTGTCGCTGATTTTTTTTTTCCTATGGGCCAATAGCATCAATCCATGTGTAGGGAGGGGATAAATCCAATTTGTAAAAGAAGATATCCAAAAATGAGTAAATGCTCACATAAGATGAAGAGTTGAAAATTAACAAGGTTTATTAGTAAAAAACTATGAGCAATATTAAAAATATGAGATATTTTGGGTATCCAAAAATGAGTAAATGCTCACATAAGATGAAGAGTTGAAAATGTACAAGGTTTATTAGTAAAAAACTATGAGCAATATTAAAAATATGAGATATTTTGGGTATAATGATTCCATTTTGACACATATGTAAGGAAGGGGAATTCTTTAAAGGAGGTGCATATTTCACATAAGATGAAGAGTTGAAAATGTACAAGGTTTATTAGTAAAAAACTATGAGCAATATTAAAAATATGAGATATTTTGAGTATAATGATTCCATTTTGACACATATGTAAGGAAGGGGAGTTCTTTAAAGGAGGTGCATATTTCACATGCTTGAATGAGTTTTAAACTCATAAAAATTGAGATATTTCATCTCTCCTCTCTCCTCATTCAAGTCTAGTTCCAAAAAGTTAGCTTAACTGACCTAAAAATGATCAAATATTGACCAAACTGATTTAGAAAGTTCTAGAATCAGTTTGTTTGGTTAGGAGCTCAATTTTTCCTATAAATAGAAGCCTCCCCCTTGTTGAAAAATATATAGTGTTCATGCATCGTTACTCTACTCCACCTAAGCCAAGAACTGTGAATTCATTAATAATTCACTAGTTTTTTGGAGCTTCCCTCTTTCTTCAATCCCCATTAGTAGCTCCATCAACATACTTAACCAATTGATTGGTTGGGGGCCTCTACCGTGAACAAAGAATCAAGCAATTTGTAAGGTAATTAGTGAATTTTGATCATTTTCTATAATTTCTCAATGTTTCTCTCTTCTCAATCCCTCTCAAGCTTGAGAAGCTTAATTGGAATGGTTTTTGAATGTTATTGAAGTTAATTGATGAATGGTAGTGAAGAGTTACATAATTTGATGAATGCTATTGAAGTTAATTGATTAATGATAGTTAAGAATTACATAAATTTCCATTTATGCTTAATTCAAATGGTTTTTATGAAATCTCTCTCTCTCACTCAAGAAATGGTCATACTCATGACCCATTCTCAATCCAAATGAAGCTTTTCATAAAGATTTTCCTTAATCCAAGATTAATCTATACTTGAGGTCAAATTAATGGCTTTTTTCTATGCTTTTAGTTTATGTATTTCATGAATATTGATGATTCAATCCATTATGGATTATTGATCCAATTAGGGATCATTCTAATTATTTCTTAATGATAAGCTTTATCCCTTAGAAAAAATTGAGATTTATCAGTCATAGCAGCGGAGCTATGGCAAAATTTTTATAAAAATAACACATAAAATAATTTCATTCAAAGCATGAAAAGAGGACTTCCTACCATATTCTAGGAATTATCATCCTAGATTAATTGAAGATATTCATAGAGAAATTGATTTTTATATTATGCATAATTGATTTTCATGCATAGAGGTATGCATAATAGATTATTATTTTAACATAAAAGTGTTACTTTTATCATAATTAGATTTCATGCATAGAGGTATGCATAAAAGATTATTATTTTAATGTAAAAGTGTTACTTTTAGCACAATTGAATTTCATGCATAGAAGTATGCATAAGAGTTGATTATTTTATTATAAAAGTGTTACTTTTATCATAATTGTATTTCATGCATAGAGGTATGCATAAAAGTTGATTATTTTATTGTAAAAGTGTTACTTTTATCACAATTGAATTTCATGCATAGAAGTGTGCATAAGAGTTGATTATTTTATTATAAAAGTGTTACTTTTATCATATTTGGATTTCATGCATAGAGGTATGCATAAAAGTTGATTATTTTATTATAAAAGTGTTACTTTTATCATAATTGAATTTCATGTATAGAGGTATGCATAAAAGTTGATTATTTTATTATAAAAGTGTGACTTTTATCATATTTGAATTTCATGCATAAAGGTATGCATAAAAGTTAATTTTTTTATTATAAAAGTGTTACTTTTATCATATTTGGATTTCATGCATAGATGTATGCATAAAAGATGATTATTTTATTGTAAAAGTGTTACTTTTATCATAATTGGATTTCATGCATAGAGGTACGCATAAAAGTTGATTATTTTATTATAAAAGTGTGACTTTTAACATATTTGGATTTCATGCATAAAGGTATGCATAAAAGTTGATTATTTTATTATAAAAGTGTGACTTTTATTATATTTGAATTTCATGCATAAAGGTATGCATAAAAGTTCATTATTTTATTTTAAAAGTGCGACTTTTATTATATTTGGATTTCATGCATAGAGGTATGCATAAAAGATATTCTTTTATACTAAAAGTGTGATTTTCATCATAAATGGATTTTATGCATAACTTAGATGCATAAGAGAAATTCTTTTATTCTAAAAGTGTAATTCCTACTAAATTGAATTTATGCATAAAAGATTGATTTTTATTTCGAAGGTGTTAGTCTCCTTAAATGGAATTTATGCATAAATAAATGTGTAGAGAAATCTTATATCAAATATAAGAATTCTCTTGTATTCTATAAAAAGATATGAAATGTGATAAGATGTGATAAGAGGTGTATGAGATGTGATAAGAGGTGTATGAGATGTGATAAGATGTGTATGAGATGTGATAAGATGCGTATGGGAAGTGATAGGATGTGATAAGAGTTGTATGAGATGTGAAAAGATGTGAAAAGATGTGTATGAGATGTGATAAGATATGATAAGAGGTGTATGAGATGTGATAGAATGTGTTAAGATGAGTTAAAATGTGTTAAGATGTATATGGGATGTGTTAGGACGAGAATGGATGTAATATGGTTGTATGAATGTGATGTGGATATATGCATGTAGATGTGTATGTATGTATGTGGATGTAGATGTGTATGGATGTAGATGTGGATGTATAGATCTGAGTGGGAATGTGGATGTGGATGTATGAATGTGAATGTGGATGTGGATGTGGATGTATGGATGTGGATATGGATGTGTATGTGTATGAATGTGGATATGGGATGTGAATGTATAAATGAGGATGTGAAAATGGATATATGCATGTAGATGTGGATGTATGGATGTGAATGTGAATGTGTATGTGAATTAATGTGTCGTCGATATGAGGAAATGGATGAGAATGAGTACACATTGAATGGAATGTGGAATAAGTAATGTGGACTAAGGAGGGATAATGTGGAAAGACGAGAGTCCGATTTAGAAACTGTATTTTGTGACTGTTTGTAAATGAATGTTTGTAAATGATTGTTTGTAAATGACTGTTTGTAAATGATTGTTTTATGTCAAGAATGCTGGGGAACCATTTTGACCGTCTTGTGGATTAAGGTCATGAAGACCTAACTCTTGAAGTTGCAACTGCTGACGGAGAGTCAATGGAGGACGTCTCCGCGTAGCAAGGTCAACCGAGGTCTTGACCAGCCTCGGTTTGATTTAAATGGTGAGCTTCCGGTACGGTGGATGAGGGACCAAGGAAGCGGCCTATGAGTGAAGCGCTAGGTCACGTGTGAAGGATCCTAGAGGGTGCTGACCATACGATGCTCGGGCTCTGGGTCGCCGAAGATACCCACACGTGCGTCGTGGAAGATATTGGAACAAGGAGAAGAGTTGTTTTCTGAAACCGGGCATGGATCTGGTTGATTGACCTTGCTGGTCCTCAACGGATGAGTCCATGGCTCTTTTATATGGATCTGTGGGTTGATCTTGCTGATCTTCCACGGAGATTCCATTCTATTATATGAATATATTGCCGGTTACTATGAGCTAGGAACTATGGAAAAGGCCCCTGAGTGAACAGGTGGTGAGCGTTCTGGTTGCCAATGATGCCATAAGTATACCGATGAATGAATGACTGGAAATAAGGATTCAACTAGAGACTTTGAGGATTGTCATCAGTGACATAATGGTTTCATTAAAGGATTGTTTTAAAGTTAGTTGATAAGGCAATTTCATATTGGGTGTGTAAGTGACTAGTTTTATGTTTACATGAAACTTCCGGCTATGGGGGCCTTGGAACTCTTTTCCTTGGTACCCGGGACAAAACCTAACCAAATTCCAAATTGGATCCCATCACTACAGTGGTTGGGTGGTTGGCTAACCCATGGGATCGGGGATGGGGTTAGGCTGGACTGATGGATCCGTAAATCGAGACTCAATTTCTGTTACTACGATAGATAAAGTAAATCCCGGATAGTAATTGTTCTATGGATAGGAATCAACGGCTGTGCCTCTTGATGGGGAAAAAAGTGTTGATCCCAATGATCCAAGTGCAAGTCTCTTCCTTGATCTGATCGAGTATCTTTATAGGTGCAGTCGGATCAGTTTAATCACTAATGGTCTTGACTACGTTAGAGTAAAAAGTTATCTTGGAGGAATTGCCCGTGCTTTCCGGATAAGGGAAGTTTTTCCGGGTTCGGTTTGGAAAAACCGACAGATTAGTCTTTTGTCTGGATATATGTGGTGGACGAGGCCCTGAGTGTGGGACCCTGCCTCGTGCATGAAGTGCTACTTTCGCTGCTGGTACCCCGAATCCGTTGCATGGTGGGGATAGGGATCTCACAAAGACATCTTGGGTTTTCTGAGCGGGTCTTCTTACTGGCGTGTTTTCTTCCTCATCAGAAGATATGCCTTTACCCCGTTTTTGGCTTGCCTCTCAAAGGTTCTTTTGTTAGATCACCTCATACCACTGAGATAGGTGCGGCAATAACCAACAGAATTATTCCCATAGATGAGTTACCTTATACGTGCGCAGCTTGTGAGTGCTGCTTTTGTGATCATATGATGGACGGGCTTATGGAAGTGTAAAGAGTTCTTCTATCCTTACTGTATATGTTCCAAGAATGAATAAAGTTTAAATCTTGTTCTTGTCTTGACCCTTACTCTCTTTGAGACTTTTTATTTCTGGTTAATCTTAGTTAAATCTTTCTCTAAGTCTCATATTCGTGCATCTCGCGAAATTATCCCAAGTTTGCGAGATGAGGACATCTCACATTTTTCAAGTGGGAGAGAATGTAAGATTCCTCCCCAGCCTCTCAAAATGTCCATCATATTCCCCTGTAATCAATTCCCTCTTCAGAAATATAAGAGATCTCGTCTCTGCCTGTTCTAACATAGAGAGAGAAAATATTCTAGAGAGAGAATATTCAGATTATGAATATTTTTGGATAGAAAAATAACTCATCTTATTAAAATAAGTTCCCTTGAAAAAGAAACTCAAAAAGAACTTTCCAATGTGCAATTAGAATTAATTGGAAATGGATATGAAGGACCTTAGCCTAAGAGTCTAGATTTTCAGAAATTTTTGGATTATGGTCCAATTAAGGTTCCTATGGGCCAATAGCATCAATCCATGTGTAGGGAGGAGATAAATCCAATTTGTAAAAGAAGATACCCAAAAATGAGTAAATGCTCACATAAGATGAAGAGTTGACTATGTTCAAGGTTTATTAGTAAGAAACTACGAGCAATATAAAAAATATGAGATATTTTGGGTATCCAAAAATGAGTAAATGCTCACATAAGATGAAGAGTTGAAAATGTACAAGGTTTATTAGTAAAAAACTATGAGCAATATTAAAAATATGAGATATTTTGGGTATAATGATTCCATTTTGACACATATGTAAGGAAGGGGAGTCCATTAAAGGAGGTGCATATTTCACATGCTTGAATGAGTTTTAAACTCAAAAATAATGTGATATTTTTATCTCTCCTCTCTCTTGAACCAAACCAAATCAAAATGGAACCAAATTGAATCAAAAAGTAACCAAACTAGGTCCAAATCTAGTCCAAATTCAACCAAACTGAATTTGGAAAATTCTAGAATTCAGTTAGCTTTGGTTAGAGCTTCCCTCTCCTATAAATAGAACATGAGTCCTTTGAAAAAAATAGAAGAATTTTACTATACTAGAGTTATGCTGAAATAATGCTAATTTCTACTATTCTCTAAAATTCTCTCCAAATTGAAGAAATTGGAGCTTCCCTCTTTCTTCAATCCCCATTGGTGGCTCCATCAACATACTTAACCAATTGATTGGTTGGGGGCCTCTACCGTGAACAAAGAATCAAGCAATTTGTAAGGTAATTAGTGAATTTTGACATTTTCTATAATTTCTCAATGTTTCTCTCTTCTCAACCCCTCTCAAGCTTGAGAAGCTTAATTGGAATGGTTTTTGAATGCTATTGAAGTTAATTGATGAATGGTAGTGAAGAGCTACATAATTTGATGAATGCTATTGAAGTTAATTGATTAATGATAGTTAAGAATTACATAAATTTCCATTTATGCTTAATTCTAATGGTTTTTATGTAATTTCTCTCTCTCACTCAAGAAATGGTCATACTCATGACCCATTCTCGATCCAAATGAAGCTTTTTATAAAGCTTTTCCTTAATCCAAGATTAATCTATGCTTGAGGCAAAATTAATGGCTTTTTTCTATGCTTTTAGTTTATGTATTTCATGAATATTGATGATTCAATCCAATATGGATTAATGATCCAATTAGGGATCATTCTATTTATTTCCTTAATGATAAGCTTTATCCCTTAGAAAATTTGAGATTTATCAGGCATAGCAGCAGAGCTATGGCAAAATTTTTATAAAAATTACGCATAAAATAATTTCATTCAAAGCATGAAAAGAGGACTTCCTACCATATTCTAAGAATTATCATCCTAGATTAATTGAAAGATATTCATTGTAATGATAGAGAAATTAATTTTTATATTATATGTAATTGATTTTCATGCATAGAGGTATGCATAAAAGATTATTATTTTAACATAAATGTGTTACTTTATCATAATTAGATTTCATGCATACAGGTATGCATAAAAGATTATTATTTTAATGTAAAAGTATTACTTTTGTCATATTTGAATTTCATGCATAGAGGTATGCATAAAACAAGATTATTTTATTACAAAAGTGTTACTTTTAGCATAATTGAATTTCATTCATAGAGGTATGCATAAAAGATGATTATTTTATTACAAAAGTGTTACTTGTAGCATAATTGAATTTCATGCATAGAGGTATGCATAAAAGATGATTATTTTATTACAAAAGTGTTACTTTTAGCATAATTGAATTTCATGCATAGAGGTATGCATAAAAGATGATTATTTTATTGTAAAAGTGTTACTTTTATCATAATTGGATTTCATGCATAGAGGTATGCATAAAAGTTGATTATTTTATTGTAGAAGTGTTACTTTTATCATATTTGGATTTCATGCATAGAGGTATGCATGAAATCCAACTTTTATGCATACCTCTATGCATAGAGGTATGCATAGAGGTATGCATAAAAGTTGAATATTTTATTATAAAAGTGTTACTTTTATCATATTTGGATTTCATGCATAGAGGTATGCATAAAAGTTAATTATTTTATTGTAAAAGTGTTACTTTTATCATATTGGATTTCATGCATAGAGGTATGCATAAAAGATATTCTTTTTATACTAAAAGTGTGATTTTCATCATAAATGGATTTTATGCATAACTTAGATGCATAAGAGAAATTCTTTTATTCTAAAAGTGTAATTCCTACCAAATTGAATTTATGCATAAGAAGATGCATAAAAGATTGATTTTAAATTTAAAAGTGTCATTCTCATCTAAATTGAATTTATGCATAGGAAAATGCATAAAAGATTGAAATTTAATTCAAAAGTGTCATTTTCATTTAAAATGAATTTATGCATAGGAAGGTGCATAAAAGATTGATTTTCACTTCGAAAGTATTAATCTCCTTAAATAGAATTTATGCATAAATAAATGTGAAAAGAAATCTTATATCAAATATAAGAATTCTCTTGTATTCTATAAATAGATATGAGATGTAATAGGATGTAATAAGAGGTGTATAAGATGTGATAAGAGGTGATAAGATGCTTATGAAATAAGTTAGGAGGTGATAAGATGAATTAAGATGTGATAAGATGTGTATGGGATGAGGTAAGAAGTGTATGTGATAGGATAAGATGTATATGGGTTGTGATAGGGCGAGAATAGATGTGATGTAAAAGATTAGATGTGAAGGCATATGGGGCTATATGAATGGGAATGTGGAAATGGATGTATGTATGTGGATGTGTGGATGTGGAGATGGGAGTGTGGATGTATGAATGTGAAAATGGATATATGCATAGATGTGAATGTGGATGTATGTGAATGTGGATGTAGATGTGGATGTATAGATGTGAATGTGGAATGTGGATGTGGATGTATGTATGTATGTGGATGTAGATGTGGATGTATAGATGTGAATGGGAATGTGTATGTGGATGTAGATGTGGATGTATAGATGTGAATGGGAATGTGGATGTGGATGTATGTGAATGTGGATGTAGATGTAAATGTATAGATGTGAATGTGGAATGTGGATGTGGATGTATGTATGTATGTGGATGTAGATGTAGATGTGGATGTATAGATGTGAATGGGAATGTGGATATGGATGTATGTATGTATGTGGATGTGGATGTATGAATGAGGACGTGATAGTGGATGTATGCATGTGGATGTGGATGTATGGATGTGGATATGGATGTGTATGTATGAATGTGAATATGGGATGTGGATGTATGAATGTGAATATGGGATGTGGATGTATAAATGAGGATGTGAAAATGGAGGTAATCATGTAAATGTGGATGTATGAATGAGGACGTGATAGTGGATGTATGCATGTGGATGTGGATGTATGGATGTGGATATAGATGTGTATGTGTGAATGTGGATATGGGATGTGGATGTATAAATGAGGATGTGCAAATGGAGGTAAGCATGTAAATGTGGATGTATGGATGTGAATGTGGATGTGGATGTGGATGTATGGATGTGGATATGGATGTGTATGTATGAATGTGGATATGGGATGTGGATGTATAAATGAGGATGTAAAAATGGATGTATGCATGTAGATGTGGATGTATGGATGTGAATGTGAATGTGTACATGAATTAATGTGTCGTCAATATGAGGAAATGGATGAGAATGAGTACACATTGAATGGAATGTGCAATAAGTAATGTGGACTAAGGAGGGATAATGTGGAAAGACGAGAGTTCGATTTAGAAACTGTATTTTGTGACTGTTTGTAAATGACTGTTTTATGTCAAGAATGCTAGGGAAGCATTTGGACCGTCTTGTGGATTAAGGTCATGAAGACCTAACTGTTAAAGTTACAACTGCTAATGCGGAGAATCAATGGAGGACGTCTCGCATAGCAAGGTCGACTGAGGTCTTGACCAGCCTCAGTTTGATTTAAATGGTGAGCTTCCGGTATGGTGGATGAGGGACCAAGGAAGCGGCCTATGAGTGAAGCGTTAGGTCACCTACGAAGGATCCTAGAGGGTGCTGACCATATGGTGCTTGGGCTCTGGGTCGCCGAAGGTACCCACATGTGTCGTGGAAGATATTGGAATAAAGAATAAGGATTGTTTTCTGAAACCGGGCATGGATCTGGTTGATTGACCTAGCTGATTCTCAACGGATGAGTCCATGGCTCTTTTATATGGATCTGTGGGTTGATCTTGCTGATCTTCCACGGAGATTCCATTCTGTTATATGAATATATTGCCGGTTACTATGAGCTAGGAACTATGGAAAAGGCCCCTGAGTGAACAGGTGGTGAGCGTTCTGTTGCCGTTGCCAATGATGCCATAAATATACCGATGAATGAATGAATGACTGGAAATAAGGATTCAACCAGAGACTATGAGGATTGTCATCAGTGACATAATGGTTTCATTAAAGGATTGTTTTAAAGTTAGCTGATGCTAAGAAAAAGGCAATTTCATATTGGGTGTGTAAGTGGTGTGACTAGTTTTATGTTTGCATGAACTTTCGGCTAGGAGGCCTTGGAACTCTTTTCCTTGGTACCCGGGACAAAACCTAACCAAATTCTTAATTGGATCCCATCACTACAGTGGTTGGGCGGTTGGCTAACCCATGGGACTGGCTGGATTGATGGATCCGTAAATCGAGACTCAATTTCTCTTTACGATAGATAAAGTAAATCCCGGATAGTATTTGTTCTATGGATAGGAATCAACGGCTGTGCCTCTTAATGGGGAAAAAAGCGTTGATCCCAATGATCCAAGTGCAAGTTTCTTCCTTGATCTGACCGAGTATCTTTATAGGTGCAGTCGGCGGATCAGCTTGATCAGTAATGGTCTTGACTACGTTAGAGTAAAGAGTTATCCTGGTGGAATCGCCCGTACTTTTCGGGTGAAGGAAGTTTTTCCGGGTTCGATTTTGGAAAAACCGACGGATTAGTCTCTTGTCCAGATATCCGTGGGCGAGGCCCCGAGTGTGGGACCCCTGTCCCGCGCGAGAAGTGCTACTTCCGCTGCTAGTACCCCGAATCCGTTGCTCGGTGGGAACAGGGATCTTACATTGTCTCATTACCTCGGCCTATCAACCCTAAAGGGGTACAAATATTCATGGGACATTGTGGCTATTATCGTCAATTCATCTACATGTACGATGTCCTAGCCAGACCATTATATGCTCTTCTTGTAAAGTTTAATTGGACTGACGAGTGTGAGGAATCCTTTGAAAAGCTGAAGCAAGCATTAGTGTCTGCACCCATCTTACGGGCACCAGATTGGAACCAAATCTTTCATGCCCATATTGATGCTTCAAACTTTGCAATTGGATGTATTTTTGCTCAATTGGGAGAACATAATAAGGATTTCCCAATCTCATATGCTAATCGACAGTTGAACAATGCTGAGAAGAATTATACCAGAACAGAACGAGAAGGTTTGTCCATGATATATGCAGTGAAAAAGTTTTGCCAGTGACCTTTTGGCAAACAAATTTATATTTTTTGTGGACCATCAAGCACTGCTATATTTGGTGAATAAGCCTTATGCAACTGGAAGGATTGTGAGGTGGTTTGTCATCCTTCTTGAGTTTGATTTTGAAGTGGCAGTCCGAAAAGGAACAACTCATCTTAGGGTAGATCATTTGTCTCGAATCACCTCTGGAGAAGCTCCTGTGGGTGTGGATGATGATATGTTAGATTCAACACTTTTCCTTGTAGAGACATCTCTTAAATGGTTTGAACCCATCTTAGAAATTTTGACAAGTGAGCAGATACAACTAGCGGGTCCTAATGTGGACCTATGGCGACCATTCAAGTTTATCTCAGGGAAATTAAATCGTCAGGGTCATGATGGAGTGTTGCGGCTTATACCTAACCCTGACCAAATATGAGGAGATCTTGGAATGGGCACATGAGGGTATTGGTGGAATCCATGCATCAGCTACTACTTGTGTGCGACGTATAACTCAAGATGGGAAATGGTGGCCTACCATGCATGCGGATGCTGAAAAATTTGTTCGTAACTATGCTTCATCTCAAATTCAACAACCAATTCATAATGTCACATTATTCCAAATTGCAATGACACCAAGTTGGAGCAAGTATATTGTGGACTATCTTCAGCATGGTCATACTGATCGAGCAATTCCTAAATATCGAAAGCATGCTATTGAAGTTGAAGCGACCAACTATATGCTGATAGAGGGCCAAATCTACAAGAGGGGCAAGGATGGCAACTTGCACATGTGTGTATGTGAAGCTGACTACTTGAAAATCTTGACTCATGCACATGCAAGTGTTGGGGGTGGACACTTTTCGGGCAATACCACAACTAAGTTGATTAGGTGGTCTGGGCTTTGGTGGCCAACCTTACAAATGGATGCCAAAGAATATGTAAAACGTTGTGACGATTGTCAAAGGACCAAACTTCACATCACAAAGGACAATATGCCATTGCGGCCAATGTTAAGCACACGTGCTTTTGCCAAATGGGGTATTGATTTTGTCGGTCCCGTTAAACCTCCAGCTCATCACACGCATGCCGAATATATTATAGTCGCAACTGACTATTTGACAAAATGGGTAGAGGCAAAGGCTACAGTCAAAAATGATGCCAGAACCACATCCAAGTTCTTGTATGAGTACGTGTCTACACGCTTCAGGATTGTGTTCTTCTTGAGATGATCTTATCTACATTGTTTTTGATAGGGATTGTAATGATGGATATGAGTGTATACAGTTTAAAGTTTCTAAATTTCATTGTTCTATGCCCAGATACCTCCTGATGGATACTTGGCAAGATACATGTCCACCATGCATTTACCTTGATATTACTCAATCTGAACATCACGAGGGTTATAGTGCTCCACCTTTTCAAACTCATTCTAGGTACTTTTATGCTCCCTTAGGTGAAATTTGCTGTGGGCGTCACTTTGTCACTTTATTCTATCAATAGCATCATCCATTTCCACATTGTCAAGAGTGTGCACGACTCGTATTAGGGAAACCTAAGATTTAATCAATGTTTGAATGGGATTAAGAGATTGCCATGCATTGCTTGTTCTCTTGATTAGTGTAGTGGATTTAAGGGATTGAGAGATTGATTGAGGTGTTGAATGGTTGAATCGTCAAGTGGTGGTTCGTGTATGTGAGCTCTCCCTCAAGGGATAAGCCTTCATGCAATAATCGGGTCGAGTCCTCGGATTGACATTGTGTTTCTTAACACATTTGTTGAGATCGGTAGTACTGTATGAGCACTATATTGCACGGTAGAGAGAACCGCTCTACAATGGCGCCCTTGTCAGTAACTTGCTCGCTCGAACTGCTTGCCTAAATGCTACTACATGGTCATATGGATCTCCCGACCCTTCGTACTTCTTTACCAGTTTCTGAAGAGTTGATGGCCTTACTCGTCTTGAATACTCATCATCAGGCCTACGGCCTCTTACTCTCAGTGGTTCCTCTCTTTGGTAAGGTGGTCCATATGCATCCCAAATTGGTGTGGGTCCCCTATTACCTGCCTCATCAACCCTCTCCAAAGATCTTGTTACCCGCATTTCAGGAGGTGCATTTATGGGAGGTGCATTTATGGGAGGCCGAGTTGGCTCCCCTACCCTTCGATTGTCATAGTGAGAGAAACGTTGTTGTGGTGTGATCTGTTGTCGCACTTTTGGTGTAGGGTAATATCTTGGTGCTAGAGTTGGGCTACTTGCAGTGGTCCACTTTGATGTTGAGGGTCCCTCTCTAGTGAACTCTCGTAGGGGAGGAGCAACAGTTTCTCCAAGAAAGGCCGTCTCTCCTAGTTTAGCTGTATTAGTTGAGAGCACTTCCATGAATAATGGCTGTCCTCTCCACGTGAGCTCATGAATCTCCTTCCAATCTAAGGTTCGGTATTCATTGGCCCATTTATCAATGATTCGGTTCTTGTATCCACCAGCAAGCTTCTCGACTACCACCACAAGTGCTAGAGGAAGATCTAGCTCTGGCAATCTAGTTGTTGCATAATATCCTTCTAAAGAGTCCTTATAGACCTCTTGAAGTGGGTCATTCTGAAAGACCTTTGTCACTGGAATTTGTCGTACAAACTCCCATTGGTTCTCAGGCCCCTGATCCATTTTGCTCTTGCCTTTCCTGTCCCTTTCCAAATTTAGATCTACAAAAAGTAAATCATCTATGGATGGCTTTGAGGACTGGGCATTGGATGGTCCAGGCATGTCCGGCTCAATGAGACAATCATCTCTAGACTCCCTTGCTCCGGAAGGCTTTGATAAATCTAGGAACTCACTCTCCTAATTTGTCTACATTCTCTGGATGATAGGTGACTTTGTAGAGCGAACATCACCTCCACCCATGTACATGTTACCCTGGTCATTGACTAGAGGTGCTCTATCAAGCTCCGAGAAAAAGTCTGCGATCTTAACGAGATACCGTTGTTGTGGATCCCTAAAGATCTCAGTTCCTTGAGCATTCGTATAGACATATTGAAGTCTCACATTGAGTGGTAACCCCATGATGTCGGCTTCAAATGGATTAAAAGATCTTGTGGGTGTCCTATTTGGGGCTAAGGGATGACTATTTGACGGCCCTAGATTGTCCATAGACAATGAGCTAGTTGTCCTGGAAAGGGTATCAGATTGGGATTCGAAAAAGGTTTCAGCAATATCTGCCAAATTTCCTACCGATTGGGTCCCACTTTCCTACGTAGGTACTCTAGAAGGTGCCCTAGACCCTATGGCAGTGTCTATATGACGTCCCGACCACAATTGCATAAGGTCAAATTTAAAGTTTTTTTTTTTAATCCAAAAATTTTCAAGTTGGCTCAAACTTTGCCAGAACCCATTTTGAACCCCCTCGAACACATTAGGCCAAAAAATAGCGTATTTTTCAGGATCGAAAATCGCCTAAAATTTACCAGTTTCCCATACTGACTCACTATGGGGAAAATGGTTCCAAGACCGAAATTTCGACGATGGGTGTTTTCTAACTCCTCTCGAAAAGTTAACCTCCCAATTTTTTGCGGCAGAAAATGAAAAATTTTCCAGACTCCTTTTTTTTTTTGCACCCCTTTACCCGGTGCGGTGGCTGTCTTTATGGTGCAGTGTGTGGGCCTCTCCGCACGGTGCGCTGTTCACGCACAGCCACCTTCTTTTATTATTATTATTATTTTTTTGAAGTGCGTGTGCAGTGAACTCAATGCGTGTGCAGCTATGAGAATTGCAGCGAATTCAATTCATGTGCAGCTGTGACATTTGCAACAAATTCAATGCGTGTGCAGCTATGAGATTTGCAGAGCGAATTCAATGCGTGTGCAGCTGTGAGGTTTGCAGCGAATTCGAAATGTTCAATCTTCATGTGTGTGTACAAATTTTAGTTTCTCTACAGGTGCAGGTTTAACAGAGAACTAAAATGCAGGTTTAATAGAGATTTAAAATGCACAAAATCAAAGATGCAGAAAACTAAAATGCAGGTTTAATAGAGATTTAAAATGCACAAAATCAAAGATGCAGAAAACTAAACAAAGCTAAGAATAGAAAATAAAAGGAACATGCAAAAAACTGAAACTGTAAAAATTATCCTTGACAGAATGACACAAATGCAAAAACAAGCCTCTCTCTTTCGCACACAAATTGAAATTGGCAGGTTTAGCGCCTACCTCCAATCCTTCCCGTGTGTTGAATCCTTGTCCTGACCTCAAGGGAGAAGCGTAGCTAGCCAATCGCACTCAAATTGCAAGACAAGTAAAGAGAATTTAATAACAGATTAGTCTTAAATAAGTACCAAAATTAGTCCCAAAGCCTGCTCTCTTATCCAACAGTTTTGCAACCGATTGGAGCTTAACAAGGAGTGGTAGTGTGTGTATGGTGCTCAACTTATGTAGGCACATGGACATTATTGTGTTACATATAAAAAAAAATGAGATATGAATGAATTGTTAATGTGTTCTATATGAGTTTAATAACAGATTAGTCTTACATAAGTACCAAAATTAGTCCCAAAGCCTGCTCTCATATCCAACAGTTTTGCAACCGATTGGAGCTTAACAAGGAGTGGTAGTGTGTGTATGGTGCTCAACTAATGTACGCACATGGACATTATTGTGTTAAATATATGAATGAGATATGAATGAATTGTTAATGTGTTCTATATGAGTATCTTTATCCTTTGATTCTTTGGGGAGCCGACCTATTTAGAGAACCCCAGAATCAGTTGAATCAAGAATCAGATTGAATCATAAATAAAGAGACTTAACAAGAATTTTCGTATTCATAGGAACATGGATCGAGGTCGTCGTGGTAGAAATGTTAACCCCCAACTCGATGAAGAAGAGCTCGACCTGGATGTTTGTTGTAAAACTCTTTATAGTTCACACCCTGGTCCCTTCAAGGGTGAAGGGGAACAATTAGGTGAAATTGTAGAAAAGTGAATTGAAGCCATGGAGGAATATTTTGAAATAACTGGCTACAATGAGAGAAGCAAGATGGCTCTCGCCAGGTTAAAGATTGTGGAAACGGCCAGGGTTGCGTGGAGGAATCACTGCGAGACAAACCATCTCGACCGAAATACCCAAACTTGGACGAATCTCAAGGCTTACCTCAGAAAGAGGTTTTGTCCCCCAGGATTTCTTGAAACTAAGATGAATGAGTTCTTGGAACTAAAAACACCATATTAGAGAATTTGGGAATCTCCCAATTCCCATTTTTGAATACTAAAAAAGGGAGACATGGATAACATGTTTGTAAGTTTCTCAAAGCCCTATCATGTGACCTATCATTGGAAAGCGCTTGAAAAATGGAATCTAAAGAGCCATAAACCACTCATTTTGGATTAATGGTGTTCAAGTTATGGAAAATCCAAAGTTTTGACCACATGTCCCAAACTTGTGGGAAATTCCCATATTCCCCAATATGGTGTTTAAAGCAAGAAAACCGGACAATTGAAGAGTACCATCAGGCTTTTTCCCTTCTCCTTCGGGGAATGAACGAGCCATTGGATACTTTAGTCAAGAATGCAAAACCTATCTCAATGGCCGAAGCAGTAAGAATGGCGAAGGATTTCACCCCAAAGCCTTTGATGTCAAAGTCCCACCAAAGCCAGTACCATCACCTTTCAAAAGGTTTTTATTCCCAGAAGGTGATTCCAACCTTCCTCCGCCTAAGAGATATCAAGGTCAAACCCAGAATATGGGAAGTTACAGAATGGAAGAAATGTCCTTTTCCCGAAACTCAATTCCCTGGATTTTAACTTCAAAATTTCCACCCTTGAACAAGAGAGTGAAATGCTATAACTGTCAAGGATTTGGACAAGAGAGTGAAATCCTTCCCGTGTGTTGAATCCTTGTCCTGACCTCAAGGGAGAAGCATAGCTAGCCAATCGCACTCAAATTGCAAGACAAGTAAAGAGAATTTAATAACAGATTATTCTTAAATAAGTACCAAAATTAGTCCCAAAGCCTGCTCTCCTATCCAACAGTTTTGCAACCGATTCGAGCTTAACAAGGAGTGGTAGTGTGTGTATGGTGCTCAACTTATGTAGGCACATGGACATTATTGTGTTAAATATATGAATGAGATATGAATGAATTGTTAATGTGTTCTATATGAGTTTAATAACAGATTAGTCTTACATAAGTACCAAAATTAGTCCCAAAGCCTGCTCTCCTATCCAACAGTTTTGCAACCGATTGGAGCTTAACAAGGAGTGGTAGGTTGTGTATGGTGCTCAACTAATGTAGGCACATGGACATTATTGTGTTAAATATATGAATGAGATATGAAGGAATTGTTAATGTGTTCTATATGAGTATCTTTATCCCTTGATTCTTTGGGGAGCCGACCTATTTAGAGAACCCCAAAATCAGTTGAATCAAAAATCAGATTGAATCACAAATAAAGAGACTTAACAAGAATTTTCGTATTGATAGGAACATGGATCGAGGTCGTCGTGGTAGAAATGTTAACCCCCAACTCGATGAAGAAGAGCTCGACCTGGATGTTTGTTGTAAAACTCTTCATAGTTCACACCCTGGTCCCTTCAACGGTGAAGGGGAACAATTAGGTGAAATTGTAGAAAAGTGGATTGAAGCCATGGGCAAAAAGATTTTCAGAAGGTGCATTAGAAATTAAGTATAATCTGTTCAAGAGGCATTATCCTGGGGGTGAAGATTTTTTCGAAATTTTAAATTGAGATTCCTATGGACCAATAAGATTCATCCAAATGTAGGGAGGAGATAAATAGAAGAATAAAAAAAAAATCCCCCAAAAATGAGTAAATACTCACATAAGATGAAGAGTTGACTAAGGACAAGGTTAATAGTTAAAAAAGAGAGATATTTAGAAGTAATGATGCATTTTTGACACCTCAATATGGGGGAATGAAAAGATGTAGGGGGGAAGAGAGCTTGAGCTCTTGCAAACATACACACACTCACAAAATCCTAATAGAGAACACACAAGGTGAGAGGCTGAAAATCTTCTTCCACTTCACTCAACACTCAACACACCATATACAAGACACCATATACAAGATAAGAGTACACACAATATGAAAGGTACTCAACCAATACATACACGGGTTCTCTATAGTGTGAACCCAACTAAATGAGCTGGCGCTAACTATGCCAGTCTCTAGAATGGCTATCACACAGCCTGTCATCCCACTGGCCGCATATCACCCATGATCTCACCAACCATGCCAGTGGTGTAAGTGTGGGGCCTATCTCCCAGGTGGGTCATCAGTGTCCACCGCCTCACTAGACGAGCTCGATATCTCAACACTCCCCCTCGAGCTCAACTCCATCTCATGTACACCAAGGGAAGCCCTGAATCTGCGAAGCTTCTTTGTACCCAATGCTTTGGTGAAGATGTCAGCTACCTGATCCTCTGTGCTGACATAAACAAGGTCAAGGTCTCCTGCCAAGACCTTCTCTCTGACGAAATGGTAGTGGACCTTTATATGCTTCGTGCAAGCATGAAAGACTGGGTTCCTGGTGGCCAACTATATACTGCTAATGTTGTCACTGAAAATGACAACTTGTCTATCCACTAATAGACCCAAATCTGCAAGTAGCTTTCTCAACCAAGCTACCTCACATGCTGCCATAGCAGCTCCTCTGTACTCGGCCTCTGTACTGGAGAGAGCAACCGTAGGCTGCTTCTTGCTGCTCCAAGTCACAGCAGCACTCCCCAAAGAAAACATGAAGCCACTGGTAAATCTTCTATCTGAGATACTACCAGCCCAATCAGCATCTGTGTACCCATGTACACATATCTCTGTCCCAGTCTCATAGAATAGTCCACAATGCAAAGTAGACCTCACATACCTCAGTATGCGTCTCAATGCATCCAGATGCAATTTTCGTGGAACCTGCATAAACTGACTCACCAACCCAACAGCATAGCTCAAATCTGGTCTGATGATCGTCATGTAGATTAAGCTTCCTACTATGCGTCTATACATAGTAGGATCCTCCAAGATCTCTCCTGAATCTGCACTCAACTTGCCATTCTGATCTAATGGCACGGAAATAGGCTTACAGCTTGTCATACCATACTTGGACAACATGTCCAAGCCATATTGTCTCTGCAGTAATCCAATACCATGTGGTGACCTAATCACCTCAATGCCCAAGAAATATCTGAGCTCCCCCAGATCTTTCATCTCGAACTTCTGTCTAAGCAAGATCTTTACATCAAAGATCTCTGCATCATGGTCTCCCATAATGATCAAGTCATCTACATAGATGACAACAAGCACAACCCCTCTATTACCATGTCTCACATACAGCGAGAAATCTGCATTGGCTACATGAAAGCCAATAGTGACAAGATATTCAGAAATCTTGTCAGACCATGCTCTTGGTGCTTTTTTTAAACCATACAAGGCTTTCTTCAACCTGCAAACATGCTTGGGGTGACACATCCTCATAACCAGGTGGCTGCAACATATACACCTCTTCTTGCAAATCCCCATGCAAGAATGCATTCTTTACATCCATCTGATGTAAAGACCATTGCTTTGATGCAGCCACTGCTATCATAACTCTCACTGTTGCCATCTTGGCAACTGGGCTGAAAGTTTCCTCATAATCAATGCCATATGTTTGTGCATACCCTTTGGCTACCAATCTAGCCTTGATTATACCTTGTATTAGTAGTTATATTTGTTTGGATTAACTCTAAAAGATTTTTTCATGATTTTTTACCATTGTTTAGCCATTGTTTTTGGACATGTTCCTTAATTTCCTTTAATGGCTATAATCTAAGTTCAAAGTGTGTTTCACCTTTGACACTTTTCATTGATAATTTATTTTGCACATTTTTTAAGTGTGGTTTGTGCTTAATTTCTTAAGCCTAAGACAAATTCTATCATGGGTTAGTTGATCTGTTTGTTTTGGTGGATTTTGATGGATGTTCTTCAAGTTTTATTTGGACTCATCAGATTCTGCCTAGATCACTTATGTCTAGGGGTTTTTTAATGAGTGCTACACACATGTGTTTTCACTTGCTTACTTTGGAGTTTTGCTTGAATGACACCAGATTCATATACTCCATATTGATGAGTTGGCTACTAATTTTAATGCTTCTTTTGGCATGATTAATGACCATTAGATGGCATGCATTGATTGTTATGATCAACTATGGTTTTCATGGATTCGAGGAGCTTCTATGCTTTTATCCATGGTTTTATAAGGATCTTTTGATCTCTTGGATAATTTCATGTGCTTTGAAGGTAGCATTTGCCTTCGTTTTTTAAACATAATTTTGGACTATGTTCCTTGTACTCTTGTACATATTCCAACTTGGATACCTAGTTGCTTATATATCTAGGTGAGTTATTTTTCTACCCCAGCTTTATTGTGTTTATTGGGTAGTTATCATTAGAAAGGTGCCAATAATTCAAATTCTTTTCTAATGATGTACTCGGAAAGAGTTATTCCTTGATGTAGTCTCAGGTATGTAGAGACACATTTTAGTATGTGAAAGTCTGGGATAAGGCCATCTTGTTTCTTTTATAAAGGATTTTATTCATATCTCCTAGACGTTATACTAGGGAGTTTCAAATTAATAAGGTATGTATAGGTGGTATCATGGTGGTATGGGACGCTAGCGATTTCTCACATATATTATCTTATGGGATAATTTGGGCTCAAGATTGTTTCTTTGCTTACATCACTTGGCATGTTGACCTCAACATTCATTTTCTGAATTCACTAGAAGTTATAGTGTAGGCATTCTCTCTAGATAAACTTCTTTTATCTATAGCCTGCATGTATTGTTGAGTGTAATCTCATCGGCATTTTCACTTGTTGAAATCTCTTCCTTTAAAGTTCACCGAGTTTATCTTATTGTGTTGGGATTAAGCAGCCTGAATAACTAATAAGCCTCTACTTCAATCCCTTGTAATCATTCTATGTTTTTGAATACAAGAAAATATTATTTTTCCTTGTTTGGCCTAGTGAGATAAAAACTTCTAGAGAGTGGTAAATCAATATTGGGATATTTTTGGATAAGTAAATTCTACAAATATCAAAAAAATATTTCCCTGAATTAGAAAATCAAAAATAGATTTTCCAAGGTGCAATTGGAATTAATTAAAAATGATTTAGAAGACCTTAGCCTAAGGGTCAAGATTTTCTGAAAGTTTTGGATTAAGGTTTCTATGGACCAATAAGATTAATCCAAGTGTTGGGATAAGATAAATCCAAAGAATAAAAGAAAATACCCAAAAATGAGTAAATGCCCACATAAGATGAAGAGTTGGCTAAGTACTAGATTTAAAAGTTAAAAATTATGAAGTATTAATAAAAAAATGAGATATTTTGGAGTAATCATTCATTTTTGACACATTGGTAAGGAGAAGGGGGCCCTCCAAGGAGGTGCCTATTTCACATGTGTGGATGAGATTTAAACTAAACAATAATAGGATATTTTTATCTCTCCTCTCTCCTGGATCAAACCAAATCAAAAAGGGAGCCAAATTGGTCCAAATCTTGGTCCAAATTCAGCCAAACTGAAGCTGGAAAATTCTAGAACTCAATTGGACTCAGCAATTAGTGGCCTCCCTCACCTATAAATAGACCCTCATTCTTTTGTATTCTCATCTGTGAACTAAACTATGTCGTATTACTCTAAGATAAGCTTATTTTCTATTATCCTCTAAAAAAATCCTCTACAAATTGAAGAGATTGGAGCTTATCTCTCTCCTCAATCTTCCTTGGAGTCTTCATTAACATACCAAACCAATTGATTGGTTGGGGGCCTCTACTTTGATTAAAGAATCAAGCAATCTAGGAGGTAAAGTGTGGTTTATGGTCTTTTTTTTTAATCTCCAAATTTTTCTCTCTTCTTAACCTCTCTCAAGCTTGAGAAGCATTCACTTGAATGGCTTTTTAATACAATTGAAGTTCTTTAATGAATTGTAGTGATAAAACACATAAATTTCCATTTATGCTTAAATTATAATGTTTTTTTAAAATCATTTCTCTCTCTCCCCCAAAGAATGGTCATTCCTAAGACCTATTCTATATCCAAATGAAGCTTCTCATGAAGAAATTCTCTAATCTAAAAGTAATTTCTATGCGAGGCCAAATAACTGGCTTTAACTAAAAGTAATTTCTATGCGAGGCCAAATACTTTTATGCTATTTAATTCATGGAAAAATTAGGAAACAAGTCCATAATTGGATATTGATCCAATTAATGGTTATTCTATCATATGATATTACTAAACTTTATGTTTTCAAAATTATTGAGAATTATCAATAATAACAGCGGAGCTATGGTAAAATTTCTAAAAAATTAACACATAAATCATTTTCATTCATAATATGAAAAGAGGACTTCCTACCATATTCTAGGATTAATCATCCTAGATTAATTGAATGATTCTCATTATAACCATGGAAAATTTAATTTTTATGTTTATGCATAAATAGTTAATTAGGAAAAAGAGAAATTTTTAGTCATTCATTTTTATGTTAAAAGAGTATTCCCCATGAAAATGGAAATCCATGTATTCCAATGAAGTAAGAGAAAAATAAGGATGCTAAAATAATGTATATTTTATTTAAAAATCAAAGAAAGATTTTAGTTAAATTTATCTTTTTGCATAGATAAATTTAAATGATGAAAGAGGAGTTTTCACCATATTGGAATTCAAATATTTAAATGAGGAAAGTGTAATTCCTAGTGTAAAGGAATTAATAAAAAAATTTATTTAAATTTTAAGAGAAAATTTAGTTAAATTTATCTTTTTTCATAGATAAATATAAATGATGAAATAGGAATTCCCACCATATTGGAATTCAAATATTAAAATGAGGAAAGTGTAATTCCTAGTGTAAAGGAATTAATGGAGATTTTTCTTTAAATTTTAGAGAAAATTTATTTAAATTTATCTTTTTTGCATAGATAAGTTTAAATGATGAAAGAGGAAATCCCACCATATTGGAATTCAAATATTTAAATGAGAAAAGGAAAATTTTTAGCTTAATGGAATTAATGGATATGTAATTTTTAAGAAGAATTTTAGATAGATTTAATTTATGTCAAAAGAGAAATTCCCATAATAATTGGATTGCACTCATTAAATGAGAAAAAGAGAGATTTTAAGTTTATTCAAAAAAATAGGTATTGGTATTTAGTTAAAAGAAGAATTTTTATGATATTTAAGAAAATATGGGTTTGAATTAAATCTTAGTGTCAAAAGATGAAGTTCCACCATAATTCTACCTAATGAGTTAAGGTTGAGAAATAATGTGATAGAAGGGATATCTTTGGATATTTTAATTGGTAAAATCACTAAATGGAGATTTACCCAAAACTAGATGTTTATCTGAAGGGAATCCTTGTAGAACTAAATCGAATGAATTTGGTTAGACTACGAGAGGGACGGACAGTAAACCTACTTGTCCATCTCTCGATCTGAATCAAGTAAAAACTTTATGACCAATTCCAATTTCTAATCGCAAAGAATAGACTACCGGAACTAAACTAGTTTTTCCTGACCGAACTCACCACAAGAATCTAGCTGGACAATCAAATTGAATGATGGGTAGGTTACCCTGATGAGAGATCAAGGATCCTCATTATTTATGAAACTTGGAATTATGGAAAAATGGTTTCGAAACCATTCTCAAATTGGAATTTTACTTGCATTGGAACCTTTGTTTTTCTATTCAAAGGACTGTTTTACGCTAGAATGCCGGAGGAAGCATTTGGCTTATGGTTTTCTAAGAGGAGGTTCGTTGGAACAGCTGGGGTGGGGAATCGTCAAGGGACATCACTCACGACAAAGCCTGCTGAGGTCTTGAGACCAGCCTTGGTACGGTTAAAATGGTGTGCTTTCGGTATGATGGGCAAGGACCGACGAAGCGGTCCCTGAGTGAAGTGCTAGGAAACCTAAGGAGGATCCTAGAGGGTTCTGTCCAGGCGATGCATGGGCTCGTAGTTTGCTAGGACATCCATGCGTACGTTGAGGAAGATTTCGAATGAACTAAAAGGAACCAAATTTTTGGGAACTGAATTTTGATACTGGATCTTGTTGGTTGGCCAATTGGTTTTCAATGGAGAGTCCAGAGAATATTATTGTATTACAATGGACTCAAAATTTTAGAAAATGATGATCAGAAATATTATGATTTCTATTGAAGGATTTTTTTAAAGCCAATCAAATTTGTTATAAATGGTAATTTCATATTGGGTGTGTACGTGGTATGCCTACCTTAATTTTTACATGAATCGCCAGCTAGGGAGCCTGGGAACTCTTTTCCTCAGTACCCGGGCAAAAACACAATCAAATCTTTATAAAGAAATCCCACCAATACAGTGGTCGGCGGGTGGTTGGCTAACCCATGGGCGGGATGCTAGATCGGAGGATTCCTGAGAAATAACTAGATACGATTAGTTACGTTAATTAGTTTAAATCTTGAGAAGACCTTGTTCTGTGGGAGGGGATCAGCGACTGTGCCTCGTAAATGAGGAAAAAAGCGGTGACTCCATGGACCAAGTGCAAGTCTCTTCTTGATCTAACTATGTGACTTCAGGTTTGGTCAGATCAGTTTAACTAGTTAAGACTTTGACTCGTTAGAGTAATTCCCCTGTTAGAAGATTTTTCCCATGGCGGAATCGCCCCTGCCTTCTGCGCAAGGGGAGTCTTTCGGGCCCAGTCTCGGAGGGACCTCCCGGGCTAGCCTCTCGTCCCGGACATCCGCGAGCGAGGCCCAGAATGTGGATCCCTGCCCTGCGCGGGAGGCCGACGCTGCTTCCGTCCACTGCGTGCCAGATCGGTGCTGCAGAGGGGGCAGGGACCCCACAACTGGTATTAGAGCTTTATTGAAAGCTAATAAGGATAAACAAATTCCTATCAGAAATTGATAACTAAGAAAAAACATTTTTCATAATGTATTTTCATTTTGCAAGTCTCATTAATAAAGAATTTTTAATCAAAGAAATTATTTTTCTAGATGGAAGTTCCATACTTATCTAGTGTTCCTGACCTCACCCAGTCACAAGACATGACTGTGTTCCTGACCTCACCCAGTCACAAGACATGACTGTGTTCCTGACCTCACCCAGTCACACAAGACATGACTGTGTTCACCTTCAAGCATCTCATCTCTTCCACTGCAACTCGAACAAGTCGAGTCAGACTCGCCGCCATTTCAAGGATTTATATTTTCCTGACCCAGGAGAGAGACCACAACATAAGTGGTTTTTGCAGGGCAGTATGTCCACCCCTCTTGCGAAGAGCGTGCAATGCTGAGGCAGAACCTCTCATTGACCATGATGCTGATGAAGCTGAAAGTGGTACATGGTGTCATTCTATATCATTCAACGCCTCAAAATTTCAAACTTTCATGCCAAATCTACAGACTCCTTAGTCCCTTTATTCCTAAGGAGAAGATAATAGCTCCCTTGGCAGTAAGAGAACGTTTGTACCAGGCATGGCTATGGTCTAGGACCACCGTCTTATGCATCTCCCGAGGAGATTTTGATTTCTGGAGCGGAGCTGCTCTATGTACATATTGCAACTTTTATATAAATAAAGAAATGTTTTCTGGAGAAAAAATCCCTGTTGTATAAGTGATTGTTTATGGACGAACTGATAAAGAAAAAATCTGTTATTGGACATATGTCATAGATCTCCCCCCAATAAGATCATTTATCTTGTTTTAAGAAATTGTTTTTCGAATCCCTTAAGTCTTAGGATCTCGTGGATGATATCAAAATAAAAATTTAATAATATATCATTTTTTACAGAATCATGAGATAAGGAAAGCGTGGCCATCAGCGAAACCCTCTCTCTGAAGATGATGAGCTTGACCTCGACGTTCGCAAGGCTCTACATAGAACTCAACCAGGACCCTTCAAAGGAGAAGGGGAGAACCTGGGCAAAGCTTTGGAGAAATGGGTGGAAGCTATGGAAGAATATTTTGACGTCACATGCTTTAATGAGCAAAGCAAAATGGCTCTTGCCAGGCTAAAAATAGTGGAAACAGCCAGGGTAGCATGGAGGAACCATTGTGACACCAACTGTCGTGTGACAGGAATACTCAGTCCTGGAATGACCTTAATTTAAGGAAGAGATTTTGTCCACATGGGTTTTTGGAAACCAAAATGAACGAATTCTTAGAGCTAAAGTAGGAGAGCAAAACCATTGAGGAATATCACCAGGCCTTCGCTCTTCTACTCAAATATTCACCACCTCTAGATGAAGAGCAACTCATGGGGAATGAACGAGCCCTTGGACACACTAGTCAAGAATGCCAAGCCAGTGTCCATGGCTGAAGCTGTCAGAATGGCGAAGGACTTTGCCAAAGCCTTCATCGTGAAAGTCCCGCCAAAGCCAGCTCCCTCATCCTTTAAAAGTTTCAAACACTCGGAAGTTCTTCCAACTTTCCACGTCCAAAGAGTCACCAAGGTCCTAACCAGAATGTGGAGACGGGAAGCTTCAGAAATGAAGGAAGACCTTTCCCGCGAAGTACATTCTCAGGAACTCCGACTCTCTCGAGAATGCAAAGGGAAGGGCTTCGAAGCGAGAACAAATGCTTTGGATGTCAGGGATTTGGGCACTAACACAAGGATTTTCCATCTCCTTCGGTGGGCCAAGGAAGCCAGTGTCCTCGATTTTAGAGACCGACTCCTTCATATAAGTTCAATCAGGGTCCCGCGCGCCAAAATCAAGGTAACCCAAGAAGAGTGCCAGCTCAGCCTACAGCCTCCATGCAAAGCAGTCTCCGCACTCCCTCCCAGAATTGGAATAACCAAAGAGAGAGAGTTCCACCTCAGACTTCAGTAGCCAGAGCAATCACCATAGCTGAGGAAGTAGAGGAAGAGAAAAGACAAATCTATGCAGCAATAGAGCATCAGGGGAATAACTGTCAATTCTCAGTCCTCCAAACTCTAGTAGAGTACCAAGATAAGCAATGTAAGATTCCTCCCCCAACCCCCTTTTGATGTCTAGCATCTTCCCCTCTAATCAATCCCTCTTCAGAAATATTAAGCAATCACCATAGCTGAGGAAGTAGAGGAAGAGAAAAGACAAATCTATGCAGCAATAGAGCATCAGGGGAATAACTGTCAATTCTCAGTCCTCCAAACTCCAGCAGAGTACCAAGGTAAGCAATGTAAGATTCCTCCCCCAACCCCCTTTTGATGTCTAGTATCTTCCCCTCTAATCAATCCCTCTTTAGAAATATAAAGACCTTGTTTCTAACTGTTTTAACCTAGAGAGAGAAAATATTCTAGAGAGAGAATATTCAGATTTGTAATATTTTTGGATAGAAAATTATCTCATCTTATTAAAATAAGTTCCCCTGAAACAGAAATTCAAAAAGAACTTTCCAATGTGCAATTAGAATTTATTGGAAATGGGTATAAAGGACCTTAGCCTAAGGGTCTAGATTTTTAGAAATTTTTGGATTATGGTCCAATTAAGGTTCCTATGGGCCAATAGCATCAATCCATGTGTAGGGAGGAGATAAATCCAATTTGTAAAAGAAGATACCCAAAAATGAGTAAATGCTCACATAAGATGAAGAGTTGAAAATGTACAAGGTTTATTAGTAAAAAACTATGAGCAATATTAAAAATATGAGATATTTTGGGTATCCAAAAATGAGTAAATGCTCACATAAGATGAAGAGTTGAAAATGTACAAGGTTTATTAGTAAAAAACTATGAGCAATATTAAAAATATGAGATATTTTGGGTATAATGATTCCATTTCGACACATATGTAAGGAAGGGGAGTTCTTTAAAGGAGGTGCATATTTCACATAAGATGAAGAGTTGAAAATGTACAAGGTTTATTAGTAAAAAACTATGAGCAATATTAAAAATATGAGATATTTTGGGTATAATGATTCCATTTTGACACATATGTAAGGAAGGGGAGTTCTTTAAAGGAGGTGCATATTTCACATGCTTGAATGAGTTTTAAACTCATAAAAATCAAGATATTTCATCTCTCCTCTCTCCTCATTCAAGTCTAGTTCAAAAAGTTAGCTTAACTGACCTAAAAATGGTCAAAAAGTGACCAAACTGACTTGGAAAATTCTAGAATCAGTTTGTTTGGTTAGGAGATCAATTTTTCCTATAAATAGAAGCCTCCCCTTGTTGAAAAAAATATAGTGTTTACCCATTGTTACTCTACTCCACCTAAGCCAAGAACTGTGAATTCTTTAATAATTCACTAGTTTTTGACACTTCTCTCTTTCTTCAATCCCCATTGGTGGCTCCATCAACATACTAAAACAATTGATTGGTTGGGGGCCTCTACCGTGAACAAAGAATCAAGCAATTTGTAAGGTAAGTATGATGAATTTTGATCTTTTCTATAATTTCTCAATGTTTCTCTCTTCTCAACCCCTCTCAAGCTTGAGAAGCTTAATTGGTATGGTTTTTGAATGCTATTAAAGTTAATTGATTAATGATAGTAAGAAATTACATAAATTTCCATTTATGTTTAATTCTAATGGTTTTTTCTCTCTCTCACTTAAGAAATAGTCATACTCATGACCCGTTCTTAATCCAAATGAAGCTTTTCATAAAGCTTTTCCTTAATCCAAGATTAATCTATGCTTGAGAACAAATTAATAGTTTTTTTATCTATGCTTTTAGTTTATGATTATTTTTTATTTAATCCATTAAGGGTTAATGATCCAATTAGGGATCATTCTAATCATTCCCTTAAAGATAACCTATCTTTTAAAATAATTGAGATTTATTAGTTATAGTAGCGGAGCTATGGCAAAAGTTTATAAAAATTTACATAAGAGATGAATATTTTGTTATAAAAGAGTTACTTTTAGCATAATTGAAATTCATGCATAGAGGCATGCATAAGAGATGGATATTTTATTATAAAAGAGTTACTTTTAGCATAATTGAAATTCATGCATAGAGGTATGCATAAGAGATGAATATTTTATTATAAAAGAGTTACTTTTAGCACAATTGAAATTCATGCATAGAGGCATGCATAAGAGATGAATATTTTATTATAAAAGAGTTACTTTTAGCACAATTGAAATTCATGCATAAAGGTATGCATAAGAGATGAATATTTTATTATAAAAGAGTTACTTTTAGCACAATTGAAATTCATGCATAGAGGTATGCATAAGAGATGAATATTTTATTATAAAAGAGTTACTTTTAGCATAATTGAAATTCATGCATAGAGGTATGCATAAGAGATGAATATTTTATTATAAAAGAGTTACTTTTAGCATAATTGAATTTCATGCATAGAGGTATGCATAAGAGATGGGTTAGGATGTGATAAGAAGAGTTAAGATGTGATAAGATGTGTATGGGATGAGATAAGAAGTGTATGTGATGAGATAAGATGAATATGGGTTGTGATAGGGTAAGAATGGATGTGATGAAAAAGAATAGATGAGAAGGCGTATGGGGTTATATGAATGGGAATGAGGAAATGGATGGATGTATGTGGATGTATGGATGTATGCATGTAGATGTGAATGTCTGCATGTGGATGTGGATGTATAAATAAGGATGTGAAAATGGATGTATGTATGTGGATGTGGATGTATAAATAAGGATGTGAAAATGGATGTATGTATGGATGTGTATGAAGAATAATGAAGGTGAATGTGTATGGAAAATAATGTGTCGTTGATATGAATGAATGGATGAGAATGAGTACATATGAAGGGAATGTGGAATAAGAATGTGGATTGAGGAGGGATAATGTGGAAAGATGGAATTCGATATAGAAACTGTATTTTGTGACTGTTTGTAAATGATTGTTTTATGTCAAGAATACTGGGAAAGCATTTTGACCGTCTTGTGATCAAGGTCGTGGAGACCTAACTGATAAAGTTGCAACTGCTGACGGAGAGTCAATGGAGGACGTCTCGCGCAGCAAGGTCGGCCGAGGTCTTGACCAGCCTCGGTGCGATTAAAATGGTGAGCTTCCGGTACGGTGGATGAGGGGCCAAGGAAGCGGCCTATGAGTGAAGCGCTAGGTCACCTGCGAAGGATCCTAGAGGGTGCTGTGCTCGGGCTCTGGGTCGCCGAGGATACCCACGCGTGCGTCGAGGAAGATATTGGAACAAGGAGTAAGAGTTGTTTTCTGAAACCGGGCATGGATGTGGTTGACTGACCTTGCTGGTCCTCAACGGATGAGTCCATGGCTCTTTATATGGATCTGTTGGTTGATCTTGCTGATCTTCAACGAGAGTCCATCTTGATAAGTGATTATATTGCCGAGTATTATGGGCTATGAACTATTATGGCTCTTTATATGGATCTGTTGGTTGATCTTGCTGATCTTCAACGAGAGTCCATCTTGATAAGTGATTATATTGCCGAGTATTATGGGCTAGGAACTATTGAAACGGCCCTTGTGTGGACAGGTGGTGAGCGTTCTAGTTGCCAATGATGCCATAGATACTCTGATGAAGGAATGATGGGAAATTGAATCAACCGGATAAATTGGAAGATTGTGATCAGTGATTCTATGGTTTTATTAAAGGATTGTTTTTGGTTGAATCTGTAAAAAGGCAATTTCATATTGGGTGTGTAAGTGGTGTGACTAGTTTAATAATTGCATGAACTTCCTGCCTAGGGGGCCTTGGAACTCTTTTCCTTGGTACCCGGGATAAAACCTAACGAAATTCCTAATTGGATCTCATCACTACAGTGGTTGGGCGGTTGGCTAACCCATGGGATCGGCGGATGGGGTTAGGCTGGACTGATGGATCCGTAAATCGAGACTCAACTTTTGTTATTACAATAGATAAAGTAAATCCTGGACAGTAATTGTTCTATGGATAGGAATCAACGGCTGTGCCTCTTGAATGGGGAAAAAAGCGTTGATCCCAATGATCCCATTGCAAGTTTCTTCCTTGATCTAATCAAGTATCTTGAAGATGCAATCGGATCAGCTTGATTAGAAATGATCTTGACTACGTTAGAGTAAAAAGTTTTCCTGGTGGAATCACCCGTGCTTTCCGGTAAAGGAAAATTTTTCGGGTTCGGTTTTGGAACAACCGACGGATTAGTCTCTTATCCGGATATCCGTGGGTGAGGCCCCGTATGTGGGACCCCTGTCCCGCGTGAGAAGTGCTACTTCCGCTGCCAGTATCCTGAATCCGTTGCTCGGTGGGAACAGGGGGGATCTTCATACAATTTATCAAGAAACACAAAAAGGTTATAATTGTGTGATATAATTCATACAATTTGATATTCAAACTGAAATTCGTAATTTGGTAATTGGGTCTTCAGATGGAAGTACCGCAATTATATAGAATCCCTGACTTGCTTGAGGCCTAGACAGGATGGTATTTACCTTATAATTCCAAGGGCCATGACTACCGTATATACCGAGAGTATAACTGCAGCTCTTTACTGACAGTATATACGAGTCAATCTAAGACTTGAAATTATAAGCGTTAATGCTATCCAGATGATGATTTTGAATGTGGTTGATATGATTTTTAATTCTGTTTGAGAATTGATGAATTGATTTGGATTCTGATTGAAAATTCTGATTGAAAAATGATGATTTCTGAAATTTATTTGAAATATAATGAAACCACAATGAGGAGGAATGGGACGAGTCCCTGTGATGATATTCATAACTAGAATGATGATAATGAATTCAGCAAATCACTATGAGATTAGTGGGTTGTGCTGTCAAATTGTTACTGTTAACACTTGATCGGTAGATCAAGTTAAGGAATGACAAATTGAGAACTTGCTTGACTGAAATTCCCATGGAGGAATGTTCAGAAGGAAATTTTCGGTCTAATGGACCATTATCATGTTAAAGATATGAATGATAAGATCTGAATGAATTGTTATTTAATTATGAGTTCTATATAAGGGATATTTATCCCAGTATTCTGTTGGGTTGACTAGAATATAAGGAACCCCAGAATAAAATTGGAACTTAAGAAAAAGAGTTGTCCTCTACCTTGCGAGATGAGAACATCTCGCACTTTTTTAAGTGGGGTAGAATGTAAGATTCCTCCCCAATCTTCGAGGTATACAAGAGTAAGAATCTCCCTTTTTGATCTTATAATTATTCCCTCTCTAAAATAAAAGAAAGATTCTGTTTAAAAAAGGAAGACCCTTTCCCTAGAATACTTCTCAAGAGTTCCACCTGTTTTAAGGATTCAGAACAATGAGTTCAGAAGTAAAAATCGGTGTTTTGGATACCAAGGTTTTGGTCTTCATTCGAGTACGGCCCAAAAGAAGTTCTTTATCTATTGGGGAGTTTAAGAAGTTATCCCCCAGATATTGTGAGCCTTATCTGAATTCAAAGAAAGTAAGTGACTTAGCTTACGAGCTTCTTTTATCTCCTCATCTCAAAGTTCTTAATGCCTTCTATAGAAAATTGTGCCAAACCCAAATCATGGAAAGACGGTAAAACTTCAGTGGCAAGTTACCGTTGGCTTCTAAGTTACGCTAGCTCCTTCCTTTATATAAGTCGTAACTTTTACTTGTCACTCACAGTAATCTTACTCCCATCAATCTCCTTCTATCTTAATCTCCTTCATGGCTTGGCAACAAGAATTAGTTTTATCCATGAGGATTTCTCACCTTCAAGACGCAAGCGAGTCTGTGAAGAAGGATTTTATAGAACAGTATGAGCGCTCATTTTTCCCTCACTTGGGAACTTCTGTAGCTCAGACCAAATGGCAAACCTATCAAAACATAACTAGGGTAACACCCTGGGGTCAGCAGCACTTTCGTAACAATGTCTGCTTGGCCATGGTTATTGAAGCTTTGGGTTTGGGTCCCCGATACTACTGCATCATGAGATCAAGATATCTTGGGTTTTCTGAGCGGGTCTTCTTACTAGCGTGTTTTCTTCCTCATGAGAAGATATGCCTTTACCCTGTTTTTGGCTTACCTCTCAGAGGTCCTTTTGTTAGATCACCTCATACCACTGAGATAGGTGCGGCAATAACCAACAGAATTATTCCCATAGATGAGTTACCTTATACATGCGCAGCTTGTGAGTGCTGCTTTTGTGATCATATGATGGACGGGCTTATGGAAGTGTAAAGAGTTCTTCTATCTTTACTGTATATATTCCAAGAATGAATAAAGTTTAAATCTTGTTCTTGTCTTTAATCTTACTCTCTTTGAGACTTTTCTTGGTGGTTAATCTTTATTCGTGCATCTTGCGAAATTATCCCAAGTTGCGAGATGAGGACATCTCACGTTTTTTAAGTGGGGTAGAATGTAAGATTCCTCCCCCAACCCCCTTTTGATGTCTAGTATCTTCCCTTGTAATCAATCCCTCTTCAGAAATATAAAGACCTTGTTTCTAACTGTTTTAACCTAGAGAGAGAAAATATTTTAGAGAGAGAATATTTCGATTTTTAATATTTTTGGATAGAAAATTATCTCATCTTATTAAAATAAGTTCCCCTAAAACAGAAATTCAAAAAGAACTTTCCAATGTGCAATTAGAATTTATTAGAAATGGGTATAAAGGACCTTAACCTAAGGGTCTAGATTTTCAGAAATTTTTGGATTATGGTCCAATTAAGGTTCCTATGGGCCAATAGCATCAATCCATGTGTAGGGAGGAGATAAATCCAATTTGTAAAAGAAGATACCCAAAAATGAGTAAATGCTCACATAAGATGAAGAGTTGAAAATGTACAAGGTTTATTAGTAAAAAACTATGAGCAATATTAAAATTATGAGATATTTTGGGTATCCAAAAATGAGTAAATGCTCACATAAGATGAAGAGTTGAAAATGTACAAGGTTTATTAGTAAAAAACTATGAGCAATATTAAAAATATGAGATATTTTGGGTATAATGATTCCATTTTGACACATATGTAAGGAAGGGGAGTTCTTTAAAGGAGGTGCATATTTCACATAAGATGAAGAGTTGAAAATGTACAAGGTTTATTAGTAAAAAACTATGAGCAATATTAAAAATATGAGATATTTTGTGTATAATGATTCCATTTTGACACATATGTAAGGAAGGGGAGTTCTTTAAAGGAGGTGCATATTTCACATAAGATGAAGAGTTGAAAATGTACAAGGTTTATTAGTAAAAAACTATGAGCAATATAAGAAACCCCAGAATAAATTGGATCTTAAGAAAAAGAGTTGTCCTCTACTTGGCGAGATGAGGACATCTCGCACTTTTCAAGTGGGGTAGAATGTAAGATTCTTCCCCCAGCCTTCGAGGTATACAGGAGTAAGAACCTCCCTTTCTGATCTTATAATTATTCCCTCTCTAAAATAAAAGAAAGTTTGTGTTTAAAAAAGGAAGACCCTTTCCCTAGAATACTTCTCAGGAGTCCCACCTGTTTTAAGGATTTAGAACGATGAGTTCAGAAGTGAGAATCGGTGTTTTGGATACCAAGGTTTTGGTTTTCATTCGAGTTCGGTCCAAAAGAAGTTCTTTATCTCTTGGGGAGTATAAGAAGTTATCCCCCAGATATAGTGAGCCTTATATCTAAATTCAATGAAAGTAGGTGACTTAGCCTACGAACTTCTTTTATCCCCTCATCTCAAAGTTCTTAATGTATTTCATAGAAGTATGTGCCAAACCCAAATCATGGAAAGACGGTAAAACTTCAGTGGCAAGTTACCGTTGGCTTCTAAGTTACGTCAGCTCCTTCCTTTATATAAGTCGTAACTTTTACTTATCGCTCACAGTAATCTTACTTCCATCGATCTCCCTTCTTCTTAATCCTTCATGGCTTGGCAACAAGAATTAGTTTTATCCATAATGATTCCTCACCTTCAAGACGCAAGCGAGTCTGTGAAGAAGGATTTTATAGAACAGTATGAGCGCCCCTCACTTGGGAACTTCTGTAGCTCAAACCAAATGGCGGACCTATCAAAACATAACTAGGGTAACACCCTGGGGTCAGCAGCACTTTCGTAACTCATGCATAGAGGTATGCATAAGAGATGAATATTTTATTATAAAAGAGTTACTTTTAGCATAATTGAAATTCATGCATAGAAGTATGCATAAGAGATGAATATTTTATTATAAAAGAGTTACTTTTAGCATAATTGAAATTCATGCATAGAGGTATGCATGAGAGATGAATATTTTATTATAAAAGAGTTACTTTTAGCATAATTGAAATTCATGCATAGAGGTATGCATAAGAGATAAATATTTTATTATAAAAGAGTTACTTTTAGCATAATTGAATTTCATGCATAGAGGTATGCATAAGAGATGGGTTAGGATGTGATAAGAAGAGTTAAGATGTGATAAGATGGGTTAGGATGTGATAAGAAGAGTTAAGATGTGATAAGATGTGTATGGGATGAGATAAGAAGTGTATGTGATGAGATAAGATGAATATGGGTTGTGATAGGGTAAGAATGGATGTGATGAAAAAGAATAGATGAGAAGGCGTATGGGGTTATATGAATGGGAATGAGGAAATGGATGGATGTATGTGGATGTATGGATGTATGCATGTAGATGTGAATGTATGCATGTAGATGTGAATGTATGCATGTGGATGTGTATGTATGGATGTATGTATGTGGATGTGGATGTATAAATAAGGATGTGAAAATGGATGTATGCATGGATGTGTGGATGTATGCATGTGGATGTGTATGTATGGATGTATGTATGTGGATGTGGATGTATAAATAAGGATGTGAAAATGGATGTATGCATGGATGTGTATGAAGAATAATGAAGGTGAATGTGTATGCGAAATAATGTGTCGTTGATATGAATGAATGGATGAGAATGAGTACATATGAAGGGAATGTGGAATAAGAATGTGGATTGAGGAGGGATAATGTGGAATAAGAATGAGGATTGAGGAGGGATAATGTGGAAAGATGGAATTCGATACAGAAACTGTATTTTGTGACTGTTTGTAAATGATTGTTTTATGTCAAGAATGCTGGGAAAGCATTTTGACCGTCTTGTGATCAAGGTCGTGGAGACCTAACTGATAAAGTTGCAACTGCTGACGGAGAGTCAATGGAGGACATCTCGTGCAGCAAGGTCGACGAGGTCTTGACCAGCCTCGGTGCGATTAAAATGGTGAGCTTCCAGTACGGTGGATGAGGGGCCAAGGAAGCAGCCTATGAGTGAAGCGCTAGGTCACCTGCGAAGGATCCTAGAGGGTGCTGACCATACGGTGCTCGGGCTCTGGGTCACCCAGGATACCCACGCGTGCGTCGAGGAAGATATTGGAACAAGGAGTAAGAGTTGTTTTCTGAAACCGGGCATGGATCTGGTTGACTGACCTTGCTGGTCCTCAACGGATGAGTCCATGGCTCTTTATATGGATCTGTTGGTTGATCTTGCTGATCTTCAACGAGAGTCCATCTTGATAAGTGATTATATTGCCAAGTATTATGGGCTAGGAATTATTGAAACAGCCCCTGTGTGGACAGGTGGTGAGCGTTCTAGTTGCCAATGATGCCATAGATACTCTGATGAAGGAATGATGGGAAATTGAATCAACCGGATAAATTGGAAGATTGTGATCAGTGATACTATGGTTTTATTAAAGGATTGTTTTTGGTTGAATCTGTAAAAAGGCAATTTCATATTGGGTGTGTAAGTGGTGTGACTAGTTCTTTAATTGCATGAACTTCCTGTTGAGATATCGAGCTCTAGTGAGGCGGTGGACACTGATGACCCGCCTGGGGGATAGGCCCCGCACTTACACCACTGGCATGGTTGGTGAGATCTTGGGTGATATGCGGCCAGTGGGATGACAGGCTGTGTGACAGCCACTCTAGAGACTGGCATAGTTATAGCGCCAGCTCATTTAGTCGGGTTCACACTATAGAGAACCTGTGTATGTATTTGGTTTAGTACCTTTCATATTATTGAGTACTCTTATTCTTGTATATGGTGTGTTGAGTGTTGAGTAGAGAAGAAGAAGATTTTCAGCCTCTCACCTTGTGTGTTCTCTATTAGGGTTTTGTGAGTGTGTGTGTGTGTGCTTGCAAGAGCTCAAGCTCTCTTCCCCCCTGCATCTTTTCATGGTATCAGAGCCTGGTTCGTGCTAAGGGCTGAGCTGCAAGCAAGAGAACCACAGGAAGCGGTACGAGGGTAAGAGCTTCAACTACTCTTCCCTATTGTGTTGGTGACTACACCCTTGTCGGGAGCTCTACGGGAGGCACCGGCAAACGATCTCCGATTGAGGAGCTTTCTTCACGGGAGTGAAGCTATAGGGCAACTATACAGTCCTACGGACTACAATTTTCGGGCCGAAAATGCGTTTCGGGCGCGTCTGGACCTCCATTTTTCAGAAAGCAGGCGATTTCGAGCACTGCGGGTAAGTCATCGATTCTCTGCAGAACTCTATTTTAAGAACTGCAGGAAGACAGATTGACTGTGCAGACACTGTGGGTGCTGCAAAGAGGTCTACAGTTGCCATTGGGTGTATGTATGTGCATTGAGGTCACTGGTTGTGACATTTGAGTGGACTGCAGTACTGCTGTGCAGGAAATACAGCAGTTGTGCAGAAGAACCAGAGTGCTTGGCAAGATGTCAAATGATGGGATAACTCAGATTGTGGCTGAGAAGCTGGATAAGAATAACTTCCATGCTTGGAGGTTCAGGTTGACGAATTTCCTGATGGGAAAAGGTTATTGGGACTACATAGAAGGTGAGCATGAAGAGGCACCGGAGATACCGGATATAAATCCGACTGCTGCAGATGTGAAAGAGTTTAAAGATTGGAACCAAGGAGCCAGGAAAGTAATGTATTGGCTTTCCATTAGTATACAGGACACCATGATTGGGCACATTCAGGATGCCAAGTCCCCCAAGGAGGCGTGGGACACCTTGGTAAAGCTCTATGAAACAAATACCAAGGCACGTAAGATACAGTTGAAGAACGAACTTCATACTGTGGAGAAAAAGAGCATGTCTGTGAATGACTATGCGCTGAAGATAAAGGGTATTGTGGAATCCCTTGCATCTATTGGTGTGTCAGTAGATGATGATGACAAGGTGGAAGTCTGTTTACGTGGTCTCGGGCCACAATACAAGGCGTTTAAGACGTCTATTCAGACTCGGGAAAACATTCCCAACTTTACAGATTTGGTGTCTATGCTGATTATCGAAGAGAAGAGCTTGGGTGAAGACCAACAGTCTTCACAAAGCAAAAACAGTTCAGAGCAACAGGCCTTCTACACGAGTTCAGGAAGAGGACGAGGTAGAGGAGGCCGTGGACGCGGTCAAGGAGGTGGCCGAACAGGTAATCAGAATTACAGCCAGCAGCAGCAGCAACAACAACAGTCCCAGAATCAACAACAACAACAACACGCAGGTGGAAGAGGCAAATTCAGAGGCAGGGGGAGTCAAAGAGGACGTGGAAATTGGCAAAGGCAGTACAATGATGCACGTGAATGCTATTATTGTGGTAAGCCTGGACATGTGCAGGCAGAATGTTACAAGAAGCAAGCTGACATGCAAAATGGGAAAGTGCAGCAAAACAACTATGCATCCTCAAGCAGAAATAATGAGGATAATGAAAGGTTGTTTGTTATGCAGCATGTTGTAAATGCCATGTCTGAAAATGTTGATGCAACACAAAAAGATAATGTATGGTATGTGGATTCAGGCGCTTCGAACCACATGACGAGTCATGGGGAGTGGTTCAAGGAGATGAAGAACCCGGAAAGACCAGGTTTTGTGGAAACAGGGGATGACACTGCTCATCCAATTGCCCACGTTGGAGATGTGCCATTATCTATGCAGGATGGCAAAGTGAAGTACCTTGCAGATGTACTTCATGTACCGAATATAACAAAGAATCTGGTTTCAGTTGGCCAGATGATTGAGCAGGGGTTGCAGGTTCGGTTTAACCCTGATGGGTGTTATGTTGAAGATTTCAAAGACAAGTGCAGGTTGGTTGCAAAAGGCAACAGAGTGGGCAGAATGTTTACGTTGGATGTAGACATGTCTGAAATGAGTGCTGCCATGTTTGCAAATGGTTCAGGAGTTGTTGCAGACACAGACATATGGCATAAAAGAATTGGACATGTAAATGTGCAGAGATTGAAGTCTATGCAAACAAAAGGAATTGTGACAGGGCTGCCAAAATTTAAAGTGGAAGGTATGCAGAAAATATGTGAAGCATGCCAATTTGGGAAGCAAACAAAGAATGTTTTTCCACGTAACAGATATGTGAGCAGAAATGCACTAGATGTTGTGCATTCAGATGTATGGGGTCCTACGAAGACCGTATCTATGGGAGGCTGCAGGTACTATGTCACTTTCATTGTTGACCACACAAGGAAAGTGTGGGTATATTTCATGAAGGAGAAGAGTGAGGTGTTCACTCACTTTCAGAATTTCAGAGTTTTGGTTGAAAAGCAAACAGGGAAATATGTTAAGTGCCTAAGGTCAGATGGAGGGGGAGAATACTTCTCCAATGAGTTCTCTGATTTTTTGAAGAAGAATGGTATTCGGAGACAATTCACATGCAGATATACTCCGCAGCAAAATGGAGTTGCTGAGCGGAAAAACAGGCACATTGCTGAGATTGCGCGAGCATTGATGGAAGAGAAGAATATGCCGCATTGCTATTGGGCTGAGGCTGTTTCTACAGCAGTATACATCATGAACAGGACTCCAACTGCAGCCATACATGATGTAACTCCAGAGGAGAGGTTTACTGGCAGAAAACCAGATTTGTCTCATCTGAAAGTCTTTGGATGCATTGCATATGTGCATGTGCCAGATGAGCTGAGAACTAAGCTGGATCCGAAAGCTGAAAAATGTGTGTTTATTGGATATTCCCTGGAGCAAAAGGGATACAGGTGTTATAAGCCTGCTACACGTGAGTTGAGGGTAAGCAGGGATGTTGTCTTTGATGAGATGAGCAGCTGGTATGCTGCTGAAAAAGAAGCTGTGGGGGCTGATGTGAGTGGAAGTGTGGTTGCACAGAATGCAGGTCAGCAATCACAGTCTTTGAGTGGACCAGGAGAGTCCTCATCTAGTGGGTCTGTTGATAGACCATGGAGTGGCAGGCTGCGTCATAATACCAGTCCTGCAAATGTGATTAGCACATTACGAAAAGGAAAAGAGAAAGTGGTTGAGCCCCTTGGTATGCCTGACATTTCTGCAGGGCATTCTCATGTTGATGGAGAGTCTAGTGGCTCAGACATGAGCCTTGATGAGGAGCTTGGGATCCCAGCTATGAGAACACCTGGTGTAAAGAAGGCTATGGAAGCCATGAATGAAAAGCTGCGAAGATCAGGGAGAGTGAAGAACCCTGTGCAGAGATTTACATATGATGGTTATGTGGCACATCACTATGCATATATGGCAAAGGTTGTGCAGGTTGTTGAGCCCACATGCATTGATGAGGCTATTGGAAATGTGTGTTGGGAGAAAGCTATGGATGAGGAGATGGATGCACTATATGGAAATGAGACTTGGGATTTAGTGCAATTGCCTGAAGGCAAGAAAGCCATTGGATGCAAGTGGGTGTACAAAGTTAAACATAACAGTGATGGAAGCATAAACAGGTACAAGGCTAGGTTGGTAGCCAAAGGATATGCGCAGACATATGGGATTGATTATGAGGAAACTTTCAGCCCAGTTGCCAAGATGGCAACGGTGAGAGTTGTGATAGCAGTGGCTGCGTCAAAGCAATGGTCTTTACATCAGATGGATGTAAAGAATGCATTCTTGCATGGGGATTTGCAAGAAGAGGTGTATATGTTGCAGCCACCTGGATATGAGGATGTGGGTCACCCCGAGCATGTTTGCAGGTTGAAGAAAGCCTTGTATGGCTTAAAGCAAGCACCAAGAGCATGGTCTGACAAGATTTCTGAATATCTTGTCACTATTGGCTTTCATGTAGCCAATGCAGATTTCTCATTGTATGTGAGACATGGTGATAGAGGGGTTGTGCTTGTTGTCATCTATGTAGATGACTTGATCATTACGGGGGACCATGATGCAGAGATCTTTGATGTAAAGATCTTGCTTAGACAGAAGTTCGAGATGAAGGATCTGGGGGAGCTCAGATATTTCTTGGGCATTGAGGTGATTAGGTCACCACATGGTATTGGATTACTGCAGAGACAGTATGGCTTGGACATGTTGTCCAAGTATGGTATGACAGGCTGTAAGCCTATTTCTGTGCCATTGGATCAGAATGGCAAGTTGAGTACAGATTCAGGAGAGATCTTGGAGGATCCTACTATGTACAGGAGCATAGTAGGAAGTTTGATCTACATGACGATCACCAGACCAGATTTGAGCTATGCTGTTGGGTTGGTGAGTCAGTTTATGCAGGTTCCACGGAAACCGCATTTGGATGCTATGAGACGCATACTGAGGTATGTGAAGTCTACTTTGCATTGTGGACTATTCTATGAGACTGGGACAGAGATATGTGTACATGGGTACACAGATGCTGATTGGGCTGGTAGTATCTCAGACAGAAGATCTACCAGTGGATTCATGTTTTCTTTGGGGAGTGCTGCTGTGACTTGGAGCAGCAAGAAGCAGCCTACGGTTGCTCTATCGAGTACAGAGGCCGAGTATAGAGGAGCTGCTATGGCAGCATGTGAGGTAGCTTGGTTGAGAAAGCTACTTGCAGATTTGGGTCTATCAGTGGATAGACAGGTTGTCATTTTCTGTGACAACATTAGCAGTATACAGTTGGCCAGGAACCCAGTCTTTCATGCTCGTACGAAGCACATAGAGGTCCACTACCATTTCGTCAGAGAGAAGGTCTTGGCAGGAGACCTTGACCTTGTTTATGTGAGCACAGAGGATCAGGTAGCTGACATCTTCACCAAAGCATTGGGTACAGAGAAGCTCCGCAAATTCAGAGCTTCGCTTGGTATACATGAGATGGAGTTGAGCTCGAGGGGGAGTGTTGAGATATCAAGCTCTAGTGAGGCGGTGGACACTGATGACCCGCCTGGGGGATAGGCCCCGCACTTACACCACTGGCATGGTTGGTGAGATCTTGGGTGATATGCGGCCAGTGGGATGACAGGCTGTGTGACAGCCACTCTAGAGACTGGCATAGTTATAGCGCCAGCTCATTTAGTCGGGTTCACACTATAGAGAACCTGTGTATGTATTTGGTTGAGTACCTTTCATATTATTGAGTACTCTTATTCTTGTATATGGTGTGTTGAGTGTTGAGTAGAGAAGAAGAAGATTTTCAGCCTCTCACCTTGTGTGTTCTCTATTAGGGTTTTGTGAGTGTGTGTGTGTGTGCTTGCAAGAGCTCAAGCTCTCTTCCCCCCTGCATCTTTTCACTTCCGGCTAGGGGGCCTTGGAACTCTTTTCCTTGGTACCCGGGACAAAACCTAACCAAATTCCTAATTGGATCCCATCACTACATTGGTTGGGCGGTTGGCTAACCCATGGGATCGGCGGATGGGGTTAGGCTGGACTGATGGATCCGTAAATCGAGACTCAACTTTTGTTATTACGATAGATAAAGTAAATCCTGGACAGTAATTGTTCTATGGATAGGAATCAACGGCTGTGCCTCTTAAATGGGAAAAAAAGCATTGATCCCAATGATCCAAGTGCAAGTTTCTTCCTTGATCTGATCAAGTATCTTGAAGATGCAATCGGATCAGCTTGATCAGAAATGATCTTGACTACGCTAGAGTAAAAAGTTTTCCTGGTGGAATCACCCGTGCTTTTCGGTAAAGGAAATTTTTCCGGGTTCGGTTTTGGAACAACCGACGGATTAGTCTCTTATCTAGATATCCGTGGGTGAGGCCCCGTATGTGGGACCCCTGTCCCGCGCGAGAAGTGCTACTTCCACTGCCAGTATCCAGAATCCATTGCTTGGTGGGAACAGGGGGGATCTCACAAGCAATTCAAGCTTTTGATTGATTCAGGTAGTACTCATTCTTTTATTTCCCGAGGATGTCTGCGTAAATTAGTCCTAAATAAAAAATCAGGGAAACCGATGCAAGTGGAATTAGCCAGTGGGAAGATTCTTTTCACTCACCTTGAGACTGACCTTATTCAGTCCTACCCCTAGGATTATATGATGGAATCCTTGGAATGGATTGGCTCCAAAAGAATCAAGCTGACATGTCACAAAGGAACCATCTCTTTCCTTGACCTTCACGGGAATAAAGTTCAAGGAATTGGAATTTTTGCATCCCCAATGCTACAATTAGTCAAGGCTTCCAAATTATTAAAAGGGCTCAGAAAGACGCAAGCTGTGTATGTCGTTAAAATGAATCCACCAGTAGACATAAAATGCAAGGCTAAAGAACCAGAGTGGTTAAGTGAGTATGCAGATGTGTTTCCTGAAGAGCTGACTAAGATGCCTCCATCTCGTGAAGTATATCATGAGATCGAATTAACCCCCGGAGCTCAGCGCGAGTAGCCCAATGTGCATACAAAATGCGAGTCCCTAAAGCCATAGAACTTAAGGAACAGTTAAGACAACCATTAGAATAGGGATTCATTAGACCCAGTGTGATGGGATTTCTCTTGACCTCGCAAAGATCCAGTAGTCGTAGAATGGCCAGAACCCAAGTAAGTAAAGGAAGTCAGAGGATTCCTAGGGTTAACCGGATGGTATAGGATCTTTATACCTAGGTATACTTAGATAGCATCCCCCTTAACTAACCTTCTCAAGAAGAGTACACTTTTTCAGTGGATTGCAATGTGTGTGAGTGCCTTTGACTAGCTAAAGATAGCCTTAGTAACCAACCCTCTTCTTAAATTGCCAGATTTTACCAAACCCTTTGAGGTAGTTATATTGAGATATCGAGCTTGTCTAGTGAGGCGGTGGCCACTGATGACCCGCCTGGGGGATAGGCCCCACACTTAAACCACTGGCATGGTTGGTGAGATCTTGGGTGATATGCGGCCAGTGGGATGACAGGCTGTGTGACAGCCATTCTAGAGACTGGCATAGTTATAGCGCCAGCTCATTTAGTCGGGTTCACACTATAGAGAACCCGTGTATGTATTTGGTTGAGTACCTTTCATATTGTGTGTACTCTTATTCTTGTATATGGTGTGTTGAGTGTTGAGTAGAGAAGAAGAAGATTTTCAGCCTCTCACCTTGTGTGTTCTCTATTAGGGTTTTGTGAGTGTGTGTGTGTGCTTGCAAGAGCTCAAGCTCTCTTCCCCCCTGCATCTTTTCATGGTATCAGAGCCTGGTTCATGCTAAGGGCTGAGCTGCAAGCAAGAGAACCATAGGAAGCGGTACGAGGGTAAGAGCTTCAACTACTCTTCCCTATTGTGTTGGTGACTACACCCTTGTCGCGAGCTCTACGGGAGGCACCGGCAAACGATCTCTGATTGAGGAGCTTTCTTCGCGGGAGTAAAGCTATAGGGCAACTATATAGTCCTATCGGACTGTAATATTCGGGCCGAAAACGCGTTTCGGGCGCGTCTGGACCTCCATTTTTCAGAAAGCAGGCGATTTCGAGCACTGCGAGTAAGTCATCGATTCTTTGCAGAACTCTGTTTTAAGAACTGCAGGAAGACAGATTGACTGTGCAGACACTGTGGGTGCTGCAAAGAGGTCTACAATTGCCATTGGGTGTATGTATGCACATTGAAGTCACTGGTTGTGACATTTGAGAGTACTACAGTACCGCTGCAGAAAATACAGCATTTGTGCAGGAAAAACCAGAGTGCAGTTTTTCTGGTAAAATTGTGTGTTTGGCAAGATGTCTAATGATGGCATAACACAGATTGTGGCTGAGAAGTTGGATAAGAATAACTTCCATGCTTGGAGGTTCAGGTTGACGAATTTCCTGATGGGAAAAGGCTATTAGGACTACATAGAAGGTGAGCATGAAGAGGCACCGGAGATACGATATAAATCCGACTGCTGCAGATGTGAAAGAGTTTAAAGACTGGAACCAAGGAGCCAGGAAGGTTATGTATTGGCTATCCATTTTTAGTATACAGGACACCATGATTGGGCACATTCAGGATGCCAAGTCCCCCAAAAGGAGGCGTGGGACACCTTGGTAAAGCTCTATGAAACAAATACCAAGGCACGAAAGATACAGTTGAAGAATGAACTTCATACTGTGGAGAAAAAGAGCATGTCTGTGAATGACTATGCGTTGAAGATAAAGGGTATTGTGGAATCCCTTGCATCTATTGGTGTGTCAGTAGATGATGATGACAAGGTGGAAGTCTGTCTACGTGGTCTCGGGCCACAATACAAGGCATTCAAGACGTCTATTCAGACTCGGGAAAACATTCCCAACTTTACAGATTTGGTGTCTATGCTGATTATCGAAGAGAAGAACTTGGGTGAAGACCAACAGTCTTCACAAAGTAAAAACAGTTAAGAGCAACAGGCCTTCTACACGAGTTCAGGAAGAAGACGAGGTAGAGGAGGCCATGGACGTGGTCAAGGAGGTGGCCGAACAGGTAATCAGAGTTATGGCCAGCAACAGCAACAACAACAACAGTCCCAGAATCAACAACAACAACAACACGCAGGTGGAAGAGGCAAATTCAGAGGCAGGGGAGTCAAAGAGGCCGTGGAAATTGGCAAAGGCAATATAATGATGCACGTGAATGCTATTATTGTGGTAAGCGTCGACATGTGCAGGCACAATGTTATAAGAAGCAGGCTGACATGCAAAATGGGAAAGTGCAGCAAAACAACTATGCATCCTCAAGCAAAAATAATGAGGATAATGAAAGGTTGTTTGTTATGCAGCATGTCGTGAATGCCATGTCTGAAAATGTTGATGCAGCACAAAAAGATAATGTATGGTATGTGGATTCAGGCGCTTCAAACCACATGACAAGTCATGGGGAGTGGTTCAAGGAGATGAAAAACCCGGAAAGACCAGGTTTTGTGGAAACAGGGGATGACACTGCTCATCCAATTGCCCACGTTGGAGATGTGCCATTGTCTATGCAGGATGGCAAAGTGAAGTACCTTGCAGATGTACTTCATGTACCGAACATAACAAAGAATCTGGTTTCAGTTGGCCAGATGATTGAGCAGGGTTTGCAGGTTCGGTTTAACCCTGATGGGTGTTATGTTGAAGATTTTAAAGACAAGTGCAGGTTGGTTGCAAAAGGCAACAGAGTGGGCAGAATGTTTACATTGAATGTAGACATGCCTGAAATGAGTGCTGCGATGTTTGCAAATGGTTCAGGAGTTGTTGCAGACACAGACATATGGCATAAAAGAATTGGACATGTAAATGTGCAGAGATTGAAGTCTATGCAGACAAAAGGAATTGTGACAGGGCTGCCAAAATTTAAAGTGGAAGGTATGCAGAAAATATGTGAAGCATGCCAATTTGGGAAGCAAACAAAGCATGTGTTTCCACGTAACACATATGTGAGCAGAAATGCACTAGATGTTGTGCATTTAGATGTATGGGGTCCTACGAAGACCATATCTATGGGAGGCTACAGGTATTATGTGACTTTCATTGATGACCACACGAGGAAAGTGTGGGTATATTTCTTGAAGGAGAAGAGTGAGGTGTTCACTCACTTTCAGAATTTCAGAGTTTTGGTTGAAAAGCAAACATGGAAATATGTAAAGTGCCTAAGGTCAGATGGAGGGGGAGAGTACTTCTCCAATGAGTTCTCTGAATTTTTGAAGAAGAATGGTATTCGGAGATAGTTCACATGTAGATACACTCCGCAGCAAAATGGAGTTGCTGAGCGGAAAAACAGGCACATTGCAGAGATTGCGCGAGCATTGATGGAAGAGAAGAATATGCCGCATTGCTATTGGGCTGAGGCTGTTTCTACAGCAGTATACATCATGAATAGAACTCCAACTGCAGCCATACATGATGTAACTCCAGAGGAGAGGTTTATTGGCAGAAAACCAGATTTGTCTCATCTGAAAGTCTTTGGATGCATTGCATATGTGCATGTGCCAAATGAGCTGAGAACTAAGCTGGATCCAAAAGCTGAAAAATGTGTGTTTATTGGATATTCCCTTGAGCAAAAGGGATACAGGTGTTATAACCCTGCTACACGTGAGTTAAGGGTAAGCAGGGATGTCGTTTTTGATGAGATGAGCAGCTGGTATGCTTCTGAAAAAGAAGCTGTTGGGACTGATGTGAGTGGAAGTGTGGTTGCACACAATGCAGGTCAGCAATCACACTCTTTGAGTGGACCAGGAGAGTCCTCATCTAGTGGGTCTGTTGATAGACCATGGAGTGGAAGGCTGCGTCATAATACCAGTCCTGCAAATGTGATTACTACATCACGTAAAGGAAAAGAGAAAGTGGTTGAGCCCCTTGGTATGCCTGTCTCTTGTTGATGGAGAGTCTAGTGGCTCAGATATGAGCCTTGATGAGGAGCTTGGGATCCCAGCTATGAGAACACTTGGTGTAAAGAAGGCTATGGAAGCCATGAATGAAAAGCTGCGAAGATCAGGGAGAGTGAAGAACCCTGTGCAGAGATTTACATATGATGGTTATGTGGCACATCACTATGCATATATGGCAAAGGTTGTGCAGGTTGTTGAGCCCACATGCATTGATGAGGCTATTGAAAATGTGTGTTGGGAGAGAGCAATGGATGAGGAGATGGATGCACTATATGGAAATGAGACTTGGGATTTAGTGCAATTGCCTAAAGGCAAGAAAGCCATTGGATGCAAGTGGGTGTACAAAGTTAAACATAATAGTGATGGAAGCATAAACAGGTACAAGGCTAGATTGGTAGCCAAAGGATATGCGCAGACATATGGCATTGCTTATGAGGAAACTTTCAGCCCAGTTGCCAAGATGGCAACGGTGAGAGTTGTGATAGCAGTGGCTGCTTCAAAGCAATGGTCTTTACATCAGATGGATGTAAAGAATGCATTCTTGCATGGGGATTTGCAAGAAGAGGTGTATATGTTGCAGCCACCTGGTTATGAGGATGTGGGTCACCCTGAGCATGTTTGCAGGTTGAAGAAAGCCTTGTATGGCTTAAAGCAAGCACCAAGAGCATGGTCTGACAAGATTTCTGAATATCTTGTCACTATTGGCTTTCATGTAGCCAATGCAGATTTCTCATTGTATGTGAGACATGGTGATAGAGGGGTTGTGCTTGTTGTCATCTATGTAGATGACTTGATCATTACGGGGGACCATGATGCAGAGATCTTTGATGTAAAGATCTTGCTTAGACAGAAGTTCGAGATGAAGGATCTGGGGGAGCTTAGATATTTCTTGGGCATTGAGGTGATTAGGTCACCACATGGTATTGGATTACTGCACAGACAGTATGGCTTGGACATGTTGTCCAAGTATGCTATGATAGGCTGTAAGCCTATTTCTGTGCCATTGGATCAGAATGGCAAGTTGAGTGCAGATTCAGGAGAAATCTTGGAGGATCCTACTATGTACAGGAGCATAGTAGGAAGTTTGATCTACATGACGATCACCAGACCAGATTTGAGCTATGCTGTTGGGTTGGTGAGTCAGTTTATGCAGGTTCCACGGAAACCGCATTTGGATGCAGTGAGACGCATACTGAGGTATGTGAAGTCTACTTTGCATTGTGGACTATTCTATGAGACTGGGACAGAGATATGTGTACATGGGTACACAGATGCTGATTGGGCTGGTAGTATCTCAGATAGACAATCTACCAGTGGATTCATGTTTTCTTTGGGGAGTGCTGCTGTGACTTGGAGCAGCAAGAAGCAGCCTACGGTTGGTCTATCGAGTACAGAGGCCGAGTACAGAGGAGCTGCTTGGCAGCATGTGAAGTAGCTTGGTTGAGAAAGCTACTTGCAGATTTGGGTCTATCAGTGGATAGACAAGTTGTCATTTTCTATGGCAACATTAGCAGTATACAGTTGGCCAGGAACCCAGTCTTTCATGCTCGTACGAAGCACATAGAGGTCCACTACCACTTCATCAGAGAGAAGGTCTTGGCAGGAGATCTTTACCTTGTTTATGTCAGCACAGAGGATCAGGTAGCTGACATCTTCACCAAAGCATTGGGTACAGAGAAGCTCCGTAGATTCAGAGCTTCGCTTGGTGTACATGAGATGGAGTTGAGCTCGAGGGGGAGTGTTGAGATATCGAGCTCGTCTAGTGAGGCGGTGGCCACTGATGACCCGCCTGGGGGATAGGCCCCACACTTACACCACTGGCATGGTTGGTGAGATCTTGGGTGATATGCGGCTAGTGGGATGACAGGCTGTGTGACAAACATTCTAGAGTCTGGCATAGTTATAGCGCCAGCTCATTTAGTCGGGGGTTCACACTATAGAGAACCCGTGTATGTATTTGGTTGAGTACCTTTCATATTGTGTGTACTCTTATTCTTGTATATGGTGTGTTGAGTGTTGAGTAGAGAAGAAGAAGATTTTCAGCCTCTCACCTTGTGTGTTCTCTATTAGGGTTTTGTGAGTGTGTGTGTGTGCTTGCAAGAGCTCAAGCTCTCTTCCCCCCTGCATCTTTTCAAGTTACTGATGCCTTAGGTGGTGCTCTGATGCAGGAAGGTCATGCAATGGCCTATGAATCCAGAAAACTCAGAACACATGAGAGGAATTATGCTGTCCACAACTTGGAGTTACTCTCAGTAGTGTATGCTGTCCATGACTTGGAGTTACTCTCAGTAGTGTATGTTGTCCATGACTTGGAGTTACTCTCAGTAGTGTATGCTCTGAAGTTGTGGACACATTATCTTTTGGGACAAAGGTTCACCTTGATGACTGATCATCAAAGTTTGAAGTGGATCTTCACCAAAGGGATCTCAACATGCGTCAAAGGAGATGGATGAAAACCTTGCAAGAATTTGATTTTGAAATAAAGTATCGACCGGGGAAAGAAAATGTGGTTGTAGATGCGCTCAGCAGAAAAGCCTCCTTGCTTGAAATAACAGTGGTGTCAAATCCATTGATCAATGAAGCAAAGGAGAAAATCTTACAGGATAAATTCTTTGCCCCTATTGCTACCCTTCTAATGCAGGAAAGCAAGACTCCTCAGGAAATGAGTCGAGTTCTTGGATACAAACTGGATGAAGGATGCATGTATTATAATAATTGGCTATGTATCCCCAATGATGAGGGAATAAAGGGAAGAATTCTGAGAGAAGCCCATGATAGCCATATAGCTGGACATCCAGGGTTTATAAAAACCTATATGTATGTGAAGAAAAGCTTCTTCTGGCCAAGACTCAAAAAGGATGTACTTGATCATGTGTGGAAATGCTTGTTGTGCCAAAGAGTCAAGGCAGAGAGAGTCAAGATGCCAGGGAAACTACAGCCTCTAGACATTCCATAGATGAAGTGGGAATGCATTAGTATGGACTTTGTCACTAGATTACCTTCAGTGCAATCAGGTTATAACTCCATTTTTGTGGTAGTTGACAGGCTAACCAAAGTTTCCCATCTGATTCCAGTGAAAGAAACATACTTTGCAGTGGATGTTGCTAGAGTTTTCCTTAAGGAGATCTTCAAATTGCATGGTTTACCCAGGAAGATAGTAAGTGACAGAGATCCCAAATTCACATCGAAATTTTGGACTACGTTCTTTGAAGCAATAGGAACTTTCTTAGATCTCACCATAGCCTATCACCCCGAAATAGATGGCCAGACGAAAAGGGTGACTCAGGTAATAGAAGATATCCTTCGGTCATGCTGCAAGGGAACCCAAGAAGTGGTTAAGTCATCTACATCTGGTCGAATTTGCTTACAATGCTTCTTATCATCAGAGCATTGGGATGAGTCCTTTCAAAGCTTTGTATGGAAAAGATTGCCTTACATTGTTAACTTGGTCGTCTGACCCATTGATCAGAGTCAAAATTTCGATACAAATGCTTGATGACATGGACTAGCAGATGCAATCAATCTGTAAAGATATAAAGGCAGCCCAAGACAAACAAAAGCATTATGGAGATAGAAAGAGGTATGGTCTTCATGCGAGTAAGACCAAAAAGAAGTTCCTTATCCTTAGGGAAGTACAAGAAGCTCTCTCCTAGATACTATGGGCTGTATGCTGTCATCATAAAGAAAGTGGGCGATCTAGCCTACAAACTTGTTCTGCCTCCCCATCTCAAGGTACATGATGTATTCCATGTCATTTTGCTTAAGAAGTATGTACCTAGCCCGAGTCACATGCTTGATGATTGATGAACAATTGATCTCTCCGACTCAAGGCCAGATGGTACTCCAACCTGAGGAAATCCTTGACGTATGGGAGAAGATTCTCAGGAGCAGAGTCCTCAGAGAATACTTAGTAAAGTGGAAGCTCTTTCCTCTAGAAGATGCCACCTGGGAGAAAGAAGAAGCATTGGCGAAGGATTACCTCCACTTTGCGAGATGAGAGGACATCTCGTGTTTTTCAAGTGGGAGAGGATATAAGATTCCTCCTTAGCGTGAATAACTAATAAGCCTCTACTTCAATCCCTTGTAATCATTCTATGTTTTTTAATACAAGAAAATATTATTTTTCCTTGTTTGGCCCAGTGAGATAAAAATTTCTAGAGAGTGGCAAATCAATATTGGGATATTTTTGGATAAATAAATTCTACAAATATCAAAAAAATGTTTCCTTGAATCAAAAAATCAAAATAGATTTTCCAAGGTTCCATTGGAATTAATTAAAAATGATTTAGAAGACCTTAGCCTAAACTTTATGATATTACTAAACTTTATGTTTTCAAAATTATTGAGAATTATCAGTAATAGCAGCAAAGCTATGGTAAAATTTCTCAAAAATTAACACATAAATCATTTTCATTCATAATATGAAAAGAGGACTTCCTACCATATTCTAGGATTAATCATCCTAGATTAATTGAATGATTCTCATTATAATCATGGAAAATTTGATTTTATGTTTATGCATAAATAGTTAATTAGAAAAAAGAGGAATTTTGAGTAATTCATTTTTATGTTAAAAGAGTAATCCCCATGACAATGGAAATCCATGTATTCCAATGAAGTAAGAGAAAAATTAGGATGCTAAAATAATGTATATTTTATTTAAAAATTAAAGAAAGATTTTAGTTTAATTTATCTTTTTGCATAGATAAGTTTAAATGATGAAAGAGGAAGTCCCACCATATTGGAATTCAAATATTTAAATGAGAAAAGTGAAATTTTTAGCTTAATGGAATTAATGGATATTTTTATGTAAATTTTAAGAAGAATTTTAGATAGATTTAATTTATGGTAAAAGAGGAATTCCCATGATAATTGGATTGCACTCATTAAATAAGAAAAAGAGGGATTTTAAGTTTATTCAAAAAATAGGTATTGGTATTTACTTAAAAGAAGATTTTTTATGATATTTAAGAAAAGAAGGATTTGAATTAAATCTTAGTGTCAAAAGATGAATTTCCACCATAATTCTACCTAATGAATTAAGGTTGAGAAATCATGTGATAGAAGGAATATCTTTGGATATTTTAATTGGTAAAATCACTAAATGGATATTTACCCAAAACTAGATGTTTATCTAAAGGGAATCCTTGTAGAACTAAACCGAATGAATTTGGTTAGACTAGGAGAGGGATGGACAATAAACCTACTTGTCCATCTCTCGATCTGAATCAAGTAAAAACTTCGTGAGACCAATTCTAGTTTTTAAAGAATAGACTATCGGAACAAAACTAGTTTTTCCTGACCGAACTCACCAAGAATCTGGTTGGACAATCAAACTGAATGATGGGTAGATTACCTTGATGAGAGATCAAGGATCCTCATTATGAAACTAGGAATTATGGAAAAAGGGTTTTGGAACCATTCTCAAATTGGAATTTTACTTGCATTGGAACCTTTGATTTTTTATTCAAAGGACTGTTTTATGCCAGAATGCTGGAGGAAGCATTTGGCTTATGTTTTTCTAAGAGGAGGTTCGTTGGAACAGCTGGTGGCGGGGAGTCGTCAAGGGACGTCACTCGCGGCAAAGCCTATCGAGGTCTTGACTAGCCTCGGTACGGTTAAAATGGTGCGCTTTTGGTATGATGGGTGAGGACCGATGAAGCGGTACCTTAGTGAAGTGCTAGGACACCTAAAAAGGATCCTAGAGGGTTTTGACCAGGCGATGCACGGGCTCGCAGTTGTTGCTAGGACACCCATGCGTACGTCGAGGAAGATTTCGGATGGACTAAAAGGAAAGATTTTTGGGAACCAAATTTTGATACTCGATCTCATTGGTTGGCCAGCTGGTCTTCAACGGAGAGTCTAGAGAATATTATTGTAATACAATGGACTCAAAATTTTGGAAAATGATGATCAAAAATATCATGATTTCTTTTAAAGCTAGTCAAATCTGTTATAAATGGTAATTTCATATTGGGTGTGTACGTGGTATGCGTACCTTAATTTTTGCATGAATCGCCGGGGCTAGGGGGCCTGGAAACTCTTTTCCTCGTTACCCAGGCAAAAACACAATCAAATCTTTTTATAAAGGAATCCGTTGGCGAGTGGTTGGCTAACCCATGGGCTGGATGGGGCTGGATTAGAGGATTCCTCCAAGAAACAACTAGATACGATTAGTTACATTAATTAGTTTAAATCTTAAGAAGATGTTGTTCTGTGGGAGGGGATCAGCAGCGGCTGTGCCTCGTAAATGAGGAAAAAAATGGTGATTCCATAGACCAAGTGCAAGTCTCTTCTTGATCTGACTATGTGACTTCAAGTTCGGTCAGATCAGTTTAACTAGTTAAGACTTTGACTCATTAGAGTAATTCCCCCGTTAGAAGATTTTTCCCATGGTGGAATTGCTCATCCCTTCCGGCCGAGGGGAGTCTTCTGGGCTCGGTCTCGGAGGGACCACCCGAGCTAGCCTCTCGTCCTGGACATCTGCGGGCGAGGCCCCGAGTGTGGATCCCCACCCCGCGCGCGGGAGGCCGACGCCACTTCCGCCACTGGCTGGGCACCGTGGAGGCGGAAGGGACCCCACAATGGATGGACATATGTGACTCATTGAGACATTGATGACTCTCTATGTTGATATGGGTAACTCGGGACGTTGATAATTCCATGAGCAGATGTGGGGTACATCGGGCCGCCGATGGATACCTGGTTCTTGTTGTTATAATGCCATGTTTTCCCAATTTATTCTGAATGGTTTACAATGAAGAAATTACTTTGAGTATGAATTCCTATGATCATCTGCAAATAGTCTGATGGGCAAACAAAGCGTATAAATCAGATTATAGAGGGTATACTTCGTGCATATGTCTCTGGAAAATCATCATATTGGAAAAAATATCTTCCAATGATGGAATTTGCCTATAATAGTCTTAAACATATGGCTATTGGTTTTAGTCATGCATACTTATGTATGGGTATCAACCTAGGGCACCTATTCATGTTGGTCTTAAGGACATCGATCTTGATGCATCGAGGGATTTCTTACATGATATGCAAGAAATGCTGACCGAAGCTCGGGATTCTATCAGGAGTGCTCAGGATAGGACACGGTTCTATGCTGATCGAGGATGCTCAACTTGGTCTTTTGAACTAGGAGCGTTGGTTTATTTTAAAGTTCCTAAAGATTCTCAGACTTTGTCAAAAGAAAAATGCTTGAATTTATCTCCTAGATATTGTGGTCCATTTTGATTTATACATCTGATTGGCACGGTTGCGTATGAACTTAAACTACCTCCACATGTTAGAGTTCATCCAGTATTTCATATCAGTAGTAGATTGAAAGGGAAACTGGGAGGTGAGGATAACACAGTTACTCTTCAAGAACTCGTTGAAATGAAAGAATTATCCTATGTTCCACATGAACCTGATAAAGTACTTGAATTCAGGGAAAGGAAACTTTCTAGTTGACTAATCCGTGAGGTTAAAATTAGGTGGAAAGATAGGGAAATAGAGGATTCGACTTGGGAGTTGGTTGAGATTGTCAGCGCAATTCTCCTTCTTTTCATTGTAAGAGTGCAATGTTTTGAGAGAGGGGAAGTATGTTATATTCACATTATATGTGCATATACTAGGAGTCTAACCCACATTAGGCTTGTGAGCATGGGAGCATGGGAACAAGCTCTAGTGGAGCATGGGTTAGGACTAACCTTAAGGGTTAAAGTTAAGGTCAGGCATCCAAGGGTCACACATGGGAAATGGAGAGTTAAGAGTCACTTGAGGGCCCTCCTATATAATAGGGGCATGGGGCACACTCAAGGGGGGCTGGAGGCTATGGTCTCTTGATGAGGCTAGAGGCTTAGGCTATGGTCTCTTGATGCTATCTTGAGGCTAGGTTATGTTATGCTCTCTTGTGTAGAGGATCATAACTACTCATCTACCATTTCACACCATAGCTACATGCTATTGGATTGGAGTTATACCTCTTGATGGTATGGGACATCAAGGTAAAGATATGATGTATTTCATTGTAATTCATGTGTGCATCCCTTGGGCTCGGTCGGGTGGATGAGTTTATGCCTGATTAATGCATGTTTATGCATAACAATTATCTAGAGAGATCTTAGGGTTTTAGCACCATAACCCCATAAACATAACTAATTGTCAAGAACCACTACATCCATGAGATCCCAAAATTGTGGGGACCCAAAAAACATTTTATTACATTTTTCTCATAAATGCAATTTATTGATGAAAAACTCCATGTTAGTATATTTGTATATCAAAAATATCATTTTCCACTCAGAAAAACGGATTTGTGTTAAACCTCCAAACAACAAAGTTTTAACAATCTCTCTCTCTCTCTCTCTCTCTCTCTCTCTCTCTCCCCCTCTGAGGATCTCTCTATTTTAGCTTCTTCCTCTACTTAGCTATGGAGCCTTTGCAAGCTGTGTGTGTAGCCCCTTGTGAAGCTAGAAAACGGAAGGTTGATTTACACATTCGTATTCCTAAAGAGTATGGCAGCTCTAAAAAACCCCATCCTTACTGATGCACAATCTGTCCAAGCTCGTAGGATAGCTAAGGTGAAAAATGTAGATCTTTGGGTTGATGGGCGTCTCTATCCAATTGATCCTCCATTAAGAGAAAACCCTCCTTTCCTCAATTTATCATCTTTTATGCAATTTGTTGGTGAAGGAGAGCTTGTCTTGTTAGGATACTGCAGAAGATTGACTACAAGTGGAGCTTGGCAAACCTATATTCTCCACTCTCAATTGCAAGCATCACAATTCACCCTTTTACAATGTCAATAAGGACTTAAAACATCATCACATAAAATGAAAGAGATCCTCACAGAGAATGTGGAGAAGGATGCAAAGATTCAAAGGCTAGAGGAACTTAAAGCAACGCGAAATGGTGCTAGAGGACGTAAAAAGACATTGGCTGGTATAGAATCTCTTGCGTTTAAAGGTGGAGCACGGAAGAAAAGGATTCGTTACAACAAAGTAAGTAACATAAACTTTCATTATGCACTCAGTGATTTAAACAAAATAGTCATGATTTGTGTTCTGCCAGGAATTTTCTACAAGAGGTGTGTGGTTCTAATGAAGAGCGATGGAAGGATTTGGTCAAAGCCATTCTGAATACCAAGGATTTGGTCAAAGCCATTCTGAATACCAAGGATATTCTCTCAATTATTACTGACCCTCATCATCCTAAAATAGGCCAAGCTGTTGTCCAGAAATGTGGTGGGCGAGATTACCACCTCCATGGATTCTTCATCAATTCAACATGCTTGTGATGAGGCTGGAATCAGCCATGAAAGGGTACCAAGAAATCCGTTAGGTTGTAAAAGATTCATTTCTAAGACAAGGGATCACTAGCACTTTATTTCCTACACTCAAGGTGATTCATTTCTAAGACAAGGGATCACTAGCACTTTATTTCCTACACTCAAGGTGATTCACAATGTCAAGCGTATCAATAATGATGATGTGAGCGAGCTATAGGACAGTTTTATCATGTTGAGGGTACACTAATATTAGACACAGGGTCAAGAAGAAAGAAAAGCAAGACAACAAGTACATAATTTCACTATGATGTTTACAATAACATCTTTGTTCATATTGAGAGACTACAACAAGCTATAGTGAAGTTCTATGGTCTTTCACCAGAAGGTGAGAACTTGAAATTACTACTATTCATGTTTTTCAATATAAAATGAAGACGATTATTTTGTTTTGAATATTGTAAATTACCGTTTATTTGCAGTTTTCGAGAGCACACTTTCATTTATGCTCAAGCTAGATGAGTGCCAAATTGTGAAAGGTCAAAAGTTGGAATGTATAAGCATTATGCTCTCATGAATGAGGCCATGATATGTGCATGGGAAAAGACTACCAAACCAAGTGTTAGTGTGCAATTTGAGAAAGAGGTCTGGTGGCTTGGTGCATTCTAGGTATCGAAGGAGACACATGAGGTATTGACATGGATGTTTGAAAGGACTCCCTAGATAACAGATGTAACTAAAAAGCACATTGATGTTAAACATAGGAAAGTTCAAGGTGGATTGGCATCTTAGGGGAGATTTGAAGACAATTAAATGCATGATGGGTTGTGCTCAAGGCGTGACATCAAGATGGCCTTGTCCATACTGCAATGCTCAGATTGATATTTCTAGGCAGAAAAAGACAAATGGAAAAGGTATGCAGAAGATTGGTTCTACTAGGAAGGATGTCTTGAAAGGTAAAGGTATGCAGAAGGTTGGTTCTGTTGGGAAGGATGCCTCAAAAGGTCCCAAGAAAGGGAAGAAGCAACATGAAGATGCAGTAGATCCAACCAAGTCACCTGACGATGAAGATGCGGAACAACCAAATGCAAGATGGGTGGAAGGTGTCATGTCTCTTAATATGCTAGGAGAACCAAGTAGGAATTACAACTGGAGCCCCATCATTAAATTTCCACTAAAGAATATTTACTTTTACACACTTCATGCATTCATGAGAATCTTTGATCCATTGCTTAAGTGCCATATCGATTATGCATTCGCAATGCCTACACAAGAGAGGAAAGTTGCAGCCGTTTTGAAAAATTAGAGCATCTTTTGAATTCTCTGGACTGCCATGGTGGACACTTGAAAATTGAAATGAATAAGCAGGCCTCTGGTAAGGTTGCTCAAAAGGTCTCCATTACTAGAGCAAAGGCAAGGAGATTTTTGGAGAAGCCAGCAAACATAGAGAATTCAAAGAAGACTTGGGGACTCTGGAGAGACCTATGTGCAATCACCACAAATGTAGATTGTCCAATGCCAGCTCTTGTAAATATTCGCAAATAACTTTGGATAAATTTCAATAGCATGGTTTGCGTTATGAATCAAAGTAGCACAATTGCCCAAGAACAAGCATCATTCCAAAAACATATCGTAGAATTCACCAAAAGTGTGCTAGGTGCTTGGGGAGAGAGTAAAGTAACACACTATATGGTAAGTTGTACAATAAAAAAATAAACTTGTGTTTTAACCTGGACTTTTTCTAATTAAATTCTATTGTCATGTGTACAGCACATAGTTTATGCGCATAGTTGATATTTCATGAACAAGTATGGATTGCTCGACATGTGGAGTACCCAAGGGATGGAGAAATCACATCATAAAGCAAGAGGGGTTTATTTAAAAAATACAAGACATGGAGGTGGAGCTTGTGCAGGAGGAACAGGTACAAAGTATATACAAGAGATGTTCAATTGGTTTTATCGCACAACCTTTGGTGGTTAGGAAGCGGGCCCAACAATCAAAGCTTGCAAAAAGTCATGCTCCGCTTGAATGGTTGCAGACGAATGCTCCCCATAGGCATGGTACTTGGCGTGCATGAATGAGGAGACAAGGGAGGCGTTGGTTTGTGCATGCACCAGCACAAATCTAGATGTAATAAGGCTAAGAAAATAAGTTTAGTTAGGTTTTCTTTTTTTGCCTAAAAAAATAACTATTAATAGCTCCTTCACTAACTACATTTTAATTTCACTTTTTTAGAGAGCTTGAGCTCAAGATCTATGTAGGTACCCACGTAAGGACACCAGCACATCACTTTTTTAGAGAGCTTGAGCTCAAGATCTACGTAGGTACCCACGTAAGGACACCAGCACATCACCATGTTTTAGCACAGTAGGCATAGTCGTACATGGATATGGCATGCACCAAGAACACCGCACGTGTTACCATGCCTTCACAAAACACACAAGGCACCCAATGACCACATATGGCAACACCACAGAAGAGAGTGGCCCTTGGGATTCTAGGACATGCCCAACGGGATCACTAAAGTCTAGCACTCCTTCCACAGAAACACCAACGCACACACATGCAGGCCCTTCTAGTGGGAGAAAGTGCGTGAAGGAGACCCCACGATGCACACAGCTAGCAAGACCCTACCACCCCAAGACAGGGTCCCCTACCTACGTGGGAGGAATTTAATACACAGGTACCACAACAGCAGAGGAGGAGGATTCAGATTATGAAAGATCCCTGCCCCCTCCATGCAACGAATTGAGGGGTGCTAGCAGCGGAAGTAGCACTTTTTATGTAGGGCAGAGCCTCTCATCGTTCGGGGCCTCGCCCACGGATATCCGGACAAGAGACTAATCCCTCGGTTATTCCAAAATCGAACCCGAAAAAACTTCCCTCGCCTAGAAAGCACAGGTGATTCCTCCATGATATTTTTATTCTAATGTAGTCACGAGCCTTAACTAACCCAACTGATCTGATCGAACCTATAATTCACATGGTCAGATCAAGGAAAAAACTTGCACTTGGATCATAGAGACCAACACTTTTTTCCTCATAGAGAGGCACAACCGTTGATTCTTTTCCATAGAACAAGGACTGTCCTGGATTTACTTCATCCACCGTACCATAATAGAATTGAGTCTCATTTTAGGGATCCATCAGTCCAGCCTAACCCCATCAGTCCCATGGGTTAGCCAACCGCCCAACCATTGTAGTGATAGGATATATTTAGGAATTTGGTTATGTTTTGTCCTGGGTACTAGGGAAAAGAGTTCCCAGGTCCCCCTAGCCGGCGCTTCGTGCAAAAAGTCAATATTAGATGAAATGGGAAAAATCCCATTCCCATTAAAAACATGGGCATGCGGTAAACCTTCAAAAGCTTTTATCAAAACCCCCTCATATGGCATATCATTCAAAAGTGCTTGAGGAGTAGAATCTAGATCTTTGATCTCTGACAAATTTGGAGTTTGTATGTTTAAGATATAGCAAGAACAATATTAAAGTGTCATTCCCAAAATGTAGAATTTTTTCCATTTTATCTAATATTGAATTCAAACTTCAAGATAGTCACACCACTTACACACCCAATATGAAATTGCCTTTTTCACAGATTCAGTTGTCTTTAAAATAATCTTTTAATGAAACCATAGTATCACTTATCATAACTCTCCAAAATATCTGGTTGAATTCTAATTTCCAATCATTCCTTCATCGGTGTACCTATGGCATCATTGGCAACCTCAACGCTCACCACCTGTCCACTCAGGGGCCTTTTCAATAGTTCCTAGCTCATAGTACTCGGCAATAAAATCACATAAGAAAATCCAGATGGACTCTCCGTTGAAGATCAGCAAGATCAACCAATAGATCCATATAAAAGAGACATGGACTCATCCGTTCAGGACCAGCAAGGTCAATCAACCAGATCAGCAAGATCAACCAATAGATCCATATAAAAGAGACATGGACTCATCCGTTCGAGACCAGCAAGGTCAATCAACCAGATCAGCAAGATCAATCAATAGATCCATATAAAAGAGACATGGACTCATCCGTTCGAGACCAGCAAGGTCAATCAACCAGATCAGCAAGATCAACCAATAGATCCATATAAAAGAGATATGGACTCATCCGTTCAGGACCAGCAAGGTCAATCAACCAGATCCATGCCCGAGTTTAGAAAACAACTCTAACACCTTATTCCATTTTCTTCCTCGATGCATGCATGGGTATCTTTGGTGACCCACAGCCTAAGCACCGTATGGTCAGCACCCTCTAGGATCCTTCATAGGTCACTTAGCGCTTCACTCATAGGTCACTTAGCGCTTCACTCATAGGCCGCTTCCTTGGTCCCTCATCCACCGTATCGGAAGCTCACCATTTAAATCGAATCGAGACTAGTCAAGACCTCAGCCGACCTTTCTACGCAAGATATCCTCCATTGACTCTCCGTTAGCTATTGCAACTTTATCACTTAGGTCTCCACGACCTCATTCACAAGATGGTCAAAATGCTTCTCGAGCATTTTTGACATAAAACAATCATTTAAAAACAATTCATAAATACACTTTTGTAAAACGAACTCTAATCTTTTCACATTGTTCTACATCATTTCCTGTTATTCCACATTCTTCTAAATCAATTCACTTTGCGTAATCCACAACCAATCATATGTATTCCCATCGTCCTTCATCCATTCTCATCTAATCACATTATATTACATCTCATCCATTCTCATCTACCCATATCCACATCTCATCATATCTCATCCATTCACATCTATCCCAATTCACATCGTCATCACATCTCACCCATTCACATCTATCCCAATTCACATCGTCATCACATCTCACCCATTCACATCTATCCCGATTTATATCACATCACATCCATTCAAATCTATCCCGATTTATATCACATCACATCCATTCACATCTATTTACGTCACATCGCATTCACATCCATTCACATCTCATCGTAATTATTCACATTCATTGCATTCCCATCGTAATTATTCACATCCATTCACATCTCATCGTAATTATTCACATCTCATCGTAATTATTCACATTCATTGCATTCCCATCCCATCACATTCATTGCATTCCCATCCCATTACATACATTCTATCCACATTACATCACATCCATACACATTCTATCTCATTCATCCACATGCATGTCTATCCACATCCATACATACATTCACATTCACATTCACATCCACATATATTCACATCACATCACATTTCATCCACATTTCATCGCATTCACATCCACATCCCTTTACACATCACATTTCATCCACATTTCATCGCATTCACATCCACATATATTCACATCACATCACATTTCATCCACATTTCATTTCATTCACATCCACATCCCTTTACACCACATCACATCTCATCCACATCCACATCCACACCCACATCCATTTACATCACATCACATCCTTTCACATCCACATCCACATTCATTTACATCACATCACATCCACATCACATCCATATTCATCGCATTCACATCCACATCCCTTTACACCACATCACATCTCATCCACATCCACATCCACATCCATTTACATCACATCACATCCTTTCACATCCACATCCACATTCATTTACATCACATCACATCCACATCCACATCCATATCCATTTACATCACATCACATCCTATCACATCCACATCCACATCCATTTACATCACATCACATCACATCACATCCTATCACATCCACATCCACATTCATTTACATCACATCCTTTCACATATTCTGACATCTCATTCTCATCTCTTCATTCATATCCACATCCATTTATATCACATCCTTTCACATATCCTCACATCTCATTCTCATCTCTTCATTCACATATCCTCACATCTCATTCTCATCTCTTCATTCACATCCACATTCATTTATATCACATCCTTTCAGATATCCTCACATCTCATTCTCATCTCTTCTTTCTCATCCACATCCATTTCACATTTAGTAACATTTTCTATTTTTGATATCGATGGGACTTTTCTAATATTTCAGTCAGTTGCTTAGCCTAGGTAAAGGTTCTTTTTCTTAACGGATATTTTCATATTTTTTCTTAATTTTCTCAAGTGAAATATATTCAATATTCTTCTTTTTTAGTAAAAGATTCATGGGATTTACAAAAATCAATTCTACCCATATTTCCCAATAATGCTCAAAATTCCACTTTTGATAAATACTCATAATTTGAATTATGCTAAAAATTCCTCTTTTTTCCATTTGATTTCCTGGATCTCAAATATCATGGGAATTCCTCTTTTTACATTTAATTGAATATCATGGGAATTCCTCTTTTATCATCAAATAAATTTATCTAAAATTTCTCTTTTCTTTAATAAAAATATCCATTAATTCAATATGCCAAGAATTTCACTTTTACTATTTAAATGATTGAATTCCAAATGTCATGGGAATTCCTCTTTTATCATTTAAATATTTCTCATGCATAAAATAAATTTATCTAAAATTTCTCTTTGAATTTCAATAAAAATATCCATTTATTCAATATGCTAAGAATTCCACTTTTTCCACTTAAATGATTGAATTCAAAATGTCATGGGAATTCCTCTTTTATCATTTAAATAAAATTACCATAATTTTCTTTTTTCTTAATTATTTAATTATGCATAAAACTTAAAAATTAGTTTTCCATTGAATGTGATGAAAATCATTCTTTTAGCATAGGATGACCAATCCTAGAATATGGTAGGAAGTCCTCTTTTCACGTTATGCATAAGAATGAATTATGTATCAATTTCTTAAAAAAATTTCCATAGCTCCGCTGCTATTACCGATAATTTTTAATATTTTTGAAAAGAATAAACTTAGTAATACAATTATGATAGCATAACTATCTTCTAAACTTAGTAGCCTCACCATCTGGTTCACCTGGAGAGCCCGGTGTTTCAGGGCCTTTGAGGGGAGACTGGAGCCACCAGTAGTAGAGACTGTTCGGGGGATTTGTCAGGAGTTGATCCACACCCTGCCAGGACAGTATGACCGCATCCGGATGAGGCGATCTTGCAGCGCCAGGCCTTTCACACTACTTGGCATAGCGGCCCCTTCTATACCCTACACGCGGGTTCCCCCCGCTGGCAATACAGGCCACCTATATGGCTTTTCCCCCCTCCTATTGCATGATATAGCCCCTCAGTTCTTTGTACTGATATTTGTACTTCTGTGCACCTAGGGAGAGTCTTCCTAGCTGCCTTGCTTGGATCTGTGTTCTGTTTTCTTATGAGCAGGAGAGGGTCTTTTGTAGCCCTACGTGCGTTTTTTATATAACTAATGAAAGGATCTTTTCTCAAAAAAAAAACTATCTTCTAAACTTAAATCCAATTTATGGATTTAAATCATAAGATTGTCATGATTTTAGAAGCATAAAGTATAAAAAGCCACTTTCTTAACCTCTAGCTTCACAAGCCTAGAGTTTGATTTGTGAATTGAGAATTTATCAATGAGAAGCATCATTTGAATAGAGAATTGGTCATAGGAATGACCATTCTTTTGGGGAGAGAGAGATAAACATAAAAAGCATCCTAATTAAGCATAAATGTAAACTTTTCTTAATTATTCTTTATAACTCTTAAGAAAAGCTTGATTTGCATTATAAACACTGAACTTCTCAAGATTGAGAGGGGTTGAGAAGTGAAAACATTGAGAATAGTAGAGAAAAACCATGAAATTACACCTTATCTCTTGATTTTTCTTGCTTCTCTATCTTAGAAGAAGCCCCCAACCAATCAAATGGTTAGTGTGTCGAGAGGAAAGCTCCAAGGATGGTTGAAGAGAGCAAGAAGCTCCAATCTATCCAAAATGTAGAGGATTTTTAAGGGATAATAGAAAATATCATTTTTTTAATGTAATACTGCCATGGTATAGTTCACAATTATATTATTTTAATGTAATACTGGCATGGTATAGTTCATAATAGTTTTTTACAAAAGACTAAGGATCTATTTATAGGTGAGGGAGGCCTTTAACCAAGTCCAACTGGGTTCTAGAATTTTCCAGGTTCAGTTTAGCTGAATTTGGACAAGATTTGGACCTAGTTTGGCTCCATTTTGATTTGGTTTGATCCAGGAGAGAGGAGAGATAAAAATATCACTATTTTATTGAATTAAAAACTCCACCACATGTGTGAAATAGGAGCCTCCTTGAAGTCTCCCCCTCCTTACCAAGGTGTCAAAAATATATCATTATTCTAAAATATCTCATTTTTTTAGTAATATCTCATAGTTTTTAACTAATAAACCTTGTACTTAGTCAACTCTTCATCTTATGTGAGAATTTACTCATTTTTGGGTATTTTATTTTACTCTTTCGATTTATCTCATCCCAACACTTGGATTAATCCTATTGGTCCAAAGGAACCTTAATTGGACCATAATCCTAAAATTTTCAGAAAATCTTGACCCTTAGGCTAAGGTCCTTTATACATATTTTAAATTTATTCCAAATGCACATTTTATTTCAGGGGAAACCATTTTAGACACTAGGAGGATTTTTATATCCAAAAATATATCAATTTTAGATTATCTCTCTCTAGACATTTTCTCTCTCTAGGCCAAAATAGGATAAAACAAGATCTTTCTTTTATTTAAGAGAGGAGAATAATTACAAGAATAGAAGGGGAGGTTCTTACACCTTTACACCTCAAATGCTGGAGGGAGAAATCTTACAGATTATAAGAGAGATCAAGGAGAGGTTACTGCAAGTGCGCGCAAGCGCATAAAGGTCAAGCTCTTCAAGCCAAGGAAGTCCCAACCTCGCCAACGCACCAACACAACACAGAGAGCTCCAAGGATAAGGATGCGCCAAGGACATAGGGCTCTACAAGAAATCAATTTTTATCAAAGGAACACTAAGTTGCTGATAAGAAGAGCCCTTTTCGCTTGCACAGTCAAGGAGATTCTCCAACGATATAGAACAGAGTTCCGTGTTGTGTAGGAGATTTCCCTTGAAGGATTGCAAGAAGCTGCCGAGGCTTACCTTGTTGGGCTTTTTGAAGACACCAACCTCCTTGCAATACATGCAAAGAGGATTACCATTTTTGCCAAGGACATGCAACTAGCTCGGTATATTCGAGAGGCGAGCATTCGAGGCGAGCACGATACGATCTAGAGATCTTAGATGCTAACCTGCTTCTTGAAGCAACTCTTTTGTTTCAAACCCCCCTTTGTAACAAACCTATCTCGCTTTCATTTGTAACCTTCTAATAATTTAAAATTTAAGTTCACTTACAATGTCTCGGAGTCATCATGTTTGTTTAACATGGAGTGTGTAAGATTCCTCCCTCAACCCCCTTTTGATGTCTAGTATCTTCCCCTGTAATCAATCCCTCTTCAGAAATATAGACCTTGTTTCTAATTGTTTTAACCTAGAGAGAGAAAATATTCTAGAGAGAGAATATTTAGATTTTTAATATTTTTGGATAGAAAATTATCTCATCTTATTAAAATAAGTTTCCCTAAAACAAAAATTCAAAAAGAACTTTCCAATGTGCAATTAGAATTTATTGGAAATGGGTATAAAGGACCTTAGCCTAAGGGTCTAGATTTTCAAAAAATTTTAGATTATGGTCCAATTAAGGTTCCTATGGGCCAATAGCATCAATCCATGTGTAGGGAGGAGATAAATCCAAATTGTAAAAGAAGATACCCAAAAATGAGTAAATGCTCACATAAGATGAAGAGTTAAAAATGTACAAGGTTTATTAGTAAAAAACTATGAGCAATATTAAAAATATGAGATATTTTGGGTATCCAAAAATGAGTAAATGCTCACATAAGATGAAGAGTTGAAAATGTACAAGGTTTATTAGTAAAAAACTATGAGCAATATTAAAAATATGAGATATTTTGGGTATAATGATTCCATTTTGACACATATGTAAGGAAGGGGAGTTCTTTAAAGGAGGTGCATATTTCACATAAGATGAAGAGTTGAAAATGTACAAGGTTTATTAGTAAAAAACTATGAGCAATATTAAAAATATGAGATATTTTGGGTATAATGATTCCATTTTGACACATATGTAAGGAAGGGGAGTTCTTTAAAGGAGGTGCATATTTCACATGCTTGAATGAGTTTTAAACTCATTCAATTGAAATATTTTATCTCTCCTCTCTCCTCATTCAAGTCTAGTTCCAAAAAGTTAGCTTAACTGACCTAAAAATGGTCAAAAAGTGACCAAACTAACTTGGAAAGTTCTAGAATCAGTTTGTTTGGTTAGGAGCTCAATTTTTCCTATAAATAGAAGCCTTCCCTTGTTGAAAAAAATATAGTGTCTAATGCTTTGTTACTCTACTCCACCTAAGCCAAGAACTGTGAATTTTTTAATAATTCACTAGTTTTTGACACTTCTCTCTTTCTTCAATCCCCATTGGTGGCTCTATCAACATACTAAACCAATTGATTGGTTGGGGGCCTCTACCGTGAACAAAGAATCAAGCAAATTGTAAGGTAAGTATGGTGAATTTTGATCTTTTCTATAATTTCTCAATGTTTCTCTCTTCTCAACCCCTCTCAAGCTTGAGAAGCTTAATTGGTATGGTTTTTGAAATGCTGTTGAAGTTAATTAATTAATGATTATAAAGAATTACATAAATTTCCATTTATGTTTAATTCTAATGTTTTTTTCTCTCTCTCACTTAAGAAATGGTCATACTCATGACCCATTCTCAATCCAAATGAAGTTTTTCATAAAGCTTTTTCTTAATCCAAGATTAATGTATGCTTGAGGAAAAATTAAAAGTTTTTTTTTAATCTATGCTTTTAGTTTATGATAATTTTGATTTAATCCATTAAGGATTAATGATCCAATTAGGGATCATTCTAATCATTCCCTTAAAGATAATCTATCTTTTAAAATAATTGAGATTTATTAGTTATAGTAGCGGAGCTATGGAAAAATTTTATAAAAATTTACACATAAAATAATTTCATTTCAAAGCATGAAAAGAGGATTTCCTACCATATTCTAGGAATTATCATCCTAGATTAATTGAAGAATTTTATAGTAATCATGGAAAAATTAAATTTTTATATTATGCATAAAAGATAAATATATTATTATAAAAGTGTTACTTTTAACATAATTAAATTTTATGCATAGAGGTATGCATAAAAGATGAATATTTTATTATAAAAGTGTTACTTTTAGCATAATTGAATTTTATGCATAAGAGGTATACATAAAAGATGAATATTTTATTATAAAAGTGTTACTTTTAGCATAATTGAATTTTGTGCATAGAGGCATGCATAAAAGATAAATATTTTATTATAAAATTATAAAGGAAAAAAATAATGATTATTTTATTATAAAAGTGTTACTTTTATCACAATTGAAATTCTTGCATAGAGGTATGCATAAAAGATGAGTTAAGATGTGTATGGAATGAGGTAAGAAGTGTATGTGATGGGATAAGATGTATATGAGATGAGTTAGGATGTGATAAGATGAGTTAGGATGTGATAATATGTATATGAGATGAGTTAGGATGTGATAAGATGAGTTAGGATGTGATAAGATGTATATGAGATGAGTTAGGAGGTGAGATAAGATGAGTTAGGATGTGATAAGATGTATATGAGATGAGTTAGGATGTGATAAGGGGTGTATGAGATGTGATAAGATGTGATAAGATGCATATGAGATAAGTTACGATGTGATAAGAAGAGTTAAGATGTGATAAGATGTGTATGGGATGAGATAAGAAGTGTATGTGATGAGATAACATGAATATGGGTTGTGATAGGGTGAGAATGGATGTGATGAAAAAGAATAGATGAGAAGGCGTATGGGGTTATGTGAATGGGAATGAGAAAATGGATGTATGTATGCATGTAGATGTGAATGTATGCATGTGGATGTGTATGTATGGATGTATGTATGTGGATGTGGATGTATAAATAAGGATGTGAAAATGGATGTATGCATGGATGTGTATGAAGAATAATGAAGGTGAATGTGTATGGGAAATAATGTGTCGTTGATATGAATGAATGGATGAGAATGAGTACATATGAAGGGAATGTGGAATAAGTAATGTGGATTGAGGAGGGATAATGTGGAAAGACGGAATTCGATATAGAAACTGTATTTTGTGACTGTTTGTAAATGCTGTTTGTAAATGACTGTTTTATGTCAAGAATGCTGGGAAAGCATTTTGACCATCTTGTGATTAAGGTCGTGGAGACCTAACTGATAAAGTTGCAACTGCTAACGGAGAGTCAATGGAGGACGTCTCGCGTAGCAAGGTCGCCCAAGGTCTTGACCAGCCTCGGTGTGATTAAAATGGTGAGCTTCCGGTACGGTGGATGAGGGGCCAAGGAAGCGGCCTATGAGTGAAGCGCTAGGTCATCTGCGAAGAAGGATCCTAGAGGGTGCTGACCATACGGTGCTCGGGCTCTGGGTCACCCAGGATACCCACGCGTGCGTCGAGGAAGATATTGGAACAAGGAGTAAGAGTTGTTTTCTGAAACCGGGCATGGATCTGGTTGACTGACCTTGCTGGTCTTCAATGGATGAGTCCATGGCTCTTTATATGGATCTGTTGGTTGATCTTGCTGATCTTCAACGAGAGTCCATCTTGATAAGTGATTATATTGCCGAGTATTATGGGCTAGGAACTATTGAAACGGCCCTTGAGTGGACAGGTGATGAGCGTTCTAGTTGCCAATGATGCCATAGATACTCTGATGAAGGAATGATGAAATTAAGAATCAACCGGATAACTTGGAAGATGGTGATCAGTGATACTATGGTTTTATTAAAGGATTGTTTTAAAACTGGTTGAATCTATGAAAAAGGCAATTTCATATTGGGTGTGTGAGTGGTGTGACTAGTTTTATTTTTGCATGAACATCTGGCTAGGGGGCCTGGGAACTCCTTTCCCTGGTACCCGGGACAAAAATCAAATTCTAAATTGGATCTCATCACTACAGTGGTTGGGCGGTTGCTAACCCATGGGATTGGATGGGGTTAGGCTGGACTGATGGATCCGTAAATCGAGACTCAACTTTTGTTATTACGATAGATAAAGTAAATCCCGGACAGTAATTGTTCTATGGATAGGAATCAACGGCTGTGCCTCTTGAATGGGAAAAAAAGCGTTGATCCCAATGATCCAAGTGTAAGTTTCTTCCTTGATCTGATCAAGTATCTTGAAGATGCAATTGGATCAGCTTGATCAAAAATGATCTTGACTACGTTAGAGTAAAAAGTTTTTTTTTCTTGGTGGAATCGCCCGTGTTTTCCGGGTAAAGGAAGTTTTTCCGGGTTTGGTTTTGAAACAACTGTCAGATTAGTCTCTTGTCCGGATATCCGTGGGCAAGGCCGAATGTGGGACCCCTGTCCCGCGCGAGAAGTGCTACTTCCACTGCTAGTACCCCGAATCTGTTGCTCGTCGGTGGGAACAAGGGGATCTCACAGTTGGTATCAGAGCGTTTGGTTAATAAAGATCAACTGAGAAGACAAATATGTCAAAAATTTATCAAGAAACACAAAAAGGTTATAATTGTGTGATATAATTCATACAATTTGATATTCAAACTGAAATTCGTAATTTGGTAATTGGGTCTTCAGATGGAAGTACCGCAATTATATAGAATCCCTGACTTGCTTGAGGCCTAGACATGATGGTATTTACCTTATAATTCTAAGGGCCATGACTACCGTATATACCGAGAGTATAACTGCAACTCTTTACTGACAGTATATACGAGTAAATCTAAGACTTGAAATTATAAGCGTTAATACTATCTAGATGATGATTTCGAATGTGGTTGATATGATTTTTAATTTTGTTTGAGAATTGATGAATTGATTTGGATTCTGATTGAAAATTCTGATTGAAAAATGATAATTTCTGAAATTTAGTTGAAATATAATGAAACCACAATGAGGAGGAATGGGACGAGTCCCTGGGATGATATTCATAACTAGAATGATGATAATGAATTCAGCAAATCACTATGAGATTAGTGGGTTGTGCTGTTAAATTGTTACTGTTAACACTTGATCGGTAGATTAAGATAAGGGATGACAAATTGAGAACTTGCTTGACTGAAATTCCCGTGGAGGAATGTTCAGAAGGAAATTTTTCAGTCTAATGGACCATTATCATGTTAAAGATATGAATGATAAGATCTGAATGAATTGTTATTTAATTATGAGTTCTATATAAGGGATATTTATCCCAGTATTCTGTTGGGTTGACTAGAATATAAGGAACCCCAGAATAAAATTGGATCTTAAGAAAAAGAGTTGTCCTCTACCTTACGAGATGAGGACATCTCGCACTTTTTTAAGTGGGGTAGAATGTAAGATTCCTCCCCAGCCTTCGAGGTATACAGGAGTAAGAATCTCCCTTTTTGATCTTATAATTATTCCCTCTCTAAAATAAAAGAAAGATTCTGTTTAAAAAAGGAAGACCCTTTCCCTAGAATACTTCTCAAGAGTTCCACCTGTTTTAAGGATTCAGAACAATGAGTTCAGAAGTAAAAATCGGTGTTTTGGATACCAAGGTTTTGGTCTTCATTCGAGTACGGCCCAAAAGAAGTTCTTTATCTATTGGGGAGTTTAAGAAGTTATCCCCCAGATATTGTGAGCCTTATCTGAATTCAAAGAAAGTAAGTGACATCTTACGAGCTTCTTTTATCTCCTCATCTCAAAGTTCTTAATGCCTTCTATAGAAAATTGTGCCAAACCCAAATCATAGAAAGACGGTAAAACTTCAGTGGCAAGTTATCGTTGGCTTCTAAGTTACGCTAGCTCCTTCCTTTATATAAGTCGTAACTTTTACTTGTCGCTCACAGTAATCTTACTCCCATCGATCTCCTTCTTTCTTAATCTCCTTCATGGCTTGGCAATAAGAATTAGTTTTATCCATGATGATTTCTTACCTTCAAGACGCAAGCGAGTCTGTGAAGAAGGATTTTATAGAACAGTATGAGCGCTCACTTTTCCCTTACTTGGGAACTTCTGTAGCTCAGACCAAATGGCGGACCTATCAAAACATAACTAGGGTAACACCTTGGGGTCAGCAGCACTTTCGTAACAATGTCCGCTTGGCCATGGTTATTGAAGCTTTGGGTTTGGGTCCCCGATACTACTGCGTCATGAGATCAAGACATCTTGGGTTTTCTGAGCGGGTCTTCTTACTGGCGTGTTTTCTTCCTCATGAGAAGATATGCCTTTACCCCGTTTTTGGCTTACCTCTCAGAGGTCCTTTTGTTAGATCACCTCATACCACTGAGATAGGTGCAGCAATAACCAATAGAATTATTCCCATAGATGAGTTACCTTATACATGCACAGCTTGTGAGTGCTGCTTTTGTGATCATATGATGGACAGGCTTATGGAAGTGTAAAGAGTTCTTCTATCTTTACTGTATATGTTTCAAGAATGAATAAAGTTTAAATCTTGTTCTTGTCTTGAATCTTACTCTCTTTGAGACTTTTCTTGGTGGTTAATCTTTATTCGTGCATCTTGCGAAATTATCCCAAGTTGCGAGATGAGGACATCTCGCGTTTTTTAAGTGGGGTAGAATGTAAGATTCCTCCCCCAACCCCCTTTTGATGTCTAGTATCTTCCCCTGTAATCAATCCCTCTTCAGAAATATAAAGACCTTGTTTCTAATTGTTTTAACCTAGAGAGAGAATATTCAGATTTTTAATATTTTTGGATAGAAAATTATCTCATCTTATTAAAATAAGTTCCCCTAAAATAGAAATTCAAAAAGAACTTTCCAATGTGCAATTAGAATTTATTGGAAATGGGTATAAAGGACCTTAGCCTAAGGATCTAGATTTTCAGAAATTTTTGGATTATGGTCCAATTAAGGTTCCTATGGGCCAATAGCATCAATCCATGTGTAGGGAGGATATAAATCCAAATTGTAAAAGAAGATACCCAAAAATGAGTAAATGCTCACATAAGATGAAGAGTTGAAAATGTACAAGGTTTATTAGTAAAAAACTATGTGCAATAATCAAAATATGAGATATTTTGGGTATCCAAAAATGAGTAAATGCTCACATAAGATGAAGAGTTGAAAATGTACAAGGTTTATTAGTAAAAAACTATCAGCAATATTAAAAATATGAGATATTTTGGGTATAATGATTCCATTTTGACACATATGTAAGGAAGGGGAGTTCTTTAAAGGAGGTGCATATTTCACATAAGATGAAGAGTTGAAAATGTACAAGGTTTATTAGTAAAAAACTATGAGCAATATTAAAAATATGAGATATTTTGGGTATAATGATTCCATTTTGACACATATGTAAGGAAGGGGAGTTCTTTTAAGGAGGTGCATATTTCACATAAGATGAAGAGTTGAAAATGTACAAGGTTTATTAGTAAAAAACTATGAGCAATATTAAAAATATGAGATATTTTGGGTATAATGATTCCATTTTGACACATATGTAAGGAAGGGGAGTTCTTTAAAGGAGGTGCATATTTCACATGCTTGAATGAGTTTTAAACTCATAAAAATTGAAATATTTCATCTCTCCTCTCTCCTCATTCAAGTCTAGTTCCAAAAAGATAGCTTAACTGACCTAAAAATGGTCAAAAAGTGACCAAACTGACTTCGAAAGTTCTAGAATCAGTTTGTTTGGTTAGGAGCTCACATTAGGAACTCAATGGAGTCTTTTTGGGCCCTTTAATTTGCCATGAGATTATGGAAACGTTTAACTTTTTAACAAATAGGAGCCCGCCATGTAAGCAAAAACCATGGGTTTGTAAGAGAGGTGTAAGAGTGGTCAAAGGGTGCACTTTTTTCCCCAAAAAGGGGGGGGGGGGAATTTTACAATTTTCGGACCTCCATAACTTCTACATACAAGCTCCGATTTGAGCGGAGATTACAGATCCGTGATCTATGCAACAAGAGCTTTCCATAGATATGTTACATGATATGGTTTTATCCGCTAGATTTTAAATTCCATTTTCCCTCCAAAATTCAAATTCGAATAAAGTAGCCGTTTTGAAGCTTCAAATTAGAAAACGTTTCTTCTTAAGAGAAAAGGTTTGACTCCCTTAAACTGCCAAATAAAAGGGCCCAAGAAGACTCCATTGAGTTCCTAATGATTTTTCCTATAAATAGAAGCCTTCCCTTGTTGAAAAAAATATAGTGTCTTATGCTTTGTTACTCTACTCCACCTAAGCCAAGAACTGTGAATTCTTTAATAATTCACTAGTTTTTGACACCTCTTTTTCTTCAATCCCCATTGGTGGCTCTATCAACATACTAACCAATTGATTGGTTGGGGGCCTCTACCGTGAACAAAGAATCAAGCAAATTGTAAGGTAAGTATGGTGAATTTTGATCTTTTCTATAATTTCTCAATGTTTCTCTCTTCTCAACCCCTCTCAAGCTTGAGAAGCTTAATTGGTATGGTTTTTGAAATGCTATTGAAGTTAATTAATTAATGATAGTAAAGAATTACATAAATTTTCATTTATGTTTAATTCTAATGGTTTTTTCTCTCTCTCACTTAAGAAATGGTCATACTCATGACCCATTCTCAATCTAAATGAAGTTTTTCATAAAGCTTTTTCTTAATCCAAGATTAATCTTTGCTTGAGGATAAATTAAAAGTTTTCTTTTAATCTATGCTTTTAGTTTATGATAATTTTGATTTAATCCATTAAGGATTAATGATCCAATTAGGGATCATTCTAATCATTCCCTTAAAGATAACCTATCTTTTAAAATAATTGAGATTTATTAGTTATAGTAGCGGAGCTATGGAAAAATTTTATAAAAATTTACACATAAAATAATTTCATTTCAAAGCATGAAAAGAGGATTTCCTACCATATTCTAGGAATTATCATCCTAGATTAATTGAAGAATTTTATAGTAATCATGGAAAAATTAAATTTTTATATTATGCATAAAAGATAAATATATTATTATAAAAGTGTTACTTTTAACATAATTGAATTTTATGCATAGAGGTATGCATAAAAGATGAATATATTATTATAAAAGTGTTACTTTTAGCATAATTGAATTTTATGCATAAGAGGTATACATAAAAGATGAATATTTTATTATAAAAGTGTTACTTTTAGCATAATTGAATTTTGTGCATAGAGGCATGCATAAAAGATAAATATTTTATTATAAAATTATAAAGGGAAAAAATAATGATTATTTTATTATAAAAGTGTTACTTTTATCACAATTGAAATTCTTACATAGAGGTATGCATAAAAGATGAGTTAAGATGTGTATGGAATGAGGTAAGAAGTGTATGTGATGGGATAAGATGTATATGAGATGAGTTAGGATGTGATAAGATGAGTTAGGATGTGATAAGATGTATATGAGATGAGTTAGGAGGTGAGATAAGATGAGTTAGGATGTGATAAGATGTATATGAGATGAGTTAGGATGTGATAAGGGGTGTATGAGATGTGATAAGATGTGATAAGATGCATATGAGATAAGTTACGATGTGATAAGAAGAGTTAAGATGTGATAAGATGTGTATGGGATGAGATAAGAAGTGTATGTGATGAGATAAGATGAATATGGGTTGTGATAGGGTGAGAATGGATGTGATGAAAAAGAATAGATGAGAAGGCGTATGGGGTTATGTGAATGGGAATGAGAAAATGGATGTATGTATGCATGTAGATGTGAATGTATGCATGTGGATGTGTATGTATGGATGTATGTATGTGGATGTGGATGTATAAATAAGGATGTGAAAATGGATGTATGCATGGATGTGTATGAAGAATAATGAAGGTGAATGTGTATGGGAAATAATGTGTCGTTGATATGAATGAATGGATGAGAATGAGTACATATGAAGGGAATGTGGAATAAGTAATGTGGATTGAGGAGGGATAATGTGGAAAGACGGAATTCGATATAGAAACTGTATTTTGTGACTGTTTGTAAATGCTGTTTGTAAATGACTGTTTTATGTCAAGAATGCTGGGAAAGCATTTTGACCATCTTGTGATTAAGGTCGTGGAGACCTAACTGATAAAGTTGCAACTGCTAACGGAGAGTCAATGGAGGACGTCTCGCGTAGCAAGGTCGCCCAAGGTCTTGACCAGCCTCGGTGCGATTAAAATGGTGAGCTTCCGGTACGGTGGATGAGGGGCCAAGGAAGCGGCCTATGAGTGAAGCGCTAGGTCACCTGCGAAGAAGGATCCTAGAGGGTGCTGACCATACGGTGCTCGGGCTCTGGGTCGCCCAAGATACCCACGCGTGCGTCGAGGAAGATATTGGAACAAGGAGTAAGAGTTGTTTTCTGAAACCGGGCATGGATCTGGTTGACTGACCTTGCTGGTCTTCAATGGATGAGTCCATGGCTTTTTATATTGATCTGTTGGTTGATCTTGCTGATCTTCAACGAGAGTCCATCTTGATAAGTGATTATATTGCCGAGTATTATGGGCTAGGAACTATTGAAACGGCCCCTGAGTGGAGAGGTGGTGAGCGTTCTAGTTGCCAATGATGCCATAGATACTCTGATGAAGGAATGATGAAATTAAGAATCAACCGGATAACTTGGAAGATGGTGATCAGTGATACTATGGTTTTATTAAAGGATTGTTTTAAAACTGGTTGAATCTATGAAAAAGGCAATTTCATATTGGATGTGTGAGTGGTGTGACTAGTTTTATTTTTGCATGAACATCCGGCTAGGGGGCCTGGGAACTCTTTTCCCTGGTACCCGGGACAAAAATCAAAGTCTAAATTGGATCTCATCACTACAGTGGTTGGGCGGTTGGCTAACCCATGGGATTGGATGGGGTTAGGTTGGACTGATGGATCCGTAAATCGAGACTCAACTTTTGTTATTACGATAGATAAAGTAAATCCCGGACAGTAATTGTTCTATGGATAGGAATCAACGGCTGTGCCTCTTGAATGGGGAAAAAAGCGTTGATCCCAATGATCCAAGTGCAAGTTTCTTCCTTGATCTGATCAAGTATCTTGAAGATGCAATTGGATCAGCTTGATCAAAAATAATCTTGACTACGTTAGAGTAAAAAGTTTTTTTTTCTTGGTGGAATCGCCCGTGTTTTCCGGGTAAAGGAAGTTTTTCCGGGTTCGGTTTTGAAACAACCGTCAGATTAGTCTCTTGTCCGGATATCCGTGGACGAGTTCCGAATGTGGGACCCCATTCTCGCGCGAGAAGTGCTACTTCCGCTGCTAGTACCCCAAATCTTTTGCTTGGTGGGAACAGGGGGATCTCACAGAGTGTCTATCATGTGCTAGTTTGTCACCCAAGGCATCAAAAATGCTCCTGGAGGGCTGAGGAAGCTGTGCTAGAACAATGCAAATTTGGCCTTTGTAGCGGCGATGTCGGCTTAAAATTTATAGTGTTCTGACACTTCTCCTCGAGCCACTCGGGATCATTTCAGATGCATTTATAATGAGGTTGAGTACACTGATGCATTTATAATGAAGTTGAGTACACTGATGCATTTATAATGAGGTTGACTACACTGATTGTGAGAAACAATAGTTTACAAGATAAAAACACCTTTAATCATGTGTAAAAAACATTGTTTTTCATCCAATGCATCAGAATTGCTCCGAGCTGGGGAAGCTGTGTCGCCAAAACAGTGCAAATTTGGGCTCTACGGAGCGGAGGTGCAGGCTCAAAATTTGCACTGTTCTGGCACTGCTCCCCCAGCCCCACTAAGGATCATTTATGATGCATTTATAATGAAGTTGAGGACACTGATTGTTTGTGAGAAACACTAGTTTATAGGATAAAAACACCTTTAATCATGTGTAAAAATACATTGTTTGTCATCCAATGCATCAGAATTGCTCTTGGAGGGCTGGGGAAGCTATGCCAGAACAATGCGAATTTGGGCTCTGCAGGGCAGTGCAAGCTCAAAATTCGCAGTGTTCTGGCACTACTCTCCCAGTCACTCAAGATCATTTCTAATGCATTTATAAAATGAAGTTGAGTAAACTGATTGTGAGAAACAGTAGTTTACAAGATAAAAACACTTTTAATCATGTGTAAAAATACATTGTTTGTCATCCACCAATGCATAAGAATTACTCCTAGAGGGAAGGGGAAGGTGTGCCAAAATAGTGCGAATTTGGGCTCTACAACGGCGGTGCAGGCTTAAAATTCACATTGTTCTGGCACTTTTGCTCCCCCAGGCCCCGAGGTCATTTTTGATGCATTTACAAAGAAATTGAGTACATTGATTGTGAGAAAGTGTAGTTTACAAGATGAAAACACCTTTAATCATGTGTAAAAATACATTATTTGTCATCTAATACATCATCATTGCTCCTGGAGGGTTGGGGAAGCTGTGCCAAAAAAATGCAAATTAGGGCTCTACAGCAACGGTGCAGGCTCAAAATTCGCACTGTTATGGCACTGCTCCCCTAGGCCCCCAAGGTCATTTCTGATGCATTTACAAAGAAATTGATGGTACAAACTAGAAAAAACAATGATATACTTGATGAAAATAAGTTTGCAAAAATTGTATTGTATTCTTAATAAGATGTGTGATACATCATCTTCATAAAAGCTTTCTTACAATATTGAGCTTCCTTCTCTTGTTATCGGGCAGAGTTTGCTCAAAGAGTGATTGGGCTATTTCTTGAGGATCCTCTGTGCCTATGCTTTTGGCTCTACCTATACGAGCAAGAAGCTTATCTCTAAATCCAGAACTAAAAACATCAAAGACAAGGGATTTTTTAATCAAAACTATAGATTTGGTGCTCTGTACCATAGAGGCTACACAGAGCACCTTAGAGAAGGATTTCAAAAGGAAGAGAGTGAAGGCAGAGGGGTGTAGTCCCTATGGACAATGGTGATGCCATCCACAAGAACCTTGGCCTGATCTCTGCTACCACCACCTCTCCTAGCAAATGCGTCAATTTCAACCATGGTCTGCAATCAAAGGAAAATTCAAAATATTTTCCTATATATAATTATAAATGTTTTCAAGCTGTAAAAGGTTGATTATTTCCTCTTGCTCAACATCTTCTTTTGCCAAAGTGCTCGTGGAAGCGGAGAGGTCAATCGAGAACTTAGCCTCATCCTTTTTAGGTGCTTTGGTCTCCTCCATCAATCCAGCATCCTTTTCAGCCTCTATCTTGTCTTGTAAGGTTGTGAATTCCTGATATGCTAGGAGAACCAAACAGGAATTCAAATTGGAGCCCCATTATTAATTTTCCACTAAAGAATATTCACTTTTGCACACTTCATGCATTTATGAGAATCTTCAATCGATTACTTAAGTGCCATATCGATTATGCACTCACAATGCCTACACAAAAGAGGAAAGTTGTAGCCCTTGGTAAATAAGAGCATCTTTTGAATTCCTTGGGCTGCCATGGGCAAAAACATGAAAGTTGAAGTGAGTAAGCAGGCCTCTGGTATGTCATATGAGGTTGCTCAAAAGGTCTCCATGACTAGAGCTTAGGCAAGGAGATTTTTGGAGAAGCCAGCAAACATAGAGAATTCAAAGAAGACTTGGGGACTCTAGAGAGACCTGTGTGCAATCACCACAACTGTAGATTGTCCATTGCCAGCTCTTGTAAATATGCGCAAATAGCTTTGGATAAATTTCAAGAGCATGGTTTGCATTATGAATCAAAGTGGCACAACTGCCCAAGAACGAGCATCATTACAACAACATATTGTAGAATTCACCAAAAGTGTGCTAGGTGCTTGGGGAGAGAGTACAATATAAAAAAACTGGTGTTTTAACCTGGACTTTTTCTAATTAAATTCTATTGTCATGTGTACAGCACATAGTTTATGCATATGGTGCATATTTCATGAACAAGTATGGATCGCTCCACATGTGGAGTACCTAAGGGATGGAGAAATCCCATTATAAAGCAAGAAACACCATATTGGGGAATATGGGAATTTCCCAGTAGTTTGGGACACGTGGTCAAATCTTTGGATTGATCATAACTTGAACACCGTTACTCCAAATTGAGCGCTCTATAGCTCACTAGATTCCATTTTCCAAGCGCTTTCCAACAATAGGTCACATGACATGGTTTTGAGAAACTTATAGGCATGTTATCCAGGTGCCACCTTTTTAGTATTCAAAAAATGGGAGTTGGGAAATTCCCAAACTCACGAATATAGTGTTAAGAGGGGTTTATTTAAAAAATACAAGACATGGAGGTGTAGGAGGACGAACAGGTACAAACTATATACAAGAGATGTTCAATGGGTTTTGTCACCCAACCTTTGGAAGGGTATTGGTTAGGGAGCGGGCCCAACAATGAAAGCTTGCGCAAGAGGCACGCAAGGCTACAATTTCTTGCTCAGCTTGAATGGTTGGAGACCAATGCTCCCCATAGGCATAGTGCTTGGCGTGCACGAATGAGGAGACAAGGGAGGTATTGGGTTGTTCATGCACCAACACAAATCTAGATGTAATAAGGCTAAGATAATAATTTTAGTTAGGTTTTTTTTTGTCCTAAGAAAAAAAAACTATTAATAGTTCCTTCACTCACTTCATTTTCGTTTCACTTTTTTAGAGATCTTGAGCTCAAGATCTACGTAGGCACCCACGTAAAGACACCATCACATCACCCACTTTTTTAGAGATCTTGAGCTCAAGATCTACGTAGGCACCCACGTAAAGACACCATCACATCACCACGTTAGCACAATAGGCATAGTCGTAATGGATATGGCATAGAACACCGCACATGTTACCATGCCTTCACAAAACACAGTGCAAGGCACCCAAAGACCACATACTAGCGACACCACAGAAGAGAGTGACCCCTCGGATTCTAGGACACGCCCAACGGGATCACCAGAGTCTAGCCCAACAGGATCACCAGAGTCTAGCCCTCCTCCTCCCAGAGCAACACCAATGCACACACATGCAGACTCTTCTAGTGGAAGAAAGCACGTGAGAAGGAGACCCCACGATGCAGCTACCCCAAAGATTAAGACAGAGACTCCGATGATGAGCAGTTCGACTAGGTTGGTGAAAACATTCTTCCATTGTGCACCACCACAGGTGGCAAGACCCTATCAAGATAGGGTCCCCTTGTAGAGAGGTTCTCTCTACCGTGCAATATAGTGCTCATAGAGTACTACCGATCAACAAATGTGTTAAGAAATACAATGTAAATCCGAGGACTCGACCCGATTAGTGCATGAAGGTTTATCCCTTGAGGGAGAGCTCACATACACGAACCACCACTTGACGATTCAACCATTCCACACCTCAATCAATCTCTCAATCCCTTAAATCCACTACACTAATCAAAAGAACAACCAATGCATGGCAATCTCTTAATCCCATTCAAACATTGATTAAATCTCAGCTTTTCCTAATGCCAGCAAGCCCATAAGCGTGCATCTACTAATCCACAAGCTTAAGCAAGCATAGAATGTAACATTCACAAACCCACAAGCTCATAGAGAGAGTCTATCCATGAATAACTCATTGCCAATGAAGTGGGCAAGAGCTTACATCAATGGAGACTACACACACACACTACAAGCATACACATGAGAAAGAAAGAAGCATTCAACTAATCATAGATTAATTTACTTCAATGATGCTAAAATAGATTAAGAGAAAGAAGTGGAGCTATACTCATTGGAGCTTGATGCTCATTAGAGTACAATAGAGAGAGAGTTAGAGAGTTGCCATAGCTTGAGAGCTCAAGAGCTTCATTCAATAGCTCATGAGAATGGCCAAAAACGTCCCCTTTCTTTAGCTATCATCTCTTTTATAAAGATGTCACTAACCCTAACCCTAGGCCTCTTTCACACATGGGTGGACAACCCCATAAGTGAGCCTTGCTTAATACACTTAGAACTCTCATTTAGAACCCACATTGGCCTAAAACGATTTACATTGCACTTCGACACAAAAATATGGAAAATTATGTGCGTCTTTATGTTCCCATGGCTACAATCCCGCTCTCTCGCATTAATTGCTTCCGGCCTCCTTCCATAATTCGTGTTCCCGTGAGTGTTCCTGTGGACCATTCCCCCCTTCCTAAATCATGCACGTCCTTGGGCGCGGTAGAAACAAAAGCTGCAAAAAACAATGGAAGACAAGTAAAGCCTTTTATTGAAAAAAAACCAGAAATGACAATCTCACACGTGAGCATGCAAGTGAAAGGCCGATTAGAGTTTTAAAGAGTGCTAAAAGAAGCGAGTAAAGACTAGTCAAAGTGAGACTAAGTGGTAGATAGTGCTATGCAAAGGCAAGTGTGTTTGTATACTGCAGGTTATAACCGCGGTCTCAATGTCCTACAAGTGTTTAAGTTATGCCTAAGTGGCAACCCTACTCCTAAATATAAGCCATGGTGAAAGACCTTTCTTTCTTTCTTTCTTTCTTTCTCTTTGTTTTTTTTTTTTTTGTAAAGAGCAGAAGATTAAAGAGAATTATTATTTTTAGCTTGAATAAGAGGAAGGTTCCATCCTAATGAGACCCAAGCAATGGCCAAGAGACCTCCGCCAAGAGAATCTAAAGGCCGCTAAGTATCTCAAGGGAGGGCGACAGACCCTTTTCTTTCTTTTTGACATAAGGAGTATCCCATGAAGATGAGGGCATCGGTCTCGAGCACCCATAATGTACCCAAGAGTCCTACCAGCATCTATCAAGGCGATAGAGTCCTTGTAGGTCTTCTTCTTAATCTTTTAGACGTCAGTGTTCACCCCATGGAAACCAAGGCATCGGCCCCAAGGTGCTAAAACAACCCAAGGTCCTACCAAGCATTCCACATGGCCGTAGACACGTCATGTCTCAAGTCACTTCTATATATTTTTTAGGGCATGTGTTTCGTAAAGTTTTGTTTATCGTAGCACCTAGCCCATACCTAAGAGGTAGCTACCACTAGGGATAACTAATATACTTCTAGAGCATAAGAACTTGGCCTACTCCGTTGGTATATGTCTTACACCGTCTCCAAATAGAAATACCTTCTACTAAGTCCTCTAAGAATCTAGAAATCAACCAATAGTAACTAATTTAAAACTTAAACCGGCCAACTAGGTGTGAACATGCAAACAATATCTGCAAAAGTGAAAAGCACATAAAGAACAAAAGATTATGATTTGAATACACCTGTTGTAGTGCTCGTTGATGTGGCGCGTTTGTCTTGATGCATTGCTGATGTGCAGATTGCTTCTCTTTGCTCTTTGTAGGCATTGCATGTCTCCCCCCTTCCTAATTTGTGTGCACGGTAGGTGGACTATTGGAGCGTGTTTGTATGCTCTTGTTTAGCTGAGATCTCTGCAAAATGTCTTATTAACAAACAAGAAAAGAAAAGAATAAAATTTGTTATTGGTGCCAATCATCGAATATAGCCGAGGGAAAAAACCCAGTGGGAGAAAAGTGCCCTGGCTTGTTGATCTTATTGTGGAGTTGATGAGCTTATCCTTGCACTGGCGGTGGATCCGTGTCCACTTCTGCTGAAAAGATTGTATCAATCACTTCAAGATGCAAGGACAACCCTGTACAAAAGCCAGCCTCTGGAGAAGGTGGTAGAGGAAGGAGTGCTTCCTCGCTAAAATATGGCATTGGTTCTATGGGAAGGTTAAGCAGACAATGTTGATTTTGGAATTGCTCAATATAGGTGCTCATAGTGATCCAAAATTGACATGTTGAGGCTCGGGGAAGAAGGGCTTGCAAGATAGGTGTTTGCAAGTCATTTATGCATGTATCCCTCCATTGTTGTGCTTGAACCTCCTCAGGTAATCTACGTTGATTTGGTCCTCGGTCTGGTACTCTCATATCAAGAAGGTTATGGTGTTGGGGTGTAATTCCCACAATTTGTTTCATTAAGCCCGTGCCATATCGTCAAAAGTAAGAGCGGCATAGCCAACAAATGTGTGAAGCTTCCCCTAATACGAGTCGTGCACACTCTTGACAATGTGGAAATGGATGATGTTGTTGATAGAATAAAGTGACAAAGTGATGCCCACAGCAAATTTCACCTAAGGGAGCATAAAAGTACCTAGAATGAGTTTGAAAAGGAGGAGCACTATAACCCCTGCGATGTTCAGATTGAGTACTATCAAGGTCAATGCATGGTGGACATGTATCTCGCCAAGGAGGTATCTGGACATAGAACAATGAAATTTAGAAACTTCAAACTTTATACACTCATATCCATCATTACAATTCCTATCAAAAACAATGTATATAAGATCATCTCAAAAAGAAAATCCTGTAATGTGGCAGAAGGAACCACATTAGTAAAAGTGAGACTATTCAAACAGTGATCTACCAAAGAGCTTCAATTGTAGTGTTAATGCCTTACCTTTGGTTTTGGGTATGTCCTTCTTAAGAGGTGGGAAGGATAGAAATTGTCGAGGAATTTGAGCAAGATAAGAGGATTTAGGCAGTGAAGTGCTAGAATCTACGCTCAAAGGAGACTCATGTAAAGTTGGATTTGTCTTAGGTACACAAGTTGATGGTGGAAGTGTGTAACAAGTAGAAGTTGGGACAACTGGTGATTCAATACATGTTTTGGGAAGGTCAACACAAGGAGATTTGTAGGTGCTATCACAACCACCTATCCTTTCTTGAAGAGGTTGTGTTGATTTCCTTTGCACCCACTGATATGAAAAACCAAGAGTGGCTTGTGGAATCTTATTGATACACTCTTTTGGCTCTAGCAAACCATGGCATTTGGGAAGCCAAAGTGCTATTGCACCCTCATAATAGTCTTGTGCTTTAAGAACATGCTTTGGGACTGAATGAGTAAAATCTGAGGCTTAGACTTGGAAAAGATATGCTTTTTAGGAGGTTTAGCAACTAGGCTAGATGATACAAGTTTGTATGCATCTTTGGGTAGCCAAATTGACGATTCCTTCTTGCATGGCCTTCTTTGTACAGCTCTTTGGTCTGGATTTACTAGTGCGCTAGACCCTGAACTTTGGTCATCACCCCACTGATCTCTAGGTTGCACCTCAGGGCCAGTACCATCTTGGAATTTGAAGTTATCTGTGAAATCCATAGCATCATGGCAACACTCATTGAAATTTGTATGCTTCTTTGTGTAGAGATGTGTGTGCAGTGTTGAATTTTTGAGTCCTTTTAAGAAGAGAGAAATTAATCGACTCTGGGTGGGCTACTCATCTTCTGAGCATCATCTTCTGAGCAACGATTAATGTACTACTTCATCCTATTTACACAGCCTCTAACACTCTCAGTCTCGCCTTGCTTGAAAGAGTAGATGTTTGCTACTGTGTCATGTTGAATCCCCATCAAGGAAAAAGCAGCAATGAATCTCTCTTCCAAAACTCGTAAAAGAAGATTTGTTTGAAGCCTCTAGTGCCTGAAACCAAGCAAGGGCCTTTCCCTCAAGAGTGAGCCCAAATCCTTCAATTTGCGTATGCTTGTTCAGCTCGAACTGCTTGCCTAAATGCTGCTACATAATGGTCATATGGATCTCTCGACCCTTCGTACTTCTTTACCAGTTTCTGAAGAGTTGATGGCCTTACTCGTCTTGAATACTCATCATCAGGCCTACCAGTGGTCCCTCTCTTTGGTAAGGTGGTCTATATGCATCCCGAATTGGTGTGGGTCTCCTATTACCTGCCTCACCAACCCTCTCCAAAGATCCTGTGTTACACCCGCATTTCAGGAGGTGCATTTATGGGAGGCCGAGTTGGCTCCCCTACCCTCCGATTGTCATAGTGAGAGAAACGTTGTTGTGGTGTGATCTGTGGTTGTACTTTTGGTGTAGGATAATATCTTGGTGCTAGAGTTGGGCTACTTGCAATGGTCCACTTTGATGTTGAGGGTCCCTCTCTAGTGAACTCTCATAGGAGAGGAGCAACAGTTTCTCCAAGAAAGGCTGTCTCTCCTCGTTTAGCTGTATTAGTTGAGAACACTTCCATGAATAATGGTTGTCCTCTCCACGTGAGCTCACGAATCTCCTTCCAATCTAAGGTTCGGTATTCATTGGCCCATTTCGGTTCTTGTATCCTACAAGCTTCTCGACTACCACCACAAGTGCTAGAGGCTAGCTCTGGCAATTTAGTTGTGACATAATATCCTTCTATAAAGAGTCCTTATAGATCTCTTGAAGTGGGTCATCCTAAAAGACCTTTGTCACTGGAATTTGTCGTACAAACTCCCATTGGTTCTCAGCCCCCTGATCCATTTTGCTCTTGCCTTTCCTGTCCCTTTCCAAATTTAGATCTACAAAAAGTAAATCATCTATGGATGGCTTTGAGATGAGGACTGGGCATTGGATGGTCCAGGCATGTCTGGCTCAATGAGACAATCATCTCTAGACTCCCTTGCTCCGGTAGGCTTTGATAAGTCTAGGAACTCACTCTCTAATTTGTCTACATTCTCTGGATGATAGGTGACTTCATAGCGAACACCATCTCCACCCATGTACATGTTACCCTGGTCATTGACTAGAGGTGCTCTATCAAGCTCTGAGAAAAAGTCTGCGATCTTAACGAGATACCGTTGTTGTGGATCCCTAAAGATCGTAGCTCCTTGAGCATTCGTGTAGACATATTGAAGTCTCACATTTAGTGGTAACCCCATGGTGTCGGCTTCAAATGGATTAAAAGATCTTGTGGGTGTCCTATTTGGGGCTAAGGGATGACTATTTGACGGCCCTAGATTGTCCATAGACAATGAGCTAGTTGTCATGGAAAGGGTATCAGATTGGGATTCGAAAAAGGTTTTGGCAATATGTGCCAAATTTCCTACCGATTGGGTCCCACTTTCCTGCGTAGGTACTCTAGAAGGTGCCTTGGACCCTATGGCAGTGTCTATATGACGTCCCGACCGTAAGTGCATAAGGCCAAATTTTAAGGTTTTTTTTTTCAAAAAAATCCAAAAATTTTCAAGTTGGCTCAAACTTTGCCACAACCCATTTTGAACCCCCTCGAACACATTAGGCCAAAAAAATAGCGTATTTTTCAGGATCAAAAATCGCCTAAAATTTACCAGTTTTCCATACTGACTCACTATGGGAAAATGGTTCCGAGACCGAAATTTTAACGATGAGTGTTTTCTAACTCCTCTCGAAAAGTTAGATAACCTCCCAATTTTTTGCGGCAAAAAATGAAAAAATTTTCTAGACTTTTTTTTTTGGGCACCCCCTTATCCGGTGTGCGATGGCGGTCTTTATGGTGCGGTGTGTGGGTCTCTCCGCGCGGTGCGCTGTTCACACACAACCGCCTTCTTTTATTATTATTATTATTATTCTCTTTTTTGAAGTGCGTGTGTGCAGTGAACTCAATGCGTGTGCAGTTGTGAGATTTGCAGCGAATTCAATGCGTGTGCAGCTGTGAGATTTGCACAGCGAATTTGAAATGTTCAGTCTTCATATGTGTGTACAGATTTCAGTTTCTCTACAGGTGCAGGTTTAGCAGAGAACTAAAATGCACAAAATTAAAGATGCATAAAACTAAACTAAGCTAAGAACAGAAAATAAAATGAACATGCAGAAATTTAAAACTGTAAAAATTAACCTCAGACAGCAAAAATTATCCTCAACAGTTAATTGCAGGAGCAAAGCTATGGAAAAATCTTATTATGCATAAAGCTAAAAGAGGACTTCCTACCATATTCTAAAATTCGACATCCTATCCAAAAAGAATGTTTTTCATCATATTCATGGGAAATATTTTTTTAGTATTTATGCATAAATATTTAATTAAAAGAAAATAGAAATTTTTGATAAATTTATTTTATGCATATGATATTTTTAAATGATAAAAGAGGAATTCCCATGACATTTGGAATTAAATCATTTAAATACAAAAAGAGGAAATTTTGGCATAGGTTAAATAATGGATATTTTTATTTAATTTAAAAAAGAAGAATTTTAGATATATTTATTTTATGATAAAAGAGGAATTCCCATGACATTTGGAATTCAATCATTTAAATGTAAAAAGAGAAATTTTAACCATATTCAAAAAAAAGGATATTTGTATTTAATGAATTTTTATGGTTATTCAAGTAGAGAAAGGTTTAAATTAAATTTTGGTGACAAAAGAAGAATTTTCACCATAATTTCACCTAGAAACTTAGGGTTGATAATTAAATTGGTAGAAAGAATATTCTTAGATATTCTAGGTGGATAAATCACCAAAATGGTATTTACCCGAAGTTAGATTAATGGAAGAAGATATTGTATAAAAAACTGATATTCTCATATAGAACCATTTCTTAATCTATTATAGTTAGGAAGGAATGAAATTCATAAAGTTGGAATTTTCCTTACCGGTTAGAAGTTTAATAGATTTTTATCTGAAGAAAATCCTTAGAAATCAAAGTTAGAAGTAAACCAAATAATTTTGGTTAGACCACGATTGCGAGAGGGGCACTCAATAAACTACTTGCCCATCTCTCTAATCTGAATCAAGCAAAAACGTTATGACCAATTCCAATTCTTGACATAAAGAATAGACTACCGTTGAATTAGCATAGTTTTTCCTTAACCGAAATCACCAAGAATCTAGTTGAAAATTCAGTCAAATGATGGGTAGATTACCCTGATGTGAGATCAATGATTCTCATTAAGAAAATCTGGATTAAGTGAAAAGGGTTTTGTGGAACCAATCTCGAACCGAGAATTCTACTTGCATAGAACCTCTGTTTTCTTTTAAAGGACTATTTTATGCCATAATGCTGGGAGGAAGCATTTAGTATGTGTTTAACTAAGGAGAGACTCGTTGCAACAGTTGGGGCAGGGAGTCGTCGAGGGGGGATGTTGCTCACGGCAAAGCCTGGCGAGGTCTTGACCAGCCTCGGTATGGTTAAAATGGTGCGCTTTCGGTATGATGGATGTGGACTGACGAAGCGGTCCCTGAGTGAAGTGCTAGGACACTGTGACACGAAGTTGGGGTTTGGACTTCGGTCACTTCTTAGAATCAAAGCACACTTGTATGAAACCTCACAGCCTCCTCACCTCTCTTTCTCTCCCTAGGTTAAGATAATAATTCATGGAAGGAAAGATGAAAGGTTCCGGAGAAGCAAGAATTTCTGCCAGTCTTGCAGCTCCAAACAAGAGGGTGATTCTTTGTTGGAAGAAGATCTTCCGACTTAGGATTATGTGAACGGAAACATACGGGGAATATTGGTAAGGTTCATCCGTTCGAATTGGGCGATTTGGTCGGAACAACATATTAAATCAAATGAATATAGCAATCACTTACAAGAGGATAAGACACATGGGATTGGCCTTTTGATAAGAGATTAAGAGGAATTAATCATTATTAAGAAGAAAGAATGGCCAAAAGTCTATAAAAACAGAGATACACAAAGAATTGTAGTTTAAAATCCATATAGACTCTGCAAAAGAGGATTACATAGGTGCGTAGAGCTTGAAGGGAGCTTCGCGCCTATATTAAAACTTTTTATATAGGAGCTTCGCGCCTATATAAAAACTTTTAAAAACGGGCAACCGAGCAAAAAGTTATGAGCATTTTACTACAAGACTATAAAACTGCCAAAATTCGCCTAAAAGTTAGCAACTTTGGGAGAAATTTTGATCATCAATGAAGTAAGGGATTAAGAAATTAGTTACATGAGTAGAAAGAGCATATAAAGAGCTTCCTAGACATATGATCAATTTAAGAAACCAATACTCGAGTGATGAGAAATTTGGGTATTGAACCACAAAAACTGCTCTTCCCTCTCTTTGCATAAAACCTCAATTTTCAAATAGCCTCTTGCCTTTCATCTCCTTCATGATTCAAGATAGAAGGTAAGGGTTAACATTGCTCAGCAGACAATCGTAAAGATTTACCTATGGTCCCCAAAGTCTTTCCACATGCTCATTACCGCTAAAACCATTGGTACCTCCAAAGGAGGACGGCAATAAGGCAAGGGCTACCTTGAGAAGTCACAGGCTCGCCAAGATAATAACTCCTTATGCCACTTATCATGAATCATCAAAGAGGTCCAAAATTGGGTTAAGCATGAGGAGCTAATGCTAAATGAGACATTCACATGTAAAGAGAGTGTTTGAATAGGGGTTTGAAAGATAAGAGAATGGCAATGACACAAAATGCTCAATTGAGGAGGCTCATTCCTTGATCTGAAAGGGAGAGGAGGGCTCCTTTTATAGGTGGAGAATCACTCTCTCTTCCATTGTTACAAATTACAACATAAAAATCTTCAACCCTTCAGTGACATAAGGGTAGATGTCACCATCAATTGTCCTCTTAGGCTAAGTCTTCTATTGATTATTAAATTGAAGACTTTTTTACTTTGAAAGTGTGATGAGATAATAGCCAAGTCTAAGTGGCATGTAGGTGGAGATCCCACTTACACATGGCGGAATTCTCCTCTTCCATGTAGGCATTCTAGAAGAATCTTTCCCAATTATACACCTACACACACATGCCTTCCACACTCCCCAACTTGTAGCCTTATGGTGAATACCATATTAATAATATAATAAAAATCCATGTGAGCATGAAGGCCCACTTTTATTTTCCACATCACTAGCCTATCTACCATACCAAAGTATTTATCAAGAATACTTGTGGCATTTACAATGTGTGCACCCTAAATCAAGTAAAACCATTATATTTGAAGGTAGAATGCTGTTATCAAGGTAGCCGCCAAGCCGTCGCATCACCACGCCGTTATTCCATTGTGGGCGTCACAATCTTCTTGGACAAGCTTCCACCTTATTACCATTGAGAAACCATCAAAATATGCACAAAATTGAAAATGAAAGATATCAATTTTTCATGTCACATCTTTCCCCCCCCACAGCAGATCCTCCATGCTTGTCTTGGGGATCTGTTGGCCATGGTGCTCGAGGGTAAAATATCTTTAGCCACTGTCGGTACTCATTGGCACATCCGGGGACCTCCTGGCCACTTGCATCCTCTAGAAGATAGGTGTTATTTTTGAACTTTTGCTTTACCCTGAAGGGGCCTTCCCATTGTCGAAGAAACTTCTTATCTAGCTGTTTCTCCACACGGCCATCATACCTCTTTTCCTCCTGGATCAAATAAAACTATCCCCACAGCCCCACATTGCCTGGAAGGGCTAAAGGCTTCATCAAAATGCATAGTGAAAGCAGTTGGTGGTGTCTCCAAATCTTCATACACTTCTTTCTTTGCTCCTGTTCCTTCTTCCTCTTCCTTCTTGGTAAGCAAATCTGCAAGAGGCCCTAGTGGTGTTTTCTGTAATAAAAGTGAAAGAGAATTCTTGAAGCTCACAAATCCACTTTGCAAACTTCCCTCCTACAGGATTGGGTTTACGGACCAAGAATTGTCAAGAAGGTTGAGATGTGAGGAAGAAAAAAGGGCGAGGTAACAAGTATGACCTGAACTTCTTTACTGTAAAAACAAGAGACAAACCACCTTTCTTCATTTCACCATACCTCTCCTCGGCACATCAGTGAGTTGTCGGCTTGCATAATACACTGGTTGCATACGCCCTTGCTCTCCCTTTTGCAAGAGTATAGTACCCACTGAATGTGATGAGACACTTGGGTTCACATAAAAGTCCTCCCCCCACCTAGGAGGCTGCACAATTGGACTTTGACTCATGCATTCCTTGAGAAAACAAAAAGATTGGATTTGATCGGGCCCCCATTAGAAAGAAACATTCTTCTTTGTCAACATATTTATAGGATACATCTTCTCAGAAAACATGTCAACAAAGCGTTGGTAGTACTTTGTTTTACCCAAAATCCTCCTTACCTCCCGTACATTGGTAGGTGGTGGGAGGGCCACAATTGCCTACAGCTTCTCAGGATCCATCTCTATGCCTTCTTTTGAGATAACATGTCCCAAGAGAACCACCTTCCTTCATGCCAAGCGACATTTTCTAGGATTAAGACACCCTTTTGCATCATCAATACTTTGCAAGGCCAACCTCAACTTTTCCAAGTGATCCATGCGGCTTGAATAAATGCAAAAATTATCCAGAAAGACCCTTATAAACTTTCCCAAGTAAGGTGCAAATACCTGACTCATGAAGCGTTGAAAAGTTGCTGGTGCATTGGTCAAGCCAAATGGCATCACCCTATAGGCATACACTCCCCAAGGGGTGATAAATGAGGTTTTCCTTTGATCTTCTTCACAAATCCGGATTTGAAAGTATCCAGAGTATCCACACTGAATACAACTCATGACCTGCAACTTGATCCAAAATCTCATCCTGAAAGGGTAGAGGATAATAATTCCTCTTTGTGCATGCATTCAGAGGGCGAAAGTCCACACACACACGCCATTTTTCACCCTTTTTGGGAGTGACTACAACTGGGGAATTCCACTCTGAATTCTCTACTGGAAAAATAAATCCAGCTTCAAGCAAATTAGTTACCTCCTTCTTAAGCACCTCCGCTTGCACTACTCCCAAACGCCTTAGCCGCTGTACCACTGGCTTACTTTGGGGCTTGAGATCAATCTTGTGCTCTACTAGGGTAACTTGGCGTACTTGTGAGTAGCTGTTTGCAAAACGGTTAGGAAATCCATCCAACATTTTTAAGTAATTCTCCCTTTCAGTACCTGCTATGGACTCATCAAGAAGAAGTTCATTCTGTTGGTGAAGACTAGTGAGGTCCACATCTCCTTTCTTGCACATGGTTGAAGAAGCTTCCCCTTCCAAGGCTCCATTGTCTTCAGCATCCCCTCGATCCCTTCCCAGGGAAAGACCAAATGCAACTCCCTCCACCTCCCCTTCTGAGATGGAATCCTCGGAGCTACCACTTGTCTCTTCTTCCTCGGATGACTCTGACTCTGAACTTTTGGAAGTTGAAGGTTCACCTCTTACCACTTTCTTGCGACGATGACTCTTGATGTTGTAGTGGACCTTCTTATTCTCACCTTGTAGAATAAGATCACGTGTCTCCCACTTTTGAATTGCCTTCACTTGGCGAAGCCATGGCCTACCCAATATCAATGGGCAAGCCCTAGCATCAGGCTTTGTAGGAATGACGTGAAAAGTTGTAGGCACAGAAATACCACATACATCCACTCCCAAATTCCTGACAATTCCTAAGGTTTTCACCCTAGTATTATCAACAAGTTTGATGCGATAGGGAGAGTTAGTAGAAGATAACTTTAAATCAGCATCTTTCATTGTTTTTTCACTCATGACATTGATTGACGCACCTCCATCAACGTATGCATTAGAAATTGTTTGCCCCTCAATGATGACATCAATCACAGGCACATCATCTCCTACATCAATATCCACCTTCTGAACCATAGGAGTCCCATTATCCCTCTTCTTCTTTTTCTTAGATTCCCTTGTGCTAGCCAGCTTACCCCATTCCTTTCTGAGCTTTGGAGAGAGTGCCAAAAGCTGCCCAAATGTGATTTGTGCTGTTTTCTCCCTAAGATCTGTTAAGAGGTCATAACTAAGAGATCCTTGTCCAAGAGGAAAGTCAGATTGTCCAATTTTTCTCCTAGACGACTTCTTCTTCTTCTTATTTTTCTCCTCTTCTTCAGATTTATCTTCTTATTCTTCTTCTTCAGATTTATCTTCTTATTCTTCTTCAGATTTATCTTCTTATTCTTCTTCTTCCTGGCTTCTAGTTTTACGACCCCTTTTTGCCATTAATGGCATCAATGTTTCCTCTTCTTCTGAGCATATTTCCTCTAAAAGTGCTAAACTTTTATCCTCTCTTTTCCTCAATCTTGGACACTCAGTGCGATAGTGCCCCTTCTCTTGACATTCATAGCATGTGACACTACTTCTATCCCTAGGTCTATCCTCAACTGGTGGAACCCTAGGTGGCCTTGCATTGACTAAGTGTAACTTTAAATCAACAAATTCTGCCATAAGTTGTGCAATGTTGTGATCCAAGGATGGAGCTTGTACCTGAGATGTTGAGGCTATCTCTACTCGTGGGGTGGTGGGGTTGGCACACTTGGAGAAGATTGGAATGTGGACTCAATATGAAGAGTGGCCTCCTTCTTCATAGCAATACAAAGAGCCTCTTTAAAATTAGTGGGATCTTTGCTAAGAACTTTTCCATGTAAGCGGGGATCCAAAGCCCTCATAAACTTGCTCATCTTAAGGTGCTCCATTGCTAAATAACTCTTTGAATCTTCCATATAAGGTGAAGAAGAAGAAGCAACAACATGTAAAGCAGCTTGTTGATATTTGATGAATAAGGCTTCATACCTCACTGAAAAGGCAGAAACTCACTCTCCTTTCTTTTGGAAAATTTGATCCAATTGCAATAGTAAAGCATTTGGCGACTCCACTGTCCCAAATCTCTCCTTCATTGCTTTGGTCAACCTTTCCCAATCATTCTTGGACTCCTCTGGCAAAGCCTCATGCCAAGTTAAGGCCACACCCTCCAAGAAATCTGGAAGTATTTCTGCCCTCTCCTTCATAGACCAACCCGTCAAGCGGCATGCTCGGTTAAACTCCCGGAGATAACTCCCCGGGTCTTCTCCTTCCGATCCTTGGAACACCGGAATGTTGAACATCTTGCACCAAAAGATGAGTAGCAACAAGGGAAATTTACTTGTTTCAAAACAACTTTCATTTAATCATGCGGGACCTTGAGGTTAAAATAGAATAATTCTAAGTAAAACCTGCCCGCCGTCTCCACCAAAAGATCACACGAAGTTGGGGTTTGGACTTCGGTCACTTCTTAGAATCAAAACACACTTGTATGAAACCTCACAGCCTCCTCACCTCCCTTTGTCTCCCTAGGTTAAGATAAAGATATACACATCAAAGGTGAGATCATAATTCATGGAAGGAAAGATGAAAGGTTCCGGAGAAGCAAGAATTTCTGTCAGTCTTGCAGCTCCAAACAAGAGGGCGATTCTTTGTTGGAAGAAGATCTTCCGACTCAGGATTATGTGAACGAAAATATACGGGGAATATTGGTAAGGTTCATCCGTTCGAATTGGGGATTTGGTCGGAACATATTAAAGAAAATGAATATAGCAATCACTTACAAGAGGATAAGACACATGGGATTGGCCTTTTGATAAGAGATTAAGAGGAATTAATCATGATTAAGAAGAAAGAATGGCCAAAAGTCTATAAAAACAGAGATACACAGAGAATTATAGTTTTAAATCCATATAGACTATGCAAAAGAGGATTACATAGGTGCGTAGAGCTTGAAGAGAGCTTTGCGCCTATATAAGAGCTTTCAAAGATGGGCAACCGAGCGAAAAGTTATGAGCATTTTACTACAAGACTATAAAACTGCCAAAATTCGCCTAAAAGTTAGCAACTTTGGGAGAAATTTTGATCATCAATGAAGTAAGGGATTAAGAAATTAGTTACATGAGTACAAAGAGCATATAAAGAGCTTCCTAGCCATATGATCAATTTAAGAAACCAATACCCGAGTGATGAGTAATTACCGGTTGAAATTTGGGTATTGGACCACAAAAACTGGTGTTCCCTCTCTTTGCATGAAACCTCAATTTTCACATAGCCTCTTGCCTTTCATCTCCTTCATGATTCAAGCTAGAGAGTAAGGGTTATTATTGCTCAGCAGACAATCGTAAAGATTTACCTATGGTCCCCAAAGTCTTTCCACATGCTCATTACCGCTAAAACCATTGGTACCTCCAAAGGAGGGCGGCAATAAGGCAAGGGCTACCTTGAGAAGTCACAGGCCCGCCAAGATAATAACTCCTTATCCCACTTATCATGAATCATCAAAGAGGTCCAAAATTAGGTTAAGCATGAGGAGCTAATGCCAAATGAGACATTCACATGTAAAGAGAGTGTTTGAATAGGGGTTTGAAAGATAAGAGAATGGTGACACAAAATGCTCAATTGAGGAGGCTCATTCCTTGATTTGAAAGGGAGAGGAGGGCTCCTTTTATAGGTGGAGAATCACCCTCTCTTCCATTGTTACAAATTACAACATAAAAATCTTCAACCCTTCAGTGACATAAGGGTAGATGTCACCATCAATTGTCCTCTTAGGCTAAGTCTTCTATTGATTATTAAATTGAAGACTTTTTTACTTTGAAAGTGTGATGAGATAATAGCCAAGTCTAAGTGGCATGTAGGTGGAGATCCCACTTACACATGGCGAAGTTCTCCTCTTCCATGTAGGCATTCTAGAAGAATCTTTCCCAATTATGCACCTACACACACTCCTCCACATGCCTTCCACACTCCCCAACTTGTAGCCTTATAGTGAATACCATATTAATAATACAATAAAAATCCATGTGAGCATGAAGGCCCACTTTTATTTTCCACATCACTAGCCTATCTACCATACCAAATTATTTATCAAGCATACTTGTGGCATTTACAATGTGTGCACCCTAAATCAAGTAAAACCATTATACTTCTTGGACAAGCTTCCACCTTATTACCATTGAGAAACCATCAAAATATGCACAAAATTGAAAATGAAAGATATTAATTTGTCATGTCACAACACCTAAGTAGGATCCTAGAGGGTTCTAACCAGGTGATGCACGGGCTCGCAGTTTTGCTAGGACACCCATGTGTACGTTGAGAAAGATATGGATGAGCTGAAAGAGGAATTACTTTTGTAAACTCAATTTTGATATTGGATCTCATTGGTTGACCAACTAGTCTTTAACGGAGAGTCTATATGATATATTTTGTAAAACAATGGACTCAATATTTTGGAGGATTATGATTAGTAATACTATGATGTCATTGAAAGATTGTTTTAAAGACAGCCAAATCTGTTAAAATGGCAATTTCATATTGGGTGTGTAAGTGGTATGACTACCTTGAATTTTTCTTCAAGCACTGGCTAGGGGGCCAGGGAACTCTTTTCCTCGGTACCAGGCAAAACATAACAAAATTTTTATAACGGAATCCCACCAATACAGTGGTTGGTGGTGGGCGGTTGGCTAACCCATGAGTCGGTTGGGGTTAGGCTGGATTGGGAGATTCCTGTGATACAATAGTTACGATTAAGTTATGTTAGTTAGAATAAGTCCTAGGAAGGCCCTTGTTCTGTAGGAGGGAATGAGCGGTTGTGCCTCGCCTAAAAGAGAAAAAAATTGGTGATTCTATGGACCAAGTGCAAGTCTCTTCGTTGATTTGACCATATGACTTTCGGGTTTGTTCGCTTCAGTTTGGTTAGTTAAGACTTTGACTCGATAGATCATTTCTCCCATTAGATGATTTTCCTAGAGGAATCGCCTGTGCCTTCCGGGCGAGGGAAGTTTTTTCATGGTTCGATTTTGAAGGAGCCGCCGGGCTAGTCTCTTGTTCGGATATCCATGGGCGAGGCCTTGAGTGTGGATCCCTACCCTGCATGAGAAGCTGATGCTGCTTCCGTTGCCTGCGTCCTCAGAGGGGGAATTCTCGGAGGGGGCGGGGGTCTCACAGCTGGTACCAGAGCCTGTTGAAAGCTAATAATAAGGAAAAATGACTTCTTATCAGAAATTTATAATAAAAACTCTGAAAGAGCATTTACGTATTGTATTTTCATTCCTTAAGCTTCATTAATGAAGATTTTTTTATCAAAGAATTAGTTTTATAGATGGAAGTTCCACACTTATCCGGTATTCCTGATCCAGTCATAGGATATGACTACCTTCGCCTTCGAGAATATTGTCTCTTCCGCTATACTACAACTCGAATGAGCCGAGCCAGACTCGCAATTTAGAGGATTTATATTTCCGAGATCCAGCAAAGAGATGATAGCACAAGTGGCATGCAGGGCAATATGTCCATGCCTCCTGCAATCAGTGCATGATGGTGACGGAGAATATCTCGTTAGCCATGGTCCTGTTGAGGATAAAAGTGATTCATGGTGTTATTCTGTATCACCCCACGCCTTGAGATTTCAGACTTTCTTGCCATATCTAAAGACTTCTTATATGTTTTATCCCAAGTAGTAAGATAGTACCTCCTTTGGTAGTGAGGGGACATTTGTATCGAGGCATGTCTGTAGCCTAGTATTGTCGTCTTATGCATTTCCTGAGGAGGTTTTGACTTTTTGGAGCCGAGATGCTCTATGTACATATTGTAACATTTAAATGAATGAAGAAATGTTTTGTTGAAAATTTCCTGTTATATAAGTGATTGTTTATTATTTGACGAATTGAAGAAGCAAGATCTGTTACTCGAACATATGTCATAGATATCCAATAAGATTGTTTACCTTGTTTAAGCAATTATTTTCCGAACCTCTTAAGTCTTAGGATCTCATTGACGAAATCAAAATAAAAATTTATTAATGTATCATTTTTGGCAGAATCATGAGGCGAGCAAACCGTGGCCGACAGTCAAATCCTCTCACTGATGTGAGGAAGAGCTTGACCCCAACGTTCGCAAGGCTCTTCACAGAACTGAGCAAGGACCCTTCAAAGGTGAAGGGGAGAACTTGGGTGAGGCTGTGGAGAAGTGGGTTGAAGCCATGGAGGAATATTTTGATGTCATCGGATACAACGAGAGGAGCAAAATGGCTCTTGCTAGGCTAAAGATTGTGGAAACAGCCAGAGTGACCTGGAGAAACCATTGCGACACCAACCATCTGGATAGGAATACCCAGTCTTGGAATGGTCTCAAAGCTTATCTGAGGAAGAGTGGCCTGGAGAAACCATTGCCACACCAACCATCTGGATAGGAATACCCAGACTTGAATGGTCTCAAAGCTTATCTGAGGAAGAGATTTTGTCCCCCTAGATTTTTAGAAACCAAGATGAATGAATTCTTGGAGCCAAACCAGGGGAGCAAAACTATTGAGGAATATCATCAAGCAGTTGCTCTTCTCCTCAAGTACTCACCACCACTAGACGAAGAGCAACTCATGGGCCAGGTTCATTTGGGGAATGAACAAACCTTTAGACATCGTGGTCAAGAATGCCAAGCCAGTTTCCATGGCTGAAGCTATAAGAATGGTGAAAAACTTTGCCAAAGCCTTCATCGCGTTAAAGTCGTGCCAAAGCCACTCCCTCATCCTTCAAGATATTCCAAACACCGGGAAGTTCTTCCGACCTTCCACCTCCAAAGAGACATCAAGGTCCCAATCAGTATCTAGAGACTCAAAGTTTCATGAATTAAGGAAGACCTTTTCCTCGAACCTCTTTCTCAGGAACTCTGGCTCTTTCAAGAATATAGAGGGAAGAGCTTCAAAGTGAGAACAGGTGCTAGGGGTTTGGTCACCAGCTTAAGGATTGCTCATCTCCTTCTGTGGGCCAAGGGAGATATGGTCCCAGAATTCAGAGACAGACTCCTTCCTATCAGTCCAATCTGGGTCCCCCATGCCAAAATCAGGGCAACCCCAGAAGAGTGCCAGCTCAGCCTGGAGCCTCCATGCAAAGTAGTCTCCGAACTCCCTCCCAGAATTGGGGTAACCAAAAAGAGAGAGTTCCACTTTAGATTGCAGTAGCTACAGCCGTCACTATAGCTGAGGAAGTGGAGGAAGAAAAAGGACAGATCTATGCCGCAATTGAGCATTAGGGAAAGAATCATCAATTTTCAGTCCTCCAGACTCCACCAGAGTACCAGAGGGTAAGCAATTAAAGCTTTTGATTGATCTAGGCAATACTCATTCTTTTATTACCCCAAGATGTCTGCATAAGTTAGCCCCTAAATCACAAATCAAGGAAACCTATGTAAGTGGAGTTGGCCAATGGTGTGTGGAAAGATTCTTTTCACACACCTTGAGATAGACATTATTCAGTTTAGTCTAGCAGATTTCTAGTTCAGAGTCCTACCTTTGGGAATCTATGATGGAATCCTTGGAATGGATTGGCTCCATAAGAATCATATTAAGAGACTAAGGTTATGTAAATGGGGAAGAGAAGGGTGTGTGTGTGAATGGACTTAAGGTCCACTAGCTCACCTATTTAAAGGTGGATCTAGAAGGCCTTTTTGTATGGAGCAAGAAGCCTAGTTGTATTTGAGCAACTTAATATAAGCAAGATATTTTCTTGTATTTTGTGATCTCTCTCCTCCACATAGTTGATCTAGAATGAGCACCACAAATTCTAACATGGTATCTAGAGCTTTGGTTGAGTAGGTCACTTTTGTGGTATAGAATAGGTCAATTTCCTTATCTTTTCCCTTGTGGAGCTGAACCTCTTGGCACTGGAGGCCCTCTAGCTACTCGTGGAGGCAATATCTTGGGAAGATCTCAACTAGGAAGATGGAGGAAGCTGCTGGGCGCTGAGACTCGTATCGTCAATGGGCGGATTTCTTCTCTCGCTTTGCCGCGGCATTGTCGCCTGAGTGCGCCGACGTCAGTTTTCTACACCGTCAGATGTCGTATAGAAATACGATGCCTGCAGCCCATCATTAGCAATGTGGGCTAGGGCTTTTGAAGCCCATAATCTCAAGAGCATCCAACTCAAATTTCATGCCTAATGGTGCATCAACGCGTCTACTACAGCAAAAAAACCAGGGCTGCCTTCTTGAAAACCATTGAAGCTCACCATTAAAGCTTCAAAATCAAGTGTTTTCTTGCTCTAATCCTCTCCTCTTTGCTCTAATCACCTAAGTGATCTTGTGAGGGCTTGTTTTGCTGATCCTATTTTTGATTTTGAAGTGGTGGCCAACCATATGAGGCATTCATGAGCCTCATTTTCATCAAGCTCCATCATTAACATCATCTTCAAGTGCACAAAGCTTTTCAAAGTGTGATTATAAGCACTAATAGTGTTGATTAACACTAATGAGGCTTCTAATCTAGCAAAGAGGAGTTATTCCAAAGTGTTTTTAAACACTAAGAGTGTTCTTAAACACTAGTGGTGAATCTAATCACCAATGCAAGTGTCATTAGATGCTAGAAATGTGCTCTTAAGCACTAATCATGTTTTTACACCTAAAGGTGATCTTAATCACCAAACAAAGTGTTGCTTAACACTAATGTGGTCTTAACCATCAAAGGAGGAGGTCTTTAACACTAAGGAGGCTCTTCTTCATCAACATTGGAGGCTGGGCACACACCATAAGTGCCACATTATAAGTCTTCCGATCGTCAACCCGCTTCTATGCTTACCTTGGCAAGCTTCCAAGGAGAAATGGTGCAACCATAAGCCGTTGTCTTCATCCCATAAGCCAAAGAGGTTGAAGTTTTCTGGTTTTTAATCAACAAAATCAGTTTTTTTGAGTGTTTTAAGGTTGGGCACATGTACACTAAGTGCTCATCTTTAATGTTTTTTTGTATCACCCTTGAGGCTCTTGTTTGTAAGAGGCATAGGCATGTCATAAGCCATATGCTCTCATTTCCCAAGCCCAAGGCATGTTATTCCGCTGCATATTCAACATTTTCATCTTCTAAGATGAGTTGTAAGGTTGAGCATAGCATCAATAAGTGCTCTACCTTGTTGTTTGTCATGTTTTTAAGCATCTCTTGGCATTGTCTTTGTAAGAGGCATAGGCAACATGATGAGCCATGCCCTCACCTTCTTGAGCCAAGAATGATGTACCTTATTGGTTTGAGCATTTACCTCAACCACTTACTCACTTTCATTAAGCTTGTACCTTCAAACCCTAATGGGTATCAACACGCACAAAAGCTTTTGTTGTAATTATGGAGTAGACACTGCCCTTGACCAATCCATAAGGCAAGTGGTAAGACCCTCCCTTTCCCTTTCCCATATAAATCTACCTCATAACCATTACTCTAAGAAGGAAGGCTCTCATTGCCCATGGAGGAGGTAAGGTATACAGAGAAGTATCAAGCATGTTGAAGGAACATCTATGTGCAAACCACTTAAGTAAGGGTGGCAGCCTTGTTTTGATCATTGTGTGAGAATGGTCAAGGTGGAAAGCATGTGGAAACAATGGCATGTATGTCCAAAGCATGTCAACTACAAGAAGTCAAACAAGCACAAAGATTGGGGTGCACCATCATTAAGGTGTACATCCTCATCGTCGACATCAAATAAAGACTTAGATGGCATCATTGTATTAGCCTCTAAGGCTCTACGAACATAGTTGTAAGTCCTAACACAATGATGACATACACGAATTCTAACAAATCAAGCTGACATTTATTGTCACAATAGGAACTGGAATTTTTGGATCGCCAGTGCTACAATTAGTCAAGGCTTCTAAATTGTTGAAGGGGCTCAGAAAGGGGCAAGCTGTTTATGTCATTTAGATCAATCCAGTAGATATAAAATGCAAGGCTAAAGAACCAGAGTGGTTAAGTGAGTATGCAGATACATTCCTAGAAGAGCTGACTGAGATGTCTCCGTCTCGCGAAGTAGATCATGAGATCGAGTTAACCCCTAGAGCTCATCCACAGTAGCCCAGCATGCATACAAAATGCCAGTCCCTAAAGCCATAGAACTTAAGGAGCAGTTAAGATAATTGTTAGAGCAAAGATTCGTCAGACCCAATGTCTCACCTTGGGGTGCGCCCATTCTATTTCAAAATAAGAAAGATCAAATGTTAAGACTCTGTATTCACTACAGAGGATTGAATCAATTAAAAATTAAAAATAAGTATCCTATCCCTAGGATTGATGAACTTCTGGATCGGTTAAGTGGGACCCAAATGTTCACAAAGACAGATCTCAAATCCAGATATTACCAGATCAGAATCAAGGAACAAGACATCCCAAAGACAACATTCAACACTCACTATGGGCATTATGAGTTCACAGTCATGCTGTTTGGATTGACTAATGCCCTGACAATGTTTAATCGTCTTATGCAAGATATTCTCAAAGAATAATTGGATGATTTTGTTCTTGTCTTCTTTGATGACATCTTGGTAAACACGAAAGAATGCTATAGATCATGAAGATCATGTGCGCAAGCAATAATGAAAAAGCTTCTAGCTCAATTCCCTGTAATCATCTCCTATTTTAGAATGCAAGAAAATATTGTTTTTCCTTGTTTTTGCCTAGAGAGAAGCAGAAATCTAGAGAAAGGTAATTCAATATTGAGATATTTTTAAATATAGAAATTCTCCTAATATCTAAAATATATTTCCCTCCTGAAACAAGAGTTCAAAATAAACTCTTCAATGTGCATTAGTTAGGACCTTAGCCTAAGGGTCTAGATTTTCAAAAATCTCTGGGTTATGGTCCAATTAAGGTTCCTATGGGCCAATAGGATTAATCCAAGTGTTGGGATGATATAAATCCAATGATAAAAGAAAATATCCAAAAATGAGTAAATGCTCACATAAGATGAAGAGTTGACCGAGAAGAAGGTTTATTAGTTAAAAATTTAGAGATATTACTAAAAAAATGAGATATTTAAAAAAAATGATGAGTTTTTGACACCTTGGTAAGGAGAGGGGGACCTTTGAGGTAGGCGCCTCCTTCACATGTGTGGAAGGGTCTTTAATTCAAAACAATTGTGATATTTTTATCTCTGCTCTCTCCTAGATCAAATTGGATCAAAAGGGGAACCAAATTGGTCCAAATCTTGTCCAAATTGAGTCAAACTGAAGCTGGAAAGTTCTAGAACCTAGTTGGACTCAGTTAGTGACCTACCTCACCTATAAATAGATCTTTATTCTTTTGTATTCTCATCTGTGAGATATACCATGCCAGTATTACATTAAAATAATCATATTTTCTATTATCCCTTAAATTTTCTCTACTTTTGGGGAGCTTGGAGCTTCTATCTCTCTTCAACAACTCTTGGAGATCTCTTCTCCACTTGCTAAACCAATTGATTGGTTGGGGGCTTTACGTGGATCTAGAGTTAAAGATAAAATCAAACACATGAAAGATGAATTCTAGCATCCATTACACATGAAATTAGCATTTCCAAGCATTATAGCCAAAGATGAACAAGAGAGAGAATCCATATGTGTATGTAGCAAAGAGAAAGATATACAATGGCCTAAGTGCGTTAACCTCTCACCAAGAGGATGGCTTCAAAGCTAGCCATGATCCTTGACCATAGAATGCCATCTACATAGTAGGAGCCAGAGGTACAATGGAATGTCCAAGATTAGAAAAATGACAAAAAGGACCTATCCATGTGCCCAAGGCCCTATTTATAGTGCTTGACCCATGGGCCCATTTACATGTATGCTATAGGTTCATGAGACAAACCATTCCTTCCCCAAGATTTTGTCCTCAAAATCATACAAGATATTTACACTTCAAGTATGGCCACAATTTGAACCTTTGAGAAGTAAAGAGGTTGCCAAAAATTCTCTTGAAGTACATTTGGAATAAGAAACCCAAATTGAGTGAAGCTCGCAAACTCCTTCTCCAATGCAATCATGTGAGATTGTTATGTGGTAGCCTTGTTGTCGGTGAAGACCCATTGAAAATACTTCATGAAATCTCCACAAAATGGGCTGAAATTGATGCATAACCTCAACCAAATGAGTCCCACATCTTTTCCTTGTACCATAATGATCTTCCAAGTGTGTTGAAGTATAATGGTCCCAACAATGGATCCAACCAAAGCTATCCAGAAATTATAGCATATGTAATCCTCATGTAATGCCCACTCTCCACATGCTAAACATGCCACTTGGTCAAGGAATAATTCCATCAAGCAAACCATGTTGTTGTACATACTCCAAGTAGCCTTAATAATTCCATGGCCAAACATGCCAGACAAGGCATAAGCATCTCCCGAGTAAGGCACTGCCAAATGACAAGAGTGATCAGAGAATGATGTAGCCTCCCTGATCAAATGGTAATGTGATCCATATGTCCATTATCATGAAAACCAATAGAGTACTTGGACCATATGGAATGAGACATGGTAAAATCTCATAAATGCCACCTGGATCCCAAGTATGCCTCTAAATGCAACATCTGGATCCCAAGTATGCCTCTAAATGCAACATCACATGGAAAAATAACATCATGGTCCCCTAAATGCAAAACATCATGCGCACGCATAACCGTCCAATCCATGAGAGCTTCAAAACTGCATCATCTACCCAGAGGAGTCCTTCTGGATCATAACGCATGTCAACATGATGATCCACAAAAACATAGTGGGGAATTATCTCCCCAAAAAGCATATCACCAAGTGGATAATCCATCAATGACATGTATGATTAAAATCCGTCCCATCATCCCAAATAAAATACTTCCATATGAGCATCCCAAATATCCACGGAAAATTCATCCTTCATGAGAGTAATGATCTTTGGAAATCTCCATGTGGCTCCAAATCCAAATCTCCAAAATAGAAAGATTCATGATCATGGGACGATGAATGAGAGTATATAGATGCTACTTCCCTTTGCTCTATGTAGAAGTTTATGCCCATCCATAACCAATATGAGTATAAGTCAATAACATCAACAAAAGAGAAGCTTTCATATGACATAGCTTCCTTTGAGCAATTGATTTCCAATCCATCATCTTTCCAAGTGGTAAAGGCATTAAAATAATCCATGTCATAATCACTTGCCTCTTCCAACTTAGGAGTATATGTCTCTTCTAAAATCATAGGAAGCATCTTCTCACTTCATCTGTGGAATGTTCAGAGGCCGCAAATTTCTTGGCATCTTGATTTTCTCTGCCTTGACTCTCTGACACATTAAGCATTGTTGCACATGATCAAGTACATCCTTTTTTAGTCCAAGCCAGAAGAAGCTTTTCTTCAGACATATAGGTTTTTATAAACCGTGGATGTCCAGCTATCAGGCTATCATTGGGAATGCATAGCCGATTATTATAATACATGCATCCTCCATCCAACTTGTACCCAAGAACTTGACTCATTTCCTGAGGAGTCTTGCTTTTCTGCATTAGAAGGGTAGCAATAGGGGCAAAGAAATTTTCTTGCGCATGATTTTCTCCCTTGCTTCGTTGATTAATGGATTTGACACCACTATAATTGCAAGCAAAAAGGATTCTTTGCTAAGCATATCTGCCACCAGATTTTCTTTCCCCGACGGCCGATACTTAATTTCAAAATCAAATTCCTGCACGGTCTGCATCCATCTCCTTTGACACGTGTTGAGATTTCTTTGGGTGAAGATCCACTTCAGAATTTGATGATCTGTTCATCAAAGGTGAACCGCTGTCCCAAAAGATAATGTCTCCACAACTTTCGAGCATAAACTATTGAGAGTAACTCCAAGTCATTGGATGGCATAATTTCTCTCATGTGTTATGAGTTTTTTGGATTCATAGGCCACTGCATGACCTTCCTGCATGAGAGCACCGCCTAAGGCAAACCCACTAGCATCGATAACTACCTCAAAAGGTTTGGTAAAATCTGGCAATTTAAGGAAAGGATTAGTTACTAAGGCTGTCTTCAATTTATCAAAGGCACTCTAACACATTTCTGTCCATTGAAAAAGTGTACTCTTCTTAAGAAGGTTAGTTAAATGGGATTCTATCTGAGCATACCTAGGTATAAAGATCCTATACCATCCAGTTAATCCTAGGAATCCTCTGACTTCCTTTACCGTCTTGGGTTCCAGCCAATCTACAATGGCTTGAATCTTTGTGAGACCAAGAGAAATCCAATCTTTTGACACTATGAATCCCAAGTATTCCACCTGATTAACAAAAAAAGAGCACTTGCTCTTTTTTGCAAAGAGTTGGTGTTTCCTTAGGATTTCCAGGACCTTTTGCGCACATGATCTTCATGATCTGCAGCATTCTTTGAGTATACCAAGATATCATGAAAGAAGACAAGAACAAAATCATCCAAGTTTTCTCTAAGAATATCTTGCATAAGACAATTAAACATCACTGGGGCATTAGTTAATCCAAACGGCATGACTGTGAACTCATAATGCCCATAGCGAGTATTGAATGTTGTCTTCGGGATGTCTTGCTCCTTGATTCTGATCTGGTAGTACCCGATTTGAGATCTATCTTTGTGAACATTTGGGTCCACTTAACCGATCCAGAAGTTCATCAATCCTAGGGATAGGATACTTATTTTTAATTGTTAATTGATTTAATCCTCCGTAGTCAATACAGAGACTTAACGTTCTATCTTTCTTCTTTTTTGAAAGAGAACGGGCGCACCCCAAGGTGAGACATTGTGGGTGGTTTGACGAATCCCTGCTCTAACAGTTTTCTTAATTGTTCCTTAAGTTCTATGGCTTCAAGGACTGGCATTTTGTATCCACGCTGGGCTACTGGGTGAGGGGTTAACTCAATCTCATGATCTACTTCGTGACACGAAGGCATCTCAGTCAGCTCTTGAGGGAACACATCTGCATACTAACTTAACCACTCTGGTTCTTTAGCCTTGCATTTTATGTCTACTAGATTCATCTTAACAACATAAATAGCTTGCCTCTTTCGGAGCCCTTTTAACAATTTAGAAGCCTTAACTAATTACAACGCTGGTGGGGATCCGAAAATTCCAGTTCCTTGAACTTTATTCCCATGAAGGTCAAGAAAAGAGATGGTTCCTTTGTGACAATGAATATCAGCATGAATCTTATGGAGCTAATCCATTCCAAGGATTCCATCATAGACTCCCAAGGGTAGGACTCTGCACTGGCACTCTCTTACGTTCCCATCTAGACTAAACTAATAAATAAGGTCTGTCTCAAGGTGTGTGAAAAGAATCTTTCCACTGGCCAATTCCACTTACATAGGTTTCCTTGATTTATGATTTAGGACTCACTTACGCAAACATCCTAGGGAAATAAAAGAATGAGTACTGCCTGAATCAATTAAAAGCTTAAATTTTTTACCCTGGTACTCTAGAGTCTGGAAGACTAAAAATTCATGGTTATTCCCCTGATGCTCTATTGCGGCATAGATCTCTCCTTTTTCTTCCTCCACTTCCTCAGCTATAGTCATGGCTCTATCTACTGTAGTCTGAGGTGGAACTCTCTCTCTTTGGTTTCCCCAATTTTGGGAGGGAGTTCCGTATGTAGGGGACCGTGTCCTCCTGGCAGGGTCTTGCCACCTATGGTGGTGTGCAATGTAGGAATGTTTTCACCAACCCAGTTGAACTGCTCATCATCGGAGTCTTTGTCTTGATCTCTGGGGTAGCTGTGTTGTGGGGTCTCCTTCATGCACTTTCTCCCACTAGAAGGGCCTGCATATGTGTGCGTTGGTGTTGTTGTGGGAGGAGGGCTGGACTCTGGTGATCCTGTTGGGCATGTCCTAGAATCCCAACGGGATCATGCACTTTCTCCTTCATGCACTTTCTCCCACTAGAAGGGCCTGCATATGTGTGCGTTGGTGTTGTTGTGGGAGAAGGGCTGGACTCTGGTGATCCCGTTGGGCATGTCCTAGAATCCCAGGGTCACTCTCTTCCGTGATGTTGCCATATGTGGTCGTTGGGTGCCTTGCACTGTGTTTTGTGGTGAAGGCATGGTAACACATGCAGTGTTCTTGGTGCGTGCCATATCCATGTACGGCTATGCCTACTAAGCTAACGTGGTGATGTGTTGGTGTCATTACGTGGGTGCCTACCTGGATCTTAAGCTCAATCTCTCTAAAAACGTGAAATTAAAATGAAATGAATGAAGGAACTATTGATAGTTTTTTTTAGGGCAAAAAAAAACCTAACTAAACTTAATTTCTTAGCCTTTTTACATCTAGATTTGTGCTGGTGCATGCACAACCCAATGCCTCCCTTGTCTCCTCATTCGTGCACACCAAGCACCATGCCTATGGGGAGCATTGGTCTGCAACCATTCAAGCCGAGCATGACTTTTTGCAAGCTTTGATTGTTGGGCCCGCTTCCTAACCAATACCCTTCCAAAGATAAAACCAATTGAACATCTCTTGTATACAGGGATTTCACTGACGTAAACGAAAACATGTGAACATGTTAATAACATATGTTAATAACACAAAAAATCTTGTGATCACATGTTATATTCACAAAGCTTTCACAAGGGCCTAAAAAATTATCTTTGTCGGGTATAAAAAATCTTCTTAGGTGGCCACTGACCTGCTATTATGTGAAGATGGTAACATGAGAACATGTGAATAGCTTATTCCCATGTGTAGCCAAGCTTTTAAGGGGTTCCTAAATGGCAAGTGACCTGTTATTTTGTGAACGGTAACATGAGAAAATATGAATAACTTGTTCACATGTGTTATTATCACAAAAAATCTTATGGTCACGTGAATATTAAATCCCTACTTGTATATAGTTTGTACGTGTTCCTCTTGCACAAGCTCCACCTCCATGTCTTGTATTTTATAAATAAACTCCTCTTGCTTTATAATGTAATTTCTCCATCCCTTCGTTCCACAATGCGAGAAATCCACACTTGTTCATAAAATATGCACCATGCGCATAAACTATGTGCTGTACACATGACAATAGAGTTTATCTAGAAAACATCGAGGTTAAGACACCAGTTTATTTTTTTATTGTACAACTTACCATATAGTGTGTTACTTTACTCTCTCCCCAAGCACCTAGCACACTTTTTGGTGAATTCTACGATTTGTTGTTTGAATGATGCTCGTTCGTGGGCAGTTGTGCTACTTTGATTCATAATGCGAACCATGATATTGAAATTTATCCAAAGCTGTTTGCACATAATTACAAGAGCTGGCATTGGACAATCTACATTTGTGGTGATTGCACACATGTCTCTCTAGAGTCCCTAGGTCTTCTTTGAATTCTCTATGTTTGTTGGCTTCTCCAAAAATCTCCTTGCCTTCGCTCGAGTCATGGAGACCTTTTGAGCAACCTCATATATGACATACCAAGGGCCTGCTTATTCACTTCAAATTTCATGTTTCCACCATGGCAGCCCAAAGAGTTCAAAAGATGCTCTAATTTACCACTTTCCTCTCTTGTGTAGGCATTGTGAATGCATAATCGATATGGCACCTAAGCAATCGATCTAAGATTCTCATGAATGCATGAAGTGTGCAAAAGTGAATACTTCTTAGTGGAAAATTAATGATGGGGCTCCAATTTGAATTCCTGTTTGGTTCTCCTAGCATATTAGGAATTCATAACCTTACAAGACAAGCTAGAGGCTAAAAAGGATACCCCTGCTGCTGCTGGAGTGATGGAGGAGACCAAAGCACCTAATGAGGATGAGGCTAAGTCCTCGATTGACCTCTCCGCCCCCACCAGCACTTTGGCAAAAGAAGACGTTGAGGAAGAGGTAATAATTAACCTTTTACAACTTAGAAACATTTGTAATTATGTATAGAAAAATATTTTGAAGTTTCCTTTGATTGGAGAGGGTGGTTGAAATTGACGCATTTGTTGGGAGAGGTGGCGGCAAACAGAGACCAAGCCAAGGTCCATGGACATGATGCTGCGTTGGCATACTATCTTGGTCGGCTTCTTGTTGGATGGCATCACCATCATCCATAGGGACTACACCCCTGAATCTGCCTTCACTCTCTTCTTTTTGAAAACCCTCTCTAAGGTGCTCTGTGTAGCCTCTGTGGCAGAGAGCACCAAATGTATAGTTTTGATTAAAAAATCCCTTGCCTTCGATGTTTTTGGTTCTGGATTTAGGTGTAAGCTTCTTGCTCGTATAGGTTTAGCCAAAAACATAGGCACAAAGGATCCTCAAGAAATAGCCCAATCACTCCTTGAGCACACTCTACCCGATAACAAGAGAATAAAGCTCAATATTGTAAGAAAGCTTTTGTGAAGATGATGTATCACTTCTTATTATGAATACAATACAGTTTTTGCAAACTTATTTTTATCAAGTATATCAATGTTTTTTCTAGTTTGTACCATCAATGTCTTTGTAAATGCATCAGAAATGACCCTGTGGGCCTGGGGGGAGCAGTGCTAGAACATTCAAATTTTGAGCCTACAGCGCTGCTGTAAAGCCCAAATTCGCACTATTCTGGCACAGCGTCCCCAGCCCTCCTGATGCATTGGATGACAAATAATGTATTTTTACACATGATTAAAGGTGTTTTCATCTTGTAAACTACTCTTTCTCACAATCAGTGTACTCAATTTCTTTGTAAATGCATCAGAAATGACCCTCTGGCCTAGGGGAGCAGAAGTGAAAGAATAGTGCAAATTTTGAGCCTACATCGCCGCTGTAGAGCCCAAATTCGCACTCTTCTAGCACAGCTTCCCCATCCCTCTAGGAGCAATTCTGATGCATTGGATGACAAACAATGTATTTTTATACATGATTAAAGGTGTTTTTATCTTGTAAACTATTGTTTCTCACAATGTGTACTCAACTTCATTATGAGTACACTGATGCGAAACTTAAATTTTAAATTACTATAATGAAAGCCAGATAGGCTTGTTACAAAGGGGAATTTCGCATCAGTGTACTCATAATAATTTAAGTTTCATTACGATCCTGAGTGGCTAGGGGAGAAGTGCCAGAATAGTGTAAATTTTTAGCCTACATCGCTGCTATTGAGGCCAAATTCGCACTGTTATGGCACAGCTTCCTCAGCCCTCCAAGAGCATTTTTGATGCCTTAACAAACTAGCACATGATAGATACTCCATGTTAAACAAACATGATGACACCGAGACATTGTAAGTGAAACTTAAATTTTAAATTACTATAATGAAAGCCAGATAGGCTTGTTACAAAGGGGGGTTTGAAACGCACTTGCAGTAACCTCCCTTTGATCTCTCTCATAGTCTGAATCCTCCTCCTTCTCGTATGTTACCTGTGTAGTATCAAGTTCCTCCCGAGTAGATAGGGGTGTTCCACGGGAACACGGATTATGGAAGGAGGCCGGAAGCAATTAATGCGAGAGAGCGGGATCGTAGCCATGGGAACATAAAGACGCACATAATTTTCCATATTTTTGTGCCAAAGTGCAATGTAAATCGTTTTAGGCCAATGTGGGTTCTAAATGAGAGTTATAAGTGTAGGGTTGTCCGCCCATGTGTGAAAGAGGCCTAGGGTTAGGGTTAGTGACATCTTTATAAAAGAGATGTTAGCTAAAGAAAGGGGACATTTTTGGCCATTCTCATGAGCTATTGAGTGAAGCTCTTGAGCTCTCAAGCTATGGCAACTCTCTAACTCTCTCTCTATTGTGCTCTAATGAGCATCAAGCTCCAATGAGTATAGCTCCACTTCTTTCTCTTAATCTGTTTTAGCATCATTGAAGTAAATTATTCTATGATTAGTTGAATGCTTCTTTCTTTCTCATGTGTATGCTGCATGCTTGTAGTGTGTGTGTGTAGTCTCCATTGATGCAAGCTCTTGCCCACTTCATTGGCAATGAGTTATTCATGAGCTTGTGGGTTTGTGAATGTTACATTCTATGCTTGCTTAAGCTTGTGGATTAGTAGATGCACGCTTATGGGTTTGCTGGCATTAGGAAAAGCTGAGATTTAATCAATGTTTGAATGGGATTAAGAGATTGCCATGCATTGCTTGTTCTTTTGATTAGTGTAGTGGATTTAAGGGATTGAGAGATTGATTGAGGTGTTGAATGGTTGAATCGTCAAGTGGTGGTTCGTGTATGTGAGCTCTCCCTCAAGGGATAAGCCTTCATGCACTAATCGGGTCGAGTCCTCGGATTGACATTGTGTTTCTTAACACATTTTTTGATCAGTAGTACTCTATGAGCACTATATTGCACGGTAGAGAGAACCGCTCTACAATAGCGCCCCTACGGGAAAATGAGTGCCTACATTAGTTGAGCACCATACACACACTACCACTCCTTGTTAAGCTCCAATCGGTTGCACAATAGCGCCCCTATGGGAAAATGAGTGCCTACATTAGTTGAGCACCATACACACACTACCACTCCTTGTTAAGCTCCAATCGGTTGCAAAACTATTGGATAGGAGAGTAGGCTTTGGGACTAATTTTGGTACTTATTTAAGACTAATCTGTTGTTAAATTCTCTTTATTTGTCTTGCAACTTGAGTGCGATTGGCTAGCTACGCTTCTCCCTTGAGGTCAGGACAAGGATTCAACACACAGGAAGGATTGGAGGTAGGCGCTAAACCTGCCAATTTCAATTTGTGTGCGAAAGACAGAGGCCTGTTTTTATGACTTTTAATGATTAATCACAAAAAAGTTAATCTTTATGCTTATTTTGAATGCTTTTTATGTATATCTCTCTCTCCTAAAAGAATAGTCATTCCTATGGCTAATTCTTTAGAAAAAGAGTGCTTTTCATTGATAAATTCATAATTTGAAATCAAACTCTAAGCTTGTTAAGCTAGAGGTTAAGAAAATAATATTTTTTATGCTTTTATGTTAATAAAATTATGATAAATTTATGATTTAATTCCATAATTTGGATTTAAGTTTAGTTCTTCTATCATAATTGTATTACAAAGTCTTATTCTTTTATAGAAAATAAAGAATTATCTGTAATAGCAGTAAAGCTATGGTAATTTTTTAGAAATTAATACATATCTTATTTTTATGCATAATGCTAAAAGAGGACTTCCTACCATGTTTTAGGATGGGACATCCTATGCTAAAACACTGATTTTCACCATATTCATGGTGGTGAGAAAAATTTTTTTAGTATTTATGCGCATAAATATTTATTTAAAGAAAAGAGGAAATTTTGGTAATTTTATTTTCATGCAAAAAAGAGAATTTTCCATGATAATGGAGATCCATGTAATTAAATGGAAAAAGAGAAATTTTGATATATTTAAAAAATAGATATTTTTATTTAATTTTAAGAGAAATTTTAGATAAATTTATTTTTTATGCATTAGGAATTTTAAATGATAAAAGAGAAATTCCCATGACATTTGGAATTCAATCATTTAAATGGTAAAAGTGTAATTCTTGGCATAATTAAAATAATGGATATTTTTATTTAATTTAAAGAGAAATTTTAGATAAATTTATTTTATGCATGAGAAATTTTAAATGATAAAAGAGAAATTCCCATGACATTTGGAATTCAATCATTTAAATGGTAAGAGTGGAATTCTTGGCATATTTGAAATAATGGATATTTTTATCTTAATTAAAGAAAAGTGAAATTTTAGATAAATTTATTTTATGATAAAAGAGGAATTCCCATGACATTTGGAATTCAATCATTAAATGAGAAAAACAAGAATTTTAAGCTTATTCAAAAAAATAGATATTTGTATTTAGTTAAAAGAAGAATTTTTATGGTATTTAAGTAGAGAAAAAACTGAATTAAATTTTGGGACAAAAGATGAATTTTCACCATAATTTCACCTAGAGAAATAAGGTTGATAAATTAAATTGGTAGAAGAATATCTTTAGATATTTTATGTGGATAAATAACCAAAGTGATATTTACCCAAAATTAGATTAAATGGAAGAAGAGTATTTTCATAAAAATTTGATATTCTCATATAAAACCATTTCTTAATCTTTTATGGTTAGAATGAAATTCATAAAGTTGGAATTTTCTTACGGTTAGAAGCCTGTCGAGGTCTGCCTTGGTATGGTTAAAATGGTGCGCTTCTGGTACGATAGGCGAGGACCGAGAAAGCGGTCCCCGAGTGAAGTGTTAGGACACCTAAGTAGGATCCTAGAGGGTTCTGACCAGGTGATGCATGGCCTCGTGGTTGCTAGGACACCCATGCGTACGTCGAGGAAGATTTGGATGAACTGAAAAGAATGACTTTTGTGAATCGAATTTTAATATTGGATCTCGTAAGTTGACCAGTTGTTCTTCAACGGAGAGTCTAGATGATATATTTTGTAAAACAATGGATTCAATATTTTGGAGGATTATGATTAGCAATACTGTGATTTTCATTGAAAGATTGTTTTAAAGACAGCCGAATCTGTTATAATGGCAATTTCATATTGGGTGTGTACGTGGTATGTCTACCTTAAGTTTTGCTTGAAACGCCGGCTAGGGAGCCTAGGAACTCTTTTCCTCGGTACACTCGGAAAACATAACCAAATTTTTATAAAAGAATGCCACCAATACAGTGGCTGGGCAGGTAGCTAACCCATGGGCCGGTCTGGATCGGGAGATTCGTACGATACAAATAAGTTACGATTAGCTCATTAGTTAGATTAAGTCCTACGAAGACCCTTGTTCTGTGGGAGGGAATCAGCGGGCTATGACTCGTTAAAGGAGGAAAAAAACGGTGATTCTATGGACCAAGTGCAAGTCTCTTCTTTGATCTGACCATGTGACTTCTGTTTCGGTCGGATCAGTTTGAATAGATAAGACTTTGACTCGTTAGATTAATTCTCATGTTAGATGATTTTCCTGGAGGAATCGCCCATGCTTTTCCGGCGAGGGAAGTTTTTCCGGGCTCAGTTTCGAAGGAACCATCGGGCTAGTCTCTTGTCTGAATATCCGTGGGGGCGAGGCCCCGAGTCTGAATCCCTGCCCCGCACGAGATGGTGGCATTGGCATGGTGGGCGGTTCTTCTAGCTTACGCTTGTACGGAGGTGATGGGGTTCATGAGCTGTCCGATGCCATTATGTGGTTATAACATTTTTTATGCAATCAACTTGGGCTTAGCTTGTAGGCTCCTCCATTGTTTGCGCCTTGTTAGGATTATGGGGTTGACAAGGTGAATTTCGTAACATAGGATTTAACATGTGAAAGTTCAGTCTTTTTAACAATAGGGGGCTTTTTACTAGTGTCTGTTCACTTTATCAAAGCAAGCAAGAAGAAAGAAATTGAACTTGGGAAAGCACGAAATCGAGAGTAAAACAGGACCGTAGAGCCTTCGAGCTTCTTTTCAACAGCTAACAACGACTGCAGTGACGTCCTCTCTTCCTGTTGGTGCTACGTTTCCCACCTCCCTACTACTGAGTCATGGCGCGGACGCAGAATCATGACGAGGAGAATGGGGCTATGGCGCGTCTGCACAATGCTCATGCTAATAGTAGGTTCGTGTAAGTGGCTCCGCTGATCATCCATCCACGTTAATCCAGCTATGGCGCATTAGTGATCTACGAAAGCTGCTTGAAAACATGTTGTTGACGTGGTTTGTTGGCGCAGTTCTAGTGGTGTTGGACACGGCGGTGGGGCAGGCGCCGGTGCATTGCTCGGCCGAGAAGAACATTAGAATTGAGCAGCACGAGCTGGACGGCAACAGCGGGGGCGGTGGGCTTTAGGGAGCCGGTGACCTCTACGACGGTGCTATTTACGTGCGGCGTGGCCGAGGGACGGTGGTGCGTGACGAGCGACGTGAAGCTGGCGTGCGGGCCGGAGTGGACGCAGAGGCTGGTGATGCCCACCGTCCTGGGCAACGGCGTCTGCCTGCTCACTCCCTACACGAGCCACAGCCCCTACTTCAGGTACGCTCTCTTCCTCTACTTCGGCTCCACCTTCATGGAGCTCAAGCCCCTTAGCGCAACCTCTCACGTGCAACAGCACTAGCTACCTGTCCCACTAGAGATTGTCCTTAAAAAATAAATCACAATAAAAAAACTGATTGAAGCAGCCACGGAAATATCAGCACCTTCTTTCCTTCAAGATAACTATCATTTGTACTCCTATCAAACTGAGTCGGACGCAGAATCACACGTTGCTTTCGCCACCAGCACTCTCGGAGGGGGCATCGTGGAGGGTCTCATAGCTGGTATCAGAGCTTTGCTGAAAGCTAATAAGGAAAAATGAATTCTTAGCAAAAATTTATAATAAAAACTCAAAAAGAGCATTTATGTATTGTATTTTCATTCCTTAAGCTGCATTAATGATCAAAGAATTTGGTTTTATATAGATAGAAGTTCCACACTTATCTAGTATTCCCGACCTCACCAAGTCACAAGATATGACTCCTTTCGCCTTCAAGCATCTCATCTCTTCTGCTACAACTCGCACGAGCCGAGCCCGACTCGTAGGCCATTTCGAGGATTTATATTTTCTTGACCCAGCAGAGAGACGGTGGCACAAATGGTTTGCAAGGCAGTATGTCCACGGCTACCAGCGTGCAATGCTGAGGTAGAATATCTCATTGGCCATGATTATGATGAGGCAAAAAGTGATACATGGTGTTATTTTATATCACCCTACGTCTCGAGATTTCAGACTTTCCTACCATATCTACAGACTTCTTAGTCGCTTTATTCCTAAGGAGAAGATAGTAGCTCCCTTGGCAGTAAAGGAACATTTGTATCAGGGCATGTATGTAGCCCAGTATCGCCGTATTATGCGTCTCCGAAGGAGATTTTGACTTTCTTGAGCCGAGATGCTCTATGTACATATTGCAACCTTTATTTAAATAAAGAAATGTTTTGTGAAAAATTTCTTGTTGTATAAGTGATTGTTTATTATATGACGAATTAATGAAAAAAAATCTGTTACTCGAACATATGTCATAGATCTCCAATAAGATCGTTTATCTTGTTTAAGAAATCATTAGGAAAAAAGGGAGCTCATTTTGGGGCCTTTTACGGTTTGGAAAAATAAGCTCTCAACCAATCAACAGAGGGCCAACGTAACGTTGAAAATTCACAAAAATAAGAGAAAATAGATAAAAGAAACAATATTTTATGTAGGTACAAGCGTGCTACATTAATGTGAGGATTGGTTTTTTATTCTCACAAGATCTTTGGACATGAAGATAGAATCTAGTCTGACATTTTCTCTGACAAGGGCCTTGCCGCTTCCACCTTCCTTTGAACTTTGAAATTTTGTGCTGCCTTTCCTTCGAAAGGTCTACCATTCTACACCACTGCCTCATTGTGTAGCAGCCTCTTCTTTTCCAAAACTGCTCCCTTGATCCTGTTTGGCTTAGAGTAAGATGTTCCTTGATCCTGTTTGGCTTAGAGTAAGATGTTTCTTGTCAACTGTCTGTCTGCCCACTTTCTCTTTCTTGAAACTTCACTTTGTTATCTTGTTTACATTACTTTGTTGTAGTTACAGATTCACAAGGTTTCCATGGTGAATAAAAACTATGGTCGTTCTTGTGGAAGACGCTCTGTGGGATGATAATGCTATGAAGGTAGAATTATACCACACATCCTTACCCAGTTTTGATTCAGTATGTGTACATGCATAAAGAACTTGTCTTGCGAGACTATCCAAATGATCTTCCACAACACAGGCCTAATTGTATATTTTTCTATTGTGGTTTTGTTCTTTATGAGGTGTATGGATTTTTAAGATAAAGCTTTCTTTCTTTGCTTATTGACATTCTTGTGTTATTTTATTTCAGATTTATACCCTTCATCGTATGAGACATGGCAAAACATCGATTGTATTCTGGGATTTATAGATGTTTTGCATGGATCGATAGGAGAACAACAATACCAAGGTCGATGTGTAACAGAGCTAGCTCAATCTGGTATATTTTTTACTGATCATTTTTATCAGTTGCTGGACAATGCAAACACACATGGTGTGTTAAGAAAACAAGACCTTCCGGCATGGAATTCAGTGGATTGGCCTCTTCCACATTTTAGTGTTACAGAGGCATATAGGGCCAAGCTTTTCAAAGAAGTACAGAAAGCTCTGAGGCCCAATATTGCCACAAGGATAATAAAAATTTCTTTATGCATGCCTCTCACAGTTTTTGTAGACTTGTTTAATACCTTTCCAGTGAAGGTTTCAAAAACAATGTTCACAGTTAAAGCAACAAGTCTGGCATGCATGCCACAATTTTTGGATAAAGGTTGGGATAAGAAGACATGTAGTTCAGTGTTTGGTGAGGTTGTCCGGGGGTTGTCCAACCTTCTATGCAACTGAAGTACATGGTTGCATCATAAAATTTTATTTTTTCTTTTTATTATAAGCGCAGTCGAATGGTAGGTACAAAACTAGTCCTAATGGATCAAGATGAAGATTCTTTTGGTGCAGAAAATAAACTTCTTGATATTGATGTTGTTGAGAATGGTGATGTGCTAGTCAATATCTCATTAAGACAATGTTGCTCCCTAGCTCAATTGCACAATGACATTCTGTTTGAGACAGAAGGTTCTATTTCAAAGGACTTTTTATTTATCTACACCAATAAGAAGGTATACCATCTGGCTTATCCTAGTCTCATTAAGCACTGCTATTAGTTTACTTTACCCTATTGTTTCATATTGCTTTTTTGCAGGTGCTCAAAAGAAGAGAGAGTTCAATAAAATGCAAAGACATTAAAAATTTAAAAATTGAGATAACACAGACTCCATAAACAAAGGTATTATATTCAATAAAGTAAAATTCTGTACAAAAGTATTTAATTATATATGTAGAACATATTCTTGACAACAATTTTCTATTTATCTACAGGTTGATCTAGAGGCTGCTCTACATGGTCCAAGCTCACCGTATCATCTTTATTTGGAGAATCTATTTTCTGCTGCTCCATCCTGTCGTGTACAGTCTCTTGGTGCTGCTCCATTGTCTCCTCTACTGCCCCTGGAGCATCTGTTTGCTGCTGCTCCATCATCTCCTCAATAACATCAGCAAGCAGAGCAGGTCCTTGTTCTTGTGGCTTCTCCTCATCAGCACTAGGTCCTTGTTCCTGTGGCACCACATCAGCATCATCTTTGTCATCAAGGTGTATGACACCTTCTCGGACTTTAGAGCTCTCACCCAACTCGACAGTAGCTGGTACAATAGGTTTGGGGGAGGCATACTTCACTTTCTACATTGTTCCCTATCAATCCACATTACTTAATCCAAGTCCAACCATATGTATTCCCATCGTCATTCATCCATTCTCATCCAATCACATCATTTTCCATCTCATCACATCTTTCCACATTTATACTCATCACATCTCATCCACTCGCATCTACCCATATCCACATCTCATCACATTATATTCATTCACATCTATCCCAATTCACATCACATCACATCCATTCACATATATCCCAATTTACATCATATCACATCACACCACATCTCACCCATTCACACTTATCCTGACACATCATATCACATCCATTCATATTAATCACATTCATTGTATCCCCATTCCATCACATACATTCTATCCACATTACATCATGTCCACATCTATCCACATCATATCTCATTCATTCCATCCACTTTACATCACATCCACATCATATCTCCTTCATACACATCCCATCTCATTCATCCACATCCATCCAATCATTCACATGCATGACTATCCACATCTATCTGTACATTCACATCTATCACTTCACATCCACATATATTCACATCACATTCTTTCACATCCACATATATTCACATCACATTCTTTCACATACACATCCACATCCATTTACTTCCCATCTCACCCTTTCACATATCCTCTCATCTCATTCTCATCTCATCATTCACATCCACATCCATTTACTCTCATCTCATCATTCACATCCACATCCATTTACTCTCATCTCATCATTCTCATCTCATCATTCACATCCACATCCATTTACTTCGCATCTTATCCACATTACTTTTCATCACACCACATCCTATCACATCCCATTTACATGCTATCGCATCCCATTTACATCCATCCCATTTACATCTTATCACATCCCATTTACATCTATTCACATCCCATTTACATCTTATCACATCCATTCACATCCCGTCCCATCCCATTTACATATTATCACATTCATTCACATATTATTCCCATTTAGTAGCTTTTCCTACTTCAATACCGATAATGGAACTTTTTCTAAATTTCTGCCAATTGTTTGGCTTAGATAAAGCTCCTTTTTCTCGACGACTATTTCCATATTCTTTCTCAAATGAATTATATTCAATATTCCTCTTTTGCATAAAAGAATTCATGGGATTTACAAAAATCAATTGATCTACCCATATTTCCACTTTTCATAAATTGAATTATACTATAAATTTATCTTTTTTCCATTTAATTTCTTGGATCTCAATTATCTCGGGAATTCCTCTTTTTACATTTAATTGCTTGAAATCTAAATATCATGGGAATTCCTCTTTTGTTATCAAATAAATTTATCTAAAATTTCTCTTTTCTTTAATAAAATATTCAATATTCCAATTATACCAAGAATTCCTCCTTTTCCATTTAAATGATTAAATTCCAAATATGATGGAAATTCCTCTTTCATCAGTTAAATTTATACATGCATAAAATAATTTAAACTAAAAATTCTCTTAAAAATTAAATAAAAATATCCATTAATCCTAATACAGCAAGCATTCCACTTTTTTTATTTAAATGATTGAATTTTAAATATGAATTATCATTGAAATTTATTCATGCATAAAATAATTTATCTAAAATTCTTCTTTAAGTTTTAAATAAAATATCCATTATTTTAATATTCTAACTATTAACTATTTATACATGAATATTAAATTTTAGTTTTTCATGGATATGACAAGAATTATTCATTTAACATAGGATGACTAATCCTAGAATATGGTAGGAAGTCCTCTTTTCACATTATGCATAAAAATGATTTATGTGTTAATTTTTTAAAAATTTACCATAGCACCGCTGCTATTACTAATAATTTTTAATATTTTCTAAAAGAATAAGACTTAGTAATAGGATTATGATAGAGTAACTATCATTTGGACCAATATCCAATTTATGGGCTTAATTCCTAAGTTTACCATAATTTATGTAACATTAAAGCATAAAAAAGCCATCTCTTTGGCCGACTAGCATAGAGTTTGATTTTAGAATTAGGAATTTCTCCACGAGAAGCATCATTTGAATTGAGAATTGGTCATAGGAATGACCATTCTTTGGGGGAGAGAGAGATATACATAAAACAACATCCTAAATTAAGCATAAATGTGATTTACTTTATGTGATTAATCATTAAAATTCATTAGAGAGCTTCATTTGCATTGAAAAACCATTCAATTGAATACTTCTCAAGCTTGAGAGGGGTTGAGAAGTGAAAAACATTTAGAAGATTAAGAAAAAACCATAAAGTCACCTCTTACCTCTTGTTTTGCTTGATTCTCTATTTTTAGGAGAGGCCCCCAACCAATCAATTGGTTAGTATGTTGAGCAAAGCTCCAAGGAAGGTTAAAGAGAGAGAGAAGCTTCAATCTCTCCAAAATGTAGAGGATTTTTACGGGATAATAGAAAATATACTTATTTTAAGGTAATACTGGCATGGTCTAGTTCACAGATGAGAATACAAAAGAATGAGGGTCTATTTATAGGTGAGGGAGGCCACTAATTAAGTCAAACTAAGTTCTATAATTTTCCACCTCAAGTTTGGCTGAATTTGGACAAGATTTATACCAGTTTGGCTCCCTTTTTTATTTGGTTTTATCTAGGAGAGAGGAGAGATAAAAATATCTTAATATTTTTTATTTTAAAACTCATTCACATGTGTGAAATAGGCGCCTCCTTGAAGGCTCCCCCTCTCCTACCAAGGTGTCAAAATTGTATGATTACTCAAAAATATCTTTTTTTTAGTAATATTTTAGAATTTTTAACTAAAAAATATTGTACTCAGTCAACTCTTCATGTTATGTGGGCATTTACTCATTTTTGGGTATTTTATTTTATTCATTGGATTTATCTCATCCCAACACTTGGATTAATCTTATTGGTCCATAGGAGCCCTAATTGGACCATAATCTAAAAATTTCAAAAAATCTTGACCATTAGGCTAAGGTCTTTTAAATCATTTTTAATTGATTCCTGATGCACCTTTGAGAATTTATTTTGATTTTCTGTTTCAGGGAAACATATTTTTTATATTTGTAGAATTTATATATCCAAAAATATCTTAATATTCAATTACCACTCTCTAGAAATTTTTATCTCACGAGGCAAAAACAAGGAAAAATAATATTTTCTTGTATTCAGAAACAAGGAATGATTACTGGGGATTGAAGTAAAGCTTATTCATTATTCACGCTGAGGAGGAATCTTACATCCTCTCCCACTTGAAAAACGTGAGATGTCCTCATCCCGCAGGTGGAGTATGATCTCTTTCATCTTCTTCTTCTTCTTCAATTTCTTCGAGGGTTACTACCTTGGAAGTGGACGGTCGATTTGGAAACATTTCTCTTCGACTTCCTCTATTCTGAGATGGAGGTCTTGCATAACTTTGGATCAAAACACTACGGGTTGGTCCTCTAGGATTTTCCTAGTTTTGGCGGAAAGGAACCTGATTACTCTGGAAGGAAGGAGCTGGAGTCTGGAATCTTGGTCCCTGATTTCCCTACCCTGAAAACCTTGATCCAAAAGGAGTTGGGCAATCCATACTCTGCGATGTCCAAATCCTTGACAATTATAGCATTTCACTTCCTTGTTCAAGGGTGGAACTTCTAAAGTTGAATTCTAGGAGATTGAGTTTCGGGAAAGGGACCTTTTTTCCATTGTGGAACTTTCCATATTCTGAGCTTGACCTTGTTGTCTCTTAGGTGATGGAAGGTTGGAATCACCTTCTGGAGCTAGAAATCTTTTGAAAGATGATGGTGTTGGCTTTGTAGTGGGACCTTGACGTCAAAGGCCTTGGCAAAATCCTTTGCCATCCGCACTGCTTCGACCATGGAAATTGGCTTGGCATTCTTCACTAGGATATTCAAAGGTTCGTTCAGTCCCCGAATCTTGACCATCATCTCTTCTTCATTTATCAATGGCAAGTATTTGGAGGAGGAGAGCAAATGCTTGGTGATACACTTCAATAGTTCTACTCCCCTGGGTTAACTCTAAGAACTCGTTCATCTTGGTTTTCAAAAAGCCGAGAGGACATAATCTCTTCCTTAGGTAAATTTTGAGATCATTCCATGTCTAAGTGTTTCGATCCAGACGGTTTGTCTCGCAGTGGTTTCTCTATGCCACTCTAGCTGTTTTGTTTCTACTATCTTCAGCCTTGCAAGAGCCATTTTGCTCTTCTCATTGTACCCAATCAAAGTACTCTTCCATTGCTTCGATCCACTTCTCCACCGCCTCGCCCAAGTTTTCCCCTTCACCCTTGAAAGATCCAGGGTACGATCTACGAAGAGTTTTACGAACATCCAAGTCGAGCTCTTCCTCATCAAGTTGGGGGTTATCATTCCTACCACGACGACCTCGATCCATGACCCTATCAATATGAAAATTATTGTTAAGTCCCTTTATTTATAATTCAAATCTGACCTTAGATCCAACTGATTCTGGGATTCTTTAGATTGGTCAGTCCTCCACAAAATCCTGGGATAAAGATCCCTACTAACAGAAGAACATACAGAACTCATTATTATCAGAGAATAATTCATTCATATTCTTAACATAGTAATGGTCCATCAGACCAAAAATTTTATTTTAACATTCCTCCATGGGAATTTGAGTTATGCAAGTTTTCAATTTGTCATCCCTTAACTAGAGTCACTGGGTCAAGGTCAACAGTAGCAATCTATCAGCACAATCCACTAATCTCATAGTGATTTGCTGAAGTCACAATCATCATTCCAGTTATTATCATCATCACTCGGGTTCGTCCCATTCATCCTCATTGTGGCTTTGTTAAACTTATCTTCTTTCAATCAGAATTCATGAATCATTATCTTTCAATCAGAATCCAAATCAACTTATCAATTCTCAACCAGAATTCTAAAATCATATCAATCAACATTCGAATTCATCATCTGGATAGCAATTTACTTATAATTTCAAGGTCTTAGATTTACTCCTATATACTGCCAGTAAAGAGCTGCAGTTATACCCTCAGTATATGCGGGTAGTCACGGTCCTTGGAATTATAAGGTAAAGCAGGAAGGTCATGCAATGGCCTATGAATCCAAAAAACTCAGAACACATGAGAGAAATTATGCCATCCACCATGACTTAGAGTTACTCTTAGTACTTTATGCTTTAAAGTTGTGGAGACATTATCTTTTGGGACAGAGGTTCACCTTGATCACAGATCATCAAAGTCTGAAGTGGATCTTCACCCAAAGGGATCTCAACATGTGTCAAAGGAGATGGATACAAACCCTGCAGGAATTTGATTTTGAAATTATCGTCCAGGAAAAGAAAATGTGGTGGCAGATGCGCTCAATAGAAAAGCCTCCTTGCTTGCAATTACAATGGTGTCAAATCCATTTATCTGTGAAGCAAGGGAGAAAATCATGCACGACAAATTCTTGGCCCCTATTGCTACCCTTGTGATGCAGGAAAGCAAGACTCCTCAGGAAATGAGTTGAGTTCTTGGATACAAATTGGATGAAGGATACATGTATTATAATAATCGGCTATGCATTCCCAATGATGAGGGAATAAAGGAAAGGATTCTGAGAGAAGCCCATGATAGCCTGATAGCTGAGTATCCAAGGTTTATAAAAACCTATATGTCTATAAGGAAAAGCTCCTTCTGGCCTAGACTAAAAAAGGATGTACTTGATCATGTGCGACAATGCTTAATGTGTCAAAGAGTCAAGGCAGAGAAAGTCAAGATGTGAAGAAAACTGTGGACTCTAGACATTCCATAGATGAAGTGGGAATGTATCAGTATGGACTTTGTCACTAAATTACCTTCAGTGCAATCACGTTACAACTCCATTTTTGTGGTAGTTGACAGACTAACCAAAGTTGCCCATGTGATTCTAGTGAAAGAAACATATACTGCAGTGGATGTTGCTAGAGTTTTCCTTCAAGAGATCTCAAAATTGTATGTCTTACCCAGGAGGATAGTAAGTGACAGAGATCCCAAATTCACATCAAAATTTTGGACTCCATTCTTCGAAGTAGTAGGAGCTTTCTTGGATCTCAGTACAGCCTCTCACCCTGAAACTTATGGCCAGAGGTAATAAGAGATATCCTTCGGTCATGCTGGGGAACCCAAGAAGTGGTTAAGGCATTTGCATCTGGCTGATTTTGCTTGCAATGCTTCTTATCATGAAAGTATTGTGATGAGCCCTTTCAAAGCTTTGTATGGACAAGATTGCCTTACACCGTTGACTTGGTCCGACCCATTGATCAGAGTCGAAATGTCTTGACAAATGCTTGATGACATAGACCAACAAATGCAATCAATCCGTAAAGATATTAAGGCAGCGCAAGATAGGCAAAGCAGTATGAAAATAAAAAGAGATCAGAGAGAGAGTTTGAAGAATCAGATATGGTCTTTATTCGAGTATGACCACAAAGAAGTTCCTTATCTTTAGGGAAGTATAAGAAACTCTCATCCAGATAGTGTGGACCTTATGCTGTTATAAAGAAAGTGGGCGATCTAGTTTATAAACTTCTTTTGCCTTGCCATCTCAAGGTACATAATGTATTCCACGTCAGTTTGCTTAAGAAATATGTACCCAATCCGAGTTGCGGCATACTTGCTGATGAACAATTGATTTCTCCGACTCAAGGCCAGCAGATGGTACTCCAACCAAAAGAAATCCTTGATGTTCGCGAGAAGGTTCTCGGGAGAGCAGAGTCCTCAGAGAGTTTTTAGTCAAGTGGAAGTTCTTCCCTCTAGAAGACGCCACCTGGGAGAAAGAAGAAGAGTTGGCAAAAGATTACCCCCACTTTGCTAGATGAGGACATCTCGCGTTTTTCAAGTGGGAGAGGATGTAAGATTCCTCCTCAGCCTAAATAATGAATAAGCTTTCACCTCAATCCCCTGTAATCATTCCCTATTTCTAAATACAAGGAAATATTATTTTTCCTTGTTTTTGCCTAGAGAGAAGAAAAATTCTTGAGAGAGGTAATTCAATATTGAAATATTTTTTGATATAAAAATTCTCCTAATATCAAAAATATATTTCCTTGAAAGAGAAGTTCAAAATAAATTCTCCAAGGTGCATTAGGAATCAATTAAAAATGATATAAGTGACCTTAGCCTAAGGGTCAAGATTTTTTTAAAAAAATGGATTATGGTCCAATTAAGGTTCCTATGGGCCAATAGGATCAATCCAAGTGTTGGGATGAGATAAATCCAATGAATAAAAGAAAATACCCAAAAATGAGTAAATTCTCACATAAGATGAAGAGTTGATTGAGTACAAGGTTTATTAGTTAAAAATTGAGAGATATTACTAAAAAAATGAGATATTTTGGAGGAGTGATGAATTTTTGACACCTTGGTAAGGAGAGGGGGACGTTTGAGGTAGGCACCTCCTTCACATTTGTTGGAGGGTTTTTAATTTAAAAAAATGAGGTATTTTTATCTCTCAAAATGGGAGCTAAATTGGTCCAAATCCAACTGAAGCTGAAAAATTCTAGAACCTAGTTGGACTCAGTTAGTGGCCTCCCTCACCTATAAATAGACCCTCATTCTTTTGTATTCTCATCTGTGAGCTATACCATGCCACTATTACATTAAAATAATCATATTTTCTATTATCTCTTAAAAATCCTCTACTTTTGGAGAGATTGGAGCTTCTCTCTCTCTCTTCAACAACTCTTGGAGTTTTCTTCACAACTCACTAAACCATTTCATTGGTTGGGGGCTTCACTTCTAGATAAAGAAGCAAGCCAAACCTAGAGGAAAGAAGGAATTTCATGGTTTTGGTTAATATTCTCAAATGATTTCACTTCTCAGCCCCTCTCAAGCTTGAGAAGTTCTAATTAGTTGCTTTTAATGCAAATCAAGATTTCTCTAAGAACTTTTATGATTAATCACAAAAACTTAATCTTTATGCTTATTTTGAATGCTTTTTATGTATATCTCTCTCTCAAAAGAATAGTCATTCCAATGGCTAGTACTTTAGAAAAAGAATGCTTTTTATGTATATCTCTCTCCCAAAAGAATAGTCATTCCAATGGCTAATTCTTTAGAAAAAGAATGCTTCCCATTGATAAATTGTTAATTCAAAATTAAACTCTAAGCTTGTTAAGCTAGAGGTTAAGAAAATAGTTTTTTTAATGCTTTTATATTAATAAAGTTATGGTAAATTTATGATTTAATTCCACAATTTGGGTTTAAGTTTAAGGATAGTTCTTCGATCGTAATTGTATTACAAAGTCTTATTTTTTTATAGAAAAATTAAAAATTATCTATGATAGCAGAGCGAAGCAGCTATGGTAACATTTTTAGAAATTAATAAATATCTTATTTTGATGCATAATGCTAAAAGAGGACTTCCTACCATGTTTTAGGATGGGACATCCTATGCTAAAAGAATGATTTTCATCATATTCATGTGAGAAACTTATTTTTAGTATTTATGCATAATAATTAATTAAAGAAAAGAGAAATTTTTGGTAATTTTATTTTTATGCAAAAAGAGGAAGATCCATGTAGTTAAATGGAGAAAGAGAAATTTTGCTATATTAAAATAATGGATATTTTTATTTATTTTAAAAAGGATTTTTAGAAATAATGGATATTTCTATTTTAATTAAAGAAAAGAGGAATTCTCCCATGACATTTGGAATTCAATCATTAAATAAGAAAAAGAGGAATTTTAAGCTTATTCAAAAAATGGATATTTTTATTTAGTTAAAAGAAGAATTTTTATGGTATTTAAGTAGAGAAAGAATTGAATTAAATTTTGGTGACAAAAGAGGAATTTTCACCATAATTCTACCTAGAGAATCAAGGTTGATAAATTAAATTGGTAGAAGAATATCTTGAGATATTTAATGTGGATAAATCACCAAATTGATATTTACCCTAAATTAGATTAAATGGAAGAAGAGTATTTTCATAAAAATCCAATATTCTCATATAAAACCATTTCTTAATCTATTATTAGAATGAAATTCATAACGTTGGAATTTTCTTACAGCTAGAAGTTCAGCAGAGATGTTTATCTGAAGAAAATCCTTGGAATCGAAGTTAGAAATAAACCAAATGATTTTTGTTAGACCACGACTGTGAGAGGGACGGTCAGTAAACTACTTGTCCATCTCTCGATCTAAATCAAGAAAAAACTTCATGACCAATTCCAGTTCTTAATACAAAGAATATACTACTGTTGAATTAACCTAGTTTTCCCTTGACCGAAATCACCAAGAATCTAGTTGGACATTCAGTCAAATGATGGGTAGATTACCCTGATGAGAGATCAATGATTCTCATTGAGAAAATATGGATTAAGGAAAAAAAGGTTTTGTGAAACCAATCTCAAACTGAAAATTTTACTTGCATAGAACCTCTGTTTTCTTTTAAAGGACTATTTTACGCCAGAATGCTCGAGGAAGCATTGGTATGTGTTTAACTAAGAAGAGGCTCGTTGCAACACCTAGCGACGAGGAGTCGTCGAGGGACATCGCTCGCAGAGCAAAGCCTACCGAGGTCTTGACCAACCTCTGTATGGTTAAAATGGTGTGCTTCCAGTATGATAGGCGAGGACCGTGAAGCGGTCCTTGAGTGAAGTGCTAGGACACCTAAGTAGGATCCTAGAGGATTCTGACCAGGTGATGCAGCACGGGCTTGCGGTTGCTAGGACACCCTTGTGTATGTCAAGGAAGATTCAGATGAACTAAAAAGAATGACTTTTGTGAATCGAATTTTGATATTGGATCTCATTGGTTGACCAGCTGGTCTTCAACATGTTGAAAGAACGGTAGAGGAGGAGGAGACACACACACAGGAGCAAACCCTAATGTATATTCCAAACCCTAACCATAGAGGGAAGCCATGTCCACTCTCACACAAAGCATAATGCACTAATCCATAATCCACACAACACACAATGAGTTGTGTCCACACTCTACTAACCCTAGCTAATGTCCACACACTATGACCAGCTGGACACGCGGTCATTTATGTCTCACACATGTTCCTACCTAATCTGCCAGCACATAGCATAGCTGGCTCACACTGACATCGAGCTTGAATATCTCAACAGCCCCTCTCAAGCTCATGATGTACTGTCCATGAAGATGTAGATGAGCTTGGGATATCAAGGCTCTCAACACTCCCCCTCAAGCTCATCCCATGTACTCCCAACATAGTCCGGAAGTACTCAAACTTCTCCCTGCTAAGTGGCTTCGTGAAGATATCAGCCACCTGCTCATCAGTCTTCACATAGTGAAGATCAACTGTACCATCCAGCACCTTTTCTCTGACAAAGTGATAATGGACCTCTATGTGTTTGGTCCTCGCATGAAATACTGGATTCTTTGCCAACTGCATACTGCTCATGTTGTCACAATGTATGACAACTTTCCCATCAAGAGGCTCACATAAATCTGCCAAGAGACTCTTTAACCATATAGCCTCACAAGTAGCAATGGCTGCACCTCTGTACTCAGCCTCTGTACTGGATAAAGCAACTGTAGGTTGCTTTTTGCTACTCCAACTCACCACAGCACTTCCAAGTGTAAAAGCATATCCACTAGTAGACCTCCTGTCATATGCGCTACCTGCCCAATCAGCATCTGTGTAGCCATGTATGTCCAAGCTTTTACCACTCTCATAGAATAAACCATAATGTGCTGTGGTTTTCACATATCTCATGATGCGTCTCACTGCATCCAAATGTGGTTTCCTGGGGCTCTGCATAAACTGGCTGACTAGCCCCACTGCATAACTCAAATCTGGGCGTGTGATAGTCATATATATGAGACTACCAACCATCTTCCTGTACATAGAAGGATCATCCAATTCCTCGCCATAATCAGCCCGCAACTTCACATTTTGCTCCAATGGTGTACTCATAGGCTTACACCCTGTCATGCCATACTTCGCCAACATATCCAAGGCATATTGGCGCTGTACTAACCAAGTACCTGCATGATCTTTCACCACTTCAATGCCAAGGAAGTATCTCAACTCACCAAGATCTTTCATGTCAAATTGCCCACTCAAAGCTTTCTTGACATGCATCACATCTGCACTATGATCACCTGTAATAATCAAGTCATCCACATAGATGACTAGTAACACAATCCCATGCTGTGTCTTCTTCACATACAGTGAAGAATCTGCTGTAGAAGTCTGAAAACCAAGTGAGATAAGATATCTGCTCATCTTATCACTCCAAGCACGAGGTGCTTGCTTTAGACCATACAATGCCTTTTTCAACCTGCATACGTGAGTAGGATATCTAGGGTGTACATACCCTTCTGGCTGTGCCATGTATACTTCCTCTTGTAGATCTCCATTCAGAAATGCATTCTTAACATCCATCTGATGCATTTCCCAGCCATTAGCTGCAGCCATAGCAATGACTGCTCTCACTGTGCCCATCTTAGCCACTGGGCTAAACGTCTCATCATAATCCAATCCATGGGTCTGTGCATAACCCTTTGCTACCAATCTTGCCTTATGTCTTTCAATAGAACCATCAGATTTGCACTTCACTTTGTAAACCCATTTACATCCAATAACATTCTTATCCTTTGGTAGTGCAACCAAGTCCCATGTATCATTATGGACCAATGCGTCCATCTCCACATCCATTGCTTTTTCCCATACATGCTCTCCAACAGCCTCTGTGTAGCATGTAGGTTCCACATGCTTTACCATAGATGTCATATATGCATAGTGCATAGCAAAATCTCTGTATGTCAACCTGTCAACAGGATATCTGACCCTCTGGGATCTCCGCAATGCATGCGGGTCACTCTGTACACCTGTGACTCTAGCATGTGGTGGCACATACCTGTCCTGTCTAGCACCAGGTGTGCGTAATACAGGTATGCCAAGCTCCTCATCCAAACTTTCAGAACTGGATGACTCATATCCTGTGATTCCAATTCCTTCGACTTTCTTTTTGCCTTTATCCATAGCACTACTGCCAGTGCTTACACTCTCATGCCTCAAACGTCCTGACCATGGACGTACACTGCTACTCTCAGCTTCTGCTGCTGGCCCAGACATAGTAGTAGAGCTAGAACTTGCTTGTGATGGCAAGTTCACAGGCACATCTGCTTCCAGTGACTCAATAACACCTTCATCTTTTGCCTTATACCAACTAGCAAGCTCATCAAACACCACATCACGTGAGATGACCACTTGTCTAGTTTGTGGATTATAACACTTGTAGGCTTTTCGATCCTGTGCATATCCAACAAATATACATTTCTCTGCTTTAGGATCCAACTTCCTTCTTCTTTCATCAGGCACATGCACATAAGCTATGCATCCAAAAACTTTCAGATGTCCAATGTCTGGCCTGTAACCTGTGAGCCGCATCTCTGGCGTGCTTCCATGAATGGCTGCTGTAGGTGTTTTGTTCAATATGTATACTGCAGTAGCACATGCTTCTGCCCAATAGTAATCCGGCATGCTCTTTTCATTAAGCATTGCCCTTGCCACTTCACATATAACTCTATTCTTTCTCTCAGCCACACCATTCTGCTGAGGTGTATACCTGCATGTCAATTGTCTCCTTATCCCATGCTTCCTCAAGAAATGTTCAAAAGCTTTTGAGGTGTATTCACCACCTCCATCTGTCCTCAGACATTTAATCCAACAGCCATACTGCTTTTCTGCAAAAGCTTTGAAATCCATGAATTTTTCCAATACTTCACTCTTCTCTTTCAGAAAATATATCCATGTCATCCTGCTAAAGTCATCAATGAATGTAACATAGTATAGACTGCCTTTGATAGATGGGTTTTGTGCAGGACCCCATACATCACTGTGTACTATCTCAAGTGGCCTGTTACTCATATTTCCTTCTCTAGGAAATCTCAATCTTGCCTGCTTACCAAACTGACAGGCTTCACAAACATGCATATGTCCATCATATTTGAACCTAGGCAATCCATTGACAATGCCTCTTGTTTGCATGTTCTTTAATCTCTGTATATTTACATGGCCAATCCTCTTGTGCCACATATCAATATCCTGTACCACATTCCTGCTCTTTGAGAACATGGCTGATTTTAGCTCAGGAATTCCAGCATCCAGCTTAAACAGTCTTCCTTCTTTCTTGCCTTTAGCAATCACTCTACATCCATGTTTGAAATCTTCAACGAAGCATCCATGCTCATTGAAGCGAACCTGTAATCCCTGTTCCACCATTTGACCAACTGAGGCCAAGCTTTTAGTGATCGAAGGCACATACAGCACATCTGACATAGACTTTGTCTGACCATTATGCATGACCAATGGTACACTTCCAACATGTGTAATGACATGCTGGGTATCATCACCTGTTTCCACATAGCCTTTGACATCCATTGGCTTCATGTGCTCAAACCATTCTCCATGACATGTCATATGATTTGATGCTCCTGAGTCCATATACCATGTATCATCATTCTCAGCATTTGTTGTCATAGGACCCACAACATGCTTCATGGCAAACAAATGATTTGCAGTTCCATCATTGCTACTTGATGCATAGTTGCCACCATGTTGTGCATAGTTTCCACCATAATAACCACCACGTTGTGCTCTTCCCCCTCTCAAATCATTCTGTTTGCGAAAGCAATCTCTCGCCATATGACCATATTTGCCACAATAATGGCATTCCACATCTTGCATAGAATTTTGTTGGCCTTGCCAACGTCCTCGACCACGGGGGGTACCTCTACCTCGCTGAGGTGCATAACCACGACCACCTCGAGCACCATAAGAAGGCTGAAAATTCTGTTGTGGAGGTCTATCCTGCCATCCACGACCATTACCACCACGTCCACGTGATGCAAATCTCCCCCTGCCTCTAAAACCTCTCTGCGAGTAAAATGCCTGATTTCTGCCATCATCATGGCTAGTAGATGCATCCAAAAATGAATCACTGAGCTTGATTTCCTCAACCAATAAGAGTGAAACCAACTCATCGAAGTCGGGTAAACCTGTACTCCTCACTGAGATAGATGTATCAAAAGATTTGTATTCCTTGCCAAGACCACGCAAGGTAATATCCACCAAATCATCATCAGGCATGGGGGCATTTATTGTGGCCAATGCATCTGCAAACTTCTTGATTTCTTGCACATAATCATGTATACTCCTTTTATTCCTTTTCACATTGTGTATCTGCTGTCGCAATTGAGACTTGCGAGCACTCGTATCTGTATCAAACATTTTGACCAAAGTATCCCATGCATCTTTGGGATTCTCAGCATCCTGAATGTGTATGAGCATAGCATCAGATATACATATAGACAAATAATGCAGCACTTTGAATGCTCTCTCTGACCACTGCTTATGAGCAATAAGCTGCTGCTGTGTAGGTTGCCGAGGTAGCTCAGGCTCTGGCTCAGCACCTGTAATGAGATTCCAAAATCCTTTCCCTTTCAAGAAACTCTTTATCCTGTACTTCCATGCCTGGAAGTTCTTCCTATCCAGCTTTTCACCAACAATCTGAACTGGATTATCCGACATGTTGGCTCAATGCATACACCTTCCGCACACTTCAAATCTGTAAGTGAGCCTTCCTCAGCTCAACCACACTCCAATGAATGTTGCAGATACTCCAAGATAGCCAACAAACTCCAAATTTGATGTAGAAAATCAACCTGTAATCATCTGAGATGAACTGACTCACGCAGTGCGGAATACCCTGAACTGACACGCCTTCCAAGGCTCCAAATCGCAATGTAATGGTGCAATCAAGTATAGGCAACTTGCATTAACACCTAATGAACCTCAATGTTGAGTATCAACTCCATTTGACATGTGTAATTATCAATTTTTGAAAACCCCTTTTTCTGTTTTTGGAAAAACCAGAAAAACCAGAAAAACCAGTAATGATTTGGCTCTAATTCCTTCAATATTTCACCAAATTGACCAACCAGGCATTCATTGGCTTAGCAATAGTGTCCATCAACTCCATGTAAGAGGAATTTGTCCAATTGTAAAACACCAAAGATTAATTGCTCGATTAAAATGCTCTGTTTCTCTGCAACCAGTGGACAGCCTGTTTTAATCAGCTCATTCCCAGCTCAATTAAGCATCATTGGTCAAACAAATCACATAGCCCTCTTCTCCAAAGTATAAAGCATCCAATTGCTAAGGAAGTTGTGGAATATATCAAGCATCAAGTGAGAATTGGATCTCCTCGTAGTCAAAAACCAGAAAAACTGCTCTGTTTCTCTGTTGTGAGCTGCGCCGCCTGCTGTAGAGCCCTTTGGGAGTGTTTAACTTGCTAATTGAAGAGTACTACAAGTGCCCAAGACACCTAAGTATGTGTGCAACCCACCAATGGTTGAATTTTCACCAAAAATAGGCTCCAAATGCATCAATTTTTGACTGTCTTCTCTCTGTTTTGTGAGAGCTCAAAAACCAGAGTTTTCCACTCAATTAAATACATCCAAATTGCTCCAAACTTTGTTCAAGGCTTGCACATGGGTTGCTAATACATCCCTCTTTGACAAATGCATATGTCTTTTGCCAGAATCACTTGTATTTTCACCATACATCAATGTTCCCAAGCTTTAATGGAAAGCTTCAAAAACCAGAATTTTGCCTTGCTTTGATTTGCTCTAAAATGCTTTGCTTTTGCCTGTTTCACCTGCAATCCGCTCAAGGATGTTTAGAAGACCTTACCCGGTAGGCCTAGCTTTCAGATCTGATAGTATTTGGTGTGCTCCAAGCTTCACAGCTCCAATGGCAGCTTCACAGCTTCTTTTCACAGCTTCTTCTTCTCCCTCTTCACTCACTCACTCATAAACCCTAATAAACAGCACAAGGCTCTGATACCATGTTGAAAGAACGGTAGAGGAGGAGGAGACACACACACAGGAGCAAACCCTAATGTATATTCCAAACCCTAACCATAGAGGGAAGCCATGTCCACTCTCACACAAAGCATAATGCACTAATCCATAATCCACACAACACACAATGAGTTGTGTCCACACTCTACTAACCCTAGCTAATGTCCACACACTATGACCAGCTGGACACGCGGTCATTTATGTCTCACACATGTTCCTACCTAATCTGCCAGCACATAGCATAGCTGGCTCACACTGACATCGAGCTTGAATATCTCAACACAATGGAGAGTCCGGATGATATATTTTGTAAAATAATGGATTCAATATTTTGGAGGATTATGATCAGCAATACTATGATTTTCATTGAAAGATTGTTTTAAAGACAACCGAATCTGTTATAATGGCAATTTCATATTGGGTGTGTACGCGGTATAGATTTTACCTGAAACGTGGGCCTCCTAGGAACTCTTTTCCTAGGTACCCGGGCAAAACATAACCAAAGTTTTATAAAGGAATCCCACCAATAGAGTGGTTGGGCGGTTGGCTAACCCATGGGCCATTGGGGTTAGGTTGGATCAGGGGATTCCTGGCGATACAAATAAGTTACGATTAGCTCGTTAGTTAGATTAAGTCCTAGGAAGAGCCTTGTTCTGTAGGAAGGAATTAGCGGCGGCTGTGCCTCGTTAGAGAGGAGGGGGCATTGCGGAGGGGCCGGGGATCTCACAGCTCGTATCAGAGCTTTGTTGAAAACTAATAAGGAAAAATGAATTCTTATCACAAATCTATAAGAAAGACCATTTATGTATTGTATTTTCATTCCTTAAGCTTCATTAATGAAGATTTTTAATAAAAAATTTTGGTTTTATAGATGGAAGTTCCACACTTATCCGGTATTCTTGACCTCACCCAGTCAAGATATGACTGCTTTTGCCTTTCGAGCATCTCATCTCTTATGCTACTATAACTCGAACGAGCCGAGCCCGACTCGCAGACCATTTCGAGGATTTAAATTTGCATGACCCAGCGGAGAGACAACAGAACAAGTGGTTTGCAGAGCAGTATGTCCATGCCTCTCGCGTGTGATGCTGAGGCAGAATATCTCATTGGCCATGATTCTTATGAGGCTAAAAGTGATACATGGTGTTATTTTATATCACCCTACACCTCGAGATTTCAAACTTTCATGCCATATCTATAGACTTCTTAGTCGCTTGGCAGGATAGTAGCTCCCTTGGCACTAAGGGAACATTTGTATCAGGGCATGTCTGTAGCCCACTAGTATCGCCGTCTTATGGATCTCCTGAGGAGATTTTGACTTTCTAGAGCCAAGATGCTCTATGTACATATTGCAACCTTTATTTAAATAAAGCAATGTTTTGTGAAAAATTTCCTGTTGTATAAGTGATTGTTTATTATATGACGAATTGATGAAGAAAAATCTGTTACTCGAACATATGTCATAGATCTCCAATAAGATCGTTTATCTTGTTTAAGAAATTATTTTTTGAACCTCTTAAGTCTTAGTATCTCGTGGAGGAAATCAAAATAAAAATTTAATAATGTATCATTTTGGCATAATCATGAGGCGAGGGAACCATAGCCAATAGCCTGACCCTCTCACTGATGAAGAAGAGCTTGACCCCGACGTTCACAAGGCTCTTCATAGAACTCAACCAGGACCCTTCAAAGGTGAAGGGGAGAACTTGGGCAAGGCTGTGGAGAAGTGGGTTGAAGCCATGGAGGAATATTTTGATGTCACCGGATACAACGAGAGGAGAAAGATGGCTCTTGCTAGGCTCAAAATCATGGAAACAACCAGGGTGGCATGGAGAAACTATTGTGACACCAATCATCTGGATAGGAATACCCAGTCCTTGAATGATGTTAAAGCTTATCTAAGGAAGAGATTTTGTCCCCCTAGATTTTTAGAAACCAAGATGAATGAATTCTTACAGCAAAACCAGGGGAGCAAAACCATTGAAGAATATCATCAAGCATTTGCTCTTCTCCTGAGGTACTCACCACTGCTATACGAAGAGCAACTTATGGCCACGTTCATTCAGGGAATGAACAAATCTTTGGACACCCTGGTCAAGAATGCCAAGCTAGTTTCCATGGCAGAAGCTGTAAGAATGGTGAAGGACTTCACCAAAGCCTTCATCGCTCGTTAAAGTCCTCGGCAAAGCCAGCCCCCTCATCCTTCAAGAGATTCCAGACACTCGAAAGTTCTTCCAACCTTTCACCTCCAAAGAGGCACCAAGGTCCCAACCAGAATCTGGAGTCAGGAAGTTTCAGGAATGAGGGAAAACCTTTCCCTCGAAGTTCTTTCTCAAGAACTCCGGCTCTTTCAAGAATGCATAGGGAAGAGCTTCAAAGTGAGAACAGGTGCTTCGGATGTCAAGGGTTTGGGCACCAGCTCAAGGATTTCCCATCTCCTTCTCTGGTCCCAGAATTTAGAGATAGACTCCTTTGTATCATTCCAATCAGGGTCCCCCACCACGCCAAAATCAGAGCAACCCCAGAAGAGTGCCGGCTCAGCCTGTAGCCTCTTTGCAAAGCAGTCTCCAAACTCCCTCCCAGAACTCGAGAAACCAAAGAGAGAGAGTTCCACCTCAGACTACAGCAGCTAGAGAGCTGTCACTATAGCTGAGGAAGTGGAGGAAGAAAAAGGATAGATCTATGCCGCAATAGAGCATCAGGGGAATAACCGTCAATTTTGTGTCCTCCAGACTGCATCACAATACCATGGTAAGAAATTTAAGCTTTTGATTGATTTAGGCAATAATCATTATTTTATTTCCCTAGGATATCTACGTAAGTTAGTCCTAAATCAAAAATCAAGGAAACCTATGCAAGTGGAATTGGCCAGTGGAAAGATTCTTTTCACACACCCTGAGACATACCTTATTCAGTTTAGTCTAGATGGGAATGTAATAGAGTGCTAGTTCAGAGTCCTACCCTTGGGAGTCTATGATGGAATCCTTGGAATGGATTGGCTCCATAAGAATCAGGCTGACATTCATTGTCACAAAGGAACCATCTCTCCCCTTGACCTTCATGAGAATAAAGTTCAAGGCACTCGAATTTCCAGATCCCTAGTGCTGTAATTAGTCAAGGCTTCTAAATTGTTAAAAGGGCTCAAAAAGAGGCAAGCTGTTTATGTCGTTAAGATGAATCCAATAGACATGAAATGCAAGGCTAAAGAGCCAGAGTGGTTAAGTGAGTATGCAAATGTGTTCCGTGAAGAGCTGACTAAGATGCCTCTGTCTCGAGAAGTAGATCATGAGATCCAATTAACCCCCAGAGATCATGAGATCCAGTTAACCCCCAGAGCTCAGCCCCAGTAGCCCAACGTGCATACAAATGCTAGTCCCTAAAGCCATTGAGCTTAAGGAACAGTTAAGACAACTGTTAGAGCAAGGATTTGTCAGACCCAGTGTCTCACCATAGGGTGCACCTGTTCTCTTTCAAAAGAAGAAAGATGGAATGTTAAGACTCTGTATTGACTACAGAGGATTGAATCAATTAACAATTAAAAATAAGTATCCTATCCCTAGGATTGATGAACTTCTGGATTGGTTAAGTGGGACCCAAATGTTCACAAAGATAGATCTCAAATTCGGGTACTACCAGATCAGAATCAAGGAACAGGACATCTCGAAGATAGCATTCAATACTCCTTATAGGCATTATGAGTTCACAGTCATGCTGTTTGGATTGACTAATGCCCTGGCAACGTTTAATCGTCTTATGCAGGATATTCTTCGAGAATATTTGGATGTTTTTTTTCTTGTCTTCTTTGATAATATCTTGGTATACTCAAAGAATGTTGCAGATCATGAAGATCATGTGCGCAAGGTCCTGGAAATCCTAAGGAAACACCAACTCTTTGCAAAAAAGGGCAAGTGTTATTTTTCTATTGACCAGGTGGAATACTTGGGATTCATAGTGTCAAAAGATGAGATTTCTCCTAACCCCGCAAAGATCCAAGCCGTCGTAGATTGGCCGAAACCGAAGACAGTAAAGGAAGTCAGAGGATTCCTAGGATTAACTGGATGTATAGGATCTTCATACCTAGGTATGCTCACATAGCATCCCCTTTAACTAACCTTCTCAAAGAGAGTACCCTTTTTTAATGGACTGCAATGTGTCGAAGTGCCTTTGATAAACTAAAGACAGCCTTAATAACCAACCCTGTCCTTAAATTGCCAGATTTTACCAAACCTTTTGAGGTAGTTACTAATGCCAGTGGGTTTGCCTTAGGCGGTACTCTTATGCAAGAAGGTCATGTAGTGGTCTATGAATCCAAAAAACTTAGAACACATGAGAGAAATTATGCCATCCATGACTTGGAGTTACTCTTAGTAGTTTATGCTCTGAAGTTGTGGAGACATTATCTTTTGGGACAAAGGTTCACCTTGATGATAGATCATCAAATTCTGAAGTGGATCTTCACCCAAAGGGATCTCAACATGTGTCAAAGGAGATGGATGCAAATGAATTTGATTTTGAAATTAGGTATCTGTCAGGGAAAGAAAATGTGGTGGCAGATGTGCTCAGTAGAAAAGCAGCCTTGCTTAAAATTAAAGTGGTGTCAAATCCATTAATCTGTGAAGCAAGGGAGAAAATCATGCAGGACAAATTCTTTGCCCCTATGGCTACCCTTCTGATGTAGGAAAGCAAGACTCCTTAGGAAATGAGTCAAGTTCTTGGGTACAAATTGGATGAAGGATGCATGTACTATAATAATCAGCTATGCATTCCTAATGACGAGGGAATAAAGGGAAGGATTCTGAGAGAAGCCCATGATAGCCTTATATAGCTGGATATCTAGGGTTTATAAAACCTATATGTCTCTGAAGAAAAGTTTCTTTTGGCCTGGACTCAAAAAGGATGTACTTGATCATATGCGACAATGCTTAATGTGTCAGAGAGTGAAGGCAGAGAAAGTCAAGATGCGAGGAAAATTGTGGCCTCTAGACATTCCACAGATGAAGTGGGAATGTATCAGTATGGACTTTGTCATTGGATTACCTTCAGTGCAATCACGTTACAACTCCATTTTTGTGGTAGTTGACAGACTAGCCAAAGTTGCCCATGTGATTCTAGTGAAAGAAACATATACTCCAGTGGATGTTGCCAGAGTTTTCCTTAAAGAGATCTTCAGATTGCATGGCTTACCCAAGAGGATAGTAAGTGATAGAGATCCCAAATTCACATCGAAATTTTGGACTGCATTCTTCAAAGCAGTAGGAACTTTATTAGATCTCAGGGTACAGCCTATCACCCTGAAACTGATGGCCACACTGAAAGAGTGAACCAGGTAATAGAGGATATCCTTCAGTCATGTTGTGGCAGGAACCCAAGAAGTGGTTAAGCCATTTGCATCTAGTTGAATTTGCTTACAATGCTTCTTATCATTGAATTATTGTGATGAGCCCTTTCAAACCTTTGTATGGACAAGATTGCCTTACACCGTTGACTTGGTCCAACCCATTGATCAGAGTCAAAATGTCCAGACAAAAGCTTAATGACATAGACCAGCAAATGCAATCAATCTGTTAAGATATTAAGGTAGCCCAAGATAGGCAAAAGTAGTATGCAGACAAAAAGAGATTAGAAAGAGAGTTTGAAGAATCAGATATGGTCTTCATTCGAGTACGACCAAAAAAAAGTTCCTTATCTTTAGGTAAGTACAAGAAGCTCTCTCCTAGATACTGTGGACCTTATGCTATTATAAAGAAAGTGGGCGATCTAGCTTATAAACTTCTTTTGCCTCGCCATCTCAAGGTACATAATGTATTCCACGTCAATTTTCTTAAGAAATATGTACCCAGCCCGAGCCACATACTTGATGATGAACAATTGATTTCTCCGACTCAAGGCCAGATGGTACTCCAACTTGAAGAAATCCTTCATGTTCGGGAGAAGGTCCTCAAGAGAAAAGTCCTCAGAGAGTTTTTAGTCAAGTGGAGGTTCTTCCCTCTAGAAGACGCCACCTAGGAGAAAGAAGAAGAGTTGGCAAAAGATTACCCCCACTTTGCGAGATATCGTTTTATATTCACATGGATTGTAAAAAGAGAATTCAAGAAATCTATCGGGATCAAAATATTCAGATAAATGATTAATCTATTCCTCATTAGAATTCGTAACTAATTTAGAAATCAATTAAGTGAATATTCAAAGAAAGAAATTCAGTAAATTAGTAAAAATTAAATTATCAAACCTTTTCGAGAAAGATAGATCAGGAAAAATCTTATCCGACTCAAACCTTGAATTAGACTATGACCAAGACCAAACTCTTTTGTCAGTTTTGAGGAAAGAAGGTGTGACTCTAGTTTAGAAAAATACACTCAAAACTTCCACGAAATTTGAAACTAAGTTTGAGACCCTTCAAATTGATCTGTGTCTCACCCAAGTTTTCCCCTTCACCCTTGAAAGGTCCAGGCTGCAATCTATGAAGAGTTTTACGAACATCCAAGTCGAGCTCTTCCTCATCGAGTTGGGGGTTATCATTCCTACCACGACAACCTCGATCCATGATCCTATCAATAAGAAAATTCTTGTTAAGTCCTTTTATTTACAATTCAAATCCGACTTTAGATCCCACTGATTCTGGGGTTCTTTAGATTGGACAGCTCTCCACAGAACCATGGGATAAAGATCCCTTATATAGAACTCATTATCAGATAACAATTCATTCAGAACATATCATTCACATTCTTAACACAATAATGGTCCATCAGACCGAAAATTCCATCTGAACATTCCTCCATAGAAGTTTCAGTTATGCAGGTTTTAATTTGTCATCCCTTAACTTGATCCATCGGGTCAAGTGTTAAAAGAAGCAATCTGATAGCACAATCCACTAATCTCCTCATAGTGATTTGCTAAAGTCATTATCATCATTCCAATTACGAACATCATCACAAGGACTCATCCCATTCATCCTCATTGTGGCTTTGTTCAATTGATCGCTTTTCAACCAAAATTCAGGAATCATCTCAATCAGAATCCAAATCAACTCATCAATTCTCAACCAGAATCTTAAAATCATATCAACCACATTCGAATTCATCATTTGGATAGCATTTTTACTTATAATTTCAAGGTCTTAGATTTACTCGTATATACTGCCAGTAAAGAGCTGCAGTTATACCCTCGGTATATACGGGTAGTCACGGTCCTTGGAATTATAAGGTAAATACCATCATGACTAGGCTTCAAGCAAGTTAGGGATTTCCATACAATTGCGGTACTTCATCTAAAGACCCACTTTCAATTTTATGAATCTTCATTCGGAATATCAAATTGTATGAATTTTATCACACAATTACATTTTACTATTACTTCACAATTTTTTGTCATTTTTGGCTTTACAGCTGATCCACTTTAGTCAATTTGCTCTGATACTAGCTGAAAGATCACTGCCCCCTCCACGCAACGGATTTGGGGGTACTAGCAGCGGAAGTAGCACTCCTTGCATGGGGTAGGATCCCTCACTCGGGGCCTCACCCCCCACGGATATCTCGACAAGATACTAATCCCTTGGTTCTTCAAAAACCAAACCCGAAAAAACTTTCCCCTACCAGAAAGCACGGGCGAGTACACCAGGATAGGGTCATTACTGACCAAACTGATCTGACCAAACCTGTGACTCACTTGGTCAGATCAAGGAAGATACTTGCACTTGGATCATAGAAACCAACGCATTTTTCCCCATGGAGAGGCACAGCCGTTGATTCTTTTTCCATAGAATAATTACTATCCGGGATTTACTTCATCTATCGTACTATAACAGAATTGAGTCTAATTTTACGGATCCATGAGTCCAGCCTAACCTCTTCCAGTCCCATGGGTTAGCCAACCGCCCAACAACTGTAGTGATGGGATCCAATTAGGAATTTGGTTAGGTTTTGTCCCGGGTACCACGGAAAAGAGTTCCCAGGTCCCCTAGCCGGATATTCATGCAAGTTTTAAGCCAGTCACACCACTCACACACCCAATATGAAATTGCCTTTTTCACATATTCAGCTATCTTTAAAACAATCATTTAATGAAACCATAGTGTCACTGATCATAATCCAACAAAATATCCGGTTGAATCCTAATTTCCAATCATTCCTTCATCGGTGTATATATGGCGTCATTGGCAACCAGAACGCTCACCACCTGTCCACTCAGGGGCCTTTTCGATAGTTCCTAGCTCATAGTACCCGACAATATATTCACTTATAAAAATCAAGATGGAATCTCCATTGAAGATCAACAAGATCAACCAACACCTCCATATAAAAGAGCCATGGACTCATCGGTTGAGGACTAGCAAGGTCAATCAACCAGATCCATGCCCGATTTCAGAAAACAACTCTTACTCCTTGTTCCAATATCTTCCCCGACGTACGTGTGGGTATCTTCGGCGAACCAAAGCCCGAGCACCATATGGTCAGCACCCTCTAGGATCCCTCATCACAGGTGACCTAGCGCTTCACTCATAGGTCGCTTCCTTGGCCCCTCAACCACGATATCGAAAGCTCACCATGGTCAAGACCTCGGGCGACCTTGCTATGCGAGATGTCCTGCGTTTACTCTCCGTTAGCTAATGTAACTTTATCAGTTAGGTCACCACGACATCATTCACAAGATGGTCAAATTGCTTTCCCAACATTTTTGACATAAAACAATCATTTAAAAACAGGTCATAAATACAGTTCTTATAATGAACTCTTGTCTTTCACATTGTTTCACATTCGTCCACATATTTAATCCATGTCCAATTCATATGTATACCCATTCTCATCCAATCACATCATTTTCCATCTCATCCAATCACATCATTTTCCATCTCATCACATCTTTCCTCGTTTATTCTCATCACATCTCATCCACTCGCATCAACCCATATTCACATCCCATCACACCTCATTCATTTCACATCTGTCTTAATTTACATCACATCTCATCTCATTCATTCTTATCCTGATTCCAATCACATCATCATCCATTCACATCCCATATCATACATTTACATCCGATTCACATGACATCGCATCTCATTCATTCGCATCCCGATTCACATCATCACATCACATCTCATTCATTCACTCACATTGATATCACATCCTTTCACATACACATCCATATCCATTCTTCCACATACACATCCATATCCATTCTTCCACATACACATCCATATCCATTCTTTCACATACACATCCACATCCATACATACACATCCACATCCATTCTTCCACATACATATCCACATCCATTCTTCCACATACATATCCACATTCATACTTCCACATACACATCCACATTCGTTCTTCCACATACACATCCACATCCATTCCTCCACAAACACATTCATATCCATACTTCCACATACACATCCATATCCATTCTTCCACATGCACATGCACATCCATTCTTCCACATACACATCCACATTCATTCTTCCACGTTTACATCCACATTCAATCTTCCACATACACATCCACATTCAATCTTCCACATACACATCCACATCCATACATACACATCCACATCCATTCTTCCACATACACATCCACATTCATTCTTCCACATACACATCCACATCCATACATACACATCCACATCCATTCTTCCACATAAACATCCACATTCATACTTCCACATACACATCCACATTCATACTTCCACATACACATCCACATTCATACTTCCACATACACATCCATATTTATTCTTCCACATACACATCCACATCCATACATACACATCCACATCCATTCTTCAACATACACATCCACATTCATATTTCCACATACACATCCATATCCATTCTTCCACATACACATCCACATCCATACATACACATGCATATCCATTCTTCCACATACACATCCATTCATACATACACATCCATATCCATTCTTCAACATACACATCCATACATACATACACATCCATTCATACATACACATCCATACATACATACACATCCATTCATACATACACATCCATTCATACATACACATCCATATCCATTCTTCCACATACACATCCATATCCATTCTTCCACATACACATCCACATCCATACATACACATCCACATCCATTCTTCCACATCCACATCCATACATACACATGCATATCCATTCTTCCACATACACATCCACATTCATATATTCACATCCATTCTTCCACATACACATCCACATCCACATCCATATATCCACATCCATTCTTCCACATGCACATCCACATCCATTCTTCCACATACACATCCACTTCCACATCCATGTACTTTCCATCTCACCCTTTCACATATCCTCTCATCTCATTATTCACATCCACATCCATTTCATTACATCACATCTAATCACATCCTATTTTCATCTTATCACATTCATTCACATCCTATCGCATCCCATAATCTTATCACATCCATTCACATCCTATCACATCCCATACACATCTTATCATATCCATTCACATCTTATCACATCCCATAAACATATTATCACATCCATTCACATGTAGCTTTTTCTAGTTCGATACCGATAATGGGACTTTTTCTAAATTTCTATCAATTGTTTGGCCTAATCAAAGGTTCTTTTTCTCGCCGATTATTTCCATATTCCTTCTCAATTCCTCAATTGAATTATATTCAATATTCCTCTTTTGAATAAAAGAATTCATGGGATTTGTAGAAATCAATTCTACCCATATTTCCACTTTTGGAAAATAATCATAAATTGAATTAAAATAAAATTTCCTCTTCTTCCCATTTAATTGTTCTAGGGTTTGAGTGAGAGAAAGAAGAGGGACCAGAAAATTTTAGAAAATCCCCTCAAAATTGATACTCTACCTCTTCCTCATGAAATGCACAACAAAAACCCTAAGGATTGGAGCTCAAACAGGGCATGTATGGAGACTAATGGCCATGGAAGCTCCAAGAAACAGGGTAATTAGTGAAAAATGTGAGGATTAAGGAAAGGTTACCTAAGATTAGATAATATTCCCTTAATTTTGGTCCTGCAGTTCAAATTTTAGTGCGGGTGCCCCGAAATTTGATCCCAGGGTCCAAAATTTTTAGCAAAAATTGATCAAAATGGGACATCTAGCACCCAAATCTCTCTTAATCCCTCAAGATAAATAGGTTTAGAGCATGATTAGGGAGAATTAACCAAGAAAGGATCAAGAAATTCAAGAAAATGAGGAAATATCAATCTCATGCACCAAGAACCTTGAAAGTGGATCAAAATCAAGGCTCTAATACCAAATGGAATGGATCTAGAGTCAAGGATAAAATCAAACACATGAAAGATGAATTCTAGCATCCATTATACATAAAATTAGCATTTCTAAGCATCATAGCCAAAGATGAACAAGAGAGAGAATCCATATGTGTATGTAGCAAAGAAAGAGATACACAATGGCCTAAGTGTGTTAACCTCTCACCAAAAGGATGGCTTGAAAGCTAGCCATGAGCCTTGACCATAGATGGCCATCTCCATAGTAGGAGAGCCAAAGGTACAATGGAATGTCCAAGATTAGTAAAATGATAAAAGGTTCTATCCATGTGTCCAAGGCCCTATTTATAGTGTTTTACCCATGGGACCATTTACAATATATAAAAATTATCTTTTATGTATGTTTATGCCTAAAAATCATTTATGATGAAAATCACACTTTTAATCTAAAAAAAATCTTTTATGCATACAAATCATTTATGATGATGAAAATCATTCTTTTAATATAAAAGAATTTCTTTTATACATCCATTTATGCATAAAAATCATTTATGATGAAAATCACTCTTTTAATATAAAAAAATCTTTTATGCATATATTTATGCATACAATTCATTTATGATGAAAATCACTCTTTTAATATAAAAGAATTTCTTTAATGCATCCATTTATGCTTTATGATAAAAATCACACTTTTAATATAAAAAATCTTTTATGCATACAATTCATTTATGATGAAAATCACTCTTTTAATATAAAAGAATTTCTTTTATGCATCCATTTTATGATGAAAATAACACTTTTATAATTTAAAAAAAAATCAATATGCTTCCTTCTATGCATAGATTTTAACTCTAAAGAAAGTAACACTTTATTATTAATAAAATATTTTTTGTATGCATTTTTCTATACCCAGGATGAAAAATAACACTTTAAGAATACATATACGATGGGGATTACTCTTTTTGAATTTTAAAAAAAAGTAAAACTTATTTACACAATTTTAGAAAATTTTACCATAACCTCCTTCGTATGGCTGACCATTTTTTAATTTCTAACTCTCTAAAATTAATTAGAAGTTCACCAAGAGTATTTAAATCATTCTAATGTAAATATTTTCTACTTATTTAAGAGAAACATTATGAAAAACTTGATTTTATCCATTAATCATTCATCTAGGATAAAGAATGGTTGGATTTACTAAAGAAGAGAGGGGAATGCCTTTTTTCAATGAGGCATAACATCATATTCATTTTAGAGAAAACAAATATCATAAAAAACCATAAAATGAAATAGAAAAGAGAAGAATCTCCAACTTACAAGGAGAATTTGAGAGCTTTCCTTTGGCTTAATTGTTTGAGGGATCTACTCTTGTTTGAAACAAGAGTGGCCACCAATCTTTAGAAGAGGGAAGGTCAAAAGTAATGAATTATGAGTAAATTCACAGTTTTTGGCTCTTGGGAGAAGTAGGGTAACAGTGCAAAAACACTATTGAGCTTCAACAAAGGGAAAGGCTTCTATTTATAGGAAAAAGTGAGCTTCTAACCAAGCCAATTGATTCTAGAATTTTCTAGATCAGTTCGGTCAATTTTCGACCATTTTTGGGTCAGTTTAGTCCACTTTTTGGATCTAGTTGAAACAGGAGAGAGAAGAGATAAAAATATCTCATTATTTGGGTCAGTTTAGTCCACTTTTTGGATCTAGTTGAAACAGGAGAGAGAAGAGATAAAAATATCTCATTATTTTGGAGTTTAAAATTCACCCACACGTGAAATAGGTGCCTCCTTCATGAGGGGAATTCCTATTGAGAAAACGTGGTGCTCATGCTAGATCAAGTGTGTGGAGGTGCGAGACTCACAAAATACAAGAAAGATATCTTTCTTATTTAGTTGTTTATGAATACAACTAGGCCTTTCTCAATACAAAATGCCTCCTAGCTCCACCTTTAAATAGGTGAGCTAGTGGAGCCATTAGGAACTCAATGGAGTCTTCTTGGGCCCTTTTATTTGGCAGTTTAAGGGAGTCAAACCTTTTCTCTTAAGAAGAAACGTTTTCTAATTAGAAGCTTCAAAACGGCTACTTTATTCGAATTTGAATTTCGGGGAGAAAATGGAATTTAAAATCTAGCGGATAAAACCATATCATGTAACATATCTATGGAAAGCTCTTGATGCGTAGATCACGGATCTATAATCTCCGCTCAAATCGGAGCTTGTATGTAGAAGTTATGGAGGTCCAAAAATTATAAAATTGCCCCCTCCCCTTTTTGGGAGAAAAAGTGCACCCTTTGACCACTCTTACACCTCTGAGCTCTCTTACAAACCATTGGTTTTTGCTTACATGGCGGGCTCCTATTTGTCAAAAAGTTAAACGTTTCCATAACCTCATGGCAAATTAAAGGGCCCAAGAAGACTCCATTGAGTTCCTAATGTTAAGTCCATTCATACTCACACCCTTCTCATCCCCTTCTACATAACCTTAGTCTCTTAATACCCCCCCTCAATACCAACTATGAAAGAGTGGAATAGGTGGTATTGGACATAGGTTGCCTTTATAACATTAGGCATACAAGGATGTCATGGCGGTGTGGTTATCTAGTTTACAAATATGTTCCTAGAGCCTTAGAGGCTAATACAATGATACCTTCTAAGTCTTTATTTGATGTCGATGAAGATGTACACCTCAATGACGGTGCACCCCACTCTTTGTGCTTGCTTGACATGCTTTAGACATATATGCCATTGCTTCCACATGCTTTTCACCTTGACCATTCTCACACAATGATCAAAACAAGGCTGCCACCCTTGCTTAAGTGGTTTGCTTTTAGATGTTCCTTCAACATGCTTGATGCTTCCTTTAATAACATACCTCCTCCATTGGCAATGAGGTAGATTTATATGGGAAAGGAAAAGGGAGGGTGCCTTATGAATTGGTTAAGGGCAGTGTCTACTCCACATTTACAACAACTTTTGTGCATGTTGGTTACATGATTTTGAAGATACATGCTTAATGGGGATTAGCTACATTAGTGTTAAGGAACACTTTGGTTGGTGATTAAGATCACCATTAGTGTTTAAAAAATATAATTAGTGCTTAAAAGCATATTTTTAGTATCTAATGACACTGATTTTGGTGATTAGTTTACCATTAGTGTTTAATAACACTCTTAGTGTTTAAAAATACTTTATAATGACTTTCCTTTGCTGGATTAATATCTTAATTAGTGTTAAACAACACTATTAGTGCTCATAAGCACATTTTGAAAGCTTTGAAAGCTTGAAAGTTGATGTTGATGATGAAGCTTGTTTTGAGAATGAGGTTTATGGATACCTCATGTGGTTAGGCACCGCTTCAAACTCAAGAGAAAGATCAACAACAATCATTCACATCATCACTTGGGTGATTAGAGCAAGGGAGAAGGTGATTAGAGCAAGAAAAAATCACTTATGAAGCTTTAATGATTAGAGCAAGGGAGAAGGTGATTAGAGCAAGAAAAAATCACTTATGAAAGCGTTATGGAGTGAGGAGAGGCGATTGATTTTCTGCTTCTAGCCAACGCGTCAGACCACCAAATGAGCTCAAAATTGAGCTGTGGAGTCCTCAGAGAGTGGGCTACCAAATCCCTCAAGTCCCATGGCTAATGGTGGCTTACAGCCGGCATATGGCTGTAATGCCATATGACTGCTGCAGAAAATGGTGCCGGCCTGCTACTACAGAGGAAATGCCGCCGCGAGGAGTGAAGTATTCAGACGATTGGCCGTACAAATACATGCGCCCAGGTCTCCTCTACATCTCCCATGAAGAAATCTCTGAGAGTTATGCCCTCTACAAGCTGCTGGAAGGCCTCCACCAGTAGAGGGTTGAGCTCCACAAGTGAATAGATAAGAAAAAAATGGAGAAAATGACCTAATCTACACCACAAGAGTCCTAATCAACCTAGGCTCTGATACCATGTTGAGAAAACATGGTGCTCATGCTAGATCAAGTGTGTGGAGGTGAGATACTCACAAAATACAAGAAAGATATCTTGCTTATTTAGTTGTTTATGAATACAACTAGGCCTTGCTCAATACAAAATGCCTCCTAGCTCCACCTTTAAATAGGTGAGCTATTGGACCTTAAGTCCATTCACACTCACACCCTTCTCATACCCTTCTACATAACCTTAGTCGCTTAATAATTCCCCCATACTGAGGTGTCAAAAATGCATCATTTCTTCCAAATATCTCTCTTTTTTAACTATTAACCTTGTCCTTAGTCAACTCTTCATCTTATGTGAGTATTTACTCATTTTTGGGGGATTTTCCTTTTATTCTTCCATTTATCTCCTCCCTACATTTGGATGAATCTTATTGGTCCATAGGAACCTTAATTTAAAATTTTTGAAAAAATTCTTGACCCCTAGGATAAGGCCTCTTGAACAGATTATACTTGATTTCTAATGCACCTTTTGAAAATCTTTTTGAACTTCTATTTTGAGGGAGCTTATTTTAATAAGAAGAGATATTTTTCCATCCAAAAATATTTAAAAACTGAATTACCACTCTCTAGAAGATTTTCTCTCTCTAGGCCAAAACTGGTAGAAACAATATCTTTTATATTTCTGAAGAGGAGGAATCTTACATTCTCTCCCACTTGAAGAACGCGAGATGCCCTCATCCCGCAAACTGGGGATAATCCCGCAATAGATCCGCTTCATTCTCCTAGGTGGCATCTTCAAAAGGATAGAACTTCCATTTTACCAATAATTCTTTGAGAATTCGGTTCCTGAGAATCTTTTCTCGAACATCAAGAATGTCTTCAGGTTGGAGTTCCATCTGCCCTTCGGTTGAAGAGGTTAGGATTTCATCATCAAGGCTTGGCACATATTTCTTTAGAAGGCTTACATGAAATACATTATGAACTTTGAGATGAGGCGGTAGAATAAGCTCATAGGCTAAGTCACCTACTTTCTTTGTAATGAGATATGGCCCACAATATTTGGGGGATAACTTCTTGTACTTCCTAAGAGATAGAGAACTTCTTTTGGGCCGTACTCTAATAAAGACCATATCTGCTTCTTCAAACTTTCTGTCTGTGTCCTCTTCTTATTTGCATACTGCTTCTGTCGATCCTGGGTAGCTTTAATATCTTTACGAATTGACTGCATCTGCTACTCCATGTCATCAAGCATCTGTCTGGACATCTCGACCCTAATCAATGGGTCGAACCAAGTTAATGGAGTTAAGCAATCTTGTCCATATAGAGCTTTAAAAGGGCTCATCCCAATACTTCTGTGATGATAAGAAGCATTGTAGACGAACTCGACTAGGTGCAGATAGCTTAGCCACTTCTTGGGTTCCCTGCCATAGCATGACCGAAGTATAATTTTGATTACTTGGTTTACCCTTTCAGTTTGACCATCGGTCTCAGGGTGATAAGCTGTGCTGAGAGTGATTTAGACCTCTATAGTCCACACAGAGTCTAAGCGTTCCATCTTTCTTTTTTTGAAAGAGAACTGGCGCACCCCAAGGTGAAACACTGGGTCTTACAAACCCTTTTTCTAATAGCTATCTAAGCTGTTCTAATAGCTATCTAAGCTGTTCCTTGAGTTTGATGGCTTCAGGAACTGGCATTTTGTACGTGAGTAGGGCTACTGGTGGCTGAGCTCTTGGGGTCAATTCTATCACATGAACTACTTCTTGAATTGGAGGAATCTCCGTTAATTCTGCTAGGAATAAATCATCATAATCCCTTAACCATTCAGGTTCTTTAGCTTTTAACTTTGAGTCTACCGGATTCATTTTGACAAGATAAATGCGCTGCTTCTTTCTAAGTCCTTTTAGTAACTTAGAAGCCTTTACTAACTGTAGACTTGGGGATCCTGAAATTCCAGTTCCTTGAACCTTGTTTCCGTGAAGGTCACGAAAGGAAATGGTTCCATCATGAGAGTGAATATCAACTTGATTTTTGTGGAGCCAATCCATTCCAAGGATCCCGTCGAAAACTCCCAAAGGTATAACTCTGAATTGACAGTCAGTTAAACTCCCATCTAGGTTGAATTGAATACGTTCTGTTTCAAGGTGAGTGAAAAGAATCTTCCCACTTGCTAATTCAACTTGCATAGGTTTTCCTGATTTCTGATCTAAGACTAGCTTATGCAAGCATCCAGGGGAAATGAATGAATGAGAACTGCCTGAATCAATCAAAAGCTTAAAAGGTTTACCTTGATACTCTGCCCGAGTATGGATGACTGAGAACTGATGGTTAGGCCCTTGATTTTCAATTGCAGCATAGATCTGCCCTCTTTCCTCTTCTACTACATCTGAAATTGTGACTGCTTTGGTTGATGCAGTCTGAGGCGGGACTCTTTCTCTTTGGTTGCCCTAGTTCTCGTCGAAAGGAGTTCTAAGGTTACTCTGGACAGAGGCTGATGGCTGAGCTGGAGTTCTTCTGGGGTCTCCCTGACTTGGGTGAGACAGAACATGATTAGATTGGTATGAAGGAGTTGGTCTCTGAACTCGGGGTCCTTGACTTCCCTGTTTCCTGGACATGGCAGTAGTCGGGCAGTCCTTCACCTGGTGACCAAAACCTTGGCATCCAAAACATCGGTTTTCACTTCTGAGCTCATCCCTCTGATTTCTTGAAAGAGGTGGGGCTCCTGAGAAAGTATTATGGGGGAAGGGTCTTCCTTCACTTCGGAATCTTCCTCCATCTTGATTCTGATTCGGGCCTTGCTGCCTCTTTGGGGGTGGAAAGTTTGAACTACTTCCCTGGGTTTGGAATCTTTTAAAGTTAGAGGGTGCAGGCTTCAGCGGGACCTTTACTACAAAGGCTTTGGCAAAATCATTTGCCATTCTTACAGTGCAGCCATGGACACTAGCTTGGCATTTTTGACCAGTGTGTCCAAGGGTTCGTTCATTCCTTGAATGAACCTGGCCATGAGTTGTTCTTCATCTAGAGGTGGTGAATATTTGAGTAGAAGAGCAAAGGCCTGGTGATATTCCTCGATGGTTTTGCTTCCCTATTTTAGCTCTAAGAATTTGTTCATTTTGATTTCCAAAAATCCAGGGGGACAAAATCTCTTTCTCAAATAGGTTTTTAGGTCGTTCTAGGACTGAGTATTTCTATCCAGACAGTTGGTGTCACAGTGGTTCCTCCATGCTACTCTGGCTGTTTTCACTATTTTCAGCTGCTGCTGGCAAGAGCCATTTTGCTCCGCTCATTGTAGCCTGTGACGTCAAAATATTCTTCCATGGCTTCCACCCATTTCTCCACAGCCTCGCCTAGGTTCTCTCCTTCTCCTTTGAGTCTTGGCTGAGTCCTACGAAGAGCCTTGCAAACACCAGGGTCAAGCTCGTCATCTTCAGAGAGAGGGTCTAGCTGATGGCCATGATTTTCTCATCTCATGATTCTGCCAAAAATTTATATATTATTGAATTTTTATTTTGATATCATCCACGAGATCCTAAGATTTATGAGGTTCGAAAAACAATTTCTTAAACAAGACAATGATCTTATTGGAGATCTATGACATATGTCCGATAACAGATTTTTCTTTATTAGATCGTCCATAAACACACTTATACAACAGGGAATTTTTCTTCGGAAAACATTTCTTTATTTATATAAAAGTTACAATATGTACATAGAGTAGCTCGGCTCCAGAATTCAAAATCTCCTCGGGAGTCGCATAAGACGACGGTACTGGGCCATAGCCATGCCCTGATACAAACGTTCACTTATAGACAAGGGAGCTATTATTTTCTCCTTAGGAATAAAACAACTAAGGAGTCTTTAGACTTGGCATGAAAGTCTGAAATTTTGAGGCGTCGAATGATATAGAATGACGCCACGCACCATTTTCTGCTTTAACAGAATCATTGCCAAGGAGAGGTTCTGCCACAGCATTGCACGGGGGTCGAGGCGTGGACATACTGCCCTGCAAACCACTTATGCTATTGTCTCTCCGTTGGGTTAGGAAAATATAAATCCTCAAAATGGCGTGCGATTCTTGCTCGGCTTGTTCGAGTTGAGGCGGAAGAATTGAGATGCTCGAAGGCGAATGCAGTCGTATCTTGAGATAAATAGACTGGGTGAGGTCAGGAATACCAGATAAATAGGGAACTTCCATCTATAAAAACAATTTCTTTGATTAAAAATTCTTCATTAAAGTAGCTTACAGAATGAAAATACATTATGAAAAATGCTTTTTCTGAGTTTTTATTATCAATTTCTGATAAGAATTTGTTTATCCTTATTAGCTTTCAACAAGGCTCTGATACCAACTGTGAGGTCCCTCTGCCCCCTCTGCGCACCACTGGACTCCTGGTAGCTGACAGCGGAAGCAGCCCCCTCATGCGCGGGGCAGGGTTTCTCACTCGGGGCCTCGCCCATGAATGTCCGGGCACGAGACTAGGCTCGTGGTCACTTCGAAAACCAAAACCGAGAAAATTTTCCATGCCCGGAAAGCGAGGACGATTCCACCTTTTTGAATTTTCTTAACGAATTTTTCTAATGAGATCAAAACCTAAACTATCCTTCACCTGAATAAACCAGATAGAAGGAGCTATCGCTGATAATATTTGATCATCTGAGCAGTTCAAGGCTTTTTTCCTAATCAAGATCAGGCACAGCCGTTGACCCACTCAATTGAGAAATTTATCAAGGAATTAACTAACTACTCAAATCCTATCATAATCCTAAGATTTTTCAGTTTGATTATTAAAACTCCATTGATTCCAGCCTAACCCCATGCAGCCCATGGGTTAGCCACCACCCTACCACTGGAATCGGTAGAACCAAACAAATACTCACCCACCCATAATTGAATGCCTTTCTTAACTTTAGCTTTAGAAAACAGTTGCACACACACTCCTCTTAGAAACTTTAATATAAAAATAATCCATTGATAAAACAGATATGGTCACAGATTTCATAACTCAAAATTTCCATTCAATCCCTTGTTTCACAAAAAGAGTACCACTCAGGACTCTCCATTGTTAGGACCAGCTGATCAACAAACGAGATCCAGTAACAGATTACAATAACCATTTTGTCAACATTCATATATATCTTCCACGACATACGCATGGGTGTCCTAAGCACCACGAGCCCATGCATCGCCTGGTCAGAACCCTCCAGGATCCTCCTTACGTGTCCTGGTACTTCACTCAGGGACCTCTTCGTCGGCCCTCGCCCATCGTACCGGCGGAAGCACACCATTTTTCACCATACCCAGGCTAGTCTACTAGCCATTGGGTGCATAGCGACCCCAGTAGCGACTTTTTTTCGTCGCTTACGCGACACTATTTACAGTCACTACTGGCATCGCTGCGATACATCATTTATACGACGCTTTTAGCGAATATTCTAGTGACGATTTACGTCGCATAAGCGTGAGCTTTTAATTTTTTTTTAAAGTCGTCGCATAAGCAACGAAGAGGTCGCTTATGTGACGCCCGCGCAACGGGAAAAAATAGATTTATACTGAGAGGAATATTTATATACATACTCTTATAAGCGCCTCTCTCTCTCTTTCTCTAGCTCTATCTAGTATTGCTCTCTCTCTTTACCGCTTGCTTCCTTGCAATTGTTATTGTACTCGGTGTTGTCATTGTTTTTGCGGAGATTAGTGAGACTGGGCGTAAATGAACATGAATTATGGTAAACAGCACTATCTAGCTCTCTTTTAATTTTTGAAATTGAAACTTTAAATTAAATGAAAATTAGACTCTACATACCTGTCACTCACACTCTCTCTCCCCGACACACATATGGACATATTATATATATATATATATATATATATATATATCATACACACACGCACAGTGCACACTCTCTCTCTTCGTTATTAGGAGCTCGTGAGGGGAGGGACCCCCTTGGAAATTTTGAAGGTAGCCTACCATGAGCTCCAGATTCTGTTGCCTGTTCAAATAGCGCCTAGTTCTCATGAAGCCCTTCTAGACTCAAGCAGTACTATTTCCTATTAGAGTTACAGTCCTTGGCACTTCCCATTGTACCACATATGCACACACTTTTTCCCTGTCACATTTTTCCTCTCCACACGACTGTCTGGCTAGTCGGCCTACATGCATGATTTCCTATATATAAGGAGGGCCATTAAACTCCATAGCTGTAGCTGCCAGGTGATAGCTGGCAGGTAGATCTTGAAGCCTGTGGGTATCAACAAGGAGAGAGGGTTAGATTTGGTACTTGGTACTTGGTAGCAGCAGGTAGAGCTTAAAGCCCGTGGTGGGTATCAACAAGGAGAGAGGGTTAGATTTGGTACTTGTACTTGGTACTTGGTACTTGATTTGGTATCATGTTGGAACCTCGTACTTGCAATTGGTACATGGTACATAAATTGGTAAATGGTACATGGTATTGTAATCGTAATAGCTTATGTTGAGCTTGATACTTTGAAATCACGTGCTTTGAAACTTCATAGTTCGGAACTTTAAGCTTGAAAGTTAGCTTGAGTTGATACGTAGCGTAGAGTTTGGGACCTCTGCAAAAATTATGAAAATCAAAAGCTTGTTAATATTAGAGCCTAACATAGAAAAACAGTCACTGGAACTGCGATAAAGATTCTGATTTGTCTCTATCTAGCTTTCCAAGAGCTTTAGAGAAATTGTTGATTCTTGCCAATCTTTTGCTTCTTTTGATGTGTTACAACGTGGCATCGCCTCTTTCCTTGTTTAGGATTTGTTTTTTTTTAAACGTAAAGATAAATAAATAATGTTCTCGCAGATACTTAGGCTAATTAACTTATCGACAAATAATTAATTGTTTGACAATAGACAAATTCAGTGATGCAACAAACATACGTCAATATATATCATCAACAAATATATGTACATGTGTCTAGAGTGTGTGGTGTGATCAATCCTCACATATACAAAACAGATCCCTAAGTATGATCACTACATGAGCCATCACTATACGAGTCGCTAGTATCAGACTCGTGATCACCATCACCATCACCGCTGCCACCACCCGTGCCCCCACCCGCAACACCACCATCACCAATGCCACCACCCGTGCCCCCACCCGTGATCACGTCGCCGCTCCTCTTAGCCTCTCGACGTCGCCCCTCAGCCTCCTGTCGAGCCACCTCTATCATGTCGTCCTCGCCATATTGCTCCTGCATTAGTTAGTGAAATCAAATAAGAACATATTACAGTTAACATGAAAATAAACTACAAAACAAAATAGTGATACCCACAAGTGGATTTGGCCTGTCACAGCAAGTGTCGCCTGCAAAGCGCGATAGTCGTAGTATGTGGCGTCCTCCATCTCCTGTGCCGTAGGTGCACGACCATAGTCTTTGGTCTGCATCAAGACAGAACCAAAGACTTATTGATTTCTTCATTCAATAATATTACCTTTGAAAGTTAAAATTTGAACGGCCTATACTCACAAATGTGGCCACAAATCCATCTTGTCCCATCTGGCCTAGTCTAGATGTGTGACCAGCTTGCAATCTCTTTCATGCTGCTGTCTATGTAAATTTGATTAAACAAAATAACATAGATTAGAGAATAGTTAGAATCAATCTAGCAAAGTTCATATTAATTCTAATATATGTTAGCAAAGGCACACACATTCTGTTGAGGAAAAGTGATGCGTTGTGGAAGTATTGCCATGTCTCCATGCACATATCAGCCCTCCTCTTGTTTGTCTCCACCATATAGTAGCGTGTGTTTATTTTTCATATCACAATAAGCATTAGAATATACCATAGAACTTGTTAGATTTCAATGTTTTGTTTCTTTTATTGCTTTTTTAACTTCGATCATTTGATAAATGACTCATGTTTTTATGGTACTTGAAAATCAGATTCGGACCAATCAGAGGGTACACTGCCACTCCTACTGGTGGTGGTTGGGGTACACAGAGTTCCAATACTACACATGAACCTGTTTACGATGATTTCTACTACGATGAGTCTATTATATGCTGGTGCGCTCGTTGTCGTGGCACGTATCGGAGGCCACGACGGGAGTGCTTTTCACATGAGATGACTCATGGTACTTTTAAGCGAGCACCACCATCTGAGGAGTGACATCAACCTATGGTATGTGACTATTCTCCCTTAGTTTTATTATTGGTTATTTTATAAATCAAAGACTCATATATAATGCAACAATATTATATATGTAGGTATATTCACTTGATGACAAGGATGACTTCACTATTAGTGGTGCACATGTCCCTCGTACACGGCACGAATAGGTCATTTGTTAGTTGCAGCTCGAGGTTTCTCGACATCCTCTACCTCCTGCTTTGGAGGCTGAGACGGGTGGAGATCATCCGTTACCTACTCGTATGCATTCTCTAGTATAGACATATGATCGAAGACGATACGAAGGATGGTAGAGAGGATTACTTCCTTTAGATGGAGTGGTTTTTAGCTTGTGGGGCAATTGCTACATGATTGCTCCATCTACCATCAGTGGAGCAAGACGAGGCCTCTTTATTGCACAGGATTTGCATGTGCCCCCTCGTTCAGAGGTCACCCTTATGTCTTTTTGTGGACCTATATATAGATGGGGTCCATGGCATCAGCTTACTCGCTACATTCAGAGCATGAGTACTTATGGGTTATGTCTCAATGCAGCCTCTCTTTCTGATAGAGGGATTACACATGTAGAAGGACAAAGACTCTATGTTGATGGAAGACCTTACTCTCAAGGAAACATAGCAGGTTTAATCAATAGTAGTCGAGGGATGAGTTCAAGAACCAATTGCACGTTTGTGGAGTGTGAGAATAGTCATGTACTAGGACATATGAGTAGGGATGTAGAAAGATACATAGTTGTCAATGCTATTAGATCATTACGTGCTGGTGATGAATTGCTGATCAATTATGGATGGCGTAGAGCTCCACGAGCACCCTTAACAGATGAGGGTTGAGAGCTTCATTGTATACAATTCCTAATGTGATTTTGACCTCTTGTACCCTAATTCTACACTTTAATTTGCACCATGTTCTATACTGTCTCTAATTTAATTTGATAATTGTCTTTTATTATCTCTAACTATTTTGTATCTGTGATAATTATTGAATTCCATGCACAACTCTCTTTTCTTTTATATAGAAGCATGCTATTGATACAATCTTCTTTGCCTTCTAATATGTAGATTCCGGATTATGACATCGACAATATCACAAATCAATGTTCACATGACGTATCTCACATGTCAATAGAGTGCATGAGGATCCTATGCAGGAGTGATCCTAATGCGTATGCAAGACTAAAGAAACAATATTCTCAGGACTTTAATAGGCGTGATGATATCTTTGATAACGACTATGGCGTGTCTGATTTTATTGAGGATTGGTATCAAAATAATAGTGCGAGTGATATTCCTAATAACAACGAGAAGTATCTTTGAGAAGAAGCTCTAAAGCGTATCTACGCAAGAAGCCAACTGACACGACTCAGTGCAAGCTTACTTATTCTTAATCTTCAAAACCGTTTTGGATGGAGTAATCTATCCATTTCAGCACTTTTGAAGTATGTAATAATCTAACAT